>NC_044194.1:15155045-15902545 GCF_900880675.1 Sparus aurata
GAGATAGAGATGGGCTCTGATAACCCCGCTGCCCTGCAGAGTGTCATGCAGCAGAGGGACTTACTGCAGAGCGGCCTGCTCAGCACCTGCAGAGAGCTCTCCAGAGTCACAGCAGTGAGTCATGCAGCACATTCACACACACTCATGCTGGATTTTGACACTCTATTTCTTCATGAGGATGATGAGAGGTTTTTTCTGCTTGTTAACACTGTCATTCACAAAGTGTACTTTTTTCCAAACCAGGAGCTGGAGCGGTCGTGGAGGGAGTATGACAAGCTGGAAGCAGATGTGAATATGGCTAAAAACAACCTGCTGGAGCAACTTGAAGCACTTGGAAGCCCTCAGGTAAAATCATTCTTGCAACTGAAGCTGTGCAACCTTACTCTTTCACTACTTCTGCTGTCTAACTCTTGCATGGTATAATAGTCAAGGTTTGGTTCAGTAGATGTATTGCTGAGGTTCAAAGAAAGCCAAAAATGTGACAGATTACCTTGAACACCTTTTGTAGACACTTTTTATTTCCTTGGGGAAACGGTAAAAAAGATTTCTGGAGCACTCTAGTTCCCTTAGCCGCAGCATGGAGGAAAGTAACTGAGAGATCAAAGTAACATAGTGAGTGATTGATGACTTGAGCAGGTCTTAATTAAGTCTGGCTTTTATCTTGTCCTTTATCATGGGACAGGTGTAGAGACTGAGAGAGAACAGTTATTCCTGGTTCAGCCTGAGTCAGAGCCAGTGCTAATTTAGAGTAGACAAGTCAGAGGGCCAGCAGGGAGCCTGGACATCCTCCTTTAAAGTGCCCTTCACTCACAGAGAAACCTGTCATCAGTGAGGAGGAGATAATGACGCATCTGTTTCCCTTGGTCTTCTGCTCTTCCCTGTGTCCATGAAACCAAGTTTTAATTAAGTATTGATTTGCAGTTCACGTTAGGTGATTTGTTAACAAGTTGTGTTTTCTGTCTACACCCAGACGGAGCCCCCAAGCCAGCAGCATGTCCACATCCAGAAAGAACTTTGGAGTATTCAGGATGTGATGGAGGCCCTCAATAAACATAAAGCTCAGAGAAATGCTGTTGATGGCCCGTATGGGCCCATGACCAACTTCAGCAAGCACAGAAATGAGGTGAGGCACCACTTAGACAGACACTAAATAGTATGCTTCGTCACTGAGTTCTGCAACACTGAAACAATTGAGCATTTAAACGATTAGAAAATTAATCGACAGTAGTATCTGCGGTCATGTGGACCCTAATATTCCACTAATAATCAGATTAAATGCTTAATACGAATAGAAACGCACCACGTATCTGCCACAATCAGAACTGATTTGGAATCTGGTTGTGAGGGGGATGTAAACCTTTGATAATCCGACCATGAGAATGCTTAATCTGACCATTTCTCTGTGGTTGGACTGATTTATATTCTCTCTGTGCATGTTTTCCGTATGTGGGGGTTACATTAAGTGAGATGAATGAATTTCCTGCAGGTGAAGGAACATGTATATCTTAACACATACTTTTACTAGTCATCTGCTGACTGTTGACAGGAACACGTCCTAATTGATGTTACTTGGTACAGGGTCGTAACAAGTAAAGCCTGTGTTAAAGTCGAAATTTCATCTAAGGTATATGCCAACTTTACAAACTTGTTATGCTGAAACACAAGTTGTCATTATTTTTTATTTTTTATTATATTTGATGTGTACATTTGCCAAAAAGCAAGGGAATACAAAATTATGATGGAATTTGTCATGGCAGGATCCCCATAGAACAGAATGAACCAAATTACATTAAAATATCTGTCACTATGCTGTGTATGTACATTGGCAGATTAGATGCTTCTGTGGTCATTTAAAAAAAGTTATATCTTCATAAAATGCTTTGGGGCTATGTGAACACACATCTTATCTGATCAGTTTATTTTAGCATCCATGTAAACACTTAAATTGGAATCTGTAATCAGAATGATTTCAATAAGGTTGAGGAAGTATTGTCCATGTAACCGCAGCCAGTGTAATATTATCAAGCTAAAATGCCAAATACTTTGTGGTTCCAGTTTCTCAAATTTGAGGATTCATTTATTTGATTTGATTTGTGGACTGTTCTTCTGAGAAATTGAGCAATTTGAAGACATCACATTAAGGGAATTTTTGAGCTCATGAAAATTGTCTGTATTTGCACTCATATACTTGTCTTTACCCAGATCTCCTGTAGTTGTGTAGATAATAACCTACTTTAGCTGAGTGCTCAAACTGCCAGTGCTGCTCATGGACAGTATGAGTGGTGGTATCTGAGTGGATGTGTCAGTCACTCTGTAACAGCATGTGGAGCCTTCTCTCTGGCTACCCAGCTGTGGGCCAGAGCTGCTCAGTACCAGATGGTGGTTGCCCTGAGCGTGCATGGTGGCGCCATGTGTCACCTTGCTTCCTGTCCTGTCATGCCCTGTATAATCCCCAGGAGGAGGACTCGGTACCCCCACGGCCACCCCTACCTGAGTCCTATGAGCCTGACCCCCCCCACTGTGCCCCCTCTGCCCTCTCGTGCCGGTATTCGCCCTTCATCCCTCCACAGGCCAGAGGACAGGAAGGCCAATCAGAGGAACGGCACGCACAGCGTAAGCTCGTTGACACGTCGGCCCCATGGTTGACACTGCCTTCAACTGTGTCATCATTCGTCATTGCTTGCTGTGATGGTTTTCACTTTCATTTTGATGGACTTCTCGTGTCTTTTGGATTGTTTTTGGTTCAGTAATATCCCTTTTGTTTTTACTTGATGCCATTCTCTCATTGTCTATGTTTTTCAGTTAATTGGATGAAGCCTCACTTGTGTGTTTTTGTTTTCTCATTTTAATTTATTCGCCTTGTGTTTCTTTTTATGTGTTGATAAGTGGTGATTTTGTCCTGTTTTGTTGTGTTTGGCCTTGGTTGCAAACCAAACTATGTCTGACTTGAAATGTGTCTGTCTGCTGCCTGCTATTTCATTGAGCTATAAAACTGTGTCAAAGGACATGTAGAGTTTTTCTTCAAGCTGTATATACCTTTATGTTTTAAGATTGCCATGTCTGTAAATGCAATCATTTTTATGGAAAATGTTTGTTTGCCACTCTTCTTGATGTCATTCTGTAACAGAAAATGTCACTTTTTTATGTTTTATGACTCAATTTGGAACCAAACTCATAAATCAAAGCTGTTCTGTATTTGTGTTAAACTTGGTATTTCTCTCTTATCAGCAGGGCCCAGACTACAGGCTGTATAAAAGTGAACCAGAGCTCACAACAGTGACCGAAGTGGATGAGAGCAATGGAGAGGACAGATCTGAATATCCGTCTGAACATTCTGGGAACAAAGGTACTTTGAGTCGGGCAAAACCAAGTAATACTCTTATATACATCATGGCATTTGCAGAGGCATCACTTTGAAGCAGAGGATAAACACAAGGTCAGGCTTTTCTCCAAAGGCTAGGTCAGTGTATCACAGTGGTATTTGTTCCAGTATTTTCCTGTATTCCATTTACACAATACTGATCAGGGTTTATATTTAGACTTAACCACAAGAATTTCTCTGTAAGAAAACATGGTTTAAAATGTCCAAAAGATCAAAATGGGATACATTTGGTGAAACAGCTTGCACAGCATAATCCAGGTGTTGTGAGGATGAATTATTACATGGTAGCTCCACATTTGTTCCACATCACCACACAATCAATAGTAGCAATGTGCAAACGCTGCAGAAAACACTGTCAGTAGAGTGTACCAGATTTTCTTTTACCAAGGTTAAACTTGGACGTCTCACTGATGTACAAATCATTTTACTATCCACATCAACATGACCTACCAACATAAGTTATATTATTTACCACTCTTATACTTGTAAGTACAAGCTTATGTCCGAATATGTCTTGCATTTGGATAACTGTCCTTCGAGAATTTTCCATTGTGACACAAAGATATTGTATCTTAAACTCAGCATTTGTGTCCTAAAACACAGTATATGCCTCAGTGAATTGCTGTATTGTATAAAAGCTCTGTCACTGAACTGAACTGCCAACTGACCCCTCGTCTTGTTTTTTTTGTATCTGACAGGGATATCCTACCCAGTGGGAATTGTCCCACCCAGGACCAAATCTCCAGTGCCTGACTCTTCTTCCATAGCTTCATATGTTACCTTAAGAAAGAGCAAGAAGCCTGACCCCAGGACGGTGAGTCCCTGGACTTAAATCCATACTGCTACTGTGACTAGCAACTGCGAATTGTTCATAGTTTGTTTTTACCTTTAGAACCAATGGATGCTGCTGCATGTTATGATCACTTGTTGGAAACTTACTTTAAAATATAAGGGCTAAGCTCTCAGGCAGTTATTTTCGAAACATCAAACCAGACCAAACATCTTTGACTTCAAGCAGCAGAAAAACTATTTCAATAGTGATAATGATTTTTTCTTCTCATTATGAGCCACCTCTGGGCAGCAGCAAACTGGCTACCACTTAATATTCTTAATTGGTTGTTTTGGTTATTGAGCTGTTGTGTGAAACATGTGCTAACATGTGGCAAAAGAGGCCACTTGTCACACGGCCAGGGTTTGAGACCAACTCTTAAAAAAAGGCTGTCAAAAAATAGAAGCTTGGTTTATACAGTTTCCAGCCTCATACACTAACAACTTAAATATACTAAACCATGTCATTACTACACCACACTGAGGGCGTGCTCTTTTTTTAGCATGTATTTGTGTTTAAAGAAGAGATGTACATATAGTATAAATTAACCTACGTGAACATACTTCTTCATGTACGCCATATAGCCCACGGTTGTAGAGAAATGAGTTGCAGGCTCAGTTTAGGCCCTTGGACACCAGCCTCTTGAACAATCTGGCCAGTGGAGGCTTCGTCCTGAGGCTCTGGACAGAATCCAGATCTGTCAGTCCCTCCGGCACGGCACAAACCTGAAGTGAACAACTTATGCTCAGTTCACTTCACATCATCTGCCTCTCTGAGCGCACCCGTGTGTGTGTGTGTGTGCGTGTGCGTGTGTGTGTGTGTGTGTGTGTGTGTGTGTGTGTGTGTGTGTACAGCAGCCAGTCAGGTTTCAGCCACATGTGCTTGGAGTTGTGCTCATATTGGTTCTAAGAGAGTGAACATTAAAGAGGCATTTCACAATAGTGACTGGGTTTATGTCAGTCTTGACTGTTTAAAGAAACAATTCTGCCTGGTTAAGTTTACACTGTTTTCAGCAATACATAGAACTCACTGCCTCCACCAATTCCCACTTGGCTACACACTTGAACTGTAGCGTAGTGACATTTGTCTCCAAGCATTGAATTTCTAACAGTGATGCCACATTATTATTAACTCCTATTTTTGTGTGTGTTTCTATGCCCTTCTGTTGTGCTCTTGCATGCCTGTGGTCATCGTCTCTGGCCAACAGGAGCGTCCAAAAAGTGCAGTTGAGCAGCAGCTGTGTGCTGCAGAGAGCGGCCGGCCCAGGATGAGCGTGGAGGAGCAGCTGGAGAGGATCCGCCGCCACCAGCAGGGTGCCCTCAGGGAGAAAAAGAAAGGCCTCAGTATCCGGGGCGGCAGCCAGGAGAACACGCCTTCTCGCAGTCACTCATTTAATAAAGAAAACCATTTCCGCAGTGTACAGGTATAGTATTGTGGCAACCACTTCAGACACTTAACAGCACTCCTGCCAAACTGAGAGTTTGGAATCATTTTTGTTCTTTTTTTCTGTGCCTTTTTTAGTCTCAAATGAGGCGCAGAGATGATGTGATCAGCAGTGACATTCAGCAACTGGAGGCCTCGCTCAGGCAGCAGGAGGTTGTGAGGGAGCAGGAGACGCCTGCCGAAGAGATTGCCCGTCTCAAAGAAGCCTCGCAGGCTGACCACATAAATATGGACCGAGAGGTAAAGCATAGCAGATGGCTGTCTTAGTCAGACTGATGATATTATCACGGGCAATTATTTAGGAAATGTTTACCACCAACATATAAGGTATTGTGTGTTTGATTCTTAATACCACAACAGAAAATCTGTGTTTATTTTTTAAACAAAACTGGAAGAAATTAGAATAAAACTGATACAGTGATATTGTAGTAGTGCAATTAAAAGGCAAGTTGTGTTGTGTAATAAATGACGGTCTGAAAAAAATTTATGTTGAGCTTGTACTAAATGTCATAGTACCTAAAACGTATCGCCACTCAGTGTAAAGGCTGATATATAGTTGCGTGTTCAGAGCCTACCCCCTAACCTATGCAAATGGCCAATGCTCAGGTCACAGGTTGCCGGCTGTGCTTTAGCTGGTAAACATACCAACCCCTAATGGCTCGCAGCTGTGTCTCTGGGCTAGGCAGAGTAGACAGGCTGAGTGTCCACAGGGAGGATTGCCCCTCCAGACACAACAAGTTTGAATGTTACTTAGTTTTGGCAAGTTGTTGTTTGCCAAAGGCAGCCAGCCCTCCAGATATCCAGCCTTTATGCTCTGTCTTGCCCAGAGATAGGTTGGTGTGTTTACTGGGGAAACTACAGGTCCCACTCCCTTTATATTAGCAGCACCGACCAACACTACATGAGAAGCTGCAAGATGTGATGCTACCAGGTCGACCAATCAGTCGTGGCGGGAAAAAAAATGGTTTACTCATATTTCAGTCATAACAGTGTCATACTGTATCGATGTTGTATAAGTATTGGCCTATTACATTTTAAGATATCAATCTATTAAAATGCAAAAACACAGCAGCCAGGATTTATTCCAGTGCCATAGTGAGCACGACATAATGACCATTCATACTAAAATGTTATTATAAATTGCGTATAGGCAATTTATAAAAACATTTTAGTATGAATGGTTGCCTATACGCTCTGCACTTCAATTTAAGTTTCTTCTTGTTATTCTTACAAAAGTTCATAACCTTTTTCTGGATTACATCAATGAACCCCTCACAGTTGGTGTGCCCAACCAATCTCTGCTTGCTGCAGAATGTCTCACATTAAGTGTTTCTCGCTCTAGGACGATGCCCTCGGCGGTGCTCCATTTAGCTCTTGCTCACCCAAAATTTGGAACAGCCTCACTGTACTGTAGATTATGACAAACATGTCAAACATCTGTTATTTTGTTTTTAATGTCTTTCTGATTAATATCTCCATTTATTTACTGTAGACACTTTTAGATTGTAGATTTTTTTTCTGTATCTATTCTTGTGATTTATGTGTTTTATGAAGTGCTTGTGTTCTTTCTTCAGCTGTCTGTGCCTGACAAAGTGCTGATTCCTGAGCGTTATGTGGAGTCAGACCCTGAAGAGGCTCTGAGCCCTGAGCAGGAGGCTGATAAGCAGAGGAAAGTTGATCGCATCAAAGCCCTTATAGCCAAAAACAGGTAAACACACACTCTGTACCAGTAACATTTTATTAGAAAGGACACGGATGCTCGAAGACTTGAAGGAAGAAGATAATTCTTAGGTGAAATGCCTGTCTTTGGCGGTGATCGCTGATATTTCCCAGCAGATGTCATGCATAAAATTCCTTGTAGAAGTGAGGAGTACAGTAAGCCTGGGGTCATAGCTGGGAATCACAACATATGGCTCAAAAGGGGCATGCAGATCAGTGCCTTGGTTGTGCAGAAACATCCCTGCTCTTTTCTCCTAGCCATGGTGACATTTTGTTCTAAATGTCAGCCTTCTTGAATTGATGGAAAAGAGATGGCTCGTCTGTCCCGGGGTAATTGTGTTAATTCTGAAACTATGTTCATACTTGAAGCTGCATAACATATATCAATCCCAGAGACCATTTTGTGTATGTGTTTGCTCCCAGCATGCAGAATGTGCTGCCTAGTTTGGCTCTAAGCCCGGAGGAGGACACTGAAGAGGTGGTTACCGTACAAGAGAAAGAGAAGATGATTAATATCTCCTACGAGCTGGCAGCAGAAGCCTCCAAACGCAGCAAGCTGGTAGCAGGTACGTCCCTAGAGAAACGAGCGAGGAGGTGGTGGAGGGCTAGTTCTTCAAGATCACAACTTTTTTTGTGTGTTTTATCAAACTGCAGCTGCTTCCATTGTGTATGTGTTGAGTCATTTATCATTGCAGTTTCCTTTTTAATTTAATTGATTTTAATCATCATTTCCTCTGTCGTTTGGCTGTTTAATAATTAGCAGCTGATTTAATTTGTGTGTGCCTTGTTTGTGCTCAACATCTTGCTCTGTTTCATTGCAGTGAAAAGCCTGTCGCCCTCTTCCCCACCCCTTCCACAGTCTCCTAACACACCCCCTCAACTCACTGATGGGTCTCACTTCATGTGTGTGTAGTAGCACCAGTAAGGGCCTTCATCAACATGTTTTGTCCATACTCACAAAGCTAAAGTGTTCTCAGTGTTGTAATTGTTGTCTCTGGGGAGAAGAAGCACATCAGAATGAAGGGAGTGATGTCAAGTTTTGTCAAAGAATGGGGAGGGGAAACAGTTGTGATGTGTTAGTATGCATTCTGTCTTAGTCGTGTAGGCTCAGCATTCAGCGCTAATGTCGGACAACTATTCCTTACAATATTTGTTGTGTAATGATCAGACTTGAATGACTCTTACATGCACCAAGTGGTGACTTTATTAGGTACACTTGTTCAATGTAACTCAATTCTATACAACAGCTCAACCATACATTCTACCATAACAAAGATTAAAATGTTCAGTTTTTGACATTGTTGGATATTAATTACATTGAATTATTTGTCTGTCACTGAGGTCATAGTAATGTGTTGTCCATATGACAGCTCCCCAAACAGTGAAGCCAGAACACCTCGATCGCCACCTGGTGGCTGGCTGCAGTATAGGTCATAAACCCCCCTCCATGTTAGCAGATGGGACATGTGCCAACCTGAAAGCTCAGAGAACATATCAAAAACATTTTCCCCAGAGATGATGTCTGTAATCTTGCTCATTCTTGTCAAGCTGATGTATTTTCAAGTGTGCATTTTTCTAAAAAGTTTGTTTTTAATTTGCTGTTTGACGCTATGAAAAGGGGGTTAATCGTCATTTTTAAGAGCTGTGCCCTATGAGTGGGAGCTTGATACAGTGGCTTCACTGTCTGATCAGCCCTGCAAAGACACTGGCTCTAAATGTGGCAGCACTCATATCCGGGGTATTTTGGCTTCATTTTTAAATAGTGGGGGAAATTGAAGACACGTCGTTGATCTTTATATGTCAGAGGCGCTGACATTATAATAAGCAGTGATTCATGCATGAAGGACAGAATATTAGGAAAACACCAACATTGACCTCAATGCTTAAACTTATAATTTAGAAGACATATTGTGCTCATTTTCAGGGGTGTGATTTTATTGTTGATCACCACTTGAATAGGTTTACATGTTTTAATGCTCATACTGCCGAGTGCTGCAGCTCTGTATCTCCCCCTACTCTCTTCAGACTCCCCTTAATGGTAAACTCACACACACCAGACCCAGCAATGCTAACAACAACAGTGCAGCTGTGCTTACTAAATTATTACGTGCTAAACTAACTGCTAAGCACACATTTTGCAAATGTGTGACATGGTGCAGTTTTGTGTCACAAAGCCACAAAATTAAAGGCAAGACTGATAACAAGGTGTTTTTAGGAGCAGTGTTTTCTGTGGGAGAGAGGAGCTTCTGTTGTTGCAGACATTGGGCCTTTTTATTTAAAAGGTCTATTACATAAACAAGAACCACTAGAAAACGCTAAAGGAAAGGGGATACAAATTAAAATGCTAAGTTGGTTTCCTTTAACACTGTAATGATCGTCTCAGCAAATACTGACCATTATAAGACTACTAAGTAGACAGGTGTACCTAACAAAGTGCCCACTACTATGAGTCTTAGGAAATCTTAGGTATCCACTGTCTAGTATTATTTTTGGAGAATAATTTGACCTTTGCCCTCATTCTCACACCTCTCCTTCTCTCCCTGCAGCACAGGCTCTGGCTTCAGTGAAAACATACACATGAAGGAAACAGCAGTGGAGGTGTAAAGGCACCTCAGAAGACTTCCCCAAGGACATCAGCACAAGGCCACGGCCTACAGAGAGAGAAACTGCCCATTTTGTACTCTAGGGTCTTGACCTCTGACTTCTGTATGCTCACTGTGACATCTTAAGCTTCTATGCCACCAACAACACTTTTTCTGTGTGACTTTTCTCTGTGATCGCTCCTCTTTTGGGGCGCCACGACCCCCTCCACCGGTACTGTTACCATTTCAGTTCCATTTTCAGTTTTTACAAGGCTTTTAAGGTTATTTTATATTATTTATATGGTTTTATTATGTTCTTGTTTGAATATGGGCCAACGTCTATCTGTATATGATTATATGAGGCTTATAGACTGAGCTCTGTTGTGAGTAGGAGGGCCTGTGGTAAAAATCTTTTGGTCCATGCTACATTTTCCATTCATGTTTCACTACCTGTCCAAAAGGTTGCAAGAACACATTATTTTACTTCAGTTACGTCTTTTTAAAAGTCACTCAGTCTTTTTTTCAGGCATTGGTCATCAACTAACCTTTCATATTTACCATATATTGTAAAAAAACAAAACATGCAAAGATTAGTATATTAAACATGTAGATCTCTCCATTATAATGAAAGGAGGGGACACTTTATTGCTGCAGACTAAGATTCTTTGTAATCTCTCCTGTTTTCTGGGTTGTAATTATGAATTAATGGGATTCTCTGTAGTCCCTGTCGCATTGTTGCCGACATATATGTGAATGTTCTGGCTTTAGTCATTCTATACTGTCTTTTTTTATTGCCGAGAGATATATTTAAACTGAGAGAAGGAAACAAAAGAGTTTGGTTCTATTTTATGACATGTTGGTTTGAAGTCATGGAACTAAATGAAAAAATTTAAAAAAGATTAGCACATGTAAAAAGCAATAAAAATAAAAACGTTTGTGGATCCAGGATTATTTTTTGTGTGTGTATAAAGTGTAATTATCAGAGGTTTACTGTGTATATAATGTACATGGTAGAGCAGGATGGGATGATGTATCCAACATATGGTTACAGACTAGATTTGATTTGCAAATGTTCATATTCCATCTGTTTTATATCATGTTAAATAAATGTTGCTGTTCTTAACAAATGGATGCATTGGTTATTTTTTTTACCACCCTTTCAGCCAGATGTAGTAGGCAAACTGAGAATGAAGCCATGTAAACCTGCTTACTGGAGTAATGAGTTTAATTTTCAGCTTTCATCAGAAATAAATGTAAAATGTGGGCTGATTACATTTGGTGACTCTGGCTGGAGGTCCTCAGGTTGTGTGACTGCCAGTTTAAATACAAAATAGTGGCTCCCTCTGGTGGTCATGTGTTTAACTTACTGTATGTTTGATTCTTAAATACATATATCTAGAAAAATGACTTTTGATACTTGAGTAGATTTAATATCAGACCTTTTAAGACTTACTCGAGCACAATACATATGGGTGACTTTGACGTTTACCAAAGTAAAATTTTAACTAAAACTTTTACTCAAGTATGCTTTTAGGTACATTTTACAACACTGAACATAAGTACTCTAAGCTTGATGGCTTCTTCAAAAGTGTTAAATCCAAAAACATCCAATAGATTGCTTATAGCCTACAAATAATTGCAGAGGATTCAGCCACAGGCATTTTTTCACATAACATTTATATCTGTATTTGTGATCACCACTGCAGTTACTTGTTTTTCTGGAATTTTAGGGTGCTTTGTTGACATGTTGCATGTTTTTAATGGAAAATAACTGATGAAAACATAATAATGAATGAATAAAATTACTTATGTACCATCAATAAAACCATCCATCGCAAATTATAAATCATTTATGATACTTTAAGGCTTTTAATTAAGTACAAATTATTCATGTGGGTGACTTTCACTTCTACCAAATATTTTAACATAATATCTTCACTTTTACTTAAGTATGACATTTGGGTTATTATTACAACACTGTCCATTATAGTGTTCATCTGTCTACATAACTTGTGATTTAAATCAAATGGGTCTTGCTGGATTGAATTGAATTATAGGATTTTTTTTTTGTTGTTTAAATATTTTTAGTTTTTCATTTAATGTGCCATAACAAACAAGGTATGGCACTTTTTATGTAGAAAACAAAACAAACAAACACAATTATAATAAGAAAGGGAAGCAAACAAAGAACAACTAAACATCAGAAATGTGAGTCAGTATAGTGATAAGTTAATAACAGACAGACTCCAGTGGGCTATGATTAATGTAAGCCGTTATCGATGTACAACAAAGATTTACATTAAGAGCAAATGAAGCTAAAAAAAGATGGGGTTTTAGTTCCCTGGCAAATTTGGAGTCTTTTTGTTGCTCTTTTGCATCTAAATTTCTAGTTGAGTGATAATGGCCTTTGCTGTGATGGTGATGTTGGCCTTGTGGTATTTGTGTAGATGACTAATGTGAGGTCTCCTAAGAGGAGGAGGAAGGAAAATGTGGAAGGCTGAGACCCAGCACCCAGGATATTTCAGGATTTTTCTCAACAACCTGGCAACCCAAACCTCCTTTTTTGCAGTGGGCATTGGTAAAATAATCCTTAATTGTGATTTCAGTGTGTGAACAGTTGCTTTAGTGAACACTCGCTCCGGTGTTGAAACTAGACTGGAAACACATGGAAAGTTTAAATACCAACGTCTGATTTTCTCCTCCTCGTGCCGCCTCCGACCAATCAGAGAGTAGACTATGAGCTCTGACCCCGCCCTTCTTCTGCAGTGGAGCTCGTGACGGTGCCACGGTTAAATTTCAATACCGAAAGTGTCCCACGGTACGTACGCCGCTGAAATGGCTGCTGCGGCGACGGAAGAAACACCCGCACTGAGTGCTCATGGCGATGTATTGTCCGTGGAGGCAAACGAGGGCGACGGAGAGGAGAAAGAAAGGGGCCCAGCCGAACCGGAAACAGAGGAGCCTCGCAGCAGCGAGGAACCGAAAATGGAAGCGGTGAACGCGGAGGCCGGCGAGGAGAAGCCCGCTGCAGCGGCAGACAAGGCCGCGAGTGAGGCGGCGACAGACGACAGCGCTGGAACGGCCAACCAGGAGGCGACCGCCGTGTCTGAAGACCCGGAGCTGAAGCCAGAGCCGCAGCAAAGCCCCGGAGAAGGTAACAAGGAGCCCGCCACAGATACCGCTGTAAAAGAAGCGAAGGAGGAACCTGGAGAGGACAGCCGGTGTGCGGGGATAGACTGCGAAAAGAGCAAAACAGTTTGTGAAGATGGTGAGAAAGCCAACGGCGGGGGCGGGGAGCTGGGCGACAAGAGGCGGCCGAGTGTGGAGATATCATCCTCGGATGGTGAACCGTTGAGCCGTGTGGACTCCGAGGACAGGTTGGTTGGGGGGAAATGACAGGTTGTTGTTGTTGTTGACCAGTGATGGGTGTGAACGGGGTTACAGTTGTAGTCTCAGTGGAGGATAACTGTAAATGATTTTTTGTTTTGTTTGTTTTTGCATTTAACAGATAAAGCTAGAAAAAAATGCAGTCGTCTATGTTATCAGCATACCAACCAAAATGGAGGTGACCAGATTTCCAGTTTTATGGTTAATATATCAAATCCCAATGTCCAATGGTGTAATCTATGATTTTAAAACATGATAACACTGTGCACAAGCTGTAGAGGTTTAAAAGTTAAGTTCAATTGAACTACATTGTATACTGTTTGGCATCCACAGCAAAGCATCATACAGTATTATATACAGTAAATTAAGTGTGTGGCTATCCTGTGAGAACCACAAATCTGTTAAAAGGCAACTTCTCAACAGCCCTGTTTTCAGATTTGAATTTTTGGGGGGTTTATGAAGAGTTTATTTATCTTAAGAAGCTCTTAACTGCCAATGGATAAGTTCATCTTTCAATGTAACACTTCATCTTGATGTTATTAACATTCAACATCTATATATCTATACATCTGGTTTTCCCCTTGACAGGAAGGGTGTGAAACATTGTAATTGAAAAGTAACTACTAACTAAAGCAACCCGATACATGCATTATAGTGAAAAGTACAAGTGTTGGTGCACAGCCAAAAACAGGTAGGCTACATTTCCAGGGACAGTGGAAGTCTACCAAACCAAAATGCAACTCACGCCCCTTTTTATTTTTCCATCTTAACTTGTCTTATTTTCATCTTAGATGGTTTGATCAAACATCAGACATGTTTAACACATATAAACTCTTTCCTTGGATAATCATTTCTGCCTGATAAGGTTTTCCCACCCCAAGATGTCTAAAATCTAAAATCTCTAAAATCTAGAGAATTTGTATACATATTGTTGAATTCTATTTCAAAAGCTTCATTCCTGAATGCATGATGTCACTAATATCATTAATGAGGGGTCCATTTTCAGTACATGTGTGTAGAGGTGTTCGATACCCCAATCACACTTGTGTAAGTTTGGTATTGGACTATGATTGGCTTCCAAACTACTTTCTGTCACAAAATCATCTTGTATGCCTTGAATTTGCCTTGAAGGTGAACACAGATGAACATTCCACTTTCAGCAGAGGAATGGGAAAACAGCCTACTCGTGAATGTAAAACAGAGATTTAAAACATGGTGGAAAAATGTCTATTGAAAGTTAAACGTGCTTTTGGTAAGAAAAGTTGTTTTGAGTCTCATTCCCAACTCGCCAGGGTTTCCTGACCTCATCAAAAACAAACTATTTGGGGTTGTAGGACGGGCCGACCACCATTCCAAATTGCCAGTTTTTGACAAGTTTGGAGTGTGACTTAAAAATCAATTTTTCTGAAAAAATTTGTCTTAATCATGCTTATATCTAGGGATGGGAATCTCTTGGCACCTCACAATTCGAGACAATTCTGATTCTGAGGTCAATGATTCAATTCTAAACCGATTATTGATGCATCTCGATGCAACAATTTTTTTTTTCACATTTCCATGCATAAAAAAATAAAATAAAAAAATAATTAAATTTGAGTTTGCTACTCAGAATTTGCTGATCACTTCCTACTTTTGTGATGATCAACTCTACAACTGAATATGATCTTAAATCCAATGCAATAAAACTTGCAATGGATTTGGTGTTCCGCTTCGCACTTTCAGAGTTCGATTGAAGCAGTGCCACCGCCTGCTCGAACGTTCTCCTGCTGGCATCTGCAACAGGTCGCTGCTTCTCAAATTAGTTCTGTTGCCAAAGTATTTAAGTTGAGTTCCACACATCTTAGAAACTGTGTAGGTCTAGTCAATTCTCCCCTTGACTTAATGGAACTCAAAATGCTGCCATACTGTAGCTTTCAAAGAAGTCGGTGCCAGTCTTATTGGCTTGGTGCTAGCCATTGCTGCCATTTTGTCACCGCTCAATTCGCACATGTGTGTTGTATGGATGTACAGCAGAGAATCAGCAGGCGCTTTCTATAGCGCTCTGCAACAGACGAACTGAATGTTGCAGCAGGCGAACTAATTTCAGTTTTTAAATTCCGATTATTAGCGTATCTGCATCAAGACTTAATCATTCTAGAGAGAATCGCGATGCATCGAAGAATCGAACATTTTCCCCACCCCTGCTAATCTCAGTACTCAAACTAGGGCTAAAACACTGGACTGGACATCTAACGGTTGCGTTGCTTGTTGAATAAGTGAACTTTTGTCTTTGAGCCCTTAGGTGATGTTGTCAGCACAGAAAATTAATAACATAGTGCTCGGAGCACTGAATGCAGCAGTGTAATTGATTTGGCATGAGTGATTAATGTGGTATGCATGGAAAATCAGTCGCAGCCTGAAGGATTTCATGCATAGTAGCCAGTAATACGTACACCTGTTCTTCACTGCTGTGCAAAGCCTGATATAAGCTATGAAGATATTCTTGATGCCCTTAGCACCCGTGTATTATAACCCCCCTCCTTCCTCTCTTTGTGACAGTATCAGCAGCACCCTGATGGAGATGGAGAGCACAGTGTCCAGTGGGCGCTCCACCCCTGCTATGATGAACGGTCAGAGTAGTGCCAGCTCCTCAGGGACTAAGACGGTGGCCTACCCCTGCTGCTGGGACCTCTGTCCACAGTGCTTCAACTGCAGTCCTGATCTGGCAGAGCATATCAGGGGCATTCATGTGGACGGACAGAGAGGAGGGGTCAGTAGACTCAACAAGCTTCATGTTGATCTCCTTTATTCTGCCTGACAGGTGGCCAAGGATGATGTCTCTTTTTGCTGTAGTTTTACAGTGACACACACTTGAGACAGAGTTCAACAGTTTGAACACCTCTTCTATTCTATTCTGTTCTATTCGATATAAGTTATTAGTGTAGTCAAAATTCTCAACATATCCATACAAATTCTGAGTAGCAGTTTCAATACTCATTTTTCACAGTGTCAACACACCAGTATTAGTTGCATTTTTTTGCTCTCCTCTCCAAAACAAGTTGACACATACACTGCTGTGGTGCCCACATGGCCCCCAAATTTGGCTTGCATTCACATGGTAACATTCATCTCAGACAGAAGAATAATGAAATGTACAATGATGCAAGTCAACTGTACTCAGCAAAAGTAGTCTATTTCAGTACATGCATTAAGTGTATACTTGTTGTGTTTTCACATTAAACTGCAGTTCACTGTTTAACACTTTATGTTCTTCTGTACAGAAACTCAGTCGTACTGTGTGCCTCCGCTGTAAGCTGTTAGCTCAGTCAGCTGTTCACTCTGGTTGCTGTCAGCTCTCATGCTTCAAAACAAAATGCGGTGCCTCATCCTCCCACGCAGGACAACAGAAAATATGCTTATCACACACAGACAATCACAAATTATAAATTGAGCGGATTACTTTTGACTCCAACGGAGTGCGTCTTCTTTTGCTGTTACCTGTTGTATCAGCGCTAGTTATGATCACTGGCTGGCCACTCACCTAACCTTATGAGAATTGTTCCGTGGTACTGTTCCATCTATCCCCTCAGTCACAAACAGCTTTCTGGAAGGACCATGCTTATATACTGCGCTGGTTAAACCAAGAGAACACTGAAAATCCATATGGATATTGGCAGGAGGAAGTTAGTTAGCTGTTGACATTTGAGCAGCACATGGAGAAACTCTCTCCTGTGTTTAGTGCTCTTCTGAACAGTTTCTTGAGACCACCAGTCAGATTGTTTATAACGTATATCGGCCGATAACAATCGATGCCTGATCAATCGGAGCATCCTTACTCTCTGTGTCTTTCTGTCTAACAATCTTCTTCCAAGCTGTTTTGGCAACAACCCCTTTTTTTTCGTTGTTTTACGTTCACCCACTTTTCATCTTTTCCTTTTCTCCCCTTGAATTGTCTGTTCACTATGCCTACATAAACTCCTTCTCCTCTCTTCTTGTTTGACTCTTTTTGTACCTCAGGTGTTTGTCTGTCTATGGAAGGGCTGTAAGGTGTATAACACGCCATCCACCAGTCAAAGTTGGCTCCAGAGGCACATGTTGACACACAGTGGAGATAAGCCGTTCAAGGTAAAAACATTTAATGTATACAGTTTATACCTGTTTCTCCAAATTCTGTTGATCAGTGAATTTTGCAATATGATAGTACTCCTTTATATAGATAATGTTTATAGTATCAACATCTAGACTGAGCCATCCCTTTTTTGTTTTGTTAATATAAATGTCTGGTTGCATGGTACAGTTCCCCCTTATGTCTATGTTTCAGTATTTTTTTTTATATTTCAATAAATATCTCAGTAGTCATCAGTTCCCAACTCTGCCATAACCTAAAATAACATGTTTTAAAATGTGTCGTTCATTAGAAAAGTTATTGTCATTCCCTTGCGTTTTTTGTGCTCTGCTGTAGTGTGTTGTTGGTGGCTGCAACGCCAGCTTTGCCTCCCAAGGAGGGTTAGCGCGTCATGTCCCCAGTCACTTCAGCCAGCAGAGTTCCTCCAAAATGTCAAGCCAGGCCAAACTCAAGGAGGAGTCGCCCTCCAAAGCTGGCCTCAACAAGAGGAAGAAACTCAAGAACAAACGCAGGTGCTCCCTACGTACGTACCTAACAGGCACACAAACTAACCCCATTTCAAAATTTTTCTCATTGATTTTCCTCTTTGCTTTGATGGTAAGGATTACACGCTGGGCACATTTTTACTGTCATGTTTGTTTTGCTGAAACAGATTTTTTTAGTCTCTAACCTCCCACATCTTTTTGTAGGAGAAGCTAGAGCTGGACCACATACACACACACAAAAAGGTAGATATATTTATGCCAGCTGTCAGACAGATTGTCCCTATGGTAATGTTCTACATCTTGCAAACATCTTTTATAGTCTTCTTGCATACATTGTGAAGTGCATGCATGCAGCTGACTTATCCTTTCTCAGGTTGATACTGAGAGTTCACTTCCTCGTGGAGGGTTTTTCCCTTAGATGGCTTGTGAAAGATCTCAGATTTTTCTTTCTACTTGTAAACCTCATCTTGTGTTGGAAAACCGATAATATGTGGATACTGATTTAAAAAAAAAAAAAAAAAGATTTAATTATTGCACTTATTACAACGTAAATGAAAGACAAATAAGCATATTGCACTTCCCTGCTGTTGTCGTGTAATGCTCATCTCCCACTGCTGTGAATTACACAATTTCAGTTGAAGAATAAATGGTCGTTATGAGCCTACACCAGGTGGTATTAAAGGTGTTAAGATCAGTGGGGGTAATGCCAACTGTTTTTCCAACCATCTATATATAAACTAAATCTTGCACTTGCATGTGAGGTAAACCTTTTGAAAATACCTTAGTGTTGCATTCAAGTACACTTGACTTCTTACAGTTAATATTGAAGTGCCAAATGCAATATTACCACAAATATCTGTTGGTAGAAAATGAAACACAACTGAGACAAATGATAAGAAATTGTATATAATATAGATAATAATGTTTGCATTTAAGAAGAATAAGCTTGTCAGATGACTCTCAGAAGTGTCTCTGAATGCAGTAGCAGGTAATGGAACCGTCTTAGCGTGCCACTTCATTAGAATAAGATCAAAATATAACTTAAAACTATAACAAAAAGCTCCAAAATGAATAAAGAAATACTCAGGTCTCTGCAAGTTTGTTCATACTGTAGTATAGTGGATTTAAACCAATGACTGTCTCGAGTTCAATATATTTGCATTAACCACGTACTGTAAATTTTTGTCCTTTTTGCAAGGGTTGCAAGTACTGAGTTTGTGAAGCCACATGTGCGTTCATTGAGACTCGTGCATCAGAGCAACATACTGGTCACCAGCAATGAGGCTCATGTTTAGAATATTATTTGTCTGCCTAAATAAAGCCTGTCATCAGAAGTTTCTCTTTGGACATGACTAAAACAGCCACCTACACCTACAATGAAGTTAGTTGACTTACAGCTGAACACACAGACTTTACTATAATACAGTAAGTTAAAATGTGTTCTATGCATCCTTGCGAGAAAACAGAAAATAAGGAATGTATGAATATATTAGGGCTGGGCGATAAATCGGCAAAATCGATTAATTCGAGTTTTTGTTTTAGGACGATTTTAAAAAATGAAAATCGATGTTTTATTTAACTTGCTCCGCCGCCGCTCCTTATGGGCTCCTGTAGTTCATAGTGGGCTCCGCCCTCCTTGCATTGACTTTCCACAGAGAAACAAACACAACATGCAGCGAGCAGAGTTCGTTCCTAAAAAGTCACTGTCTCGTTAGTAGTTTGGTTCTGTAGCGTCGGACCTCGAACAAACCACCGTCCGCTGCAAAGTTTGTTCAAAGGCTTTTGCAACTAAAGGCAGCGGACCGAACCATTTATTTCAGCATCTCAAATAGACGCCTGGATTACAGTGGGACACTTGTTGTTCACTACGAAAAAACCGCGGCAGCCCACAAACACCCGCTATAAAGCAGCCAACATTAGCGGAATCATGTAATAATTGTGTCCCGTATGACAAGAAAGCGGCCCGGTGGACAGCTGTTACGGATGCAGTCACGTTGCATATCACTAAAAACATGCTGCTCGTATATACAGTGGAAAAGCTGGAGGTTCATCCACATGCTGAAAATGTCCGACCGCAGGTTTGTGCTACAAAGCCGCAACTGGTCCTGACTCAAACCAGAGGAAACAGACAGGCTCGTCTTCCTGGTCAAAAATGTGTAAAACAGACAGCAAGCACACCTCATGTCCTGTACATCTACCAACATGTGATGTTTACTATGCAATGCATGCAGATGTTTAATTTAGTTTACATATCTTCAGGGATATAAAATACGTTTTTGTAAACAAAGGCACCTTTTGCAAAATAAAGTATTTAATGAAAGTTATGTTAACACTTTATCAATACCAATATGGAAACTGATCTGTTTTTATAATAGCAAGCAATCTGACATGTTAAATATGTTTATAAAAGCATTTTATCAAAAAGGGACACAGTCTTTTCAAAAGGATGCACTTTTATATATTGTTTCAAGTGAGTTTGAAGCTGCACTGTTTACAGTGGCAGGGCAAATTTGTTTAAAATCATAGCAAATATCAATAAACACAATGCTTTTAATAATTTCTTTGTAATTTGAAGTTTGTTCTTGAGAAGGAAAAAAAATTGATTAAAATCGTAAATCGAGTTTGGTGTGGAAAAATCGGAGATTCAATTTTTAGGCCATATCGCCCAGCCCTAGAATATATAAATGAAAAAGTATAGATAGCTTGCAACAAATATGCAATATTGTCAAAGTGCTTTGCTTGGACCTCGATCCAAAATCCTGAATAAATGTATTTTCTAATAATTGTAAATGTCACAAGGCCTGAGTATCCTTACCACTGAATATGTGCAGTGAGGCAGTTATTCAGAGGAGCAAAACCATAAGAATCTCATTACTGCATCTTTCAATGGAGAGTCGTACTTTTGTTCCACGTTTGGATTTTTTTGTTGATGCAAAGCAACGTTAAAAAACCACAAAGGAATCACATTTTTCAGTTATGAGATGCTTCTGACGTAGTTCTGGTTAGTTACAGAAAGCCATGGAATTTTTATATATTGGGCCACAGTGGGAACCCTGGTGTCATGTTTGTTTGACTCTGCACTCATCTGAGTCTGTCCTTCTCCCCCTTCAGCGAGGCCCCACGATTTCTTCGATGCCCAAACCATGGATGCTATTCGCCACAGGGCCATCTGTCTCAACCTCGCCACCCACATTGAAAGTGTGGGCAACGGCCACAGTGTGGTCTTTAACAGCACGGTGAGTCCGTGTGCAGCTCCACCACTTCTGTATATCTTATAGTGTTTGCCTCTGGCTACCTGTTTCCACTTGAAATGGTTCAAACACAATGAGTTGTTGAGATGATTCAGAGAACAGGACTGAAGGAAGAATGCACTCTAGTTTATTTATTTATAATTTTTAGACATTTTGAGATGTATTCCTCTTTTCGATGGTTGGCTCTCTGAAAAATGTTTACAAGTAGTTTACCACTCTTTATTTAGAATGTAACTGTGCATGTTAAAAGGTGAAAATACGCTACAGACACCACAATTTTAAAACTGAATGCTGATTGGCTTATTTCATATTTTGTATTACGTTATTACATGAACCCCATGAAGAGAAATATTATATGATATACTGCATTTTATTTTTGAACTTTGGAGCAGTTTTAGGCGGTTTTAAGTGAGTAAATTGTGGACAATAATTATGTTCTACCTTTGGAAAAAACAGTCCAATTAGATCATTCAATCATTGTGAGGAGATTACTTCAGAAACAGATTTTATTCACTGTATCTATTTAAAGGTCTATGTTGTATAGACATCATTTAGTAACATGGGAAGAAGTATTGAGGTGTACCATGAACACTAATGAAAATATATGTTATTGTCGTACTTATTTTTTCTTGTAGTGTATTTATATATAGAAAAAATAACAGTAATTTAACACCCATCCTTTTTTGTTATTTTCTTTTTCAACAACAGGGGGCATGAAAGTGTCACTATTTTGAAAACCATCTTCCGATCACTGCAGTTTTTCTCTGTGCCCTTTAGGTGAACCTCACGATTACCCCTAGGCTTAACGCTGTTTTTCTTTGAATCAGGTTTCACTAGAAAGACAATTGGATTGTTTCTTGTGTATGGTGCGTGGTCTACTCCAAACCTATCGCGTGATACATTATTAATGAGCTCTATGAATACCTTTAAACCATACTATTGAGGCACGTGAGCACTTTTAAGAAAGAACATTTTTTACAGTGAAATGTTCTATGTCCATCACTGACAAGGTTTCAGAGAGTGGAGGAAGGAACCTTATATAAAAGAGGGTAACTATAATGATATTTTGAATGTAAATGGGATTTTCCTTTCAATTTTTTTTATGAATGTTTGTCTTGTGCAGCACCACTAGGGAGCACTCTCTCTCCTGTTCAGGATCCTCAAATTACATGACTGTGGAAAAAAGGTTATTATCTGCTGCCCAGTTCCCCTTTCTTTCACATACAGTAAATCTGCAAACACGCACAACCTCCCTCTCTTGTTTCTAAGCATGGTCTGTCATCATAATCAGACATAAATTTCAAACTGTATAGTCAGTGACAGTGATTCTGTTTACAGTGAGGCAGCCTAGGGCAGAAAGTTGGCCTCTATTATTGATTTGCAGCATTTGCCATTTGGTATTTTTCCTCCCCGTTGAGTTGACTCTTATATACATAAATTATGCATTAAATGTGCTGTGCTACTGTAGCATGCCACCCCTAGCTAACCAAGTAATTAGCGCACTCGGGTAAAGGATCTGTATTTTCTCCAGAAGGGAAAGGTGAAAACACCTCATGTTATTTACACCACTTGGACACATACCCTATGTTCTTCTGCACTCGGAAATATAGTTAAAGGGCATGATCAATGTTGTTTAAATTGTTATCATGATATAAATAGATATTATTTATTTATATATAAAAAAATATATATATATATATTTATATATATATATATATGTATATATAACATACATACATTTAACTCAAAGTCAGTAAACTATGGTTAGTGTGAAGCACAAGGAGGTTCAGCTTTTCTCACAGACAAAAGAGATCAAAGACTCCAATCACAAAGTTAAATTTTGAATGTGTGTGTGCGGTGTCCTCAAGGCCTATGGTGGGGCACAGATGATGCAAGTCTGTGATAGATGTACATTTTCATTTTGCAAACAGATAGCCATCAAGCAATGTCATGCATCTTTATCAAGTAAATCAATTTCCACTGGCATGAATTAAAACATGTCTAAAAACATACAATGTTGAGTACAGACAAACATACTGTTAATGCTCCTGTTTCATGTTACAGTGTAATTGGACTGCTGACGTTAGTGCTATCCTCGCTACAGTATTATTTTGCTGTTTGCACAGTCTCTTTCAACTCTGCTCTGCTCCTCTCCTACAAACCTCAACTGCTCACCAGCAGCCAAGAATTTTAAAAGAAAAACTCAAGAAAAAAAGTGAAGATAAAGCTTGGGAAGAGGTTAAGAGAGGTAACCGCATATTTGGACACGGACTGAGAAGAAGGAAGAGCCAGCCAGGGGAGGGAGAGAAACAAATGGAGAGAAACAGAGACTTGGAGAGAAAGGACAAGGAAAAGGGGTTAAGTGAAGGTCAGGGTCATGGAGTCGGAAGGAGATCTGGCCAGTTGGGCACACATTCTCCCTTTTTCCAACCCCTTGAGGATTGTGGTTGAGAAGGACTGCAGCACTGCGTCAGACCCTAGGCCCCAGTGGACAAGGCCTGGGGAGATGAAGCAGAGCTGTGGGGGTTCTGTGGAGCTTGGCCAGTGGGCCCGCTAACACGCCAGAGCAACTCAGTCATGTTTATGATGGGATATTTTTGTTATTACGGCAATCTGCGTCATCCACAGCTTGACCCCCTGACACTAGACAGGCACCCAGTTTTAGCCGCCCTGCCTTCCCCCAGCTTTGGTCCAGCAGTTTTCACTGCCTTGTTTTGGAGCCACACTAATATCCACTGTTCACTCCCTATTTCCTCCCTCCCACCCTGTCTCTATTACCTCCCTCTCTTGGGTCTGTAGAGGATTAAGATCTGTCCCTTAAAGCACCAACTTCATCATCAAACCACTCAGCTCACAAATCGCTTCATGCTGCTTAAACACAAGCCTACTTCTTCATCTTCAGCCGTTACATACATGGTCATGGCCTCTGCGGGTGTAGCCAGGGCTTGTGATTATTAACCTGGTGCTTTGAGGAGCCTGAGGGCACAGGTTAACAGCTATGCATTTTTAATTAAAAGGGCAGCAAAGCAGCTGCTGCTGTACAGAGACTTAGCTGCAAGGCTTGAGACACTTATTGTAGGGCCCACTGCAGCCTCCACAGGATTCAAGCTAATGCTGCAGCCAGACCCTGTTGTTGTCTCTTCTCCCACATGTGGGTGTACTGTGGAGCAGCAATAGCCAGCCAGGCCCTGGTGGAAAGCTAGCAGGTAAAGGCAGAAGCAGATAAACCAGAGCAAGATGAAATGGAAATGCTAATTTGGAAGGAGTTTTTACATCTTCCACAGATTGGAGTTGGAAATGTCAAAGAGGGTTTTCTAACTGCAGTTTAAGTCTATAAAGGACAAGAGAACACTTAGTATATCTTGATGGATGTTTGATAATCTGCCGATATATAATATATTTCTTTTGCATTTTTCACAAGAGTATTAAAACTAGTATCACTGCACTGAAAGTGATTTATTTTATGCTGAAAGCTAATTTAAATGGAAATATGGTAAGCAGGCATTTGACAAGCCATCATATAATTTAGTGATTGAAAAATAATTTTGTTTCTTGGATACTACACAACCACGTTATCATGCAAGTCAGTAACCAGGTTTCTTCCCTCATGGCTTATGGATTTTAACTGTCGTGGTGATAATAGATGCTCCGACGCTGCTTTCTGATAGTCATTTTTAATACAAGGACTACGAAATTGTACTTTCTTTCATCCAGCCACTCAGTTGTTACTTTCCTGTCTACAGCTTGTTGTCATGAACATGCATACTTAACTGATTAGAAACCTGGTTTCCTGTATAAACGGCAGAGAAATCTGTGTTCTGCAGGGGAAATCTACCTGGGGAAATCAGGTTGCCCTGATGCCCTACCCCAGTTCCAGAAAACAGATTTCTAATTTACATGATGTTTAAGACATGGCCCTACTCAAAAAAACAGACTGTAACCGGGTTAGTTAATTTCACGTAAACGCACTGAGGGAGCAAGAAAGGGGCATACTCAAATGCTGCAAGTACAATGGTGAGGTAACTGTAATTTACTTTAAGGTTTGAGTATTTTCTGCCTCTGTATATTTCTCTTCCAAAACAATTCAGAGGCCAATTGTATTATGATCCTAATATGTTTGTGATTGAACTGTGAGTGGCATTTGAATGCATGACTTTTACTTGTCATTAAGTATTTCTACACAGTGGTATTGCTAGTTTAGTTTAAGTGTGACTGGAGTAAAAGATGAATTCTTCCAGTCAGAGAATACTGCCCCAGCAGGACGTCTCTACAATGGTGTGCTCCATGTATCATTCTATCCCGGCCCTTCTATGAGTCACTGACAGGGAAACAGATGCAAAAATCTCTGCTTTCCTTGCAAAATCACAATGTAGTTCACATATTTGTTTTTGTAGGTCAGAGGAAGGTTTTAGATTTCACACAAACAGTTATTCTGTTGAAATGTAAGATGCTCAAGTTCTTTTTCTCAGTTTCATCACTCATGCTGTTCCTTCCTGCTGCTTTGCTTTTCCTGCTTGTTCTCTTTTCCTCTCTAAGGAGCCCGAGCACTGTATTACAGACAAGAGGCAACAACATAGTTGATTTGCCAACTTGGCTGCTATTTGTAAAGCTTCTCACAGACAAATATTAAGGCACAGAGCCAGCAACAACACAATTCATATCTGTTAACCAAGCATACATATTTCTTTCAAAAAGTTAATCAAACTGAAGCTAAACTTCTGCCAGACAGCTCTATACCTGGAAGCTTATCAAAATATAAATATAGATTTGTACACTTTCTCTCGCCCCTCCAGAATTCACAGCAAAATAGGAGGAGGGAGGGAATTTTCTAACATGTTATCTTGGAGAAAGTATGAACGTGTGAACAACATACAAGTTTTTGCTGTGTGCTAGACAGAAGACAAAAATATGGATCCTCAGCCTAGGAGAGGGAGGAGGGAGAGAGAGAGAGAGAGAGGGGAGAGAGGGAGAGAGAGAGAGAGAGAGAGAGAGAGAGAGAGAGAGAGAGATAGAGAGAGAGAGAGAGAGAGAGAGAAGAGAAGGCGAGCTCGAGCGAAGACCTCTCTCTCTCTCTCTCTCTCGCTCTCGCGCTCGCTCTCTCTCTCGTCTCTCGCTCTCCTCTCTACTCTCCTCCTCGCGCGCTCTCTCTCGTCGCGCTCTCTCTCGCGCGCGCGCTTCTCGCTCTCTCTGGACTCCTCTAGAGAGAGAGAGATCTGTCTCAGTGGAGCCCTCTCCCTCCTGTCCTCAAACCAGTTTCTATCAATGCTGCAGCCAGTCTCTGGAGTCACAAAAATAATTTCAGATATTCATGTGCGTAAGAGAAGTTCTTCACATGTGAGCTCACTCTGTCCTAAAAATAGACATTCCTAACGAAAACGAGCCAATTGACGCAAGAGGTTATATTTGTGACTATTTCTGACACTCCTGGTTTATTTTTCAAGCTTTTCTTCTCCCTATTGACAATATTTGTGTGAATTCCAGACTAGTTTTACTATAAACCAACACAGCATGATAGATGAAATGTTATGTGTAAAAAGGACCAACTATTCAGGAAATCTGATATTGTCTCAACTGTATTTTCACAAGCAGAAATTCCTTGATGTTTGAGGTTGTGCTGGCAGATCAGTCTTGAGTAGTTAAACCAGCTAACAAAATAGTAAAAGATAAAATGAACACACCTTGCCATGTTTTGCAGCAAACGTAATAAAGTAGGTGTTAGTCTTCATCAGACACACACTTGTCTTGAAGCCCTCAAGCGCCTGGTGCTGACATAATCCACAGCAAGAGCAGTGACTTGTTTATGGTGAAATCTGTTCAGTGTGTACCCCACGTCTGTCTTTGTGGCTCTCAAGAATGTCAGCTGTGATAAGGAGTTCTCTGTTGAGTCCAGAGATAGGAGGATATATCTAACTTTTGTCTGAATTTGAATTCCTTGGTTGCAGTATGTTGCAAGGGAATAGGGTTAGATCCAGTTGAAAATACAAGTCTCTCTTAACTCCTGCATGCATCATTAATAGCGCTCACATTGCTTATTAGTGAAATGATCAGCCACTGTATCACTTGGTGAGATTTTTGAATCATGTTGCCTCATTATTCTTTACAGAGATGGGGCCAGGATGGGGCCTTGTCTTTGAAGCCTGTTGTCAACAGAGGAGAGAGAATGCTGCAGTAGGAGCCAAACCTGACATATTAATGCTAATCTGATGCTTCACAAACTCAAAATTTTAAATTAAACGTAATATGTAGATTCAATTATTTACCTGTCTATTTTTTTGTGTTTACTCTTCTATGGGTAACGATGGTTACAGGAAGTAATACTGACTGAAAGGAGACGGGAGTCATCATTTTTCTTAGACTTTTCCTACTTTTTTTATTGTAATTTTTTGCTCATGTGTATTTGCTTTCTTGTCTGTGTGCAGGTACTAGCCAGAAGGAAAGAGGGATCAGGCAAGGTGAAGGTCCTCCTTCATTGGACACCTGAGGATATGTGAGTAAAACTTATTACTTAACACTATTCTGAAAGTTTGAATAGATATCTACTTCAGCTGATACCAACAGTCCCCTTCAGTTCAATCAAGCAAAAGCTTATGGGATCTTTTCTTTGACAAGACACATCCTCCATCCAGGTTTCATGGATATCCATATTGTAGTTGTTGTGTAATCCTGCTGACAAGGTTGAGGGCTACACACTTGTCAGTGGTAAACGTGGATGAAAATAGACAAAGACATACTTCCAGAACAAATAGAGGTGCAATTACAAATAGTGAGGCAGCACATGAAATTGCATCAATATACATATTAATCATGTCAAAATATATGAAACTGCATAGAAAAGGTAGCAGCAGTGATTCAGTGCGTCATGGCACAGGTAGCAGCAGCAGTAGTAGTAGTATAATGTTTTGTTTTGAGGTTTAGGGAATTTGAGAACCACAAAGCTGCAACAGCTGCTAAAAGCCACAAAATACAGTATGTCGAATGCCTCTAAAGGCTGACGACAAACAAAGGATGCAGCCCTTACCTGAAGCCAGACATACTGACCAGTTAGCCATCTGCTGCTCTTTTACTTGTTGCCGCCCAAGCGATGCTCGCTTGATGGGTGGTTGAAGCTGAGCCTGGGCTTCCTCCGCTTGTGTCGCCAGTTGTGCACTGACTGAACCAGACAATAGATGCAATTAATTTAGATTAATAAATGGATGCAGTCAGAAACTAAACCAAAATAATCCAGGGATGACAGTTATCATCCATTGTTCATCACGGTTTCAATGAAGAGTTTGTTGTGATTGCAGCACGCTTGTCTCATCAGTCCATCTTTCTCCTCACCTCCTGGCATCTCAGAGGAGCATCTGACAGACCTGTATTCGATCAGACCTGCTTGAATTTGACAAATGCCGGTGATTGTTATGTAGTGGTATGTTCAAACTTGACAAAAATAATGTAGTACATGTAGATAAATCTAGGATGTAGATTTAGTTGTTTCAAGAAGTTTATTAATAATACCTTTACATGAACAAAATAGGAGAACTGCTGCAGACTGTGCACTGGAAATCCATGTAGCTGTTCTTGTCCCTGCTATCCATCTCCCTGTAGTGAACTGCATTTCGTCATCATAGCAGAAACTTCTGGGTCAGATTACCAGATGTCCTAACTACCTGCCAAAGTTATTCATTGTAGCTTTATTCCTGTTGGAGGACTGGTTAAGATGGATATGAAATACTGTTCAGTGTACATTTTTAAAGCAAAGGGTTTTTTTACGCATGACAGGCACATGCATGTACACTACTCACAATAAGTTAGGGATATTGTTATTTACATGAGTGCTTTTCCTATTTGGTCTGAATTTTAATGAAATAAGTAAAAGTTCCCTTTGATATTACTAATAATGAATGGGAAGAAACACCATTTTCATTAGTTTAATATTTATTACCCCCAAAATTTAGACAATAACAAGGATAGCCCCAAATAACAAAAATTGACAATGTCAGTAGCGGGTGTTTCCACCATTTGCCGCAATGACCGCTTGACAGCGACGTCTCATGCTCCTCACTAGCCTCATGATGTTGTTCTGAGGCAATGCGTTCCACTCCTCCACAAGTGCTACACGGAGTTCTGCCAGGTCACGTGGGGGTGGGGTACGATCTCTGCTTCAGCTGGTCCCAGACGTGCTCTATGGGGTTCAGGTCAGGGGACATTGCTGGTCATGCCATATGAGGCACTCCGACTTTCTGAAGTCGAGCTGTGACAATTCTGGCACGATGTGGTGGAGCATTATCATCCATGAACAGAAAGTTTGGGGTGTGCTGGTGGAATTGGGGGATGGTGATGGGTTCTATGATGTCTCTGAGGTAAGAACGTGCAGTGACTGAGCCATCTACCATAACCAAATCTGTTTTGCACTGACTGGTGATGCCTGCCCAGACTGTTGCACCTCCTCCACCAAAGGGAACCCTGGGGACCATGTTGACCTCGACGTATCGCTCACCTCACCTTCTCCAGCAACGCTGACGACCATCATTTCTGTGCAAGGTGACCTGACACTCATCAGTGAACAGGACGGTAGACCACTGCTGCATTGTCCAGGTCACATGGTCTTGTGCCCACTGCAAACACTCACAGCGGTGTCTTGGTGTCAGTGGAGTCACCTGCAACGGTCGTCTGGCATTCAAGCCAAAGCGGTGGAGTCGGTTTCGAATGGTTTGTCTGGAAACCCTAATACCCCTCACATCTCGTAACTGGGCCTGCAGCTGTGTGGCAGTTGCATAACGATGTCTGAGTGCATAGGTCCTTAGGTACTGGTCATTGTTGTGGTCCGAATCCACTCCTGGGTCTGTCACGAACTCTGCCAGTAGTTCTGTGTCTTGATGCAAGTCTGCTGATGACACTTTGAGACACACCAAGTTCACGAGCAACATCTGACTGCCTGCCACTGACTCGAAGGGCGCGCTATGGCCAGGTGGCGCTGCTCGTCCGTTAAGTGACGTCATGTGTTCATGGCTGTTTGAATGATGAACTTGGAATAACTTACTGACAATACCAGCTTTTTATACCCACAGAATGGTGAAATTGATGCCACATTGAAAAGGGTTGTCTTTTAGTTTTTTGGTATTGGCCCCAATATGTAAGGCACACTGTACACAGTGAGACCATTATGTGGAAAACACAAAATGAGGTGTGTCTATCACCCCAATACAGTTGCCTCCCTATTCCAAAACTCTCTGAAGTGAAACAAACACCGTATGTATGAAATCCACTGAGTCTCTCACAATATCCCTAACTTATTGTGAGTAGTGTATATAAACACATGCATGTATATAAACATTTGTACTTAACCTTGAAAATGACACTGATCTACTAACAGGCAACTCAACCTCACATTAACAAATCTCATGCACATGCTTACCATGTGAAGCCTGGGCTTGTCACCCAAACATTACCTTTTTTGAGCAGCAGGAAGCCACGCATGTACAAGTGAACATCAACAACGTATGTTTCTCTCTCTCTGATAGTTTAACATTTCTCCTTTCTATCCAGTTGTGCACTCAACATGGTGGGTCTGTTTCATATCAGGGCTTGCTATAAATCTTCTCAACCTTCTTCTCTTGGCTGATCCAATTTTTGTTGCAGAGGCTGTGAGGAGTTCAAGTCTCCTAATAGTTCATATCACACTGACACCTCTGCTCAAAGCCCAAGGGCTCTCCTCAAAGGGAGTAGAAGGCATCAGCCATGACTTTCAGCCAGGATCCTCAACCTGGTTATGATACCCACTAGTTCTATACCATCTGTTTGACTTTGTCTTATTCAGAGACTTGGTGCCTTTCTTAAAAAGTGAACCAGCAGCCAAAATTACTTGAAGCCAGATTGTTTTTCTTTCTTTTATTGTCTCTACTCTAAATTTTCAGTTTAATTTCATCACAGTATTTTGAAGTAAAAAATAACTTTGCACTGAAAAAATCATGCTCAGCTCTTTTGGGGCATGAGCTACCACACCCAGCTTAGCCTCATCAGGCTCAGTCCACTTAAGGCAAATCTTTGTACCACTTAAGATATAGCTCATTTAAGCTATTGGGCAGAAGGACATGCAGGTCCGGCACGCCGCTTATGAAAAGAGTCTTTCTCACAGAGAAAAAGAGCTCACAGAGCGCTGTGATTTTCAGCAGGCCAGTTGCTCTGGGGAAGTTCCCCCAAGACTACCAAAACTCCCACACTCCCATTAAAGGGTTTGACTTCATGGCTGCTGAGGATAATCAGAGAGCAGAGAGAGGAAGAAGAGATGAGGAACAAGTGTGAAGGGAGTGGAAGATGAGAAGAAGTAAGCAGAAAGGAGATGGTGGTGAATAAAGAGAGAAGAGGATGAGGTGGAAAAAAGGAATAAGGTCAAAGGACAAAGAAGGGAGAAAAATTGGTTTAGTAAAAAGAGGAGCAAAGATGAATCTGGACGAAGACACCTGGATGATGCATCCTGAAGCTGATTGCAGCTGACAGCTTCCGATGAACATACTGTAGCTAAACCCTTGTACTTTCAGCCACTCGCTGCTTCATCCCCCCACCTCTTCTTTCCTTTCCCCCTCTCTGATCCATCTCTGCTATCTCCTCCTCGCCCCGCATGTGGGAGTTTAATCTTGTGCATAGAGAAATAATGAGGTAAAGGGGGAGGGAGAGAAAGAGGAAGTTGGTTGATCAGGAAAGACTCCTCAGATTAATTCCAAACAGAGAGACACAGATGGAGATTGATTCTGAGACTCAAAGACAGATTGAGGCAGAATGAATGTGGGAGAGAATGGAGAAGACGGAGAATGGAGGAAAGTGAGAAATGGGAGTGGGAGCAAAATGGTTGTGGGAGAAAGAAATGTGAAGAGGCAGAATGAAACCTGAGAATGAATGATAGGAAGAGAATTAGAAAAAGAAAACAAAAATGAGATGCCTCTCTGCTCCATCCATGCAGGAGAAATCATTGCTGCTACTGAGTCATATATTTGCCCCGCAGCAGGAAAGTGCTCTGGTCATTAATATGCATAACCAATCCTTGGTGGTGAAGGAAACACACAGTGATACCTTAAACTGTGAGGGTGGCTGTGTTATCTCCCATAAGATTGAAGTTAAAGTTATTAAAGTTGACCAGGAGATTTAAGTATGTACAATATGTGTATATTTATTATTTTGTATCTGTTCCATAATGTGAAGAATTGGCTGTTGGTTGAGTCCTGTCCACTTAATTACTGTTGCTACGCTGGAGCTCGATAATTTTTTGAACACTGGATTTGTGATTACAGAATGAGGTAGTCAAAAGAAGCTTCTCATCTCTAGCCAGCAACCATCCACCTTGTTGACTAAATTGACAACTCCAGCTGGCAAATTTTATCATCTGTAGCTCGCCAGAATATAAAGCTGCACATAGGCTTCATGAGTTGGTACAAAACTGCAAATCAACATAAACTTGCAGTGTGGTACTTCTATGTACAAATGTCTGTTACAGTCAGAAATATTGATTATACCTATCACAGCTAGATAAATCTATCGGTGTTTACGCGAGTAGCAGTGTGTTACGTCAACCAGCGAAGATTGGTTTGTCAGAGCAGACAGTGGGAGCAAGTGTCGCGATTAAGTAAGCAACAGCAAGGGGCCTATGTTGTGTTAAAGCACATGGACGGTGCAATGTGTGATTGCTGTCACTGCCAGGAGGGAGAGACCGAAGTTTGCAAACATTGTATTTTCATTTATTTTAGCACAAGAGAAAAGGCTTTAAGGAGGAGGACATTGGTGGGGTTGCTGGCCAGCAGACTACAAGTTAACTCGAGCTGGATAGAGATGTTAATGTTAGTCTGAAATTCGAAAAACCCTGAGCTAGTTCTGGACAGCTATTCTAGCTAACATTAGTAATGATGGACACATTTTCAATCCTTTCATTACACTTTTGCGGAGGTGGAAGGGATTTAGTCAACTGTAAATTATTTTTGAGATACTGATGGTTTGTAGCAAGTGTCAGTTTGGTCAAGTTAATATTTAATCTTTGACTTGGTGTAACGCCCTAGTATCCTACAAGCAATCTGGCATTCATTTGGACCACCATCAAGTGTCGTGACTCTCAAAACCAAGGTCAACATCAAGTGCGCGACTGCGTTTGTGTATGTGTGTGTTTCTCAGTCACTGAGTCAATGATTAGCCGTGTGAATGTTGGAAGTCATGTTTATTAATGCTGGAGCAAACCATTCACGTCCTGGCTGACACTCATTAACTCCATTTGGATTAATGAGTAACTGATTAACATGAGCCATTCTGAACATGAACCACCAGCAGCTCACTGCGGAGGAAGAGGGGGGTGGATGGGCTGAGAGAGACAGAGAGAACCATAATTGCTGTCTAATCTTTGATGGATGGGTGAATGGATTCCCCTGAATGCTGTTGAGTGCTTTAGAATAACAAACCGTAGAATACACAGCGACAGTGAACGCTTCGAGTCACAGGATACATCCTGGCACGTAATTTGGACGAATCACACATTGCTTATCATGTACAAAATGGGTTTATATCTATAAGAATCTAGTTGTCACAAACAGCAGTTGTTCAGATATTTAAAAAAAAAAAAAATTTAAATCCAGGGAACTTCAAACAACAATAAGCAATGCAACAATAACTAGGCGATCAGCAATACATTAATGGGTGTGCAAGCAGCATCCATTAGAGTTGTGAAAGTATTTCCCAGGACCAGGACCAGCAGTATATTAAACGCTTCTGAGCTTGCAGCCAGTGGGTATACATTAGTAATTTGTAGGTCAATTTGGGCTAGCTTAAAGTGAAACTCTCGCCAAAATGCAACCAAGGCTTTATTTGTGATTGAATATGAGTCAAACCTTTGGGTAAATGCATAATTATGACGAAAGAGGCACTTTTAAGATTTACCGTAGTTTCGTTTTCGGGCAAGCTCATTTTGAATGGGAGTGCTCAGGGCAGGGATACGATGGCATCAAAAACGCTATTTTTAAAACACTAAGAAGGCTCGACACAACATGAAACTTTGCTCGTAGCATCACCAGGGTCTCTACACATGAACATGAGCATTGAGAACATTGTTTGTGTACACAGAGTTTATGAAAAAGAAGGTTTTTGAACTACTCACGTTAGCTGCTGCATCTCCGGCGCGTGGCCGTCATGGCAGGCAAAAAGTGTTGATCTACGAGTGCGACCATCAGGAAGGAGAGTAATGGTGGGACGCTTCTCAAGCTTAGTTCCATATGAATGCACGGATAATTCATTGTTTTGTCGTTAGCGAAAAGCAACATTGACGTCCACGTTGAAATGGGAGCCTCATATTACAAGCAATACTACAATCAGCAGCCGGAAAAGTCACGTGACATCTCACGTGGATAGTTGTTGCCAGAAGCCAGTATGCTGCCTATTGTAACACGTCCAGGTTGGGCTACCTGAGCAACTCACAAGACCCCCTCCTATCCACTGACTAACTGACATAGTAAAGGCAGACTTTTCAAATGCCATGTACAATTTCACTCCATGTACAGATCCGTGCAATAACTAGCAATTATGCACCCCTCCCCCATCCCACCTAGAAGCTGTCGTCACTAACATTTCGGTAGAATATAACCAAAAGTGCATTACCTCCACTCTTTCTGCAGCCACTTGTACAGCTCTTGGAATAGCATATTTCCTCAAAAACGCTTTCTTTGGTTTCCCGAGTGTTGGAGTCATGGTCAAAGTGGTCACTACAAACTCGGTAGTCCTTCTTTCCTAGCGTCTCGATCGGCGTGTTGATGTCGACTTGCAAAACAATTAGCCATTGATTCAGGATATCCCTACTGCACCTGAATGGCAGTCTGTGAAAAGTTTCAGGAATATTACTTTTCATCTTCTTCCCACATCCAGGAAAAGCACAAAAACGAACCATCTTGATTTACACTGTGACAACTTCGGTGTCTCCTCTCCGTCTTCTTTGCTGTTGTGCTGTGTTTCTGTCTCTCAGGTCACCGGTAGCTTACTGGCTTCCGACAGCAACTATCTACGCGAGATGTCACGTGACTTTTCCGGCTGCTGATTGTAGTATTGCTTGTAATATGAGGCTCCTTTTTCAACGTGGACGTCAATGTTGCTTTTCGCTAACGACAAAACAATGAATTATCCGTGCATTCATATGGAACTAAGCTTGAGAAGCGTCCCACCATTACTCTCCTTCCTGATGGTCACACTCGTAGATCGACACTTTTTGCCTGCCATGACGGCTGCACGCCGGAGATGCAGCAGCTAACGTGAGTAGTTCAAAAACCTTCTTTTTCATAAACTCCGTGTACACAAACAATGTTCTCAATGCTCGTGTTCATGTGTGGAGACCCTGGTGATGCTACGAGCAAAGTTTCATGTTGTGTAGAGCCCTCTTGGTGTTTTAAAGGGATATTCCGATGTAGATTTAATCCATGGTCTAAATCACGGTGAAACGGTGTTAGACTCCCTCTCCAGAGATCAAGTTAGCAGACCGCTAATTTACGGAGTTTTATCAACCTCAGAAACAACTGCATGACAACTATACACTGCAGTAAATGGATCCAAATATAAACCGCCACCAAAAACCCACAAATAATGCTCAGAACAGCACCAAATTTCAGAAACAGTACAAATAGGGTCTCAGCACATAGTCTGGGGCATCTAACCTCGGCAAGCTTAGCTAGGGAAGCTATTGGGATGCTAAAAACATAGTTCAACTCTCCTCCATCAGCTTCCGGGTCGGGGAAGTCCCGACGCGACGATTACCGAGTGCGATTAGAAATGCTCAATTCCGTTCTTTTCCCTGTCCTCTCTCGATAATAACTGTTATAAACTGGCAGGTCAGACACATAAGAACTTTGATTGCTTTTCCATGGAGTCATAATCACACATTTTCATCCATGAGCCGCGGAACTCTGCTGCACTTGGTAATCGAGTCGTCGGAACTTCCCGTCAACAGGAAGCTGCTGCAGAAGAGTGGTAAATTTAGTCAGCTTTTCAGTAGAAATCCAGCTAAGCTAGCGGAGGTTAGATGCCTCGGACTATGTGCTGAGACCCTATTTGTACTTTTGCTGAAGTTTGGTGCTGTTTTGAGCATTATTTGTGGCTTTTTGGTAGCGGTTTATATTTGGAACCATTTACTGCAGTGTATTGTTGTTGTGCGGTCATTTCTGAGGTTGATAAAACTCCGTAAATTAGCGGTCTGCTAATTTGATCTCTCGAGAGGGAGTCTAACACAGTTTCACGGTGATTTAGACCATGGATTAAATTTATACCAGAATATCCCTTTAAAAATAGCGATTTTGATGCCATCGTATCCCTGCCCCGAGCACTCCCGTTCAAAATTAGCTTGCCCGAAAACGAAACTACGGTAAATGCCCCTTTCGTCATAATTATGCATTTACCCGAAGGTTTGACTGATTCAATCACAAATAAAGCCTTGGTTGCATTTTGGCGAGAGTTTCACTTTAATTGCATTCCTGCTGTGATGTGTGTGTGTGGGGAGGGGGAAAAAGGAAGGAACTGCTCCTTTTGTTTTAATTGCAATAAAACAATATAATAGGTCTTCAACTATAACTTCAACATTAACTGTCATATATATGTATGTTTGGTCATAACGTAACCCAGGGCTTCACCCTGTGGAAGACCACTGTGAAGTTGACCCGTGTTGGTCTTGTTTTTAGGTTGATGGATGGATGGATGGATGGATGGATGGATGGATGGATTTGTTTTTGCAGTTTTCTTGCCAGCAGACGTGAAATTTTGTGAGATCAAATTATTGTTTAAAGAAATGTGTCCCACAGGGGCACTGAACTTTTAAAGAGCTGTAGGCAAGAGTGGATATCGGGCGATGATAAAGCACCAAGTATGAAAAGCAGTAACTACAGATGCTGTTTTAGCTTTGTTGAAATTTCAATGCTTGCACACAACTACTTGAGTAGATGTGCATCTAAATCCATTGATAATTCCAAATCCAATGATGTACACCTGATGCACAATTATGTGTGTAAGAACATTTTGTGCTACTAGGATTATGGCTCCATGAAGTAATTTGAAAGGTAATCCACTTAATGAATTGTTCAAAAGCTCATAAGAAATATTTTGAATAAGCTGCATCCACCCTCCAGAAAAGCCTTGATCTTTTCTGGCCTGCAGTAATTAATGTCAACTTAGAAACATGGCAGCAACCAACCTACCTGTCCTTTTCCAGACCTTTTTTTTTAACATTAAAAGGAGAAAGCAAAACCTGTGTGATGTTGATGATCTGACATCAGGCTAGCTCCTCTCAATGTAATGTTAGCTTACCTTTATACATTTTCTAACTAGTTAGGTAAGGTTAGGTCATCCAATTATTTATGTCATGTAACTTGACATTGTAATGTTACCTTTGAACAAACGTAGGTGTCTTTGTTGGCTGTGTTGATGGGGACAGAATAAACAAAATGGCCACTGCACGGTGAGGGTATGGCAGATGGTTAAAAGATGTTGCTGGGGACCGGCACCTATACCTTCAAACATGTTTTTCTTTTCAACATGGATGAACCTTGCGCATAGCACATACAGGTTTAAGAGTAAATGGGAAAGTTGACAGGTTTATCTGGGTACCAAATATATTAATCTTTTGTCTTCTGTATGCTGCTATTATTTTGCAGTCCCTGAACCAGCCCTATGAACCTGCACTCACATTATCTGCAGAAGGATGCAGTTTATAAGGATATCAAGCCTCTCCTGCATTCAGTCCAGGAGTTCCATATAAAGCCACTTAATGTGTTAGCAATTTAATACACACTTTGCTGCTTTGTGATGAACTTATTGCTCCTGTCACCAATGGGAGCTTCAAGGCCTGGGGCCAGCCATCAATCTAGATGGGAAGACTGGGCTTCTCTGTGGCAGGCACCCCCAGTAGCTCTCCCCACAGAGGCCCCACTCACAGTTTACATTTGTGGCTCATAAAGAAGCAAGCCAAATAATGGTCTCCTCTGGAAAATGAAATAAATCCATTTGTCTCTATTTGGCTTGGTTTGACTGAATGGAGTCTTTGGGCGGAGAGTTCTTTGAAAATCTGTGAGTGTGTGGGTGAGTGAGTGATTTGAACACTTTGGTGTGTATGTGTGTATGCGTGACATTTGTGTGACATGTTGACCCCCTCACTGCACCCCTCTCATCCATCAGACAATAATCACTCATCAGTACCACAGCACACTTGCTCAGACATGTTTACAGTCGCGCTGGAGTGGAACACGAGCACGCACACAAACACGGGTGTTTACTGCATATTTATCACTCAGCAGGTCCTCCTCTGTCATTTGAGGTTTGCTTTGCACAAGGACACTAACTCAAGACTAACCCAAACTTTAGAGCCTCTTTGAAGGGGACTGTTTCTTGTCTTGTACCTGCCTCTTCTCAACTTCCTCTTTTTGCTCTCCCCTCCATTAAAGGGGACTAGTGCAGTGCCCGTAGGAAATATGTATTCCTATTGAAAGGTGGGAGGTTAAGTAGCTTTTTCATGGATGGCCAAATGAGGCTGTGTTTGAAGGTGGAACGTCAGGGATATTTAGGTGTGAAATATGATATTCCAAGGTATAATTGGCAGTTTTTGACTAGTTTTGATTTCGCCATTATATTTCACCTTAAAAACTATTAACTTTGTGTCATTATTTTCAGCACAACCTCACATGTGTGACTGTACAGTTATTTTTTTATTTTAACATACTGTATTAACACAATGGACCTAAAATCACAAAAAAAACATAAAATTCAAGTAGAAAAAGTTAGATTTTTTTTTAAATGTGAAAACCACAAATATGTTTAACAATATTTTTTATTACTTATAATTCAAATATAAATTGTTGTTTGCTAAATATGTGCATACATTTTAAGAATTTACAAAGTTATATGTAACTATTTACATTTAAATGCAGGCAATGCTCAGGTCTGCCTGAGCTCCTTCCAGCTGAATGAAGAGCTGCACTGCCTGCTCCACATTCAGCAGTCTCCTCATTGTTTTGACTCATAAAACAAAAACCGACTCCACTACAAACTAAACACACTACACTAAACACTACATAACACACTAGCTATACACTCCAAACACGCTAAATGTCACAAATCTCTCAACTCTCAATATCGCTGTCTCTGCACCGACCATCGCTGCCTGTCATTCATCCGCCTCCATCCCTCCCACAACTTCCCCCGTTCCTCAACAACCAAACTTGCTGCTTGGACACTTTCGTGACAAAAGCCCATTTTTACCGTTTATTCCTGCACCAGACACAAAGCAAACGTGGCGGCAATGTTTGCGAAAAAGCGTGGCCGACATTATTTACCCTAAGTCCGGTTTTGGACGTGCCGGTGCGTCTGGTCAGTCGACTTGGGAGGTGGGCTGTGTGGGTGGGCTAGCGGCTAGCAGCTAGCTACACACGAACATCCACATATTCTGATTCCACTTTGTTGTCCGCGCGTCTCCGGATCTCCTCAGACCCGAACAGACTCGGTCCGGACTCATTTAGTCTCATTAATCCACAGCAGTCAGTTTAGATGCACAGAACAGAACGGGACCGAACCACCGGCAAAATCCAGGTCCAGCTTGCGCCGCTGCAGGTATAAATCTGCTTGTTTCTTAAGGTGAGGGGTGGCGATGGGCTCTGCAGTGATTGGCTCTGGTGCGCACATGACTATGGTGGCTACGGTTAGCAATGCTAGCGGAATTCGTAAAGCATTTCTGAAATAATTTATTCACGTTATCATTGCAGTCCAAACAAATGCGATGTTGCACACCCTTGAACCACGCAGCAGCCATGTGGAAACTCTCAGGTCAGTCTGATCCTGATCCGCAGAGATATTTGAGGCAGACAGACAGACAGACATTCCTTGCTTTTATATAGAGATAGTCACACTTTTGCCATGTACTGCTGAGTCAAAAAGAGAGAAACTTCACTAATAACAGTTTCAAGTTATAGGATTTTCTTTAGAAATAATTATGTATTAAATCATTTAATCAGATATCATTGCCATCCTGGATTTATGCATTATTCAGGGGTGTGATTCTTCCGGATAAATCCGTAAATCCGTATTTTCCAAATAAAAAAAAAAAAAAAAAATCTCACCAGTAGTCACCATTTAAAGGGTTATTTTTCTAAATTTTCTTCCAGGGGGGCATGCCCCCGGACCCCCCTAGTGTTGCTGGTTACAGACTCAGAGCACCGCTGCTACAAAAAAATCTAGGGGAAACACTGACTGTTCTTAGAGTTTTGAACGTGTAGGGCAAACTATTTCTTTCTTAGCTGAAGCCAACAACGGGACAAAGTAAATGTAAAGAGAGACATAGTGGAGCCATATATTTTCCTGCTTTTTTGTCCTTTGTCGATCACACCTATGATTATTCCTTCTACGTGGGTATGGGAAAGTTTCTTAATTTCAGTTTTTGTTTTTCCTAGAACTTTTGATTTGTAGTGTTCCTCTCTCTTAAGTTAAAAGTTGTTTTCCACTATTGACAGCTCAGTTAGGCAATCCCAAGACACTCTGTTACATTTGTGGCAGTAGTGTTTCTTTTCCCGCGGGCTGCCGTTTCTCTCAGTCACGTCATTTTATACACAGTTTTCTTAGCATAGCTTCCTTGGCTAGTCTGCCAACATTGTTTTGTGCATATGAAGCTAAACAAAGCTAAGTAACGGACATGTGGTATGGAGACAAGGGTGCTTTTAAACCTGGCACAGGGATGTAGGGATGTTTCCTCACTGAGGGGACACACTGCCTCAAACTGGTAAACAACAAGGTCCATGTCCATCAGGATGTTTCACTCTAGACATCATCATATGCTAATTCAGCAGAAGTTACCCAACCCTCCTTCATGTCATGAATAGAAAGCTATAATTGACCCTGTGCAACCTTTTTTGGTTGGTTGGTTGGTTTGTCTGTCAGCAGGCTTATACAAAACTACTAAATGTATTTTCCACCAAACTAGGATGGTGGTTGGGTCCTGATACAGATAAAGGGACAGCTTCAGGAATTATTTTTCTCCCTTTCTTTAACATATCAATATGGGGCTTTTTTCACATTTTTGTAAATTTCTCAGAGAATATTGCATATTTCATTTAAATAATATTAATAAAAAAAAATCAATTATTTCTGCCAAAAATGTACAAAAGGAGACTGTTTGTCCTTGGCAGAGGTATTCACTCTACTGAATGCCATTATAGTTTCATATCTGTGTCTGTGTGTGCATGTTTTAATAAAAGGGAACAGACAAAAATATCAAGCTGTGATATGGATGAACAGCTTGGCTAGCTAAGGTCAAATAGTGATTGCAAATTGTTTGTGTAACAATGATAACTTTAATTCAAAGGATTTTGATTTCAAGCAGCATCGCAGGTGGGACATTGGAAGATTATAAGAACATTACTATGGATTCTTGAACCTAACAGTATTTACTTAATTATCCTGTGTGGCTCGCCCCACCCTCCAGGCTCTTAAACATGCCATAAAAGGCTTTGAAACCACTGTTCAAGTTAGTTGATGTACATGAACAGGAGGCACTTAACTTGTTGTCGCTCCGTCTCTGCTTTCCCTCTCCATCTGTCTTTTCTCTTCTGCTTCTGTTGTCAGTTTTCTATCACTTTTTTGTTCTTTTGTTCTACTTCTACCTGCAGCCGATTGCGCTGAATGTGCTGCATGTGACATGCTACCTGCACACCATCCCACTGAATGGGCTGACTAGGCATGTGATTGAGTGATTTGGCTGGGTGGCTGGCTGCTTGCCTAACTGCTGCCTGGTGTGTGTGTGTGTGTGTGTGTGCGTGTGTGTGCGTGTGTGCGTGTGTGTGTGTGTGTGTGAGCGAGTGCGAGTGTGTGTATGTCTGCATCTCTGGGGGCTCCTGTGATGACGCACATAGTGACGGGGGGAATGCTGGGGGTGGAGACGGGGCGGCTGGAGGAGGGAGGGGAGGTGCAGTCAGCTCGCTAAGCTCTTTGTTTCCTCTGCACCTCGACTTGCCACACCAGTGCTTCATTCACGGGGGGGTCACACTGCTGTGGGTACAGTTAGGTGCAGCTGAGCAGTACAGTAAATCATGTGCTCGTGTGTGTGTGTGTGCTTGTCAAAGATCACATCCAATCCCATACCCTTGAGGTGTCAAAAAAACAGGTAATGAAAAAATTGTGTAGAAATTATTTGATAATTAATAACACAGGAGGACAGAACACCTTGGTGTGTGTGTGTGTGTGTGTGTGTGTGTGTGTGTGTTTTGACCTGCCCTCCCGTGTGCATTTGTGTCAATCCCAGTGCTACAGTCAAGGCCATGTAACTTATGGAAATGTACTCAGTGCTCAGAAGGTGTTAACATGTGTGCTGGACTCAAAGAGGCTCTTTGTCCATCTCTTTCACCCTGCTCCATTCAACCTTCATCCCTCTCCCCCCTCTCTTTTCTCTCTCTTTCTGTCAGAGCTCAAAACCTGACCTCAAGTCCTCACTCTGCGTGTGTGTGTTTTGTCTTGCAGACTACCTGACGTGTGGGTGAACGAAACGGAACGATCACAGCTGAAGACTAAAGTGGTGCACTTGTCCCAGTTACCGCAGGACACAGCCATGCTGCTAGACCCAAACATCTATAGGTGAGTGTGTGGGATGACACCAGTAGCTTCTTGCACACCGTGCACCCCCTTCTGTCTGCACTCGCAGACACACAATAAGGCACATACTACTGCAGATCTGTTTTGTATTAGCCAACACATGTCACCCATGTGTAAACATTATCTAATCCTCATTGTGAAGCAATTAAATGCCACAAGAAAATGTTTGCAAGCACTTGCCTCTACCTCACAAACTTGTGTGTGTGTGAGAATATGAGTGTGAATAGGAATATGAATATGTGTGTGTGAATATGAATGCGTGTGTCTGTATGTGCAGCATCCTTAACACTTTGGTCCACCAGGTGGCACCAACTCCTTCAACGGCTTCAACAATTAGGTTAAAGAAATGCAAGTGCACAGAAAACACTTTTGTGTGTGTGTATGTGTGTGTGTCCATGTGTGTGATGAGGCAAACAATCAAATATGTAAGATATGAAAGATTTTAATTGTCAGAAAACACAGACAATGATAATGAGGAGGCCTGTTACTTGTGATTTAGAGATTTTTCCTCAACTAGACCTTCAGTATTCAGGCTACATTTCTTGTGTGCAAGTTTGAGCTTATTAATCAGAAAACAGAAGATTAGATTAAAGAAAGTGATGCAGTCAAACTCACTTTCAAATATTTTAAACCAGGAAGAAAATACTTTCTACTGTCCAAAAGTAACTCCACAGCCTATATTTTCTCCGTCTTTAAGTGCACCACATTCATCTAAACATATGATATGATTTGAATCCTGTGCAGCTCTGCCAGACTTCACTCATCACTGAGAAGAAAAATCTAATTTAGCTTTGAAGCACACAATAAGAAGCTCAAAATGCATCCTAAAAGAGGAGCAATGCGCCTACAATAACAAAGTGGTCATCTGACCGGAGATATGTGTCTCACAAGTGTGCTGATCAGGACACAGGCTGGCTGATTTTAATTAGAACTGAAGGCTCAGTAACTGCAGGGGCTGCTGCAGGACTCTGGTTTCATAGTTGAATATAACCGTCAGCACTCAGCCAGTTTATGTCAAGGTTGACTTAATGCATGAAATCCCCAAACAAATGAGGTGGTTGGTGCCTGTGGCAGTAAATATAGAGGGGTGTTTGAACCCCAGCAAATATGAATGGGATGAGCATAGAGAGACAAGTGGCAGTTGGGGATTATATTATTTCAACAATGTTTACATGTTGAGGTTCTCTCATTTTGTCATAGTGGCATAAAATTGGCTCAAACGCATGACATCATTGTGTTCGATTTCTACCAAAGATGATCTGTCACAGTGACCTCACAAACTTTTTCTGTCTTTTCAGAGCACTTCCTCAGAAGCGGCTGAAGCGGAGGTGAGTTGAAACGTGTGTCTGTGTGATTTTGAGATATCAATAAACACTTAAGATATATTTAGAAAATTATTCTAAACACACACACATACACACACACACACACACACATACACACACACACAGTACCATGGTGTGTTTTGGCTGTAACACTGTTCTGTAGTAGCAGACCAACCCAAATTTTGTTAATCTGTCAAAATATGGCCATAACATTTGATCAGATGGTTTTTAGCATGATCAACCTTGACTGGCAACCAGCCTGTGCCAGATATGTCCGACTGTGCAGGTCACATATACAAGCATGCTGCCCGTCCACAAATAAGACCGCCGGCCCGAACTAAAGGAAATAAACTAAATAATTATGTTGTGTTTTATTATCCGGTCATTTTAAGAGTCTTTACTGCTGTTTGCCGTCATTCATATTGGCGTTTTCTTCAGTGTTTTATTATGAACATAGAATTAAATTTTCCATGGCATCAATCGCAGTTCAACAGAATCAGCAGGTCAGACTTAAGAATCTAAAATAGTGGAATCAATCAAGAAAATTGCAATAGGTACATCTCTTCATTCCTGCTGTTTGCCAACAGAATTTGCCAGTGAAATCTCACTCACTGTATTGTGCAGGCAAGTCATTCTATATTGTATTATAATCAAACACACAAATAACTGCATTTTGCCTTTCAGTTGTTTTTTTTTTCAAATGTTTTTTCTTGACGATTTACTTTTGAATTGAATTGTTGAATGCATTTCTAATGAGGACAGTATTTTTCATAGTTTGTAGCAGCACTGCTGTAGTCACAGATGTACAGAGGCTAATGCATAAAACTGGCTTTTATCAACATCTGTGCGCAGCTTTGGAAGTTTGCCATTGGCCTGTGTCTGCAGACAACACAGAGCTGCCGACGTATTCTTTCTTGTTAACTCAACTGCAACAAGTTCATACTGCAGCATCCCACACATTTATATTTTCATCATTATTTTTGCTATAATGGAGATCAAACGATGCTGTAGCCTTGATGGAATGGTAATGCTTCATGCATCCGCTGTTGTACCCATGGCCTCGACTCTCCTGTGGTGAAACATCATTGTAGATGATTTCTTACCGCCCACAGTTTCACAGTTCCTGTGTACCGTGAAGCCAGCTAATTGGTAAACCGGCCATCTTAGAGCCACGACCCTAGCCTTCCCGAGTCTCACTCGAACATGAGGTCATATTTGGATTGTTCTTCATTATCCCATTAATTGACCTCAGTAGGTTATTGAAGCAAAGGCTCTTAAATACACACTGCAAATGAAGTCAGCTCAGTGTCTGTCCTGGATGAAGCCCATTTCTCACACTGTAATCTCTCTCATGACACACTGAGAATGACTCATTCTCTCTCTCTCTCTCTCTCTCTCTCTCTCTCTCTCTCCCTCTCTCCCTCTCTCCCTTTTTCTGATGTCTTTGTGTTCAGCCTGTAAGGAGTCGTCTGCGGACTGGATACTTGAGGGGAAATGCTTGTTCATATGACGTTTGTCTATACGGCATGGGATGCTCTTCATCTGCCTCGGGGGTGTAAAGTGCCGATTAAAATGAAACTGGGTCTACTGCAGTTTTCCAGTTTTTCCTCTTCAATTTTGTATATCTGATATGACTGTTGTTGCCAAGTGTGTTGTAAAATGGGACTAACAATTTTTTTTAAAGTTTGTGGTCATCAAAAACTTCAATGAATGTTTTTTCTTAACAAACACCAAACTGAAAATATGCTTAATACCCAATGGTTAAAAAAAAAAAAAAAGTTTTGTGTAACCTTGTCAGAAAAAACAGCATATTTTATAACTGTTTTGTGTAAAATATTTATGCAGATTTTTAACTTATTTTTATACCATGAAAATGCTGGTGTAATGTGGGTTTTTGTTAAGGTTTTGAAAAGAACCGTATTTACTGTGATAACCTATGTTAATTGTCACTTGTAGGCATATTTGGACATTTTGAGTTGTAATTACATTGTACATAAAAGAAGTCTTAACAGATTTTCCTATTTATACTTACTGAATGCAGTACATTTACTTGTATGTATGACAATGAAGTGTGAGGTTGTGCCAGTTGTGTCAGACTTGTATTCAGTGCAATGCAAACTGTTTCAGGAGCAATAACTCAGAAGTTAAATGTGCAAAGTGTGAGATATGGCCAGAATGAACAAATATTATCAACAATGTTGCTGACGTTATGTCAAAGACATCTATATATTGTATTGCAGAGCTGTTCACTGAAGTTAGCATGCTAACCAGCTAGCCCCAGCTCATCCTGTCTCATGAGAATACACACTTCACTCAAACTTGCCATCAACAAAATAAAACTCACCAAAAACAAGTCTCGCCACGAACAATCCTCAATTTACAAAGCGAGATGTGAATATATTTTCACCCGATTCTGATGCCTGACTCTTGCGCTTCTCTCCTGATGCATGCCTCACTTGCCCCCACCTGCCTTGTTTTCTTGACCCCCTATAAATTTGGAGCTACCTTCTTCACGTGGCCATATCTTACATGTTACACATTTAATCACACTACCGTGTAGCTCTTAATCTCACCCAGTCTGTAGACAGTACAGCATAGAAATGACTGACATTTCAGCATACACTTGAAAAGTGAAAATCACACCAACTTAACCTCCTCCCCCCCAAGTAACATTAACTGTGTTTATCATAGTTGGTATGATTATTTACATTACTACTTCTTTTTTTATTGTTAAAAAGGTGTGTTTTCTACTGTTTGATGTCCCTGTTGGAAATGGAACTGTGTTTGTAATAAAATGTTGGAAACGAAAGCTGTGGTCGACGTATCCAAGTTGTTTTGTACAGATGACGCTGCAAGGTGTTGGAATGGCAGTAAGGAGCATTGTGGTATGAATATGAGTTCCTTATGTGAGCATTGGAGGGATCGGTGGGGCTATTTGGCGTCCATTAGCAGAACAGCTTTGGGAGCAAGCTGTGGAGGAGCTAATGACTGGGCCAGCAGGGCAGAACCCCTGCCGGCCTCAGCTGTTAGTGAACATGCCTGCAGAGAAAACCGAGTTCAGGGAGAGGTCCGCAACAGTATAGCTGTTCAATCCACGCTCACACGTACAACATTCATTGGGACCAGCATGTGATATAATGAGGCCTTCAGGTGTTGTTCCACTCTTTTAAGGGGAAAGCACTGAAAGGTTTTTTTTGGCAGCCTGTTGTTTCTGCACGCTTTGTTTCATGTCTTTCACATATATGTTATGGTCTGTGGCCTCTCATAGAACTGCTTTTTGACAAATTGATAGATGGGTCCAAGATGTGCAGGCAACGCAGTTTCAGGTCATTACAACAACTCCATCATAAGCCTACTTTACATTAGTCAACTGTGAACCTTCATGTGTCAACATATGTATTTTTTCATCCATTGTTGGATCGAGACAAGAGAAAACGTCTGGTCAATTTCAGCTATTTTTCTGCCATTGTAACATTTACCAAAAAAAGGCAGAGCCAGGTTTCATGTTTGAAAGCCAAAACTTTAAAAACTTTAATACTCCAATAAGATTGTGTTTTTTTAAGTCTATATAATAATCAATATGAGAATAAGTGGAAGACTGGCAGTGAAGGAAGGCTACCACATTTTGTAGAATTTACCTTCTTGCCCTTTTAGTAAGAATTACATTTACTCTAGATCTTAATGCATCATCACTTCTCTTATCCAGTTTGCATGAGTAGGTGGTCTCACCTGCTGCCAGTCGAGCAGCATGTGCTAGCAGACTAACAAGAGTTATCACATTGCTCTCAGGCTTCGTTTAACAACCTTAGGATCTGTAACATCAGATATGGCCGTTAGAGGGTCTAAATCCACATTTCTATTTAAAAGCTTGGATAAAGCAAGAAAAATACATTTTCTGTCTCTTAATTTGAAGTTTATCAGCTCATTTTAAGCCCATAGAGATCATACAAACTACTGTCCAAAATATGAATACATTCTATGTACGACCTGTACAATCAGTCGCAAAAGAAAGGATGTGATGCATCTATTGTGAATTCTGCAGAGGATTTTCTTACCTCAGTGTGTTTTGCAACTTTGGTTTGAAGATGCAGACGTGAAAGCAGACTGCACAGATTTCATCAACAATCGTTCAGAAAATAATGACATTAAAGATTTATAGCAAGTCCCATTTATCCTATGTTCACTGCTTACAGTTGTGTTTAACACTCACTTACTTTTGCTTGTTGTTTGATACGTAGCGTGTAGAACTTTTAGCAGGAAACTCTCGATGATAAGCGTGCACTCTGAGGTTAGACTGCACACATTATTTACAGTTTTTCAGTCGCTCATGAGTCATGCTGCAGGACAGCTGAATAGACCTATCAGTTTCTTGTAGCAGTGAGTAAATAACATTCCCACACTTCTGTCGAAAACACTCGACTAATTGATAGCAGACCATTTGGCTGTGACGAAGTTGGAGTCGATGGTTAAAAACAGGAAGCGGGCCTTATCGGCACTGCTTCGCTCTGATCAATATTTCTTAGTAAGAAGATTTTCCCCTTTTTGCACTATTGTAATGTACTTTGCCTGATGGGATCTTGGCCTGAGATCTCCCACGGCCATATTTACTTTCATAATAGTGAACTGCATTAACAGAATCAATGTTTTTGATGTGAGTCAAGTACTTTTTGCTTTTAAACATTTCAAAATTACTGTTAGTACTTTGTCCAAAATTACTCATTTTATTGATACGCTCTAACAACTCTTGAGTTCTCTTTCCAAACTACAGCCATTTCTCTCTTATTTCTCTTTGGAGCATTGTGTCCCCAGCATCTCTCTCAAGGGGTGATTTGCAGGATTTTCGGATTAAAACAATAGCCACCTTGTTACCTAGGATTCCCCGAAGCGTGACCTCAGTAGTGACATAATTTGGAGCAAACAGAATGATTGATGGAAAGACTGGCAGGCAGATTTAGAGAGCGGACAGCAGCTCTGCCTGCAGAACCTAATCCTGCCTCAGCCTGTCCGTGAAGGAAACGCTGGGATTCTACCCTGAAGTGACGTCTGTTCTCTCAACCCATGAGATAAGTTTTCCCTCCTTCATCTCCTCTTCCTTCCAAACACCCCAGCATGATGCCAATCCTTTCATCTCCGTCGACACTGGAAAATCTCAGATAAACGTTTTTTGTTTTGGATTGATCAGGTTTGCTAATGTGAATTTATTGATGTCACGGTCTTAAATATTGATCTCCACTGATTGAAGTACATTCTGTTCTGTGACATGTGAACCTTATTAAGCCGTTCCATTTGTCATGTGTGACACTGTATTGTCCGTGGTTATGCAGTCCCACTGCTCGAACCTGGACCTCTTCCATCGTCTGCAGCTCCGCTTACACTCGGTCCTGAATCATCCATCTGAGTTTCTCATTGTGCACAAAATCTTCCCTTTGCTTTGGCTACATGCACCGCTGTCTCCGTGAAGAATGAAGGCATTTCATCAAGAGGCAAAAGCGTTGAGCTGCTGCTCCAAAATTCTTGACTTGAAATGCTTTTCATCACTTAGTTGAGGAGTATTATTTTAAAGGCTGATTGATTATTGCGTTATACTGAAAGCTCTTAATTGTTAAACTTGTCAACTTTACTATGATATTTAACTTAATACTTCATGACAGTATATGGATTAGGATGAAAGATTCAACTTCAGTTCAGATGGTCATATAACAGCCTGTTTGCCAGAGTAGATGTTGGCAATTTACTACTCTGTGTTACATGTTCAAGTTTATTATGTGACAATGCTGTGCTTATGGTCCGTTTAGGTTTAGGCCCAAAACCACTTGACTAGGATAAGGAAGAGATCATGTTTTGGCTCATCTGGTTCTGTCGCTGCAAAAACAGCAAGAAATTGTCCCAACATCTTGCTAGTTCATCTAGTTTTGTTGCCACTAACACGGCTCAAAATTGTCCCGTCATGTCGCTATAAATCTCATATTTTGTTGCCGTCACAGCAACTGGAAAATGTCCCGACATCTCTTAGAAATTTTGAAACACCGTCCCGACCAGTCGTTTCTCGGGTTGGCCGCCATCTTGTTTAGCTTTAACTCTACAAACATCCATTGCGTCCTCCTGATGTCCATGTCAGAAAATCGTGTGATCGTGGTTACATGTATGACGCAAATGTTGATATGAGACGTATAAGACGTATCCATTTTATGTAACGGTGGTTTACAGAAACAGATTAACCTTTTATTCTGATCAAACAAATTCCCACTCATCAAAGAATAACTGTAAAAATGACCGAATCAATGAAATCATATCAGACGGTGATGCCAGTTTCCAGTGTGACGCGAGCCCATATAAGGGATTCATGAAGGGAGCTCGACAAGTTATACACATGGTGTGTGTCTGTAATAAAGAGGACAGGGGAACATCAGCTGCAAGAGTATTTTCCCAACTCTTCCTTTGTAGATGTAGATTTAATTGGGTTTCCATCATGTTTCTGTTTCATCTGCTACAGCGAGAAGCCCTAATGGTCTTTTTATTGAGTGGCTTCTCCATCTCAGTGTTTTTTCTTTTGAGTTTATTTGAGATGCTGCGAGTCTGTATTGTGACATAACTGTCCGTCCGTGGCTTCAGCTTCATCCTGATGGGTTATTCATTTGTTTCAGCATTGTGCACAAATATATTTTTACAGCCAAGGGCCCTTCCGTTAGCGCGGACTGCACGGAGAAACGGTCAATAATCTATCCTTAGTGGCCCTGACTGTTGACCCCTCCTGTCAACACAACGACCTGATCACGTCTAAACGTCTTCCAGCTGGGGAAGCTGGGCGCTCAGTGGTGGTCTCGAGCTTGCTATCCCCGCCTTCGGTTTGTCTCGGATTTTGTGGAGCTCATGAAATTTTCTGTCCTCAGCATGGAGCCATTTGGCCAGAAAATAAGTGGGTGGAATGATTGCTGCAGCGTTTGGTCACAAGTTATTTGAACAGTCTTGATGCTAAATCTCAGCTTATTATCAAATGACCATCACACGGCATGGCTAACATGGCTTAAAGAAGTATTTCGCCACTGGAAAGATGGGCCCCTTGCATAAAACTAGGCTGTTTACGCAGTAGAAAGACTGCGGGGGCTACATGACCAGAAGCCCGAAAATGGACTGTGGGATTCCCTTTTTGCTCAAAAGCAAGAAAATCTACATTAATTAGAATGAGAGAGAGAGAGAGAGAGAGAGAGATGTAGGTCTCTGGCTGTACTCTTTGCGTCCACAAAAATACACAATCTGTCGTTGATACAGTAGCCCTAAAATGTGTCCTGTGCTGTGGAAAGGGGCACGCTAGCTGGTTACCTCTGCTTTCAGTCTTGATTGCCAAGTTTGGCTAATCGCCTCTCGGCTCAGGCCTCATACTTTAACTAGCATCACAAGCCAATCACAGCAATATGCTATTGGGTTGTCCCACAGGGATAGGGTTAGGGTTGCAGAGGAAACGCGTCATTGTGCAACCAAAGCAGGAAGAGGCATTGTTTTCCGTGGTTGCAATCCCCAGGTAACAGTTGAAAATTGGGAACAACTGTGGTGGAGGGGGCTAACGGGGATAGGAAACCGAGGTAAAGTAAGCATTAATGGACGGGTGTTCGCTCGATGGAGAGCACTGGTGTCGTGGGCTCAAGGCGATTCAAAACCAGCTTTCTTGCTCCTAGATTGCTAAGAAAGAAAACCCACCTACTTCCAAGACAATCAGGAGTTTCACCTGGCCTCTTTATAGCACTGAGATCAGGGTTTCGAGGTCAAATTGGGATTCTTATGGTGTTTTTTGTTTTTTTTGCTTTAAACAGTGGCCACACTGTTAGTGGTAGCTAAATGCCACAGCGAAATGTGAGGAGGAGTAAGGTTGACGAGTTGTCTTTTTCTGCTTTAACTAACGGACATGGGAATGTTTTGCATCTTCTCATCTCATTCTCGGAAAGAATGTTACTAAGCATATTTCCCGAAATGTCAAACTATTAAAGGAATAGTTTAAACAATGTTTCATGCCTGTCAGTATCTTTATATAGACGGACCAGTCTAGAAGTACACGGTTGCTCTCTCAGTGCAATCAGTTCACTAGACTCGGATGACATCATGCAAATATCACAACACGACCCTCTGAGGGAGGAAAGGCAGTGAGCGGAGGTTATGTAAGTGGTTATTACAGTTGACCTGCGAGCGATAGGATGGCCCGCATTAATGAGTTAATGTCTAGCTCGGTCTTCGTGCTTGCCCACGACTCATTCGCTGCCGTTTCAACATTGGGGCTGTGTTGCAGTGTCAAATGGCCCTTTACCCAGCATCACGCTCCCTCTGCACTCTCCCATTGTAACAGCAGTACCAGCTTTTATTTATAGATCATAGTATTTCATCAGATCCACAGTGTGTCATCAGGACTGCAGGAAGAACAGTCACAATGGGGAGCGGAAGAAACTCAGTGAGTGTGATCGGGCCATCGTGTGTCCTACTTCTTCCGTGTTTGGATTTGTTGTAAAAAAAAAAAAATAAAAAAAAAATATTCTCCTATAATATACAGAATCTATTTTTCCATGTTTGTTTCTGTTTCTGGTGGGAATAAAGGAGGATCGGGTGGGATTAGATTCTGCAGCGATAAAACTGTACGACCACCAGCTGGCGATCGTCATACGACAAATAATCACCAACATAAACAGAAACCAATTACGCTCCGCTTCTAGACGAGCATTAATTTATGATTCTGACCTTAACTCATGATTTATGTTTCTGCTATCTATTTATCCATCTTTGTTTATTTAGGTTAGGTTATTTATTTTTTTCAGTTTTATTTGATCCACAATGACATGAGAAATAATTCACTCAGAATTCCTGAGTCCTGGCCAGCATCAGCATATTTGATTCCTGACGGCACTCAACTCGTCTCAGTTCTGACACCGCGTCTTAATCGTGTCAGGTTCACGTGCTGATTAATGAGGGTCAAGGGAAACTGGATGAGATGATAGTGACTGCAGCATGCTGTGCGCTGATGACAGATGCAGAAATGAATGGTAAGGGCTGTTTTCTGTGTTCTGAACTCAGGCCCTGGGGAGAACCAATTAGTGAAGGCACATTAGCCATGCCTAGCGTCAGCTACCCTTTTAACTCATGTGAAACAGAATAAGTCTATTTCAATCTTTTTGCTATTGTGCCATAGTGTATTTCCCATGCATACGTCTCTGGAGGGTGGAGGTTGTGTGTGACGGAGGTTGCCATATGGGAATAATGTCATGCTTCTTGCCTGCCCTATAACCAATTCCATCATGTCAGATCACTTTAGATCATCCTCAACCTCAGACAGAATGAAAGCTACTTTCTCCATGACAAATGCAACACGTGAGAGAGATGTGCTATTGTGCAAAAAAAAAATGTCAAAAGAAATTACCCCCAGGACTTTAAGCTATACACTAATCATTGCCAGAGCACTTACGACGTCCGCTCAGTCGGCATTATCTCCACATCATTGGCATCTCCCTCATCGTCGTGATACAGGTCCGTAGGTATCTGTGGGGGTAATTGGGGCCTGCTGGTTGTGTTGAGATTCCTCTTTCTATCTAGATACATTTGTTTTTAAAATGTGCTTGGCTCACGACCTCTCCTTTTGCAACCTATTCTCCAGGCTATAGCCATTTGTCAGCATTGCTGTCCAGCTTTCTGTGTGGTCTCTCTCTCTCTCTGTATATCTCTGACTCTCACCCTCTTTCCATCCCATCCTCCCTTCATTATCGTCTTACGACATCGAGCGTTAGGCTTTGACAAGTACAACTCTCTTTCTCAAGTTCCTCCTCACGTTAGGCAATGTCTTAGTTAGACGAAAGCCCATCGATCACACAAGGCCTGCCAACAGGAAGTAGATTAACAGAGTGTCTGTTGCTCATTTATTGTACGCAGGCAGGCAGGTTTTTCTTTTTTGGTTCAAACAGCGGCGTGCCATGTATGCATCGCAGTGAATGTGTAAACATTGCTGTCATATACAAAATATAAGTAAGTACAAGATAAGCTGCAGAGAGGTTTTTATTTTTGAGTTAAAGGTGCAATATGTAAGAATTGGCCTCCTGTCCAGTGTGATTCAAAAGGAAAAGGTGGCAGCATATTAGTGGAGTAGCCACTTACTGCTGCTAAATGCTAACTGGTTAGCATGCTAATTTAAGTAGACATCTCTGAGTCAAAGTATACTGTCTAGATGCCTTTGACATAACAGCATAACTGTTATTTTTACTCACAGTCTGTCGATGATTTCAGTTTAATGTTGAATGTTTCAAACCAGATTTCTTGGCACATTGCACCTTAAATGTCATTGATCATAGACTGTGCATAAATAATGAAGCTCTTTTGGGAATAGTTTTATTTAAAGCTTAATGTTTCTGAACTACTCTGAACACTTGCGAGCACAAAATTTTAGGGCGTTGCGGTCCTGGAGACGACAGGTAAAACTTTTGTCTGCATTTATCAGCACAGGAGATGTTACGGTCATGCGTCCTGACAGAAAATACACAAACAATCTACATGCTGCACTGTTGGCTCTCAGCAAACTGAATTTGTTAGAGACACAATGCCATTTCGAGAAGAGCCTTCGTCTTGTTCAGTAAACATCACCGAGCGGAACGTTTTATATATATATATAGAGAGAGAGAGAGAGGAAAGGAATCTCTGTCTGTATGTGTGCCTCAAATATCTCTGCAGACCAGGATCAAAGTGACCTGAGACTTACATCATGGCTGCTGCGTGGTTCAAGGGTGTGCAACGTCGGATTTGTTTGGACTACAATGATACCGTGAATAAATTATTTCAGAAATGCTTTACGAATTCCGCTAGCATTGCTAACCATAGTCACGTGCGCACCAGAGCCAATCACTGCATACCGTAGCCACGTGAGCCAATCACTGCAGAGACCACCGTCACCCCCCACCTTAAGAAACAAGCTGATTTATAGCTGCAGGGTGCGCGCTAGACCGGGATTTTGCCGGCATTTCGGTCCTGTTCTGTGCATCTAAACTGACTGTGGTGGATTCATGAGACTGAACGAGTCCGGACCGAGTCTGTTCGGGTCTGAGGAGATCCGGATACGCAAGGACAACAAACTGTGGATGTTTGTGTGTAGCTAGCTGCTAGCCCACCACCACCACCACCTCCTCCTGAGTCAACGGACGTGCCAGTGCGCCACGTGACCAATTTAAGATGACGTAGCAGCAAGCCGCAGCCTCCGTAAGTCTCGGTTCCGATGTATGTGTTGGAGCTGCCTTCAAACTATATACCAGTTGTGTTGATAGGCCAAGTAAAACCGGACTTATGATAAATAATGTCCGCCATGCTTTTTCGCGAACATTGCGGTCACGTTTGCTGCGCGTTTGGTGCAGGAAGAAACGGTCAAAACGGGCATCTCTCACGAAGCAAGGAAGTGTTTGCTTTGTGCAACTCCTTTTCCTATTGGTGGGGCACCCCACCAACCAATCACAAAATTAAATGGCAAACTACGTGATTGGGTTGTCTAGGAATGAGGGGAAGTTGTCGGACAGACAGTGACGTGACAGCGACAGAGATGGCGAGTTTTGAGAGTTGAGAGATTTGTGACATTAAGCGTGTTTGGAGTGTATTGTTAGTGTGTTATGTAGTGTTTAGTTTAGTGTGTAGTGAAGTTGTTTTTTTTTTTTTTGTTTAATGAGGCAAAACAATGAGGAGACTGCTGAATGTTCAGCAGGCAGGAAGGAGCTGGGGGAAACATATCACTACGTATAACTTTTAAATTTAATTTTTTTTTAGCAAACAGCAATTTATATATTTGCATTATAAGTAATTAAAATAGTTCGTTAAACATATTTGTGATTTTCACAGTAAAAAATCTAAATTTTATCTACTCAGATTTTATGTTTTTTGTGATTAAAGGTCCATTGTGTTATAACAGTTTGTCAAAATGAAAAAATAACTGTACAGTCACACATGTGAGGTTGTGCTGAAAATAATGACACCAAGCAAGGCAAGGTAAAGTTTTTAAGGTTAAATATTATGGAAAAATCAAAAATAGTCAAAAACGGCCAATTATACCCTGGAATATCGGATTTCACAACAAACCTAAATATCTCTGACGTCTCACCTTCAAACACAGCGTCATTTGGCCATCCATGAAAAAGCCACTTTTCTATAGGAATACATATTTCCTACGGGCACTGCACTAGTATATATAAATACACAAACACATTCATTAGTCAGGTGGTTGCCATCTGCATAATTAATAATCATTCACCTCCCAGACAAAACCAATCAGAGCAGCGCTAGACAACACCGGCTGATTCACGACCGGAGGATGAAATATGTGCCTCCATAAAGGGGAAAAAACTGAAAGGAATATTGAATAAGATAAAAAAAAAAAAAAACATTGAAACTACTACTGTACAAATTCAACAAAATGCATAAATTATCATAAAAAGGGAGCTATTATCTTGGAAAGTGCTTCTTATAAATAGATATATAGTACACAGGGAAACCTGAGAAATATAATAATGATCATTGATGAACATACACAAGCCCAATGCCAAAAAACAGGGGTTAAATAAAAACAAGATGTAATATGTTTTATGAAGATCAAATTTAGGAGTATCCTTTATACAATAATGTGTTTTATGGATTTCGCCCCGTCCTTGCTTGTGAACGGCTGAATCTTTTCATACATTATCAAGATTACATCACCTATTAACCAGACGTTTTTAGAATATTGAGAGAGTTAGATATGTCCCCAGATAATTACGTTTGTGTGATTAAAAACCATCTTAAAATCATCATAAGAAAAACGAGCTCAGCAAATCACACTCTGCTTGTCTCGGTCACATCTCGTGCAGATCAAACTGTTCAGCTGAGCTTGTTAGATCCGGCTGACTTGCATGCCGAGTGTTTAGCTGTCTGCTCAGGTCAGATTACTTAATATGTAGTGGTGACCAGTCTCTCCTCCTCACTCACACACACACACACACAGAAGAAATGGGCATGTCACGCTAACTCTGGCATGGATGCTTCCTCTTTCATCTGAGGACCAGCCCACCTCTCTGAATGGCCTCTTCAGTGCCAGCTGCATTGCCTGATATGGAAATAACTAGTGAGTGTTAAACCATCTCTGTGTGTGAGGACGCTTGTGTCTTTTTAACCAAACTAGCCTCATGTACAAAAACGAAGTCTTGTCTGCGCAGCACATGAAGTCCTTGACAACACGAGAGCCGCTCTGTTGCCACGTAGTCTGTAGCTTTCCAAGAATGGCTGGGAGGGTTTTTTAACGTGCAGAATTAGCAGTGTTTGCACACAGGTAAGAGCTAACTGAACCATTAGCCTCTGATCTTCCTTTGCTAGAAGTGACCACTTGACAGCTGTATCCTCCGGATAACATCATGAGGCTCAGCTCTTCTCATAATAAACCCGTTTCCTTGAACGCAGCATCAAAAGATATCTAATCTCTGATGACAGCGCTGTAAATCCGGAGCACTATTTTACACCTGACACATTGCTGATACAAGCCCAACATGGAGCTTTTAATCAACTGTCCCCACTGTTAAATGTTGCTTTTCCTTTCTAAGTCTGTTTTCCAGGACTACAGTATATGTCATGTTTGTTATTTGTTATTGGTCCCCCTTGTGCTGTAAATCAGAGTTAGTGTAACAATAGCTCAGCATGCGGACAGAAAAATGGAGGCTTGTATAAATACCTGAGCAGGATTAATGTTGGCTACATGTCAGTTTTGTTTTGGCCGGTGCATTTTCATCCGAAGGGAACAACTAATCAGATTCCAGTTCAAAAATATAAATATTGACGTTATATTTTCCTCTTTGAGTGGATCCCGATGCAGGACACCACGAGCGTTAAATGGAAAACTTTTATTTCTTCTCACGCCTACACTCTCTAATCATGACGTCACTGTGGGCCAGATGATCTAACCTCAACCTCGCGATGAGATACATGACATCCGCACATAGCAGCGGTGGCTAAAGGCATGATGACAAGCTGCCTCCTGCTCTCACAGAGACAGAAGGAGGACATTGATGATAAAGGCTGAGCACAGAGCGCTTGCGATGTGTCTCTGTGCTGCGGTTGTGGATGACACGTGGGGAGAGGGGCCTTTGCAGCCTCCTGCCTCTCAGGGCTCCTTTGGCCTGTGTATAATTGATGAGTGGAGTGAATAAGTGATGAGTTTGTGACTGTCAGCCAGCCCGATGGGGATGGACAGAGCTCAAGTTTGGCTCTCCTCATCTGGCTGATGATGACAATGATGGCGATGATGATGCCTGCGCTTCTCCTGCGACACTGTCCTGGACTCGGGCCGGGCCCGTGCATCACCGCTGTCGTCACTGCCTCTTACCTCTTTCTGGATGGCAACACAAAGATAGAGGGACGTGCCAGAAAAGAGGAGGGCGAGGAAAGGGAGAAAGAGGCTGGAGGAGGGGCTGGTGTGTGGTGTGTGGTGTGTGGTGGTGGTGGTGGGGGGGAGACGAAGCGCGAGAATGGAAGTTAGATGAAAGGAGGGCAGGGGATGGGAGTGGGGGAGGGGAGGCAGCCAGAGAGTGGAGAAAATCATTTAAAAGAGATGATGACATGTAGATCAGACTGAGCGTGTGTGTGGGGGGGGGTCAGTCGGAGAACAAATAAGTCGTTACAGTCAGAAAGTCTGAGCAGCTGGACGTTCGTAGAAGCAGCCTACAAACTGACCAGGCATAAAATTAGTCACATCTTTATTCATAATCATGTCCATCTCTGACATGAGGCAGTTCGGTGCTGGTTGAATATCGGTCCTGTTGGCAGGAGATGTTCGGACAGCATTGTGTTGTTGCGGTATGAATACATTACCGGGGTCGGCCCTGAATCATTTTCAATCTGGTCCCCTTTCTAATAACCATTCTGCCATTCTGAGACAACAATTTGCATATCTATGTGTTCCCTTAGAGAGGGATTACCACCAGAAATTGGACTTGTTACAGATTTGATGGAAAGAAGCGTTCTACAAATGGCTCATTGAGGAATGCATTTTCTCTCTCTCCCTGACATGAATGCTGATGATAAGTTGTCACTGTGGAGTCCAGAGATCAGCTTGGGTACAGGTGAAGGTAGTTTCAGGAAAAAGCCGGCAGAGGGATTGACCTGGCTGTGAGATGTGAATCATAATTCCCTACTGCAGGTAATGAGGGCTACATTGCAAGATGTGTGTAACTCTCTGTGTACGCTTATTTACATAGCTAAGCATGAACTTGCAATATGGAGGTAATGATTAATTTTAAACAGGCTAAATCAGTGTTGCTATGGATCAGGTGGTGACTACTTTTTGTGTTCTGTAATCCACATTGTAAAGAAGACAACAGTAACACGCTGCAAAATAACGAAAGAAAATCTGACCACAATTGTCCAAATTATGCAAATTAACAATTTCTAACTTTTGCATGTATCAGTTATGAATAAAAACAACACCTTGGACAGCCGTTCAATAGAAAAGAGGATCGCGTGAGCAGCTATTGTTGAATTATGAACTGAAGATTGGTGGTAAAATGTCCTTCAGGTGGAATTCAGGCCTGGAAAACAATCTGCTTAAGGTCCAACAACTCAATTGCCAAAATAAAGGCCGGCAACGTATGTCTCTTCAAATCTGTTGGAACCGATAATGTATTCATGTGTTGTCATAACGTTGTGATTATGCTCTGCTTAGGTTCAGGCACAAAAACCACTTGAGAAGATCGTGCTTTGGCTTGAAGTTCCTGTTTTGTCCCAACTTCTTATCAAAAATATAATTTTACTGTCACCACAAACACGGCTGTGAATTGTCCCGACGCCTGTTTGAAAATATCCAGTGCTGTATTGCTTACCAGTGTTGAAGCATAGTCTCCAACTGAGGTCACAGGCTTGGCAGCCTTCTCGCCTGTAACTCCACCCCTAAATCCCCTTCACCAATATGACAGGTCGTAAACACGTACTATGAGCATGATAAGCGCAATCAATATCGTACGTAGACTGTGACACATACAAATGTGAGTGTTTCCGTGGTCTGCAGATGTGAACTGCCAAGATTTGATTCTGGCGACTGGGCGAAGTACATTTCCTTTCACATCTGACAAGTATTAAATTGTTATTTCATTGTCTATCCTTTGCAAATTCTATTATTTGCACATTTCTGCTATATTATCTTTGGGTCCAAAGACTGGGGGTCTTGGTCTGTCAGTCTGTGGATCCATCCACCACTTCGGTATCTTTACAACTTCTGGCAAGATTGCTTTGAAATGTTGCACTGAAAGCCATTTTTATGACTTCCCTGAATTTTCATCAAGTCAGAATCAATCTTCAACTAACTCTTTGGTCAATTCTTAGGAGCTCCAGACTCATTTTTCAAGTTTCCATGAAATTTGCTGTGGATATTTATGAGTGAGCCCTGCACAGTTTTTCTTCTTCAGTGCCACCGTCTGGACAAAATACCGAGTTGTAGTAAAGGTGTTCAAACCCTAACTGTCAGATTAAAATGTCAAATATTGCGCACAAGACATATTGTAACCCAAGAAACAGGGCTTATCATTGGGGCACATTTACTGTCCCTTTTTGACGCATATATTATCTATAGCTGTCTGTTTGCTCCATCCTTCGAAAATGAAATGGAGACATGCAATGGGAATCTGCTGGTTTAGTGGATAAATGTGCTGGTGCCATGGAGAAAAGAAAGTCTGCCCTTTACACAACCGCTGGGACTGGGTGACTGACATTTCTGCTAATGCCATCACATGAGCCGTGCCATTTCAGTGAAGACATGGACAGATGCCTCCCTGTGCTCACACCACTGTGACCACACAGGAAACTCCACGTCTCCCTGTGTTTTCAAGTGATGGCCCACGTACCTATGTTCTTAGGGCCATCTATGGACGTATGCTGCTTCCTTAGACGTCATACGTTGAATCCTTTGAGTGATCAGTGAGTGCAGGTGACAGCGCGGAGGAAACGCAGTACAGTATACAGTATACAGTATACGCTCGGACATCGCGTGGTCGCAGCAAACACCACATGGTGGAGCTTTTATGTGTCGCATTTTACGGCTTCAAATGAATCTCAGACACGACAAGTTGCGTGTCTCGATGTCGTTTACAGCCAACGTTCTGCAGTGTTTTGACCTCAGATGGATCCCAATTCGTTAACGATGCGCGGGCTGCTTTTACAGCGCTCCTTGTTGTCTGAGAGGACTAGGGTTTCTTCTCTGCTCTCTGACTGTATTTTCCCTCCTCTACTTTGTGTCTTTTGGGGGAAGGTGTTAGTTGGATATGAAGCAGGCGAGTGCGCAAGCAGTGTAGCGAGGGGAGCCGAGAGTTTCAGCTGAGTCCAGCGTTTTTCTCTCCGCTCCCTGATGGCTCCCAGATGTTTTTTAAAGCAGCAGCCGCTCTCTCTCTCTCTCTCTCTCTCTCTCTCTCTCTCTCAGCATTTGCTCTTTTTCTGCCGTTTCCCCCCTCTGTGTCTCTCTCTCCTTTCACATATTCTGCCCCCTCCTTCTGCCTGTCCTTCCAATTTTTCCCTCTCTTCGGGGATCACACCCTTCGCAAAAGTGCTCTCTTCACCTTGTCTGATCGTAATCACCCCTCGTCAAATAAACAGTCGTTCTCCACACTTGTTCTCTTTATTTCTCTTTTGCTTCTCGCTCCTCCGCCTTCGCTTCTCCTTGCCTCTTTCTCTCTCCCCCATCCTTCATCACTCATCGTTCCTCTGGTCTGGTGCAGGGAAATGGCGTTCAGTTACTCCTATAATACAGCGGACCATGTTGTGTTTTCGCTGTGTTTAACCGCAGAACCAACTGGCTTCACCGTCACCATCAAATGCGTTCAAATGCACTCCACAACTGGGGTTGTGTAAAAATGTAAAGACAGACATATACAGTGGAGTGGAAAGGAATGAGTGAGGAAGTCATATGTCTCAATCCTCCTATTTTCCTGAGCTCTGGAGAATACAGGAACTTTGCTCATGCATGAAAACGTCAGCCTCAATGGAGACGGCCAGGCTGCGTCTGCCATGAACACGATTCATGACCCATTAATTGATTTACGTGCTAAACGATGAAAGAATATTATTATCCAAAATACACGTGAGGCTCTGTTACTTAGTACACCTTTAAATGATTAGTACAATGTCAGAATTTTAGTTGAAAACATTCAAAAATGATCAACCCACTGTGAAGAAATAACAGATTTGAAATGATGTCTTTTTTATAGTGTTGCAGAGATTCACTGAAGTTAGCACCCCGTCCCATCTCGGTCCAAAGCTTCTGTGCTACAGAACTCACCTGGTGCTCCGAGCTCTCATTCCGGATCGCTAGATGAACAGCTAACCAAGCTAACTAGCTTACGGCAACAGCAGTTAACAGCAGTTAACAGTTACACTGGTGACATGCTCCCCCCTTTGGTTTCAGTTTGCCCAATTCTTACATGTTGCAAATTTTGAACAATAAAGCTAGTGTGGCACTAAGTGCATACCTCTGCCAAGGCCCATCAGTCCCCTTTTATACTCACTCACAGATACCAGCCACCTTAATACGAGTGATTTTTATGACATTTTCTGGATCCTTCCCTCTATTCAGATCAACAGCAAAAGTGAATAGGGTCTATTCTGGACCAAGACCCATCCTCCATCCAAGTGTCATGGAAATCCGTTCAATAGTTTATGTGAAGTCCTGCTGACAAACCAACCAACCAACCAACATCAGACATATGTGAAGACATGATCTCCCTGCTTGAGGTAAAACTCAAAATTAAGAGGGTATAAGAATATACATAAACCATCTCTAAAGCTCACAGTCACACAATTTCAAATATGTTGCATACGATTTTAAAAGAGACTGACATAAGTGAAAAAAAGCTGGTAGTCAGTGTGAAATCCAAAAACTCCAGATGAGCTCATGTATCCTTTTTTAAGCAGCCTTGAAACCCGACATTTCCTGTTGGAAGCTACTCATTTCCGCAAGACTCAGGAGTGCGGCTGATTCCACATGTTTAACTAGCAAAAATGGAACAAAAAGAAGATACTCAGATGAATAAAACAGTTCTACTTGTATTTACTTTAAAACAACAAAGTGTAACTGCCTTGAGAAAGATAGTCGATTGTTGAGTCTCATCTGACGAATGGCTTTGGGTCGGACGCCGCCCTAAAGCACCAGTATTCAATGACATCTGAATTCCCAAAACTTTTCAAGCTCTTGTTTGCTTGGAGACCTCAGCTTATCTATTTGTTTTGCAGCAGTTGTTTTATGCATCTGTTTTTACAACGCCATATTTATTTCTTCTCTATTTTCGCCAGTTACTTGCGGCGAACCAGCATGTCCTTTGTTTCTGTTTGTTTTGATACTTGTGTCATCTCTTGACATGGGAATCTTTTTCCTTCTCATATTTATGCTTTTGTATGTTTTTAGATATTTTATGTTCGCCATAACTTGGAGTATATTTCCCTAAATGTTTATGCTTATGCTCTTAAAGCATGATTGTTCCTGAGGGCCTCTGTAATCACAGTGAGTTCCGAAAAAGCTGCACTGTGGCTTGGCTCCAGCGCATGAGCCATAAAGTTAATGATGCATCCTACACTTTGGAATTACTGACAGCTCCGAGGGGAATAACGATGTCTCTTTAATGGTTAATATATCACACGGAACATGTCAGGAGCTACTGATTAGATTTGGCAAGAACTTTGATGCCACATAGAGCACATTAAACATGTAAGGTAAAATATGGATGCACTTCGGCTCTAAATCATCAGCGGGTCCACAGTCGTTACTGTTGACAGCTGTAACAGTAGATTTGTGACAGACGGCTTCTTCCGCCTGTGTGACTGCAGCTTCTCCCTCCGTCTCCCTGTCTCTCCGGATACAGGTTTCACATGAGCGTTCACCGACAGACAGAGAAGTTGACTGTAAACACTGTGATCTGTTTTGATGACGCACAACCCAGTGCGAGCTCATTGATATGGAGAGGGAACTGAGGGCAGGAGCTTCCTCATCAGCAAACACATTCCTGTGATGTTGACAGACTGAACTCCCGACTCCGCCATATTCTATTTGAACATGTGTCAGTAGATGTGCAGAAAGAAAAAATTGGTTCGCAGAGACGACACGAGTTCCTCTGCTATGCTTGCACGCTGCACCTAACTTGTCACAGAATAAACCCAGCCTAAAGGAATAGTTCCACATTTTGGAACATTTTCTTCCTCTTATACAGCGTATCTCTGATGCCTCCAAGCCTAGCTGATTGCCTTCATCTGATCTTCCCATCTTCTCCTCTAACTCGGTGACATAGCAGTTATTTCCTAAGTACCTATCCTTTTGAACCCTGCACTGACCAGTCCTCTGCTGCTGCTTCGCTTCCTGTAGTGTTGCATGAACAGGCGAATGAAGGCACATCTGTACAGATGTTCAGAGGTTTGTGCTGCGCTTCTTGCTGCGGAAAGTCTTGATCGGTCCCTCTCAAATCACCTGCAGGGCTCAAGCACATTTTTCCAATTCAAAAGGATTCAGGATCATCCATCATGTGTTTTGTCAGTGATGTCTAAGTAAAGTGCCGACAGTGTGCTGCCAACACTGCTGTTTTTATTCTCACAGATCTTCTGGAAGATGCATTGTCTTCTGTTGGCCTTGCTGAGCTCCTGTTTTTACACCAAGCTTTAGCACAAGTGAATGTCATCGGTTTATCAAAATGGTGAATTGATTAGCGCATATTAGTCTACCGACTACACCCATACGCACACATTTCTCCATAAAAGGTGCCAACCAGCTCATCAGGAGAGATAAAAAGCTTTCTGTCGAAAAAACGTTCCCCCCCACAATATTTCTTTGCACAGCTCACATATCCACTCACACACAGATGGAAACAGCCGTTGGGAGAAATTTGAGGTTCGGTTTCTTGCCCAAGGACACTACAACCCGCTCTATCGCGGCCACTGCTGTCTCAATATCGTGCTATCACTGTTATCGCATCCCGCCGTCGTTCTACACAACATTTCATTGGATGGAGCTGTCTGCTGCAAGCCCTTAGCCACATGTATGTCAAATAATTGTAGTTTGTGTACGTTTATTTCTCCACCTGTACAATTAAGTGCAATCGGAAGAAAAAAAAACAACTTTATTAACGGAATGTGAGGAAACGACAGCGATGGCGTTCTTTCAAACACGAAGTCTGTAGTTTAAGCTGGCAGATATACGGCAACCGTGTTCACTGTGAGGTGGCTGAGCCCGGCTGAGCTAATGTTAAAAGTGGACCGAGGTTCTGTTACAGACAGAATGCAGAGTGTTCTAAAATGTCTTGCTATAACACAATCCAGAACAACATCACGACTATCTTCTACCTCAGTCATAATTTGGTTAATACCTCCGTGACAGTCAGAAAAACCTGAACACTACAGGCGTCATAAAGGTAGATTCATGGCAGAACAATTGTACAGGTCACACTCTGAACTCTGCACTCTGAATTCCCGTCATTTGTTTCTTGTGTGTCTGAAATGGTGTCACTGCAATCACGCATGCATATTCAGACAAACACGTAAAAACACGAGGTCGGAAGGTCTCACACACGCTGCGAGCAAAACAACTTTTTCTTTCCTTTAATTGCTGCTTCAGATTTCCTCCTCGCACGTAGTTAATCCTCAAAGTCATAAATGAAAGGCACACATGTTTGTGGTCATGTTGATGCCGGTGTTTTTGGAACAATGCGATGGAGGGAATCCTCAGGGACGCAGTGTTCCTCTTCAAAAGAGACGGGCATGAATGTAATTATCAAACAACAATGTTTATAATTAGCAGGAGCACAAGCTGGTGCACTTCAGCACAATGACGAACCTTGCTCCAGATCCTGCGAATCATATTGCTTTTTTTTTCTTGTTATAATGTTCATTATCATACCATGAACTGTGGATCAGCCTCTCCCTCCTCTCTCCTGTTTGTTTTTCTCTCACTACAGATAACCTCCTGCGTCTTCTCTCCCTCCCTTCCTTTCTTCATTATGCAGTATGTATTTTTTTTTGGTTTCTCTCCGTCCTCTCTCTCGCTCTCTCCAGCTTGTTATCACTTACTGTACCTCCATCCCCTCTCCTCCCTCTGCTCTGTTCTTATTAAAAACTCTCCCACTTTAGCGTCACCCTGGCTCAAGTCCCGCTCGCCTGAACTAAATGATCCGAGGCGTCTTGCAGGCACTTTGACTCCTTTCCATCCTTCCTCCCTCCCTCTCCCTCCCTCTCCCTGTCCCATCCTCTATTTCTCTCTCTCTCTCTCTCTGGCTCGGCTTGTAAGGAGTGACGCACGGCCCTGCTGTCAGAGAGAGATAGCAGACTTGACTCTGGCTGTGACGTCACCAGGTTATCTCCAAGCCGTCCTTCTGCAGAACTCAGACCCGCCACGCACACACGCACACACACACACACACACACACACACACACGAGCACGCACACTGCATGGATCAGAACCGTCATGATCGCGGTGCTCCTGCTTGTACAGTATACGAGACGAATGCACACACACACGGTCACATTTCACCCCTCCAACCCCCCCCCCCCCCCCAAACGAATTATCAGTGTGCCAATGTCTCAGCGACACACTCTGGTATGCCAGTCACACTCAGTTTAAATCTCTCACACATCTACATGAAATGTGGCTGCGGCCACATTGAAATGCTAACAGAGTTCCTTGGACCCGTGAATGAACCCAAGATGTTCTTTCGGAATAATGATAAGACACACTGCATATGCAGAAATGATGACTTGTCCTACTTATACAATCTCAAATGATGAATGAAATCTTGAAAACAAAACATTTTTTGGGAAAGGAAATGTGAAATGAACTGAGAAACATTATGGAAGCCTGATAGTAAAAGGTAAGTCCTTCTATTTTTTGTCATGTTTAATTATAATATTCATTCTATTAATCAAAACGTGATTCATCACAAAAGAAAAAAAAGAATCTCTATTACTTTCACCAGTGATATAATGTAACGATGTACAGTCACCCAACTACTGCACCTAAGTACGACTTTACTTGAGTATTTCCAGTTTACGCTACTTTATACTTCCACAGTGTTGTACTTTTTTTTACTTAATAATGATAATCGACTCATTGCTTAGCTCACAATAACAGAATAAGACGAAGAGACAGAGCAACAGACAATCATTGCAAAATAACAGAAATATGTAGGGGTGTAATTGCAAGATGTGTACCAGGGTGCAGCGCTTGATGTAGTTGAACCGTCAGAGAACATACGATAAGACGCCAAGCGAGGCCCTGCTCCAAAGACCGATTAAGTACCGCAGCTGTCCAACCATTATTGGGGTTAATTTGGAACCAGCGAGCTCGAATGCTGCACCATCTCCTCCGGTAATGAGAGGAGAGGTGTGCTGTGTTTTCGCTGGTGGGCAATGGACCCAGACTACCTATGATGGATGGATAGGGAGGTAGCAACCCCTAGACAGCTGTTTCATCAGCTAGTAAGTAAGTTCTCTGTGTACTGGATATTGATAAGCATCTACATTCATAATTGTTGTTTGTGTTTGGTCTCTATTTCCGTATGCTTCTCTCGAAAAATGTTATTTTTTTAAGTTCTATCCCAAAATATTTAACACCTTAAACAGTAATGGTTGTGTAAGGGTCAAATTCTGTTCATCCACTCACGTCTCTTCTTCTCCCGGGGGTTCAGCTGCTGATGTCCTGTCCACTACGAACCCAGCTTCTGACACAAAGGTAAGCTTTGTTCCTGTCCTTCTTTAATGTGACAGCATTTATCCCCGAGGTGCTGCCAAAAGTACAGCAGCTCCACAGAGAGCTCCACAGGAAGAGAAAGCGTTTTTTTGTTTTTTTTCCCTAAGAAAATTTCCAATGCCTGATTTCACATTTACAGTCAGTCTTAGAGTCGAGTTCCAAACTGATTGGACCCCTTTACTCATGAAGCAGAAAAAAACGGCCTCTCTCTCAATATTCCTTTGAAGTGGAAAATCAGGCAATGGTGAAGTTCAGTGGGTTTGGGTGGGATTCACATGAATAAAATTGGATGGCCCGCTTTTTTCCATTTCATTGAATTCAGATCAGGAGACGACGCCAACTCTCAGATGTGTCGCAGAATTTGGCAACGCCGGCGATGGCAGAGACAGCTGTATCCAACGGCCCCCACCTCCATCACAACTCGAAAAAAACTCAACCTCCTACAACGATGCTGCGTTTTGATCTTCCTGTTCCTTGTTATAATTTATGGATCCTTCTCTTTCATCACATTCATATTCTCCGCTGCTTTCTTTGAAAAAAAAAGAGCATGACACGTTCCAGATTTCATAATGTTGTTCTCACATTGCATACTATTGTTCCCAGGATACGTTGTCATCATCATCTTGCCCAGCACTTGGCTGAAAGGGATCTGTCGTCTTAATAGAACTGGGACAGCCAGACACAGGCAGATGTTTGGACTGGTGTCGGGGTGTGACCAGGGACTATATCAGAGCGCAATAGAAACCGAAGGACAGGCTTCCCCGAAGTAATGACGCCGAGTGTGAGCCGCTGTGTTTTCCTTTGTGTTCACCAGCTTACATCAGCCAGCCATGATGCAACATGGCAAAGGAAGAGAGGCCCTGCAGTAGTCATGTTAGCAATGTTACAGAAAAGCACTTTGAACGTGAACTTTTGCAAGGGAACCTTTGTGACATTAGCAGCTTGTCAGGAGAAGCCGGATCAGATTTTTCTTTCTAAGCCGCGGCGTGGAGCTTAGACTCCTCTGACCATTTGATCACACTCTCCCTCCCATTTAGTTGAATCTGAGCTCTGTAGAGGGGGGCTTATATCAACCAGATGAAATACAAATAAGATCAAATGCACTTGGTTAAGAGGTTTGTCACACATTTGCACGGAAGGAGGACTCTTTAAATGTCATCGCTGTAGTCGGGCGTCTCTTGATGGAGATGCATTTTGGCGCATGTGGTGACACCGTGGCACTTTCTCTTCCAGCTGTGGACCCGACTGTCATCACACTCACACCTTTTCCTCTCTCATACTGACTCAGATGTTCAAACTCAAGGGATGGGCTGATATGTATCCAATACTGGTTCTCTTCTTTCTTTTTCAGTTCAGAACTGCCCAACGTTCCCCTTCAAAGTATTCTTTTACTGTTTTGGGAAATGTATGTTCTTCTGCCAGCTGTTGTTAGCTTGGCTTCGAACAAAGACTGTACACTGGGGGGAAACTGCTAGCCTGGCTCTGTTCAAAGGCAAACAAATCCAACCACCAACATCTCTGACGCTCACTAGTTAATGTGTTATATCGCGTTTGTTTGATCTGTACCAAAACCGAAAGTGAGAAATCAACAAGTTGTTGTTTGTTGACTGTTTCCTGGCCGGGTGCAGTGACCTCGATAACCACCGTATCATTAAACCACCATCTGTCCTTTATTCTTCATTCCCTCCCCTTCTCGCACCCTGATGAAAATCTGCTGTATGTTCATCATTTTAAATACAGAACGTCATGTTATGAATGAGGCATTTACATTTTTGCACAAATCCGGTTCATTGAAATAAGAAGAAAGGGAAGAATGTGTAAAGCTGAGTATGAATGTCATACATATACAGATATGGGGTGTTAGAGAAAGGAAAAGAAATTCTGTCCACACAGCCTTTGTTTTATAAACTACACCTATTGACACCTGAAAGCACCAGAACCATTTTAAAATGCTCAAACAAGCATGCTGGACCAGTTTGTGACAGTAAGTCTGCGTCGAAATACGTCAAATACCAGAGAAGATCATTCTGAGCATGCATGAGTGAGCTTATATAAAAAAAAACAATTCATAACCATAAAAAGCTAAATTAAGTGTGATAATTGTAATAAGACCTAGCGGTGCTAATAAAAGAAACATACACCGGTGCTAACCAAATGTGAACACACTGCGAGTGAGCCATTGTTGTTGTTTCAGGTGCACGCTCATTACACAGAACAACAATAGAGAGCCGAAGTAATGCCCCTTTCCGGTGGACCTCATGGGACCTTATTAATTCTAATTTTGTATTTTCACAGTTTTACACCTCATTAGTTTCATGACATGACATGAAACTACGACTTTCCCAAGTATTTTAAGTAAGTATTTTTAATCGACAATCATCGTATGTGTAATTCTCGGCGCAGTTCTAGTGGGATCAAAAGTGATTTGCCTTTCTCCATTCATGTTTTTCCTGCTAGCTGCTATTTATCGGGGGGGGGGGGGGGGGCATGCTATGCGGGGTCGAGGTGAAGTCTGAACAAGTGAGTCTTGAGTCTTGGCGAATGACTCAGCTGTCCTGACGTTGGTCGGGAGTTCGTTCCACCACTCCGGGTCCACTAGAAAGGGTGTGTTTTCTGTGTGCATGCACAAATTGAGGTGATGACATCACGATCATCATTTCCTTCATGCATGAGTTTTGACAAATCTCTGTTTTAAAAGGTGAAATACACAGAGGAAAATGTCCTTTTAGCAAAATATCCATCGATATGTAAAAGGTCTTCACTGTTAGATAAATATTGGCTGATGTGCATGATTTGTGCAGTCCAAGTCATGACTCAAGAATTTGCCTGCCACCCTTCCCTCATACTGTATGCTTCACTGTGACGTCACCATGTAAGTTAACTTTTTTCTTTCCATCTGATATTTTGGTGAGTTTATTTCCATTCACCGCTGTACCCAAGCCTCCTGTTCCATCATCTTTACGCAACACACGAGGGAAGAATGAGACGACTCTTCACACGTCACAGACGCACCTGTTCGTCCGGTTCTCTTTCACTATGTCGTCTGCAATGTTCTCGACGCGCTCGCTTCCTTATCAGTGCATTGGCCCACATCAGTACACCGACTTTGATTTGTGCGACCGATAAGTTATTCAGAGGCATAAACAACTCTCCATACTCGATGCAAGGGAGTGACAACTGACAGAAGTTAAAAGTCAGCCGATCACATGGAGAAGGGAGGGGAGGAAATCACTTGAGAATGCAAACAGTCACTTCTGATTACATCAGAGCTCTCACCATCATAACATAGTCACTGTCTTACCAGAAACAGATGTGATGCTGAAAATATGTATGGATTTATGGACACAGATGAAGTGTCTTCGTCTTCGTTCTTTGATTTTTTAATGCTTCACCTGAAGAGTCAAACCACACTCGGTGTGGTTCTGTCAGGATGGTATGAAGAATTTCAGCAGAATAAGATAATAATTGAAGTATAACCATCCAAATAGAAAGTGCTGAGGGTCAATCCTCCGAGTTAAATGGTAATTTTATGAATTTATGACATCAGATTGTCCTGTCACATCCTATGATGTGCAGGTGATTTAAATTATGGCTGTGTTTTTGTGAGATACATACAAATCACATGATTGAAATGCATGCATTTATAAGTAAAACTGAGTTCTGTGCTGTCTGGTCTGCATGAATTAAAGGAAAAAAAAATGTAAACGATGAATGAATGGGTGGAAACTGGAATACCTCCAAAGATGCAGGAGTGCTCTTTTCATATTTCTGGGCCCTGTCTTCCTGAGCGCTCAAAACCTTTTGACACAGCACCGGGCGGCGCAATCTCTTTGCAAAGTGTGGTGATGACATCCCTCTCTTTTTTGGGATCTGGCTCACTCCTGCAGGCCTGATAGTGTGATTCATACCTCATCTGATTGTCAAAGGAAGGAAAAGCGCGAGGAGAGGGGACAGCGACTGCAATCCCTCTGTGGCTTCAGATCTGCCGGAGAGCCTTTAGTTCCTTCCTTTATGGTTTATAAGTGAGAAATGAAGCGACCTGCAAAAAAAAGGGAGTCTGTCTTTTGAGCTCTTAGCTGTTAACCTGGCAGAGGGATACGAGAGCGATCAGAGGCGTCACATGAGATGTAGATGCTGCCGGAGCTGGGAAACAGTCTCTTCATTTTCTCGACATCAAAAGAACGTACTGTCTGCGAATGTAACGCTGCAAAAAGAGGGTACAGGAAAGAGATTAGTCTGGAGCTTAAAATGGGAGACAGATAATTGTGTCCTCAGTTTGCCTTGGAAAGATGCGTTTCTGAGTGAGCCAGAGAAATCAAACAGGTCACTGAACTGTGGAGGCAGATAGCCCCAAAAAATCAGCCAGTTTCATCAGTCACCCTGCACTGACATTGGATTTTCTTCCTGATTAGAGTATTACATTTGTGAGTCATTTATTTCAGACCACAGTTTCACCTGATTACTACAGATAATCTATAAAGTTAAAGCTGTTCAAGTCAATATGATAAGCACAGTGTTGTAACGTCACAAAATCAAACATTGAACCTAAAGAAAAGCGAAGTTGCAGCACAGAGAAATATTAAGCTTTAAACATATCCGTGGTTTGCAGAAAGTGATATTGGCGCCATTTGTTCTTAAAATATGTAAACAGAGGTTCACCCGATGATCATGTAGGTAATTTCTCCGAGCGCTGTCAGCAGGACAGTGGGATAAAGTGTCAAATGTTGGCAGTCAACATTTCTGCAAAAACGGAGTAGAAGGCCCAAACCAGAGCTGGCTGTGACAGATTGCCGTGGTGCCCTCTGCACTGTTTATCAGACCTCCTCCTCTTTACTGCCTGCATCTATCAGGCTCACAGTAGTTAAATACTGAAGATAAAAGCAGGGGCCACATAAAAACAGCCACTCAGCTGATTTATTAGCTTGTCCTCCACCAAAGATCTGTGTTTCTCAGGGCCGCAGTGCAGCGACCTCCCCGCAACATTTATCCAGTGTCGTGTCCACTGATGGATCCATCCACCGTGCCTCCTTGAAATAATTGTCACCTGTGCCTAATGGCTCTGTTTTTCAGCTTTGATGCATTTTTCTCATGTCGCTGAAACGCAGGAGCTACCCGGAACGTAGTGTCCTTTAGGTGGCTGGCTGGTGTTGCGCTAAAGGCCACCCCGCCTCACAGTTTGCTGCGCAACGGACGTCGACGAAGACGCTGCCGCTGTTTACTCACTCTTTGAAATTCAAAGGGTTTGTTGATTTAATAGGACTCGACGAAACACATCTCCTGCGACCTGCCCGTGGTTAATCTGAAGCCAACACCACGACGGTTGTTTAAAATGTGTCGTCTGCAGTTCCTCTCTCTATTTGATTGACATTTAGAGATAGCAGAGGCTGATGGAAAGGGTCTGTTTGCTCGCGGTGATGCGGGAGGAGGCAGGGGAGCCGAGGGGGGGAAAGAGAAGTGGGAGAAGATAGACAGAATGATTGAGAGAAAATGTGAGAGCAGAGCATCCTGAACTACGATAACCTTAAGTCCTCTTCTGATGACACATGCTCCCATCTCTGACTGGGTTGATTATGGTGACAGCAGTTTTTGCTCATCTCAGTCCAGCCCCTGCATCACATTCCTATGATGAAGAAAACGGTCTTTGTTGTTTGCTTTCGGGGCTTTCACTGTGACCAGCTATTGAAGAGAGAAAAGACAGAGATGGCTGTTTTTATAACAATCGACTGCAAATTTCATTTTGTGGATCTGAATTATGGAAAGAAAAATAGAACCAAAAAATTCAACACAACTCCGGACATGAATATGGATGTGGAGCACTGGAAGTATTAAGAATCTAGCAGTTAGAGTGTTGAGTGTATAATACCTTTGCTCCACTCCGCTCCATCTTTGTGTAGTTAATATCACTTGCAGTTGTTTTTATTATTCAGCTGGAGAGAGCAGAAGCAACTCTCCAAACATTTTTCCGAGAAGAAAATGAATATTCATTTTTCTTGTTAAGCTCTCGACAAACTTTATGGATGTCTGAGAGGAAGTGTGCCGTCCGACTGGTGATCATTTTACCAGGCTTGTTTATGGTGAGTCTGAGAAAAGGACCTTGCTGACAGTTTTATGGCACTGTCGTGAACTGATGACCCACTGTCACCACATTTTTACTGAAATGTTACACTTCTCTGAATCCACAAATTCATACCATCCAAATGATTAGATATCTTATATCCTCTCGCCTACGGTAGCCTACTGATCACTTATCGATGCTGAAATAAAGAAATAAATGCCATCAGTCACATTAATCGTTAACTTTGTTTATTGTGTGTTTTGTCTCCTTTGGGGAAATAAATTACACTTAAAATACCAGTGAAAGGAGGTGGAGAGCATCTGTGACGTTAATGCAAAATAGTGTAGAAAAACAGCTATTACACTTGACATGAATGGTGAAAAGGCAACCAGATGAACTGATAACCCTAACTCAGCAGTGGATTATTAACAAGATATTATCATCATGTCTATTATTACCAAATTAATCTTTTTCTCATTGTTTAATATCGCGGTTATAGTCGATATTGTGTTTGTTTCACTGTTTCAAACTGGACACAAACACTCAATGCTCACACTGAATGAGAGTCTTGTACTTTCTTGACACAACCGTCCGATCCCGGCCCACTCCCTAAATGCACTATTTTCTCTTTACATCACTTACTCCTCACATCCTCCCTTGATAATTACTACAACCACTGAAGGTAACCTGCCTACAATAAATACAAATATGGGTAGTAGTAAGCTGCTCTCATCGTCGAGCTATGTGATCGTTGCTCTGATGGGGATGGTCTCATAAAAATGGCATTATTATTGTTTTTATTTGACCATTGTTGTGTTTTAACCAGAATGATCTCTTGATATTGAAATCGCTGCCAAAATGGCCACACATCATGTTATACAAGCAAACATTTGAGGAGAAAAGATGGAAAAAAAACAAACAATAGTAAGCCTCTATTTGGGGCATGCATATGTACTGCATACATTAATGTGTGTGTGTGAGTGAGTATGTGAGTGTGTGTGTGCATATGACACAGTCTCAAGAGACTCCCCGCAGCCACTGGCATTCTATCTCTTACATGAGATGAATGAAGGAAACATAGTAAGCAAGGCTGTTGTTCAGGCCTTTTTACATTTAGTGGAATACGATTCTTGCATGCAGTCCCCCCCCCCATTCAGGACATTTAACATACAACATGGGTTCGGCTGCAGCAGACAACGAGCCGGTATATGATTAGAATCTTCCAGCCTGACCAAAACCACCGCTGCCGTTACCACCACTGCCACAGTCCTTCTAAGAAATAGATCACCTCCAAATGCTGCGTTATGTAACCTTTAAACAACTGCAGACTTCTCCCTTTGCTTCGTTCTCGAGAGACGCGGGACCACAAGCGTGCCTGGAGGCCAGATGCAGATGATGGTCTGTCAGTTTGCGGACCCATGGTCAGGCCATCATGATGACATTAACACTCCAAGAATGTCTGTAGCACTCACTCTCAACCATCTTTCCACCCTCAGCTCGAGCAGTGTAGGCTAATTCTCCCCCTGCAGAATGTGGATTGTTATGAAGGATTGCTTCTTCAGTATGTTAGTGAAACCGCAGCGCTCGCTCTTTAGGTGAGCCTTTCTGTTCTCTGCGGTATCAAAATTCTTCATGCAGTATGATATATAGCATAATTAGTATAAACACTTAGAGTAGAAATAGAAGCACATAATGATAGAATTTTATGATTGAATTCCTTTAGTCACCGATCAGTTTTGATTTGGCGTGTAATGTCCACTGAGTCATGGGCGATGTGGCGGCGACAGCAAATTATCATCCAGTTTGGACCGTTGGAGCAATGCGGCGCGGCATCGGGGAGTCTAAGTGAGGACAGATGAAAAGAGATTTTTCATGCATCACATACATCCCCCTGGATCTGCTCATGACATGCACAAGAGCTTCAAATGCTTTGAGGGAGGTCAAGCTCAATCCGATTGGCTCTGTCCTCACCACCTGATTCCCGTCCCTCCTCCTCCTCCTCTCTTTCTTTCTCTCACTGACCTTTTTTTTGTGATAGCTGCCCTGATATGACAAGGGTTTCAAGAAAGAAATATTTAGACAGATCACAAGCTTGAGTCCGTGCTTTGAAGCCCACGATGGTGGTGTTGACAGCAGCTACTGGAGCGGCTAATTAGGCTGCGGAGGCTGCACCTCTGTGAGGGCTTCTCTGATGCAACTTTGGAAGGAACTCAGCTAATGCCACCACACAGTAGCACTGCGGAGATAAAGCATGCAAAAATAAATGATTAGTGTTTCACACTGTGTCACTGACATCTCCAGAATGAATTCACTTTCAGGATGTGATTGCTGGGCTCATTGGAGGGCAGCAGGGAGAAGTTGTTAAGTTGTTAGTACACTGATCTGAAATTTAAGGTTTGCAGGAACCGGGCTTGGCGTATCCATCACGTCTGATGTACAGCCTGCTGAACATTAATCTTGGCTCGGCAGTTCCGTCCTGATAAAATATCCGAGGCAGGAAAGCTGAATGGCCGTCGCCTGTACAGCCCAGCTTCCTGTATGCAGCCTCGCTCTGCGGGGCTTGTATGAATTAAACATGGAATAGGGCCATTATAAATGACAGGGTCAGAACAGCCAAATAGGGATGTTGGAAAAACAATGCAACCAACAGAATCTATCATCTTTGCCAGCTCAGTGAGCTCAAGTAAGGCCAAGTCAGCAACTATAAGACTACAGCCCCAGTGAGCGTTCTAATACTGAGATGAACAGAGGCTCATTCAGATGAGGATGACAGTAATGACTGGAGAGCAGCGCAGTGACGGTGGTTGTCTGCTGTGGTATCGCTATTGGTATGTTGTGAATGATAATTACCAAGAGACTGCTTATTACCCTTGTATTAATTCACGCACACATTAAAAAAAACACTGATACACTGAAGCACCTCTCTGAACGGCTGTTTGTCACCAGTTTCACAGCATGCCACTCTATTTTCTTGACTCATCCATTCATCGTTTTCTCTGTAAGATGTCTGAAATAATGAAGAGACACCGTTTGACCAATGGTGACGTCCTTGAATGTTTTGTGTTGACAGACCATCATAGAATACTGACAGCAGCACAACATTTTCACACAGAAGAAGGAATATTTTTTGCAATTTCTGCTTAAAAAAATGATTCAAAAAATCAATCGATTATCAAAATTCTTGCTAATTACTTCAGATGAATCAATTCATTGACTAATTGTTTAAGTCTGATGTATTTTCTTCTTGTATAAGATAAAATAAGATATCTTTATTAATCCTGAAGGAAATTCTTGTTCCAACCAACCAACCAACCAGTGGGCTCCGGGTCAGGCTCACACACTAAGCCCAATTATGTTTTTTTATATTTGTGAAATATACAGAATTAAAGTGTTAAAGAAGTTAATGCACAAACCTGTGCCAAATAGAATAACAGTAGAAGTAAGATTTTTAGTCGTAAGTACAATTTTAGAGTTTAAATGCTTAATCGAGGAATCCATTTTATCAAGCAAAAGTGCTAATTATGTTTTACTTTGTCATATATGATAGTAAAGAGAATATGTTGTTATATATTGTGTAATAATAAACATTTCTATCAGCTTTTGACTGGTGGTTGGATCAAACAAGATTTATAAAGACACCTTCGTGTCCCGAATTTACATTGTACAATTCTACACTGTTAAAAGTTGAATTAAAAATAATGAAATAATGAAAATAGTCGATGAGTTTCTGCCAGAATTTTCCTTTAGCTGCACGTCCTCTCTCGTTTAGGTCAAGCCCGGCTCATGTCCAGTGTGTTTCTAATATCTGCGACAGGTTCTGTGGCCTGTGAGACACTCGTCATTCCATGAAATTGTAATGGCACTTGAGAATTTAATGGAGTTTTAAACAAAGCCACAGTGACTTTTTCATGACGTCATTGACTTTCACCTAGCGAGACGTTGCTTAGCTTCAGGCAACTCGTTTTTAATGTGAAACTGTTGTTTTTACTGAGCTGGACGTATAGAGAAGAGAACTCACTGTATGTTGATCACAAAGACTCCCTCAATCAGTTGTTTCCAACACTTGTGTCATTGTCACAGCAGCCTTAAATGCACTGCGACGTTGTTTGCTGTTTGGGCATTGGTTTGCCTCTCCGATGCTGATGAGGATGACGCTGTGTGCCAAAGGCTCCAGCTGCTCTAGATGAAACTTGGACTCCCTGTTTGTTTTGTATATTTGGACCAGAGAACCGACACATTTATGAAGTAGACCCTTGAAATACAGTGGAATTTGACCAACACACATCTTTCTCACTCATAGAAATAAACCAAAGAAGTGTAATAATTAACACGTACACCGGGGTGATACTTACCGAGCAGTAAACACTGTCATCATTGTTTTTAGTTCGAGATATTAACACATTAGAGAAAGGGGGGGGGGAAAAATCCTTTGTATGAGAGCGAATCCCTCACTGTTGTTGTTATGTTCTTCACACTTGGATGACAGAGTTAGCTTGGTTTGATTGTTGGTAAAACTACATGATCCTTTGTCGAGCAACATACAGAGAATGAAGTCCAGCAAAGGACAGCTGATGTCAACGTGTTTATTAGTTTTTCTAAGGACAGTAGCTAGCTTCACAATGTTGGCCCTGCTTCAGAGGGGTCAAAGGTCAGGGAGTGTTTCAGCATCAGTCAGCAGGCCCGAGCTCTGACGGGGTTTAGCTGAGATATTGTGCAAATGTTATTTTTGGAATCATAAAGTGTAACGACAAAGATCTCAGTTGTAAGATGCTCTTTGGAAACTGTCCTTTTCATCTCTTGACATTATCTCCTCTGCTCTTTGGTGTCGAGCCTTTTCCGTGCTATAAATCCAGCCCCATACAAAATACTCTAAAAAAACCATCAAATTCTACATCGCTAAGCGAACAGATTCCTTTGTTGATTACTGCACAGACGCACCCGCCCGCTGGAAAGTTTCTCTTCTAGATCTGGCTCTGAAGACAGAGGAGCAGGCAGAAAAAAAAAGACACTGGTGGGGTAAAAAGGGTGGCAGGGTAGCCTAGTGTTCAGAGATACCCTCCACAAGCTGAAGGGTCAAGGATTTGATTTGCACTCCCACAAACGCAGGATCACCCACAGCAGTTTGTAAAGCAGATGGACAAACAGAATAATAAAAAAAACAACATATTTTCCTTTTGTGCTGTATTGTTTATATGTGCATTACAGTGTGGGTGTCCTGCAGTGTTAGTATGACTGTATCTCTCACATTCTTCCTTGCCAGATAGACTATCGTCTCGTGTGGTCTGAAAGGTAAACAGGACCCAGGGGGGGTCTGGGAGCTCCAGCCTGCACTCACTTCTCAGTGTCAGAGTCAAGTGTTGGCTAATGGAGCCTGTCAAAATCCCTGTAGCCTAAAACCACCTGCCTTGAGAGGTCCTGTGTGTGGATGTCAACCCACTATAGTAATACCCACTAGCCCTGAAGCCCGACTCAATACTGTGCTGTCACACTTGATTTATACACTAAGTGGGGAGGAATAAATGCTACGATTAATCTTAATTAAGCCCTGGTAATCCCGACAGAGCTCTATTAGCTGTGACTTGTGTGACCTCTACATTGAAAATGCCTCTGTGTTGACTTGGTCAATATGGTAACAGGGCCTGTTGTAATGTAGATTTGAGATGCAACTATCAGGCAGTATTTTTTTCAGTGTGTGAAATATTCTGCAATTATTTGATAATTATTTATTATTAGTAGTTTTGAGTAATTCAGTGATGTCTGGGTGTGTCTTCAAATCTTCAAATCACTTTATGATAATTATAAATATGAATTTAATGGGGCGTGGAGTGGAAGTCTAAATAAACTGTGAAAATGTCATGAACATTGCGAGGGATTTGAAATCGTAGGCGCTGTTAGCTTCAGACCTGAAAAAATCTATTGACTCTTCGATGGAATGAAAAGTATCAGGCAACTATATTGATAATCAATTGCATTTATCCAACAAAAATGTCAATAACAAGTTATTATATTAGATGACTGGGTGAACAGCACACGCAAATGAGAATTTGTGATGATCATGTAAACCAAAAGATAAACTGAGTTATCATTTAATCAAGAGAATAATCGTCATATCAGTTGATACTCAACATGATTGTTAGTTGTAGCCGTGGTTCTGTTACTGTCCAGCAGGATATAACTGTTTAGATTCACCGCGGCTTAATGTCGGGGGTGAACGAGCAACTTGTCTCGGACACGGACTGACAACACTAACAACAATAACTGTGTGTTCTGTGTAAATGTTGGCAATGTACTTTTAAGGGTGCTCCCATCAGGATTTAATCTAATGATTCTAATCGATCACCGATTAAAAGGATGTTTCTTCACTTTATTGCGCTGGTTAAACCAAGCGGGCACTGAAAACCCTTGCAGATATTGGCATAGCTATTGAGCTGTTAGCAGCAGGCGATCAGTAGAGTCCTGCTGTGTCCGCAGCACTTTAATGGAACTCAGCAAACTGTCGTGTTTATCTGATCAGCTCCTCTAATCAGCCTTATAGAGAACACGATCCAACTTTATTACAGTGCATATCGGACGATAACCATTAGTTCCCAATCAATCAGCTTTCCTCAAGCCACTGAAAAATTGAAATGTTACAATTCTGCAAATTTTAACTTTACATTTCTTTGGGTTCAATCTTTTTGGTTAGGTTGAGGCACAAAAACCCCTCGGTTAGGGGGGAAGCTGGAAGCCAGGCCTGCAGGGGCGTCACGCTTAAAAAAGTTGAAACGTTAGCAGCCTTCTCTCCAGTAACTCCACCACATCCCCTCCACCTCCCCATATGAAAGTCAGGTCATAAACATGTAACGTGAATGTGACGTGACATGTTATGTGGAAATGTTGATATGGCATGTTGCCTATGACACGTACAAATGTGAAAGTATAAGGTATAATTTTCAGCACATGTGGATAACTTCTGCGAAAATGAACCCACTAACATGTTTTAAAGAGAGCCAGCGGCTGTCCCCCTCAAGATACATACTGTATACTGTCAGCTCTCTGCTCCTGGTGTTCACACATGCAGTGTTCATTCGTGCTGCAGACACTCTGCCAGTCAGTTGACTGAACCTGGCTCTCTCAGCTCGCATTAACCAGCAGCTGTTATGAGAGCTGGAGAACCACAGCGAGTGCTACGAAGTAGCTGATGCATGCTGAAAAAAGTCTTGTATTTTCCCCTTTCCTGTAAAAGTTAACTGTATTTTCCTTTGTTTATCCTGTGTTAATACAGCTTACAGCAGCGTCCTGGTTACACTGACGCATAGATAATTTCATTTGAAAACAACAGACACAAACAGAAGATAATAATAAACAACCAGAGTGCAGGCTCAGTTTAGTAGTATAGACAAGAGTGTTTTAATTACAGAAGAGCGTTTTGATTTCAGAGTGCTTGCAGTAAAAGCAGTCTTTCTACTCTCTTCTACAACGGGCTTCTAAAGCATCAGCCAATTGAAGGAGCGAGTTAAGTATGGACCAGAGTTCCAAAATGAGATATAAGATGGCAATTTTCTGATGGAAGCCTTTTAGATAAATAAATACCAGTGGTTATTACGTCTCTCAGTCAACCGGCCTTATCATATAAAAGTCAGTGGTGAATGTTGTTGAGAACGGACGTTAAACTGGATCTCAGGGCATAAATGTGGACACAGCATCATGTTTATATAATTACGTCTCCATAATTCAGAATTGGGAGGAAGATGCTTTCAATAATCCTCTTTTAACAACTTAATGGAAAGCTGCCTCTATTTAAATAAAGTTGTTTTTCTTAGTAAGTTTACCAACAAGTTCATCTGTATTAATTGTAAAAGTCATCCTTTATTGTGTTTAGTTTGAAGCTCTTTCGTGGTTTTGCTGTCCATTAGAAATGTTGTCATAATCATAACCCATAGATGGATAATTGGAAATGACTGTATTATGGATCTTAGGTTATGTAGAAATGCTTTAACGTTTTTTTTTTTTTATTAATTTGCATAAATGACCAGTTTGAGACTAAGAAGAGCCACTTGGCGCGCAGTAAAGGAAGGCAAGAGGGAAGCTGTCAGTCAGAAATACTTATGTCCTAATTGATAAGAATCAGTTGCACAATATTTATGATTTTCACCCGAATTAATGTTAAAGTGGGAAGAAGAAGATGAATTCCTTAATGGTACCTTTGAACAGATGTGACTGTTATTAGTGATGGTATCATAGTATAAATAGTGGACAGAGCTTCACTTTTTTAAAAGAGAAAGTGCCTTACTGTACATCTTAATTCTTTCTAATGGCCTGCAGGGGGTGCAAAGAAGTCAGATTATATGTAAGCTTATGAGAAAACGACCTTAATTCTAACTTGATTTATAACCACCGTAAATAGTTGCCTAATGAGTTTATGCTCTCAATCGCTAGTTAAAAGTCTACTTCAATACAGCGTGATGTTCATTTTGTGAGTTATGCTCCCATTTAGAGTGAAATAGATGACAAAGGTATGCTTGTGAATTTGGCTACCTTGTGATTAACAAGTCGCTACCACAGCGTGCCCTCAGGTTCTCAGTCACATTCAGCTCCAACCCCTCATTCAGATAAGGTCAATTTTAGCACAGAGAATGACAAGATGGAGACGCCCAAAATGTCAAACAGGAAGTTTAAACTCGGATGGGTACGTTACAATAGGCAGAGCTTTTATTTACTTCTAAATCACAATTAGGGCTATGTGCAATGCCTTTATGCTTGCATCGTGTATGGCAGGAGTGTATGGATCCCAACTTTTCCGACAGCACTGATGTTGAGCTGACTGTGAGCTCTTTCGCACTCTTGACAGAGAACTACATTTTTTGTGGGCTTTGATTGAGAATGGTGCGGACATGATCAGGGTACCAAGTGTTTCTGTTACACCCCTACAGGCACATCTTTTGACCTGACCGTCTTCAAAGTGTCTTTGTAGTTTGTAGTATGTAGCTTGAATTCAGGCACAAGGCACCCGAAGCTTTCAAGTGCACAGCTGACCGAAGTTGTCAGAGCTTGTGCTCGGCCTGGACGACTGCGATTTGCTCCCGGCTAGCACGCCTGCATGTGCTGAAGTGCAGCAGCCCGGCTGGTCTTCTGCATACCTATAAAAGAAAAACAATACTTACTTTCTCTTTCTCTTATTCCATGTTGTCGCATGTGAATCAATTCAGCATATATGATTAAGTTTGATACACTTGCATGATTCCTGCAACTGTTGGGCTATATCCTCATGGCTGAATGCACGTATTATACTGTAACTCTCTTTGGATAAAAGCACCAGAGTAACTACTTCCCAGATGGTTTGCCAAACATGAAGTGCACGTGCTCTCAGCTGCGCATACAAACAAATAGAAAATGCTCTCACACACATGCAAATATAGCTGCAGCTCCCGGTTTGTCACGCACATTCATGGGTGCATGCGCACACATCCTTCCACAGGCATATGTTCCCTTAACTTAATCTTTGGATTCCTGAGTGGTTAGTTAGTCACAGGCTTATCTAGGGCCAACGCCAGAGTGCATGTGTGGAGGAGGGAGCACTTTCCTCGTGCACCAGAATAATAAGAAGCCGTGCAGGTTTTTTCTTGCCGAGCACAGATTAGATCAGAGCCAGGGCCTGATGGTTTGGTCTTCCTGAGTGCTCCAAGACTTCAGCTTTTACCACTTGGACTATGCGGAGGCCCTGTCCCCCGGGGAACAATCCAGTCGAGGCCAAGCAGAGTAGAGTGCTGCAGGGACCGTCCAAGTCCAACACACAGAGGTCTGCGCACCAGGAAGTACAGACAGGAAATGACCTGGGTCTTTGGAAGTCATTAAACCCTTAATCTGATACCACAGGGATAGGACACACTTCAGCAGCTCCCACTGCCTCCTGTGGATGTTTTATTCAGTCTTTCCAGTGAATTTTTTCAGTTTGTAACTTGCTGCATGGTAGAGTGTGTTTGTTTCATTTTATTTCTGATTGACAATTTGATAATTGAATCCATTATTTTAAAAACAGTGCAACAGTACAAATCAAATTGTTTTATATAATTTTTTTAATTTTGTGTCTTTTGTTTTTTATCCCACTTTGGTTGCTTTGTGTGACAGCATTGTTATTTCTTTATGTTATCTCTTTTAGTTTCCGTATGACATATGCCCCATGACCATCAAACTAATAGGACAGTGAACAGGAACACTACAGTACACAAGTCTGGCAAAAGGAGGGCTGTTTAAATTTTTAAACGTATGCCATTTTAGCAGTTTAATTATTGAACGCCCCCAGTGAGGCGTGAATAACTTGTGCATAATGCAAAGCCAGAGAGACGTTTCAGCACCATATATTCTGAGATATTTGGCTCAGGTCGGCGTAAGAGTTCCCTGTAAAAGAAACAGTCAGGGGTTTGTTACGTCACAGAACTTGAAAGTCAGCTTAATGTTTGGTCAACATGAATACAAATTCATAGCTGAAGACGACCTTGACTTAAGACTTCCTGATTTATTCATCAGGCCTCCTGCAGTTGAGTGGAGACCACTGTAAACGCAACGCGCTGATAGAAAAGCATGTCGGCACAGATTACAGAAGAAACGGAGGAGAATCCAGATGCTGCTGCTGCCCTTTGTCCCACATTTACTGACTGTGATGTCTTGTATGTTGAGGGGAAGAGCACACCATTTTTAGGGGTTATATTTATGCTCATTGACATTAGATATATCGCACTAGAGCTGAGATGTTTTAAATGCATCACAGACTAAAACAAACGGTCATCACTCAATAAAGTTGGGGATATGAAAAAAGTGACAGCTGAGCACACACTGCACACAAATGTGAAGATGAAACTGGACCTGGTAAACATTTTGGATACAACTGCCTTCTCTTGCTGTTATTGGTTAGTATCAGAGCCCTTTGAGTAAAGAGAGTCATGCCATCTGCATTTACTCCAATGGAACATCGCTGAGCCTCTCAATACTTTGTGGAAATGATCAATCAATCAATCACGTATTAACTATGAACTGCGGAACATGATGCTTCTGTCTCTCTGTTTTCATGCATTTAAACTGCCTGCCTAGAACTTCCTAGGACTATCTGAAGTCTCTGTGAATCATATGACGACCAGCATTTTGAACTTACGTTGTCGTGGCAACCAATCAGAGGACGTCTCTCACACAGGGAGTGTGATGTCATTCTCTGTTCAGGACGGCATTTATTCCACTATGTATTTACAAAGCAAAAAGCTTTTTGCTGCCAAATTAATCCTCATGTTTAAAGTTTTTTTCAGATATGCTGATTATTATAAAAAAAAAAATTCGGGTTTGGGGAAACTGAGACCACAACTCAATGTGCACACCTCTTTCTCAATCATTATTTCAACAATAGCACGTATCTCCGCTGGCTTTGCCTTTAAAGGGTAACAGGGATCTGTTGGTACAAAGAGTCTTGTGTATGCACCCGGCTATTATAAACACTCCTGACACGGGCTAATGTTCAGTGTATCCTAGGGCACACACAGCCGTCTGTGAATTGTATCAAATCTCTCTTGCTCTAAACAAAAAATGAGTCAGACGAAGCTTATCATCCAGTCAGAGGGAAAGAGAAATATTACAGCTTTGACTGAAGATATTTAATATTTGTAATTTTATGCCTTTAAATATTGCAATCAAATCAAGGTTTTCTTGGTAAATTAAACACACGTCCTCTCTCTGCGCCAACTCTGGAGCTCTGTTTAAACAACGTCAGTCAGAGAGATCCCTATTACCAGCAAAGCACCGCATTTATAGATTAATCCAGTGCAAATGCTTCAGCTGAGCTGCTGATAACTGACGGTATTACATTTATGTCAATTTCCATGGCAATCTAGTAAACATGTTCAGGGATTTAGTACTGACTGAGAGCGACTTGACACGAACATGCAGAGAACAAATGTAGGAAAACGCGGGGAGGATAAAATGCTTCGGCATACAAGGGAAATGTTTGCATTGTCACCGCCATCAGTTTGGCATTGTGGCCAAAACGTCTTAAATGTCTCCCCTTTTCCTGGGCAGCACCTTGTGGGTTTTGGGACCAGTAATGCTTAGTTGGCAGAAAATGTGAATATGGGAAAAGTACATTTTTCAGGAGAAGCAAAACTTTGCTGTTTTTCCTCATGGAGGAAATATGAACTAAACGTAGGTATAAGCCCTTTCTCTTTCTGCTCCTTTCTCTTCAGCACATCTGGATTATCAAAGCTTGTTATTCATATTTTACTGCCGGGGTCTGGCTTTCACTTATCTCCGCTCGGAGACTATAACAGGGTGTTAGGGTATTATGGAGAAAGAAGAATGTCAAGTCTGTGTTAAGATGTAAATCATCAATATCTCTCCAAAATTCTGCCGCATTAAAGCTTAACATACAGCACATATTGTAGTCTGCAGAGGCTCATGAGCAGCAACGATCATGTACGATTTTTCCCCCAATGTTTACAATGCTCAGGCTTAACAGAATGACAAGTGTAAGCTGTTAGAGAGGTTTCTCATTTTTGTCAGTTTACTTAAGACAGCCCTTCCTCCATTAAATGACGTCAAACAGCCACTGGAAGACTAAATAGGGCTTTTTTTAAAGTCTGTTGCCGTCTACACAACTGTCCTCACACTGTTCTTAATGGGAGATTTTAAGTCCCTCCTCCTTGGTTGATGAAGGGAGAAAAGTGAAGGGGCGAAGATGCTTTATATTCTCAATTGAAGAGGCAAAAACGTTGCCTTAAAAGTCTCTGTTTAGGGTATCAACCGGGTAGGTGTTTCCCATAAAATCTTATTGATAGAAGAGGGATCAAGTGTAGAGAATGTGAGTTTGTAAATGGAGGCCTCGATCTGCCTGCTTCCTCTTGAGGGACCACACACTTTATGGATTGCTTCCTCCTCTTCTTTGGTGCAGGAGCGGCCTGACGTGTGTCGGCGCCATGCTCTGTGATGGCAACCAGGATAAACGGTACAAACAGCGGGGGGATACATGGCAGCTTAAAAGCCTCTGTCCCAAATAAAACTTACAAGAAAAAAAAAAAACAGAAACAGGCAGAATGGGGCTGTCAGAATCTAGAGATAAAGACCAGCCATGTGCGATGCAAGCTGATTGGACAGAGCCGGGACGAGGTAGAGTGTGCCGCCGCTGCTTCTTAGGGACAGGAAGTCTGCTGTGGTGTCCTGTCTTCTCTCCGTCTCTCCCTCTGTTGAGGTGTCAGTTCGCCTGTCTGCCGCCTTTGTCTGTGTGCTTTTTTTCTGAGCACCAACCCTCAGCAGGTCAGCCAGCATCGAGCTGACTGTCTTTCCTTTTCATCACGGAGCTGAATCGTGTTTTACAGTAAATCACCTGACAAGTGATTCAGAAAAACTGACTTTTATGAAAGTCTGCTGGAGTTTGTAGGATTTGGCTTCAGGAGAGGAAAGTTGACTTGCATGCTTCAGTGAAAGCCCGCAGCTGCTGGCTGATTCCGAGTGGTACCCTAAATTGTTCCGTAGCTTTTCATCCTTGATGATTGTTTGTGTCTGGCATTTATAAGACCAATAGCATGTACTTCAGATTCCTCTGTGTATGGAGTCCTCCCTAAGCAGCCAGACACATTCTCTAATAGCATATTTACGCCCCAGGAGAATAAAGTGGTCTGCCAGCCTGCAATGTCACTAAATTATTACATACAGCCTGGAATCTGACTTTCTCTCTCCTGATACTGATTCTGATAGCTAAACGCTGGGCCGGACAGAGAGCTGATACCACCGCTCACTTTCTCCCCAAATCAAAATCTATAAACTTTGCTGCATGCCTTGTCTAGAAGTGGGCATGTTAATACGCCGCTCACTGTCCTCTTGGCCTGAGTTTAACCTGCATAAACTGATGTTGTGGCTGAAACAGGCTGTAAACCTTTTTAAGTTGACATGGATAAACTAGGTAGCAAACCATTGCTTATTTACACATCCGACAAGAACTCAGAAGGCAGCTGGACTTGCGAGATCAAGTCGATCTTCCAGGCTTCAAGCTATTCGCTCGTGGCCCAAAACACAAGAGAATCGAACGGCACTGACGGCTTTTCTCAATGAAAATGATCCGTTTTGCTCTTCTCTTGTCTGGCTTTGGTGAGAGTTTGATTTACCAACTGGCTCTGCCGGTGGTACCACTCAGCGACTGTTCAGCTGGATTTGATGAAGGTAGCCATAGAACGTGATAGACATATGGTTAATCCAATCACCTGCCAAGTGTTTTTGGAAAGTGCCTGCCTTTTTCCCAAACAGTCACCAAACAGTTTCCAAGGACCGAAGGTTCGGAGCAACACTATCATTCATTTGGAGTCAAGTTTCTGTCTACCTGGTGAGTCTAATAGTCGCTCTCTCTCTCCTAGTTCAGTTTTTGATCTCAGCCAGCTCTTCAGGGAATATCCAGCTATTTAGCTGATAAATGCTCCACTGTGCTCACCAGCTTGACTGCCAGTCAGTCAAAACAGCCTCCTGATGAGAGCAGTGAGAACCAAAGCAGTGAAGTTGTCGTGCAGATAGTCATTACGACTGCTTCAACAATACCGCCTGCGATAGCTCATGACTTTGTGTTCCTATTACGCATCAGCGTCTGACAATAGAGAATCGAGGTTCTCTTCAACATTTATATTCCAGACTGAAAAACTGTTCTCCTGATTGTCTTGTGTGCCACTCTTATCCGTCTAAAATTGTTTACACAAAGCTTCAGAACAATTTATTGAAGGCAGAAACACTAGTTTTTTGTACTGATACTTAAGAGACGATGTGGATCTGAGCCATTAGCCGCTTTCACATATGGACTCGGAACATTTGCTCGTGAAAACATGCAGCTCACAACAGGAGATTGTCCGTGTCAGACGTGTTCACACGTGTTAGAAATACTGCATATGGTTTGTGTGAGGGGCGATGACTGGGTAGGAGGCTACAGACTGCTCTGTCATGATGACCCTTTTGGGGCTGATATCAGTGCTTTCAGATATGTGCGCAAAATATCAAATGAAAGTAAGTAACTGTAGTATACAGGCAAGCAGAGAAATATACAGGGGTTTTGCAGAACTTTGACGATGAGCTGATCAAACGCCATTTTCGCATGTCGCTAACACTGAAGATTACCTGCTGCGAATTCACTCTCGACTATTGTCTTCTCAATTTACACATGTTGGTCACACTTTGGATGAGGGAGCTGGCAAATAATGCCGATATTTGTGCTCACATACACAGCTCATCCAGGTAATAAATCCAGAGTTATACTGCATGTGTTAATGGAGCTATATAGTCAGAAGCCTATTTCATGTAATAATGCCGGTATTGGATCGATACATCCCCACTTTTATTATTGTATGGCAGTAAGGAAGGTCATATTTGCCAAAGTCAACTGTAAATGAGGCATTTGTGTGCTGAACGGGTCTCAGATGATCTTATCAATCACATTTTGCTGCTACAAAATGAAAACTCTAGCCTCCAAAATGTCAACCGCTCGAGGCCTGAAAAATAGCCTTGTTTTTAACCTGACAGTGGTGCATTTCTGACTCCATCCAGCAAGCTCGGAAAGAGTTTCATCGGTGCACTTGTCATGGGATTTTGTCATCCCATAAAGCTCCTTGTGATCTCCCAACGCTGATGACTCCATTTCGGGGTTGTTTCCTGCTAATTAGTTATGTAAACATACAGAACAAGGCCGATGTATGTTGCAGTCAATAAGAATCTGTCTGATTGTTGTTTGTGATTACTCTTTTGGAAAAGGTTGTCCATTACCCTCATCCTTTTTCCCGACTGGAAAGTTGCCGTGAAGCACTTTACCCATGACCCCCTGTTTCCCTGACAAGTGAATGGAGCCTAAGGATCTGTTTCTGGGCCTGAGCTCCCGACAGCATTCCTCATGTTTAGGAAAACATGTAAACTGACGTCGAAAAAATAAAAGTGAGCAGTCAGCTCCCTTGGCCTTTCTCGCCTGGCCCAGATGCCCATATGAAAGCTGACTTTTGTGTGCTGGACAACTCTCATACAAGGTGGACGACCGGTGTTTTTCCTGGCAGGTCCTGAACAAACACAGACCAATTACACTGGACTGCCTGGTGTGTCAAGTCATGATCTACAGTTTTATTTTGCATTATTTGAAAAGGCTTAGGAAGTAAATCTGTGCTCTGCAGAACAAGAGAGACAGAGATTTATAATAGAAGTTCCTGCAGTTTCCCTGGGTTAGCATAAATCCTGGGCTCAAGCAGATATCTAGTGTCTAAGACAAGCAACGCGTCCCACGCCAGCTGACTGGCACATGGTCTGAGCGAGCTGCGGTGGCAGAGCAGCTTTGGCATCTTTTATCTGAAATATTCCAGACTCACACATGCAACTTTTCTAACCCCCCTGAATATATATATGCGATAAAATGTGTGCCTCCTTTCTCACTCAGACCTTGGGATTGCATTATTCATCTGAGGCAGTGTTTCAACTTCCTCTCTTGCTCTGGCAGCAGAGCTGCCACCCACACCATTGAATTAACTACCCATCGTCTCATTCAATCCCGATGCTCTTCCCCATCATTCTCTCCCAAAACTGAGCCCTACTCGTGTGCACATGTTCTGTATGTGTGAGCGGAGACAGGCCACTATTTTTACCTAAACAGTCCAGAAAGTCCCATTACTGTCAGATGTACTACTGTAACAGTGTAAATCCTTAAAACAAGGGGGGGGAAGGCAAGTCTCCAGAAGAACCTCTAACTGCCCCTGCTGTTAGCTAGTTGGCTTAGTGAGCTAAGTTAGCTGTGCAGCAAGTGGTCCTATTAGCTGACACAGAGCTTTGGACAGTCGAGGCTAGCTAGTTAGCATGCTAACTTCAGTAGCTGTCTCGTCGGCACAAAACATAGACCTCTCTGACATCACCTCAGCACTAATATTTCTTCACCTTCTGTTGATAATCTTCCATTTTTTTTAATGTGTTACAGTACAATTCTTACATAATGCAACTTTAAGTAAAGTGCATATGTGCATGTACTTAGATTGCACCACTGATTGTATGCGTGTCGTGTGATTGGACTGACGTGGAGCCAGTTTGTCCTTTATCATGTTGACAGCCATAACTATAATATAGATTTGTCTTGAAGCAGTTCCAAGCACATTTTTTTGTTCTTTAATAATGTGTTCAATTTGAATTATGTTAAAGTTCTTACAGTTTTTGCTTCACTGTTTAACAGACTTTAAGCTGCTGTATGTCTTAAATTAAAAACCTTTTCTACCACAGAAAAGAGAAACAATTAAGAAGCCGAACATCAAATCCAGGACAGCTACAGGCAAGCTTGTTTTTATCAGAATCAGCCCTCAGAAATCCATCAGTCAAACCCCTGTGTGTTTGCATGTGCATGTACTGCGTATGGACACTTGTTTTGGTTTGACATTATAACTCTTCTTCTCAGAGTATGTTACAGTCAGAGTCAGCAGTGGTATTTACCAACAAGCACTGAAGGAGGGCGTCAGACAGAGCTTTGTCCTCTCCAGCAGTGGACTGTAGTGAACTGTAAGCAGTCGATTTTATCCATTTTCTGTATTATTTCAGTCATCATTTGGGTCTTTATACCATTTACAATACTACAAGACTTTATTTCTTAAAAGTCTAAGGTACTGTCATCAATGATCTTGTTCTGTACAATCAACAGCCAAAAACCTAGATTTGGTTAACGATAATGTAAAACGAGGTAAAACAGTCGGATGTTTGGTATGGTAAGTATGCGTAAACACTGCTGCTCAAGATCATATGTATTTGTATTTTTCATTAAACCAGGGGAGAATTACCACATCAGTTTCCATTTATAGTATTGGCTTTGTCTCATCAGCTTTGACTTTAGCATTTTAAATCAATAGCTTATAGCATTCATAAAATTATATCGAGACAACTACATCCATGTGACCAAAAAATCCCTTTTGGACTGTAAAGGGCTCAAACTGGAATATTGATGGGAACGGTTTGGCAGATGTTGAAATCATTGACCCAGACTCATACATAATTAGGCTCTGCTGTAGGTTCCTGCTCCATGTTTGCCCTGATTGTATAATACAAGATTGCGTGGACTTATCGTGGCTATTATTATACATGGCTTGTTGATTCCCCAGGTGTCAAAGGGTCAACTGCGTGCAACTGTGTGTACACACACACACACAAGCAGATAAATGGCTGTTAGGAAGTGTGTGCACGTGCATGTCTGTGTATATGATGGTGCTGGCATTTGACTGTGTGTGTGTGTGTGTGTGTGGAGATGGATGTCCACAGCACCTCAGTGGAAACTTGGCGGCGAGCCGACCGTTGCCCATGAGGGCTGGTAAACACTCCGTGATGGATCTCACTCTGCACACAAGTGCCAAACATAATGTAAACTTGTTTCCATCACTCCATTCAGCCTCACGCTCTTCTCTTTTTCCTTCTGCTCCTTCTGTGTCTCTTAACTCTGAATCGCTCCGTATTTGATGTATAATGTACAGAATGATGCGTGTAACATATTGATGACATGCCTTCTGGTCCTCAAGACAATGCCCGGTGAATATCATAAGAAAGACAGCTGCTCTTGGTATATTCAAGACCACTGAAAGCTGTTTACAAGTACGTTTGCCTGAAGGTGTAAATCAAGTGTGAGGTAAGTCATCAGTTCATTTTCATAGTGGACATGAGGAAAGCGTATAGGGGCTGCAGGGCCGAGCGGTTTGGCGGTAAACAACTCCGTAGGAAACCAGCCTTTGACATTCACACTTCCTGATTATACATCAGGTCTGTCAGCCGCAGCACCAGAGGCTGAGCGAGGTCACATCAGATGACTGCCCCCCCATGCATCATCCAAACCAGATGTCTGATGAATAGCTCCTCATAAAAGGATTCCTCTTTTACAATGGGCCGTGGCATTGCCTAATAGGGTAAGATGGTTACGTGCGCATTCCCCCCAGTTGTTAAAATTCTTACGGGTAATTCAGAGTGGCCCTCTAGACATGTTTTTAGAGAGAAGATTTCACAATGACCTTGTCCTGAGATGCTGCGGCCGCGGACTGTAGTGATTTATCTCCGTCACAAACTACATCTAAACTACAGAGCGATGCTCTTCATTGGGGAAATACGCAGATTTTATGAGTTTCATTCTCTCTGGCCATTGACAACTTACAGCTGCTGGTTTTCACATTTGATAGTCCACATCTGGCACAACTGTAGTTTTTCTCTTTGTTTTCCAAGCTATAGCATGATCTGCATTACATCACCACACACAGATATAATTATTTTGGATAATCTTTTGCCCTCCATGTGATGGATTTGCCTCTGAAATGTAAAAGGGGACAAGTGATGTCGCAACATGAGAGCACCACAGTATCCTACGGGTAAAACGACTGCCTCTGTAACTCTGCTTTCTGGCTGACTTCAACTCCTTTCTCCTTTTGTCTGGCTCTTATCTTCTGTTTCTGAAGAGGGAATGTTTCTGTTCCTGTCTCCCATGGAATAAACCCGTCAGATGAAACAATCCACTCTTCCAAAGAAAAAAGTTACCCGTGGGCTCCGATAAGTTGAAAACCCCCCCCAAAAAAACAGATGTTATCGCAAAAAACCTGCTCACACTAGGAGGCGGCCGTTGTCCTGTGTGACACGCCGCATTGAAGGGCATGTCTGGCACTCAGTGAGCATGTGCTGAGAGGTGATGGACAGGACCTGGCCTCCTCATGCTCCTATCGCTCTGTGTTAGCGCTTCTACTCCTCCCGTGCTTCCCGCTAATCACAACTGACAAGGGGGACGCAGGACTCTGGATGGAAAGAGTCGAGCTGACCTGTCTGTGGCTATGAGCACAGGTAGAGAGAGGAGTGACGGGGGGTGGGGGGGTAAACAGCCCCGAGGTTTCAGGAACATCCGCACCACATTCCTGCTAAATGTGCTGCCTCTCTGTTTCGAAGGCTGAAGGATTTCCATAAATTAAAGAAGGACGTGCGGCTGCATAAAAAAAAAACACAAAAAAAACTTGAGCGTGGCATGACAGAGCAGAACGCTTTGTCTTTATTTAGGTGCTGTGAGAAGACCAGATGTTTGAAAGCCTCAGGGTTAAATGTACAGTATAAAACTGTGTGTGTGTGTGTGTGTATATGTGAGAAAGAGAGAGGGAGAAAGGAGAGCTGCAGAGGCTGACGACATGCACAGTCTGCACGTCACCTTATGCTTTTGTGTGTGCATCAGCAAACATGAGCGAGTCTGCATGTGCTGTGTTCGGCTTCTAAACGCCTATACGTGCAGTCCCGTGAGAGCATTGCACGGACATCTGAGGGAGCACATGTGTGCCTCTAGGACTGTGAACACAAGTGCTTATGCATACAGGGTGGGGGGACATCTGCATGCTGAAACATTGATGGAGGCCTGTGACGCAAAACATCATCAGTGACACTTAAAGTGCAATGAATATTTCAATGACCCGGTGGAGCGGTGGACATTAGGAGTCAAACTAGAGGGCAACCAGGGGGCCTGTTTTGGGGGGGGCGTCACTGCAGGAGAGTTTGAATGCAGAGCAGCCATTTATTTTGTGTGTGTCTTCCATTCGTCAGCATCTCTGGACTCTTCTTCTCTGTTAAAAATGAATTAACGTTGAGGCAGTTTGATTCCCCTCATGTTGCTCAAGTTGGGATGGTATGCCGTGCCACAGACCAAAAATACTGTAAATGAAAATGCATGCTCCCTGAAGTGTTTGCTCCTAAACACACCGTGTTTATTCCCCTCAGAGAGGAGCTCAGCAGGCAAATATAGGTCAACTACATTTGTATAGAAAAAGGGGGGTTTGCTGCAGCTAAAATAATAATAAAATGAAAAGATATTTATGAAAAAAATAGGAATTTAAGGAATTTTCAAGAGACAAAAAACAAAAAACAAAAGTCTGATCTGGTGAGGACAACGCCTGATGGGCTGGCTGAGGAAAGATCTGGGGGGTTTCACTGCGGCTGCAATATCTTGCTCCCCTTGTGTGGAGTCGGAACTCGGGAGTGTGAATGAGCTGAGACTCACGGCTGGTTGGAGAGCTGGTGACAAACACTCCGGATTTGCCCCCCTCCAAACGCCGAGCAATAACCTGACGGACACTCACTGAAACAGCTAAAAAAAAATATCCTCAGCTGTGCTGATCCTCGAAAGCAGCAAAGGAGAGGAGCCTCTGTGATTTTGAGGAGAGACCGGGAAGTGGCCAAACAATAGACACAGGGAGCGCGTTCCATCGCTGAATGTTCACGAAACGGGACTGATGTTTCGCTGCGCGGACCGGGCCGCGGAGGAGCCTCAACGCGAAGGGAAGAGAAAGGACAGCAGAAGTCAAGAGAGAAACGGCGCTCAACAAAGGAGGGCAGAGCGGGACGCGTGTGTGCAGCGAAGCAGTGCCCTAGATCTGTAACATCTGAGTAACTCTGTCATTCAGACTCCTTTCACGCCGTGTCGGGCAGCACTTTTCTCAAACCCCGCACCTGGAAAAACAAAGATAATGTGTTCAGTGGCAGCAACATCTCCATGCGTAAATGGAGACGCATCGGTGCGTATTCGCTGTACTTTTTCATTATGCGTGCAATAAATTATGTTTGTTTTTGTGCCATGAACTCGTGCCTGTCCCATGACCACACTGCTATAGATGCATTATAGACTTCCTCATACTTCATATCTGCCATGAGTGATGGCGATGCCTGCGGAATCTGACAGCACCGGTGCGCAAAGCAGCACTCGTGAAAAAAGCTTCGGCGCACCGGATCGCAATGGTTATGTGAAAACATGTGTCATCCCACTCTGCCGTGACCGAGATTACGAGTCGTGGGTGAGGCTAATGTTCACGAAAATATGGAGTTCCCAGAGACTCCGGAGTGCGGTGTGTGCGGGGTCGCTCTCGGTTTTTCTCGCTCTGTTGGTCAAATGTGCAGACTGGAGAGCTGGAGCCAGCAGCAGCAGCAGCAGCGCTGACAACAGACTCTCGCATTCATCGTCCCCACTTCACTTCGTTTCAGGCTGCGCGGCGGAGCTGTTGCAAACTTGCTGGAGTGTGCTCTCGCCATTGTTCACCCTCGTATGTGCCTTCTTCTGGGTCGGGGTCTACCTGATCCGCTGCGGGGTCCTCATCCAGACCGCCCTCTCCCTCCTGACCTTGTGCCACCTGGGCGAAGCGGCGGCGTGGTCTCTCCTGGACGGGACAGATGAGCAGCTGTTCTCGTTCACGACAGCGGCCGCGGTCGTGCTCGTCTGCGTGGCCACCGGCGCACTCATGGTAGCGCGGCTGAATCGGGGCATATCCGTGGTACTTTTCATCAGCATAGTCAGGACTATCTCACTTTTCTCGCTGCACAAAGTACGGGCCACTTGGAGACCGTACGTAGCGTACCTGGTCGGAGTGCTGGGCATCCTGCTGGCGAGGTATGCTGACAAGCTCCTTCCCAACCAAGGGAGACACAAGGAGGGCTGCACCCCCGTGACTGGAGCCAGGGAAGAGATCCCTGTATTTAAAAGGCGCAGGAGGTCCAGTTCTGTGATAGCCTCAGACATGGCACACAGTCAGTCCAACAGTAAGTCACATCGCCGGACCTCTCTGCCATGCATCCAGAGGGACCAGGTAAGAAGTTTGTGTCCCATTCGACTTTTTTTTTTTTTTCTTTTTTTTTTTCATTATTTCTGGCATGTTTTCTCTCTTTCGAGTTTTGTGTTTGAGGCGAAGAGGAGAAAGAATGGAGCAGTGAAATGGCACTGAAATCAGGAATGTTGGCCTTTTAGGACTCTGATGAGAGTTTTCACGATTATTCTGCTCTGCTCTGAATGCATGTAAAAAAATGAGGATCACAGAGTTTATTTTAAAAGAAAAACGTGTGCAGTGTAATACACAACAACAAGTACAGTACAGGCTGCTCTGCCTTCAACAGTATTAATACATACATATAATTATAATTATAATTATAATTATAATTATAATTATATTATAAATTCACATGTTCTGGTCCTCTGGTTATTTTGGTGTTTTTGTTCTTGTTGCTTGGATCATCTTCACACTGATATCTTGTCATTCTATCGAGCCACTGACAGGAAAACATGCAAATATAACAAATAACTTCTTATTTGTCATATTTGCACTTCTTCTTTGTAACCTTCACAGTTGTTATGGTTAAGAAATCAGAATCATTTTTCTGAAAGCAAAAAACACACTCATCTCCTACTCAAATGATGAGTTTTTGCCAAAATGTTCCACGTTTTCTCTGTGAAAAACATTGCACCTGTCAGACCAAGGTGATGAATTGTTCCATGCAGACGCGCATAGTTGAGTTGCGAGTGTTGCTCAACAACAAAGTTCCAAATTTGGTGTTTTGTCGTCAGAGGGGTGCTATTTTAGAGACGGCTTTTAGGTGCTGATGGGAAAGGGAGGCTGATGATTTGATGTCAGTGATTCATCTCATTCCAGATTATATATGTCAAACATTTTCCCCAGATGATCTCTGAACCGCTGCCTCAGAACTCGCAGTGTTTTCGGTATTTCTCTGCCCTGGTACTTAAATACCACTTGCTCCCTCATGCTGTCCCTTAAACCCTAAGAATGCAGCATCTCTGGGCACCGATACACATGCGTATATACCTGTGTTGAAAAGAGGGGGGACGGGGTGTAGGGGGATGTGGGTTGGTCATACAGGCAGACTCGTATCAGCTCCTTCAGCCCTCCTCATGGAAAATCAATGACCGCGCTGAGCATGTGAATGGGAAACAGAATTTTTCGGAGTGATCAAAGCCCTCGTTGTGACCTGTGAGTGCGGTGAGGTGGGGAGATGAGAGGCCGCACTGTCGGCCCCGGCCACTTGAAAGATGCCCTCAGCTCTTAGGGCTAGTTAGCGTTGTAGTGTGCTTGTTTGTTTTTCTTTGTGGTCTCTCTCTCTCTCTCTCTCTCTCTCTCTCTCACACACACACACACACACACACCAGATATGAAAAGGCTCTCAGATATTTTACAGTTTACACCTTATTCAGATGCAGGTTTGATGTGTCAGTTATTATTCATTTGAAGTGCAGCAGTCGGTGTGCTGCAGCGGTGGAGCGAGGCCGTGTCTTTGTTTTTGATGGCGTGATGAGCTGGAAACTGGCCGTGCTTCACTAGTTTACATTGAACTGGGAGTGCATGGCTGTAAACAGGCGTGTGTGCAGATGACTGTTTTGCAGAGCGGCGCTGCAAACGATGGAAAGAGAACTCTACTCTTTCAGTCTTAAAATGTATTTACAAAGAGGGTGTCACGATATTGTGATATTCACCATAACCTTGGGGGAAAAAAACAAGAAATATTGATATTGTGTTTATAATGCATATGATAATGTGATCTTGATTGTCTATAGAGGATGATCGCTGTTGTTCATCTTTTGTTTATGATTTCATTTGGCTGCCTTTTTTTTTTTATTATAAATTTTTCTTTTTGGAAACATTTTTTTAAGAGTGATGATCACAGTTGCTCTCTCCACCTCCCTACACTCGTGTTTTGAGGGGAAATTAATTTGCCAAAAATATAAACAAAACACACAGTGAACAAAATTAAAGCTAGATTTGATTACTAACATTTTTTTTAATTCAAATTTCTATAGATTGATGATGATGATTAATAGTTGATCAGTGATTATATTGTTATAATCCTGTAGAGAAAATCTGATATCCTGACAGTGGTTATTAACACAAATACATGTATATGTATACATTTTGTTTAAATTGTTGTTTTTATCTTTTTTGTGTGTTGTTGCATTGATTAATGAAGTTATCATAACATTAAAAACAAGAAGGAAACTGTATAGGAGGAAAAACAAAACAAAAATGTTAAATATTTTTTCCACATCATAGAGAAGCTTTTTGATTTTAATAGTGGCGAACATAGACGACAGAGAGCCGAGCTGTCAAATTGCTCCTTTTTCGAAAGTCACTAAAAGCACAAAGAAACAAAAGAGAATGGATAACATTACACTAGGATTCAGGCTCCATTACTTTAAGACAATCAAGATGGAGTTACTTAGAGAACAATAAAAAACAGCCCCAAAATCAAGACATTAGTCGTAAACAGCTCTCACTGATGCAACTGCGGCAATAAACACGCTGCCATGTCCCAATAAAATCTGAGCAGGATGGAACTACCAGGCAAACAAAGCAGGCCATAACAGGCAAAATGCAAACTTTTACTGCATGTCTCACTCTCCCCCTGCTCTGTCAGCTCAGCCTGGCTGGAGCCCTCTGCTGAGAGATCGTCTCTACTACATGTTTTTGTCTTCGGCCTCACAGACAGCAGTCCTCTCACTGTCTTGATGAGAGGGTTCAGAATATAACAGATTTTGTGTGTTTTCACTCTCATCTCTGGCGGAGCTGTGCAGTTGACCAGTCATGGCCTGCCTGTAATTGAGACACACATGGCATACACATGCTGTCTTAACCGTGTCTTGTCTGTGTGGTCTGTAATGTGTAAACAAGCCCATGCTGACCCGCTCTAGTCATCACCTCGCTCACATGGGGCTCTGGTCTCCCCTGAGGGAGGTCAGACGCACGTTTTGGGGCCACAATGCAACCACCACATGGTGACGGGAACGGCAGAGATGCCAGACACCGTGAAGTGTCTTAACTGACTCTGCCTGGAAGAGAAAATACAGGCTAACAATGATAACAACTTAGCCATAATTTTCCAGGTACAACTGGTACCTATCAGGATGACCTTAAGAGGTTGAATGATGTCCCAGCAGCTCTGCCCTTTTGCTGTGTTCAACAGAGTTATGATGTTTTTAAGAAGCGGTAAGAGCGCCGTGACGGGGAGTAGATCTGCACTTTGTTGGAGCGGCGATGTTTGCATCAGCACTGTGCGTCTGAAGTGTTTGAAGAACAGCGCGCGGCTGGATGAAGGATTACAGTTGATACTTAACTTTGTTTTTCTCAGGAAGCTTCTCCCACAGACCTTCGAGTTCTTATATAAAGGCCCTTCAGACTGATAGTCAGTGTGTAAAAACTGTTTATCCCGAATATAAATAGAGCGAAGAGGGATCCCTCTGTCTCTTCTTCCAAACAAGCCTTAAAAGCTGCCATGTTGCCCTCTGCCACTGTGCCAAAGCCATGCTCCGAGGCAATAGCTTCAATCTGCACGACTGTAGATTTAATAAACAGCCATTTTCCCTCCTTTTTGATCACAAATTGGCTGCCAGGATCTATCAGCTCACTAAGTAGGTGCATTTCGCAACACTGGGGTCGTCCTTCCCATCATCAGCTTAATAAAAGAAAGTCATTATCAGCTGATCTGATAGCGGTTAGCGGGGGCCTCTGCGGGATAGTTCCTCTTCTTGGGTTAATACAAAATGACAGGCCAGTCTTCTGTATTTCAGCTGGGGATATTGAACTGGAGGAAGAGGTGTGGAGTTGTGGTGTGGATCGCTTTTCACAGTGTGTAAGGAAATTTGAGTCCGAGGCTCTCCTGCTGCAGACATCAGCGCTGTCATGGAACTTTCTCTCCTCTCCAGCGCAGGAAAAAGCAGTCTGCTGTGTTGCCAGTGCACATCAAATGTTTTCAGCCTAAAGCCATCTGAGCTGCAGAGCAGACATTAGTGCGATTTTATGCTTTTTTAAAAAAAAGATTCTCTCCACGAGGTGTTAGAGGCCACTCCCTTTTCCGTCGGTAACTCCACCCCTCCTCCTCGCAGCGCTCTGCTCTCTGTCCTCTCACTGACACCAACACAAATATTATCCCAACCAGAGGAGGAAATTCTTCCTTAACTTGGCTGATAAAGATATTCTTTAAATCTATGGTAATGACTTCCCGTGGAATGGGATCCAAACACAATTACTGTTGCAGTTGTAAATGTTTCCTGTTACTCTATTTTCGCTGCAGCGTCCATAATTGAATTGTATTTTGGATGGAGGAGGTTGTTGATAGCCTGTAGGGCAGTGATTTACCACTGGGCCACTGTGCACTCTCATCCCGAACAACTTGTTTGTATTCTAAACACATAGCCTCGTGGGATATGATGTTTTTTACTTTTTCTTTTTTTTTCCTGTGTGTGTGACTGGACTGGCCTCTGGGTTAGAGACGCTCTCATTGAAAGCCTGCCCCTTCATTTTTGGCAAGGAAGCTCATATCTGAATGTGGCTGTGTGTCTTGTGATTGGCCGATCCGCTTCACACTTCCAATCCCCATTCAGTCCCAGTGTATTAGCGGCGCCGTGCATGTGTGAGGAGGCAGAGGGGTTGAGGAATTGGGGTAGGAATGAAAGTAGGTCATTTGAGGTTTTGTTTAGTAGCCAGGCAAAACAGCAGGCTTACTCTTACCCCCCTGAACGGTGGAAGAGTCCTGCGTTTGACTGATGCAGCACAGCAACTCTAAGCGTGCTTGTGCTCCAGATTTGTTTGTGTTACCTCTGCCATGTTGGCGAAGCAGTGTGAAGCCACATTACACAGGCTTTTGGTCTGTGGCGGCATAAACAAGAGCTTCTTGGCCGCATTATTTTTTTTTGTTTCGCCAAACAGACAGGTTCTGGACAGAGTGCTGCGATGGCCAGCTCCCAGCTGTTTAAAGAATAATTTGGGTTTATACAGCGTGGGTCTTATTTTCATAGTTTTGCCAATCATTTCATTCTGTTATGATAAGGTTTGGTAGCATGGTGACATCATTACAACACAGTGCGACAGGGCAGCAGTGAGTGGTCAAAAAACGATGAGGATGTTGCGAGAGAAATTCTCAAATGTCCCTTCTTATCTTGATATATTGCATATGAAACTTAACAATAGATACAACACGGCTTCCACCATGAGTTCTGTCTTGTGGTACCTATGTGGCTGCAGAGTCTGAATGGATGTATTCATGTATTGTTTGTGGGTAAATGTGCCATGAAAATTCACATGAAGGAACTTAGATAAGGAGTTCATCCTGAAGGGGTTGGTGAAGCCTCATCGGTGTATAAGTGTTTTGATCTTAGGTTGATATATGACAAACAACAATGGTTGATGTTTGTAAGAGGTGTATGTGTATCATGAGATGGAGGTGGAGATGGTTGGAATACTGTTTTGAGGGAGATCATATTTATTATTTCGACTTACAATTTAAATGTATTTTTCCTAATCTCTCTATAAAAGCAAGGAATCTCTGTCTGTCTGTCTGTGTGTATGTGTGTGTGTGTGTGTTTCTGTGCCTCAAATATCTCTGCGGATAAGGATCACACTGACCTGAGACTTTCAACATGGCTGCTGCGTGGTTCAAGGGTGTGCAATGTCGCATTTGTTTGGGCTATTATGATACCGTGAATAAATTATTTCATAAATGCTTTACAAATTCTGCTGAGCATTGTCCACCGGAGCCACCACAGTCACGTGCGCACCAGAGCCAATCACTGCACACCGTGGCCACGTGCGCACCCGAGCCAATCACTGCAGAGCTCAAGCCCACGACATATCTGAAGAAACAAGTGGATTTATGCCTGCAGCAGCGCGAGCTGGACCGGGATTTTGCCAGCGGTTCGATCCCGTTCTGTTCTGTTCTGTTCTGTTCTGTGCATCTAAACTGACTGTTGTGGATTAATGAGATTAAATGTGTCTGGACCGAGTCTGTTCGGGTCTGAGGAGATCCGGGGACGCGCGGACAACAAAGTGCAATCGGAATCTGTAGATGTTCGTGTATAGCTAGCTGCTAGCTAGCAGCTAGCCACTAGCTAGCAGCTAGCCGCTAGCTACACAGCCCACCTCCCGAGGCGATGGACCGGCACGTCCAAAACCGGACCTAGGGTAAATAATGTCCGCCACGCTTTTTCGCGAACATTGCCATCGCGTTTGCTTTGTGTCTGGTGCAGGAAGAAACGGTAAAAATGGGCTTTTGTCACAAAAGTGTCCAAGCAGCAAGTTTGGTTGTTGAGGAACAGGAAGTTGTGGGAGGGACGTAGGCGGATGAATGACAGGCAACGACGGTCGGTGTATAGACAGTGATATTGAGAGTTGAGAGATTTGTGACATTTAGCTGTTTGGAGTGTATAGTTAGTGTGTTATGTAAGGGATAATGCCCGACGAGGTGTCCATAAACGGGAGTTAATGGACGATGCGGAGGCCTAAGAAGAGGCCTTTATGGACACCTCGAAGGGCATTATCCCGCTTATCCACCTGTTTCCTCAGAAGCCTATGGGGGCTGCCATGACAGATAACTACTTCCGCCAGCGGTTTTCTGTTTCCGGTTGCCTTGCAACTGCATGATGGCCGCTGCCGCTAAGCTAGCCCTAAACAACTAGCGTTAGGTCATAAGTGCTATATTGTTTTTAAAATGAGCTCAGGTACAACATGTGCCGTTGTTGGTTGCCACAACAATTCATGAAAATTTAAGTTTTTTTCAGAAACGTCTCGTGTAGTACATCAACAACTTAGTCAAACTTGTCCGTGCCCTGCGCCCTACACGCCATGCTGAGGAAGGAGGAACAGAGACTAGCACGGCTCGCGGCTTTGACACTAAAATAAATATTTGGGTTTCTGAATATCTTCCACAGTATAGCTGCTGCATGACTGCATGACTTCCCTAACCCGGCAACGTCCGAGCAGCCGCCTGTCTCCATGACTTCACTTTCCTTCAGCATTATCCACGCTGTATGTTTAGCTTGATTGACACTCTGGCTGGGCGCTACTGCTGCCTTCAGAAATAACTCGCTGTGTTTCTTCAACAGTACTTTCCCCATGTTGTTACTGTGCAGGTAGTCGTATGCTTCTGTGCTTTTGTAACTGCGTAATTCTCCACCGTCAACACCTTCAGAAAATATAAGATAAGCATTAGCCCGACGTTAGCTACATCGACGTAGCTAACGTCAGGCTAATGCCGGGCTAATGCTGCATGTCATCTGTCAACTCCGTGAGAACTGTCCTCGTGACTTATTAAAACATCTGTTCTGTTTATCCACCGCCGATTTTTATCCATTCTGTCGCTTTCTTTGTGTTAAAAAGCCGGTTTTTAGAGCGAGCATGACAGCTACGCTAGTGTAAACGCCGAGGTCAACCAGCTCAACCGGAAGAGCATAACCGAATATCGCTATGAACCATGGGTAAACTCACGAAGTCAGGAATAAGGTGGATACCATGGTCACTTGCCAAAGAAAAGAAATTCGGACCTTTAATTTACATTTTCATGCGTTTTACAATCAAAATATAAAGTTTTTCACAAGCCATAACTACGTTTCCCTGGTAACGCCTGAGGGTTTGACTAATACCTGGAACAATCATTACTCTCCCGTAAGGTTCTTATGCAACGGAGACGTTGTTCACTCCTCCAGTAAATAGGACGAACCATAGATACGACTTGGCAACGGGAGATATTTTAGTCCGCTCAGCGATGAGCCAGCAAGCTAACGCTATGCTAGCAAGATTCAAAGTCAGTAACATTGCGCACGGATGACAAACAGTAAATATAATTTGACAGTATGCTAGCTAACAAGACTAGCTAGCTAACCAGTCATGTCATTGTCCCAAAATCAATAGCAAGATTTTCACGAACAAATGACCGGCCGTGTGTAACGTTACTGTGGCCGCAGCCTGAAGCAGAGAGCTGAACAGCGAACGGGATGTGAGACAACTCGCGTATCAGTAAATTTAGAGGGGAAGTGTACTTTCTGCAGCTTGTGTGTTACAGTCGCCACCCTGTGGTGTTTAGAGGATAAGACACTTAAGGACTCACGGACTGAACTCAGTGCTGGGAATATAATATTAAGATGTGATACGCCAGCTAGCGCATTAATTTACAGCGGTGAACAGTCAATTTGACTGGAACTACTTAGTAGGTGTCCATATATCAGGGGTTAATGGACACCCTGCAGCCAATCAGAATCGAGTATTCCCCCAGACCATGGTATAAGTAGTGTTTGGTGTAGTGTGTTTAGTGTGTAGTGGAGTCGGTTTTTTGTTTAATGAGTCAGAACAATGAGGAGACTGAATGTAGAGCAGGCAGTGCAGCTCTTAATTCAGCTGGAAGGAGCACAGGCAGACCTGAGCATTGCCTGCATTTAAATGTAAATAGTTACATATAACTTTGTAAATTTTTAAAATGTATGCACACATTTAGCAAACAACAATTTATATTTGCATTATAAGTAAAAAAAAAATGGTTTGTTAAACATATTTGTGGTTTTCATAGTAAAAAAATATGACTTTTTCTACTCGGATTTTATGTTTTTTTTGTAATTTTAGGTCCATTGTGTTAATACAGTATGTCAAAATAAAAAAAATAACTGTACAGTCACACATGTGAGGTTGTGCTGAAAATAATGACACCAAGTAAATAGTTTTCAAGGTGAAATATAATGGCAAAATCAAAAATTGTCAAAAACAGCCAATTATACCCTGGAATATCGGATTTCACAACAAACCTAAATATCCCTGACGTCCCACCTTCAAACACAGCCTCATTTGGCCATCCATGAAAAAGCTACTTAACCTCCCACTTTTTTATAGGAATACACTTTTCTTACGGGCACTGCACTAGTTATTATAAAGGCTGAGGAAAGACTGCCTCTCCTCAGTCAACATCTATGCTCTAAGCAATAAAGAATGTGTAGAAGAAATATTGTGTAGGAGCTTGGTGTTTGACCTATTCTCATCTGCACTAGACAAGTGACCAATTTACAGTTGCCACGACAATCTAAATAAAGTATCAGTTTAGTCAGATTACTAAACCTCTGTATTTGTGTGGGAACACCTGGAATGCTGGTAATAATCCCTCATTGCACTGGAAAACCAAGAAGTCATCTGTAAACTGTGACGGGGGACATTTCAGGTGACAATTTTACAATTGGCCTTTGTCCTTTCTTCTTTTTTAAAGGAATAGTTTGACATTATAAGGAAATACGCTTTATTGACTGCTCTGCAAAGAGATGGATGAGAAGTAAAATATCTGTCTCCCGTTTGTACAGTAAATGTGAAGCTACAGCTGGTTAGTTTAACTTCGGATAAAGACTGAAACAAGAGATAAAAGTAAGCCCGTAAAATATATGTATATATATATATATATACATATATATACATATATATATATATATATATATATATATATATATATAATATATTTTACACATATTTATTTTGACCTCAGCCAAGCTATTGTTGGCTAGCCGGTTTTCTCCTGCATTCAGTCTTTATACTAACACAAGTTAATCGGCCGCTGGTTGTAGCATTTATGCCATGTAAATCTTGACAAAAAAAGGAATGACAGTATTTACGTTTAATTAACTGTTCTGCAGTTGAATTGATACCCCTCTCACAATTGTGAGCTTAGTTGGCTTAGTTTAGGATAAAATCTGAAACAGGGAAGAGAAGCTAGCCCAATTTAGCTCTGTATTGATTTTAACAACCTGTTAAATGATGAGATTAACATTATCAGAGCGAGTTATTTTTCCCTGCTCACAGTCTTTGTTCTAACACAAGCTAGTTAGCTGTTAGCTGTAGCATGTATGCCATTTGAATCTCAACAAGAAAGGGATGAGAGTATTTCCCAAAGAGTAGATTTATTAAAACCTGAAGTATCATCTAACTACCTCCTTGTAGCGCCATCTGAACTCCGTAGGCTGTATTACAATAACAGTCACTTCCTGGTAGAAAAATGGCGGTTGATCTGCAGTGCGAAGATCTGAGAAATCTGCCACAACTGCTGAATTTTAAAATATAACACAGTGTTTTGACCTATCTGATGTTTCTGCTATACTTATTTTATGTAACGTGTTGCTTTGCTAGCTCATGGATATCTACCCAACGGCGGCATCTTGGAGTAACTGCTAGTTTAGGATAAACAGGTTATTAGGTCTCTAATCTTAGTTAATGTTTATTAATGAGATATGATAACGTCAGTTATTCATTTTACATGAATTAGATGTATACACTTAATGAAAAAAGACAATTAAATAGTATGTAAACTAATGTGTGATGTGGGGGTAAAGGAAGCAGAGTTATCCTTTAAACTCTGTATTACATTGCTCACCCATCTGTGTCCAATTCTTTCATTGCCTTCGTTTCCAATGAGAGCAGCTCATATCCTTGCCCTGCGTCTCTGATCACCTGAGCCAACCAAACCAGAGGTCCAGGACTAAGCTGAGCACCCCTCTCCCCTCCACCCCTGGCATGACCACGATCTGGCCGACTACTGATTACCATGGAAATTATGGAAGGACGTCTGTGTGAGCATGTGTGTGCATGTAAGAGCGTGTGTTGGTCTGTGTGTGTGTGTGTGTGTGTGTGTGTGTGTGTGTGTGTGTGTGTGTGTGTGTGTGTGTGAGTGTGTGTTGCCAGCAGCTTGATGGCTGCCAGCTGCTGCAGGCTGAGAGGTTGAATCCGCTCAGAGAAACACGGAGGGCCTCAAACCACAGACACAACCCAACGCAGCTGGAACTGCTAGACAGGCACAGGCCTCCAGTCCTGACACACAGCACACATATTAACACCTCGGGATCCTCATAACTGCTGCACATTTGAATAGAACAGCAGAATCTGAAGCGAGTTGTGACTTCTTCTGTGTGTTGAAGAGGTAGATTACACGCTGTACTTTCTTTCTCTTCTGCTGTCTCTTCTCGACTGAGGCAATTATGTCACTCAAGTTTTTCTGTGTTACCATAAGAGACCGACTATTTCAGTGATGGAGGTGAACAGAATGTTCCTGGCAGAAATGTGTGTAAGCATACAGTACGTGGGTGTGTGTGTGTGTGTGTGTGTGTGTGTGTGTGTGTGTGCTTGTGAGTGTGTGTGTGACAGAGAGAGAGGAGAGAGTGTGTGTGTTTGTGAAGCACTTACATATGCGCATATGTTAGGAGTGTGTGTGAATAGAGCCGTGCATTGTATGACATTCTTTGATACTCTATATGTTAACTAATGTGATACACCAGTTTTGGTATCGTCAACATACTGATACTTTTGCTGATGATTTACTTTTAAAGTCTTTTTTTTAAAGTCTATTTCAGGTATATTATGCCTACTTCAAATTGTCCTTACCTCTGAAAACTGTTAATTACGGTAACAATGACAACTTTAATTATCAAATCAGACATTTAAGTGCAGAGGGAGGTAAATGTAGTCAGCTTAAGCAAATATTTACACCTTTAGTAACAGAATATCACAGCAGAAGTGCTGCTTATTCAAGCCTCGAAAGACAATATTGCTTGTTGTGGAATTATTTCGATGGGTACCTTTTCCAAGTTTGTTTCTGCAAAACCACAAATAACTTCAAACTGGGTGTTTCTTTATGTTGCAAGCCGCAACTTCACATGTCTTTAGTTTCAAATTTTCTATTTCTATCTTGTCACAACACTGTACTTTTGCTCTGGTTAGGTTTAGGGACAAAACCATGTTGAGGGAAGCATCATGATTTTGTCAAAAATGCCTGTTTTGGCAACCGCAAACATGGCTGGAAATGTCTCGAGGTCTCCTTAAAAACAGCCGGTTCTGTCGCCACAATTACATCTGGATACTTTTGGTGAAAAAAATCCAGTGCTGTCCTCCTTGCAAATGTTAAAAACACTGTCATTCCTCATCACAAAACATCCAGTTTTTTCACCTGCAGACTGAAACTGCCATGACCAAAGAAAAGTTACAGGCTACAAGGTTACCAACCTTGTAGCCTGTAACTCCGCTCCACCTCCCGATGTCAGGTAGTCAGGTAATAAACATATAATGTCATGTGATGTCCGGCTAACGTCACTGACATTGCTGCCAGAATTGAGCAGCACCAGAGGAGGTACTGTGTAATTCATTAGTGGCACATTGCTAGTCTACCAGAGAAAACTACGTCACTGTATTTGCATCTCGAACCCTCCGAAGTTAATCTGTTGCAAGCCTAGAGAATGTGAGAAACAGCCCCTAAATGAAGAGGTTTCACCAAATATGACACTGATCACCTCCAAATACATCCAAAATAATGTTCGAGTGTGGAAAAAAAAGCTATGTTTTTCGCTCTTTAGAGGATGGACAGGTTAATAGGTGCCAGTGCGCATCCGGTACGACATCACTTTGGGGAACTGAGCGCAACACATTTGGCTTTCATCTCTATTTATCCTCCTGAAGGGCCTTTTCAATCACACGAGGAGCTCACCTTAAGACAGTGATCCCTTACATGAGGGGACATTCCTGTGCTTGCCCCAGCGCTAAATGAACTGGAATGTGCAGGTTGAGCAGACCCTGAAGGACAGGCCTGTGGGCCCGTTCACCCAGCCCTCCCCTTCCCGCACCCTCCTCTCCCCGCACACCCTGACCTGAGCCAACACCACCATCCTGGGCTGTCACCAGGTGTGCAGCTGGCCTCTGCCGAATGAATAGACACTCTCACATCTCCCCGGGAAGTGTGTGCTCCAGTGTGTGTGTGTGTGTGTGTGTGTGTGTGTGTGTGTGTGTGTGTGTGTTCGTGCATGTTTTTGAGAGGGAGGTAGAAGCAGAGCGAGGGGAAGAGTAGCGCAAGACGTAAATAGCAGCCGTCAGTAGAATGTGTGAAAAACAAATGGAAGAAACAACTGCTAATCTCCCCTCTTGGAGAGCTCAGATGCACATTTGACACAGCGGCGTCCCAAAAGTTGATCTCATGGTCTTAGATCGGTGTGCGGGTTCAGAAAGGAAGTGCAGCTAATCCCTCAGGTCCAGTCTGGCCATTGTGTCTCTGCTAGAAACAGAGCTGATCACAGTCGCCGCTGCTGCTGCTGCCTCAGCCATGATTCATTTAACAAGCAGGAACATTTTGAACCCATCTGACTCGGGCTGTCCAATAAATCCAAACATGGTCAGCGATTAATTGATTATATATTTCGAGAACATGACAAGGAGAGCTGTTTTTCACTGATGGATGGTTTGTATTTAGTAATCCACTGCCTGGCTACATATTTTTGAAGCGACTGCATGTGTTTTTATTCGACTCAAATTATTCATGCCACATACATTTTCCTCTAAACATCGCAACCTCTCCATTTCACCACAGGGCTGTTGCACATTATTTCCAAAATACCAGTGGTAGGAGAAGTGATCAGATCCCTTGAAGTAGCATTACAACAATATAAAAATGCTCAGTTACAAGTAAAAGTATGGAAATTTTATCAGCTGATAGATAGTCCAGTATGAAAAACAAACAATATCTGTTATGCAGCATTTGGATTTGGTGCCTATTTTGATGAGTTAGAGCTAATTTTTAACATGGTATCACTTACCCTAAGGCAGTTAATCTGTAGTAATGCATTACTTAATTATTTCATTTTATTTTACAAATTTTACTTGGTGTAATGTAAATGAGTACATTTACTCAAGTACTGTACTGTTCTTTACTTGAGGACTTCTATTTTCTGCTACTTTTTACCTATGCCTCTATTTTGGAAGCAAACATTGTACTTTTTACTCTACTATATATTTTTTTGTAACTTTAGTTTCTAGTTTCTTTGCAGATTACATGCTGCATCAAATACAAAGCAGCACATTTTTTAAATTAATTACATTTTTACCTGTGATTGAATTTAATACAATTATATATGTATATCATGTATATCATAATACCAAGTACCATCGTATACAGTATATAAAGACATGGAAATACATGTGTAATTTACATTTACCTCTACTTTGATACTCGAGTTCTATTCATATTGGTTACTTTCACTTTTACTCATATAACATTTTGATACAATATCTTTGTTTTTAGTTAAGTATCACTTACTTTTAACAACACTGATGTTTTGTCTAAAATCCTGATCTGCTCAGTAACTATTGGCCATCACTTGAATGTTTTGGAGTATAAAAGTACAATATTTCCCTGTGTTAGCAGGCTGCATGCCCGTCTAGCTCGGCGGCGTGGTACGAGGAAATGTGTTATTGTAACCTCTGCCTGGTGAGCCCTCCCCGTCCGTCCAGCCCGCTGCCTCACTGGCTCGCCATGAGCCTGTCTGTCCCTGCAGCCAACAAGGCTTCTGCTGTTCCCAGCTCAATGCTATGTTTTACTCTCTAAATATGTTTGAGAGAAAAAAAAAATCTGTCTGTACATCTGTCTGTCAGTCAGGTTATTTCACCCTGTGCAGGGGCGAGAGTCTTAGGGTTTGGGTTAAGGGCTGTTTTTGCACAGTCACTTTCAATTAGCCGGATATTAAAAGTGCAAATGTATGGCTTTAGTGCTGCACTGAGGTTGCATGGTGGTGTGTGATTTAGATTTTTTATGGACGCGCCGTGTACGAACAAATAAGAATGTTGGAATGCTGGTTATGATGCAGCGTGAAGCCATTTATGTTCCACTTTGGTCACATCTCTGAATCCACTGTGCAAACAGAAAACGCTAATGGTCAGCTCAAGGAAACGAGTTATTTTTGTTAATCAAAAAATAGTAATGAATAGGGAAAGAAGTGAAAAATGTAAAAGCAGTCATCTGTTTTCTTTTTAAGTTGGAATCATCTTTCCTTTTAAGGTGCTTGAGTGTTTCCTGTCCAGGGTTCGTACGGATACTTGTATTTTAATGTTGTATTTTTCAAGGTTTGAAAGATGCTTGGTTTTTGGATGAGGTGCTTGAAACTGTGTAACATTTGTTAAATAGGAAGGCAAGTCGACTTGAAGACTCATTTTGAAACATGAAACTTTCTTGTTTTTCTTTGTTTTTTCACTACTCTGTAGAATGATACCATGACACACAATTTTGGTTGTTTAAGGACCAATAACATCTGATTTAACGTGATGAGGTAAAATAATAATTTTCAGTATATATCTGTAAACAGTGGCGGTTCTAGACCAGTTTTAATAGGGGAGCCAGGTTGGGGCCGGCTTTTTTGTTACGGGGCACATACAACCCGGAAAAAAGATAAATCCCTCATTCAGACAAAACAGTGTTTACAATTTCAGCAATTTTGATTGGGTAGTAAACTGCAGAGACACTGTATTCCTGCCTTTCCCTTCAGTACAAAATCATTGCAAGAAATCTGTCATTGTATTAATAATGCAGACTCACTGTCAGGGGGGCCACAGGGGGGTCCAGACTCAGAGTTACGGGGGCACTGGCCCCTGTTGGCCCCCCCCAGAACCGCCCCTGTCTGTAAATATAGATGTTATTTATCACATACGTCAGTTGCTGGAAAAACTTTAAAATGCTTGAAATGTTCTTGAATTTGGCTTTGTAGCAGGTGTAGAAACCCTGTCTATTGTCTGTATTCATTTGCAACATTCCTTGAAGAAAGAGGTGTGTTTTTGTGTGTGTGTGTGCGCGCGCGTGTCTGTGAGTGTGGGCGTGTGGAAAGTGTGCGGAAGTTTATCACTTATTAATGTGGGACACTATGAAAAGGAACATTTTTTCCCTTCAATGTGCGAGGCGCAATCAATATTTAATCTCATCTTTAAAGTTACGTGAGGTCGTCTCAAGTTAACGTTCACTTGTTAGGTACGCGATGAGGACAAGACATCCAGAGGGCATTGAGATATTCCCCACGCTTTCAAGAGTTCAGCTCCACGCTGTATTATTCAGTTTGAAAGTGTGAGTCTGCTCATTTGTTGGAGAATCGGTGAGACGAAGGCCGGAGCTGTGGCTCGTCCTCGGTCGGTTTTTCCAAAAGGATCCCTGCTCAGTACCTCAGATTTCTGTCCGTGGAGAGTGATGAAGTGATGTCCACCTCCAGTATGTCTTTTCTATACACTGCAGATATGCGCGCAGACACACACTCACACATGCACAAACACACACACACACACAAAGACACGGTCCAGCAGATTGGCCAGGCAAGGTCCCATTGATTTGTTACTGCTATGTTCTGCATTGCCCGGAGACACTAACAATGTCAGGGCTGACGTGTTCTTGCGTAGGTGACATCCGTTTATTCTCAGCCACAATTGATGGCTACGAACAGCAAGTTCTTCTGTGCGTGTGTGTGTGTATGTGTGTGTGTGTGGTCAAGACACGTCCTGTGTCGTGCAGATAGTGGTACCAAGCAGGTACCTCTTCCCGCCCAAGCTCACCAGCTAATTGCTTCATGTAGCACAAGCCAACCCTGAGCCTGCTTCGGGTCATGTCTTCTTCTGGAAAACAGAAAGTGAGAAAAGACATGCCGCGACGACACATGAGCCTCGTTGATAAGACGCATGGCATTGTTTCGGAAAACCTTCAAATGAGTCCCCCGTCTGCCTGGATAGCACATAGCCTCACGCTCTGTGTAAACAGAGGGAGAAAATTGAAAATGGGGCTCACAACTATGTGTTTGAGGTTAGAATAGGCGCACTGAGCCTTTATTTTAATGTGCATGTGCCTCGGGGCTGCCTCAGATTTCTCTCTCCAGAATGTTTTCCTTTAGCTGCTGTTCCATTCATACTCTCGCTGATCCCTGGGTTGTCTCCGGCAGGACTGGACAGCTTTGGTGTCTTCTCTTCCCTCCGTTTTTTTTTTCCCTCTTCTCTCCGTTGGCAGCGGAGAGCGTTTAGTGTCAGGTCCTCAGGTTCAAGGCAGTTTTAGCAGCCTCAGATCCAAGAGGCTCAAAGGGCTTCAGACTAACTCTTTTCACCTTCCCGGAACTGTCCAGCAAACCAATTTTCACCATCTTGAAATGAACATAAACCATCTAAAAATCAAAATGCCATTTCTTTACATTGTAATTATAATCGTGAAAGGTAGCCTAAGTACACGATCCAAAGTGTACTGAACTGAAGTACTTAAGTACATTTATTGACTGTAAACTTGTGCTGTTGTTGTATTAAACTGTAGGTCACTTTTTTAAGGCTTCATGATTGTCTGGAGAAAAAAACTCACACTTGCCAATCTTGAGACCTCAAAAACAGAGAGGAAGCCAAAGTGTGGTCCTGTGGGTCCTTGCCCCGAATTATTTGACAGTCAAGGACTGTGCAACAGCATTTTTTATGCAAATAATTGTAATTTTTCATAAAACGCCCTGTTGCGTAAACTTGTATAAATCTGTGGCATCAAGTATTATTTATCACTTTTCAATTATTCATTGTTTGCCATGGCCCTGTTTGTCAGTCTCTTGATGGGGACCGATGTGTTGCAATTCCGATGATGAACACAAAAATCGATGTGACAGATTTTATAGCCCTTATCCTATAATACATAACGAAAAGGAAATTATTTTCTCCTATGCGTCGGAAATTCGTTTAAATGTTGTTTCTCAGTGCCAGAAACAGATTATGATAACTCGGAGGCGAATTCGCTGTAAGCTACTAGCTGTTAGCTTGCTTAGCTGCACACATCGCAGGACTCATGTTTACCTCATCCTTTTGGACTCCTTTTTTTTTCAGGTCTTTCGTCTCCAGGGAACTTCTCTTTTCATTCAAAAGCATCTTCCCTAGTCAGGACGGCATTAGTCTGGAGCAATGCAGCTTTTTGACCTCTCTCTTATTGGTCTCCATTTTTAACAAATGTTATGAATATTTGCTGACCTTCTTTTATCATCACAAATCAACCTCTCACCTCATGTCTGTCAGTCATGGTCAGACCCGCTCCAGTGTTAAGACTTGAGAATTGTGAGAGGTCTGGCAGGTGATTCATCAAGGCTTTTGGAGAGAGCGTTTCCATTATAAGGACGAGGAATGGCATGTGGTGGTTTTGGCAAAGCTCCACAAACTGGAGAGGCAGAAGGACTTTTGACGTCATCGGGAAACGTGACCCACTTCTCAAGAGGCGAGGAGCCTTGGGCTGGTTGAGCAGATGTTGCACAGATGAGCCTGCGTTCACCCACACACACACACACACACAGACACACACATGCGCGAGCACCTACCCTGCATGCACACTTTCTACTCTGCCTTTATTTTCCATTAAAATACCCGCAGAAAGAGAATCAATGGCTCAGGAACTTTAGCTGGGTCTCATTTGGGTTTGTGGGCGTGCACAGGCGTGAATTGATGTGGCCGTCAGAAAGAGGGTGCAGCATGACAAAAGGGGCGGTGTTAGTGGGTCATTCAGGTCATATCTGACTATCATACCTTCAGCTACGTTGCTCCCGTTATGTAAGGTGGATGTAGGGAAGACAAAATTATGTTGGGCCCAAGAGAACCACTGGTTCGCTTCTTCTGCTGGCTCCATTCGGCTCATCAGCCAGGGGCTCCCTCTCCTCTCTGCTGTCACTCTGCAGCTTTCAGACATTACATAAAGCTTTTTCTTTCTGGTCTGTCAGTTAGTTAGATGTGTTACAGTGCAATAGGCTCTCTTTCTCTCTCCACACTGCTCACTGAAACTGCAAAGGTGTCCGTTGTCGTGCTCGGGTGAGATCGGGTGGATCGCACAGCTCAGGGCTGATTCCATAGTGCAAACTAAAGCTTTCTGTGTTGTGTTTTTGTATGTTTTCCATAATTTAAATGGTGATAATACAGCAAGTCAGTGTTGTATTAACACAGTTGATTTTCTTCGAGTTCTTGTCCTAGGTTTTCTTTTTTGTCATTGTGTTGTTCTTTTCATGTGCCACCATGTGAAACTGAGCTCAGTCCCAGATAATGTTTCATCTAATCTGATTTCACTCTCTAAACCTGATACATAAGTCATGATTTGTGGTGTAACCGATCCTCTACATAATTTGTGGTAATGATGAAAAAAAACAAAAAAACCCCAACTCACTGGCATTTCACAAATTTCAGTCGATGGAATCAAATCACAGATAGAGTATATTTACTATGCTCGCAGCAGTTCTTTGTAGGAGCAAGCAGCTGACAAACAATCCTGCCTGCAGTCTGAGAGTTCATGTGATTTCTACATGAGTTGCTCTCCGATTCATGTTCATGTTCCACTGAATCGTTGGATCACTTGGGACACTTCGAGTAGGTGTTTTTGGATTTCATCTATATGTTGTTAAGTTTCTCTGTCTCTATACGGTCAGAGCATTTTGGGCATTTTATTTTCCCTTACTCAAGTTTCTATTGAGTTTTTAAAAGATATACATAGCACATCAGCATCAACACAATGAATAATAATAATAATAATAATAATAATAATAATGATAATAAAGTAGATGAATATTCAATAAAAATAACAATGAGTAGTTGTCTGGAAATCTCTGTTATGTCTCATAAAAATGTTCAATTTGTTTTCTTTTTAAATGTGACTCTGAAAAGGTATGTCAGCTTTTTCCAAAGCCAAAATGTCTTGGACACTGTTCCTGTTTTGGAGTTTTGACATCAAGCCAGTTTTGGCAATGGCTTTCTTACTTGCTGCAAGTAAAACTTTCAAGTAGAGCTCTTCCCTCACCACACGATCCTAAATGTTCCCAAGATACATTAGCCTAGAGGGCAGGTATTTGGGACATTAACATCCCAAAACAACTGCAACAGCTGTGTTAATATTTCCAACAATATGACCATGTTTTTCTTAGTTTTGTTATAATTCATGAAACTATGTGAGTTGTCGGCCTCTATCATTCCACACAGCCTCTGACAGTGTGGCCGTGCAGCGTGTTGCCTGATTTTTTTATTTTGGGTGTTATGAAAAAGCGAGCTAACATTTCTCCATTTCAAAAAAAAAATTACATCGCTGCGCTACCTGCCAAGCCACAGCTGGCAGTCACTTCCCAATTTCTGAGAAAAATCTGCCAAATTTCCCAGATCTTTGGAAAAGGCACACATCAGTACCTATTGATCTAAATCATAAGCTTGGCTGTGTGCTATTTATGTGTAGATATAGTTCCCTTTTTAATCTTTCTCCATTTTGGCAGTCGTTTCCTCTTCATTTGTTATTTTTCCCCCGGGGACGAGTTAGAGTCTAAATCATTTCAGGCAGATGTTTGGTCCATTTTTTTTTGTTTTGTTTTTTTGTGTTCAGAATTCATAAAAAGTCCATCAAACAAAATGGTGGCTTCTCCAGCGAGAGGCTGCTCGCACTGTCTGTGACAAGCTCATTATTTCTGAAATGTCAGTGGTAATGAAGATTGGTCACCTTCAAGAAGCAACTCAATTTACTGTGACGAAGTCTTTACGTTTCTCATCACGCCTAGCTCCCCAAGCTTGTAAACTCTCGTGCTGAGGGACGGGCGAGCTTGAGAGCATATCCCGACAAGATAACGTGCTTATAAAGATTATTCCCGCTTCATTTCACATGCGGCGATACTGTCGCCTGACGCCAGGAATGCGCTTGGATGTTGAAGGAAGTGCAAGCAGACAAACATGCGCATACACACACCTGCATAAAAAATAGGGCCTGCCTGGAGCCTGCATGTGATGTTGCCACAGATGTAATAAGCACTCATTCATTTCCATGTTGGCAGAATGTTAAGATTGATTCAGAGGCCGGTAGATGAAAAGGTCAGTGGGCTTGTTTTGAGTGAGTGTAAGATTTCCATCATCACGCCGCACGCTCTACCAGGCCCAGTCCAAACTACACAAACAGTGTCTCTGAAGCCCTTGACAGCCTCGATTCTGCCATTAAGTCAATAATCTGCCCTCACTCTCTCCTCCTCCTCCCTCCCTCCCCCTCCTCCTCCCTCGCGTCTGACCCGCTGTTAGTTTACGTACTTCCCTTTTTACTTACCCTCAACAACGCTTGTCCAAACAGCGGCATAACTTTCCCCCTTATGCGTTTCCCTTTCTCCCACCGTGCCATTTTCCACAATTTATCCACTTTGTCTCTCCTCCTGAATTCTCTCACCCAGCACCTTTCATTGTTTCCAGACAGTGGTGAAACATATTGAGGGAAATGTGTGGAACGTTAGAGTCTGTTTGCACGGAGAGAGACAGGGACACACAGACACACACACACACACACACACACACACAGGAGGAACTGTTCCAGGAAAGTGGCATCTGTGCAGCCCATTAGACAGAGATTCAGTGGACCTGTGCGGGCCTTTTACATATGGTGGTCAGCTGCTGGAAAGGAACTGGAACCAGGGTCACATTTGAGAGAAAACATTAGGGGAGATGATGCATGTTGGACACACACACACACACACACACACACACTTCAAAGCACTGTAGTGCCCTTCACCGTTGCCCCCGGTAGCATTACCCTGGCCAAGTCGTTCATATCCGCAGGGCCTGGCTGCAGGTCGCAGCAGACAGCCACCCTGCGGACTGCAAATTAACCCTCACACTACTCCAAGATTTGGAGCCTCTGCAAATTCTAACACTCATCCCCTTGTGTCGTAAGCCATGAGAAGTTTGACAGTTGTTCTTAGGAAGTCTGGGGATCATGAGAACAAGGGGGTGAACTCACAGAAACCTCTCATCAGTAGCAAAACAGTTACTATTGCAGGGAAAGTCCAGCATACTGTAATGATTGCTGAAATGTCTCTCCAGAGGTCTGTGTTCTTGACTTTAGTGAGGGAAGAGGAGAACGTGTGGAACAAAGGAGATGAGAGTGTTTTTACAAAGGTTTTTTTTTCTTCAGGAAAGTAAAGCAAGGAGGAGGCAGCTGTGATTCATTAGTTTATTTGTATTGCTAGGTCTGAGCTGACCTAGTCCAGACCAGGCCTGGATACTTCCTACCAGGCCGACTGTTCTGCTCCCATATCTTTGAACTTTTATCAGTCTGCATAGAGGCATTCCTGTTCACTGTGTAATGCCTGAAACATGATTGTATTGCACTGTATATATGGCCCATACTTTTTACTTTTCCTTTTCGCCACATCCTCAAAAAAAAAAAACTTTTTGAAAGCAAAAAATCCTGGTGGAATCAATTTATTACCATTCAGAGCAGAGGGATTCTTTAGTTTTGCTGCTTTTTTCCTTCATGAATTATTTATGATCTTTTGAAGGGCTCTGACTGATCATGTTAACAATGTCTTTAACAGGAGGACACACTAGGGGTTAGACTAAAAATAATACAAATCTAATAGTAAAAGTGCAAATAAAAAAATACATTAATAATTCCGTAAAAACAATTTAGGGCAGCTTGTTTCTCACTAGGTAGAGTAGGTTTTTCATTAATGACCGGATGCTTGGTTTGATCATGGGTGCTCTTGTCTGCATGCCAAAGTGTCCTTGAGTAAGATGCTTAAAGGTCCAGTCTGTAGGATTTAGCAGCATTTAGTTTTGAGCTGCAGATTGCAGCCAACTTTCTAAACCCCCTTGCCTCACCCTCACCTACGGTGGCTGATGAAAACATGAAAAACGCGAAAGAGTCTGCATTTGGTTTGTCTGTTCCAGGCTGCTGAAGAAACATGAAGGTGTAAATATGGCTCTGTGGAAGAGGATCTGCTCACTCTGTAGATATAAAGGGCTCATTCTGAGGTAATGAAGACACAGTTTTTAGTTTATGATGATTGTACACTAATTGAAAAGATCCCCCTCAATCCTACACACTGGACCTCTAAAGGCCAAGCTGCTCCCTATTATTATTATTGTTGGTATTATTACCTGACTATAGCTCCCTTATATTTTTAAGTTTATTTGGGTATATTTAATCATATATTTTGCTTTATATGCTGAACTGGGGAACGTGAGGAAGGATTTGTAAACATGGCTTGGTTTTGTCTCGGCTATCTGATGCTGTGACGTTGCTGCTGTGATAAGAAAATGTCTTGTGAGGTGACTCATGGTGATGTTACAGTATTTAGCAGAGCAGATGTCTGGCTCGTCCATCCACTGGTTTATGATGATAGTTCTTCAGAAAGACATTTTGTCTTGAACGCTCGACCCATAAAAAGCCATGTGCAATAATATTACATTTTCTGTGCAACATTTTTAAGGAGAAAATTAAATTACTCTCGCTTTAAATCATCCGAAAAAGAGATGCTGTATATCCAAACAAAGGGGCCTGACTAAAGGTCGCAGACATAACTTCACATGTAATGAAGTCACATGAGTTAGTAGTAGTCACTGGAGTACCTTGAATCATTTTACTGCCATGAAATTGGAGTAGATTGCCCATTTAACTTAATATGCCACATTTAGAAATGCAGTTGAAAGCAATTTGATTATGTGCAATGTGATTATACTTTTCAGAAGTTAGTCAGTAATAAATTACATTTGCAAAGTAACTCAATTACCCAGTTTCTGATCATGTTCCGAGAGCCTCCCTTGTTTTTTAAAGGGACTTCTCATCAGGTTGTGTTATTCGAACCAAGTTTTTGAGAAAACTGCTCCTTCTGGGTGGTATATTGTCGGTCACGGTGATATTACGAGGGCTGCGGCCCTCCGGGAAGATCCTGCTCACGTTGTTTGAATATGTGTTGTGTCGGAGCACCTGGTCAAAGCCTCAGGCAGCGGATGTGGCTGCACATGCTGCATGAATACGAGACTCATTAAGTTCACTGGGCTGCCAGGTGGACTGCAGCTTGTTTCAGCACATACACACACGCACATGGTCCACACACGCCTGCGTGAATATACACATGTGTGCTCGCTAATAGGGGCACAAATGAGACACGTTCACACACTTTGCAGGGACGGACAGATGGAGGGAGGGGGGAGCTATTGGGCCTCTAATCAGATCAGCTCAGATATGGTATCATTGTAACCAAATTAGTGATGCTACAGAGTATAGTATATCATGTTTTGGCCAGAGCTCAGTCACATTTGTAGCAGAGAAGTGACATGGAGCACTTGTCCCAAATGCAATCACTGGACTTGCGTCATGCACATTAAGGACAGGTGAAAATAAAGATACTGCAGAGGAAGGCTGACGCTGGATGTGGCTCACACATGCAACTTTATTAGCGAAAACTCAGAGTGACGGATACTTCTTAGGTCACTCAGCTGCAGTCACGGCATGTCTTATGATCAGTGCTCATCTGTCTCACTCACAGCAAGAACAAACAGCGAGGACTGTCACAACAGAGAGAGTAATCAGTTTAAAGATCTGATGTGTACGTTTATAGAAAATAAAGCTCATAGCTGGAATAGCATTCATGTCTTGGCGAGACATTTTCTCATAGTTATAGCTCGTTATTTTTATCTTATAGTTGAAAATGCGAATGTATGACTGTGTCTTATAAAGCAAAAAACGTTTTAATAACCATCCATAAGATCCTCTTCCTCGTTCTTATTGTTACTTTTCAGCTTACTGATGTTCTCCAGCAGTGGCATCGCTCCATACGCACCAAATACAAGCAAACACAAGTGTTTGTGACTCTTTTCTTTAACATTCTTGTCCTGTCAGAATAAACCTGTCATGGAGCATTTACGTAACGGATTCTTTACAAAAAAGTACTATAGCAGAGAGATGTTACATGTTTGATACCTGAAAACATCTTTGCATAGCTTTGTGGTTGTCAAGAAAACGTACGTGTGCCACTGTTTTATTGATTGATTTATTTTATTTTGTGTTCTGTGCATCACAAAACCTCGAATTCTTTTTCACCAGAGATACAAAGGAAATGTTTTGGATGAAAAAATAAATATGAGCGCAGCTGAATCTACTGGAGCCAGTCTTGACTCTTTGAGTTCTGGTGACTTGCCCTCTGTCTGGACTCACCTAATGGTCTTTGTGGTGGGAATGCGTACGGCCGCAGTAATGGAGTCTGGATCACATGTTTGTCTCGACATACTCGTCTCTGATAGGCCCGTGGTTCTTAATTACCAGAGTGACTGTTTATCCACAGTGTTTGCCTGGATCCTTATCAGCCCTAACAGTGTTTTAACTCCCAGTGGAGAATGTGTGGGAGATGGCGAGAGGAAGTGTGTTTGTGTGTGTGTGTGTGTGTGTGTGTGTGTATTGTGACGCACAATAGTGTGCATGTCAGCGTGCATGTTTGATGTACTTTGTCAGACATGGGTCAGAGTGTGAGGAATGCAGAACACGCAGATTCAGCCTGTGATATCCTGGTTGTGGTTGTCGCTGATGAGGTAGTGTTTGCGCTCCTCGCTGTCGGGACGGCGAGTCACGCTTGTGGTCCGCAGTCACCAAGAGGACACTCGTGTTGAGGTTTCAGCGCCGAGTTGTTCAACGTTATTGCCTCGTTCAGCGCCGAGGTTATCGAGCAAACATTGAGACTGCACATTTTGCATTCCAACTCAGGAGCACTTGTAAAATTGTGACGAATTTCCTGAGTCTGGATTGTAAAATTGTTCACGCAGTGTGTAATCCGTCTGCTTTTTATTTAAGGTGGCGCTTCTAGAATGAGTTTGTGTGTGTATACATATGTTTTTGTTTGTGTGTTGAGTGTGTGTGTGTGTGTGTGTGTGTGTGTGAGTGAGCATGTGTGTAACATGAGCTCTGGCCAGCTCCCTGTGTGTGAGTAATGGTCCCTGTTTTATTGGCCCGCTCCTCAACAGACTTTATGAGTAATCACATAATGCCTGCTCTGACGTCAGAGCTGTTGCCATGGTAACACAGTGCTCCCCACTCTGGGGAGGTGCGTTCATTTTTATTTTTTTTTCCCTTCTTTCCCCCACATCTCGTCCTAGTGTGTGCTCAAAGCTCCGGCTCCGGATGGAGACATTACTCCTCGAGCTTAAATCACCTCCCCCTAATCTATAGTTTCACATGATTAGAGAACCTCACTGTTCTATTTTACCTTCTTCTTCTTCCTTTTTTGTTCATTTCATCCCCATCTCTCTGTGTCTCACTCTGAGCCTCTACCCTCTCGTACTTCGCTGTCCCTATTTTACTCATCCTCCGTCTCTTCTTGCCTCCCAGCTCTGTCTCTTTCATGATTAGCCCCCATTTCACTCTCTGTCCTCTCCCTTCCCGTCCCCTTTCTTCTCCTCTCCAAACTCTCTAATGCCCGATGAACCACCTCTCCTATTTCCATGCCAGATGTATTCATTTTTCTCCCTGTCTTTCATGCACTGTTGAATTCCACTGAACGGCCGACCCCTCTCCTTTCTACAGGCTCTTCCTCTTCACAGTTTTGCCTTTTCCTTTCTCTCTCCTCGCTCTGGTTGAGACGACAGGCTCGGATGAAAAGGAAACACACTCGTTTGTGTGTCCGTGCCCCTATAAGATTAATGAAGCTCCGTCCATCCGTATGGTGCCGGGACAGTGAAGCAAGTTCAGGTTTTGTTTTTGCTCGGTAAAAGTAGTATCATGAAAAATTATTGTTGCTGGAATTTACAGGCACTATGTTTAATTAATATGTAATAAATCTTACATTAAATCAGGTACATTTGGATGTACCTCCCAATAACTAGTGTAATTTAAAGTACTGCAAAAGCTTTTTGAGCACTATCAGAGTCTGTGTTCCAAGCCTAAAAAACCATCAAACTGTCAATAATCAGGCCAGCCTCAATCTCTCACTAGCAGCGGCCGGTCTGTCTGTCTGTCTGGCCAAACACTCTCACAGTGAATCCGTTAATGGCTCTGTGTTATGTCTGTTGTCATTGCTCAGAGAGGCCGGGGCTGAAAGCATTACTCTGCCCATTTCCAACCCATTTCCTTCCCTCATTCTGAGCAGTGTATCGCCGCTGACGAAAAGAGGTATTGCTGTCTCCCAAACCAGCAGTGATCTACCACCGCCTCTATGTCATACTCATCCAGTCAGGGCTGTGATTGGTGGCCAACAGCGAAGACTGACTGCTCGTCCGCGTGATGTGTTCGGGACTGGAGCAGCACCGCCGTAATAGACTCTGTGTGTCTCATTAATCAACAGGGCTTGGCTCGTACAGGCGTCCATCTTCATTTTCCAATCAATTATACCCCAGTGGAAAACAGGCCCGTCTGACACAGGTGTATGTGTGCGTGGAGTTTTCTTTGCGGATGTGTGGATGTGTGCGAGAGAGGAACAAGAGGCAGACAGAGGACACACAAGTTCAGGGTGTGTGCGATGGTGTATGGTTTGTCAGAAAGGCAGCCATACCAGATGATGGCCATAAAAAAGTGCCGCCTTGTAGCTCAGCCTCGAGTCATGTCCGGGTTTCTGGCTGACTTGGTCCCTGACAGAGCTGTACCCATTAGTCAGTTGCTGCACGTGACTGGGGGTTTGACCCGAGCCCCTGGGAGCACTATCGAACCATAACCCAATGAGGCCCATTTTGCCAGCAAAGGTCCCCTTGTTGCCCGCAGCTTCGCGTGGCACTGCCAGCTCAGCAGAGGGATCGAATTCAGTCAAGGACGAAGACAAGGTGAGAGTCAGAGCCAGGCAGGGTGGATGCAAAAGTGTTTGGAAACATTTTCAAAGAAATAGTTCGCCATTTTGGCAAATACAGTCAGAATCAGAATAGATGTTATTTAAGTATGTGTGCACATATAACAAACTTACAATGCTCTCAGAAATAGACACACAGCAAGAAACAAGGGCAACAAGAACTTGACAATTAGTTAAAACATGTAAATAAAGATGAATGGTGCATGACAGAACTGTACAGTAGCATTTGCAAAGAAAGTAGGTGCATATACAGTGTTTTGAAAAACACCAACCAATTCGCCTATCCGTTATTCGCCCTTGTTGTCAAGAGTTCAAAGATTAATAAAAGATTTTATATATGACCCTTCAACATGAAACTATGGCTAGCTTAGCTTAGCATACAAACTGAAAACACGGTAAACAGCTAGATATAGGGCTCTATCTTAACGATCTGAAACGCAAGTATCAAACGCAAAACGCAAGTAGCTTTGTGGGCGGATCTCAGGCGCTGTTGCTATTATGCCGGCGGGATAAATGACTCTTGCGCCCAACGCAAATCTAAAATGGGTTGGTCTGAAGTAGCTACATTAGTCATAGGTGTGGTTTGGGCGTAACGTGCAATAAACCAATCAGAGCGTCATCTCACATTCCCTTTAAAAGCAGGCGTGCTTGTTCCATGGCAGATTGCTATTATAATGGCGAATTTGCCAGGCGCACGCCAAGAGCGGTTCACAGCCGAGGAGACCGATGTTCTCGTCAGGGCTGTAAAAAACCGAGAAGTGGCATTGTATGGGGATGGGAGAAATCCATCCAAATTAGCTTTGGTTAAACGGGCGTGGGAGGAAGTTGTCTCTAAGGCTGGCATCCCCAGGACATCACACCGGGCCTCGGGCCGAGCAGTGCGCAACGGCCAGCTGATGAGGGAGCAGCGCAAACACCAAGGTGCAGAGGATCCAGACCCACTACTACTGCCGTGGCAGCATTGTCAGACCGGACCGCACTGTCCGGGATGCGGCAAGGTATTAATGCCTGTCTTGACCGGGTGGCGATGTTGCTGCGGCCCCTCAGGCGCATCGCCTCGAGTCTCCAAACACACCACCTGCTCCTGTTGTGCCCCTTCCTCCTTCCTCCTCCTCCCCCAACTCCATCTCCGTCCACCCGCTCCACTAGGAGCACATCGCGCATTGCCACTCCCGGACCCTCACGGCTACGGCGGGCGCGTCGCATATCAGAGGGAAAAAGAATTAGTTCTTCTGTTTAAATCTGCTTCCTTGTAGATGAGAGAAGCAAAGTGTATGCACGTTGAGCACACACTACATTATGGCCAAGCATGCGCCCTTAAAATAGCATCTGAATAAGCGCCACTGACTTTAGACTAGGTTTTTCCTGTTCTGTTGCTGAAGTGTTTTCTGAAACGGCAAAATAGCACTAGTGAACGTTTGCGCCGGAACACGCCTCCTCTTTTCGCTGAACCGCCCCCGGGAGCGCAAAGTCATTCCCTAATTTAAGGACGTGCATCTGTGGAGGGAAAATTCCAATGTGCGGCGAATGCAAAATAGGAATTACACAAGCGCCAGTGTACAAAGTCAATTGCGCTTAGTGCAAGATAGAGCCCTTCGGCTCTGTGTGTCTACCAGCATCCCTTCCCTCGTTAACAAGTTACATCTCAGTTGTTTATTCCATACAATACATTTACTTCTTTATGATAAGTAATGATCATGTACTGTCATGATTTTTGCCAGACAACGATTAAGCCTCTAGCATCATCGGCTAATAATACCCAGGCCAAGACTTCCCCTTCCATGCACCGGTCATTGTTGCCAGTCAGACTAGCAAGTTAAGATGCAAGAATGGTGTTGGAGTTGAGACACACCTCTTGACTTATCTGCGTATGAATGAAGATACATTGTTGAAAAAAGCTACTAAAAGCACCTTCGTTCAGTACGTTTGGTCTGCACGCAACCAAAACCAGCTCAAAGGTGATTGGTCACTATAACCTGGACTGGAAACAAACTACAAATGGAAACTAGAATGTTGCCAGTACGAACATCTTCTCTCTTGCCTACTGATTTTGCATTATTCGCACAAAGAAGTTTTTCTCTGAGAAAACTGAACTATTCCTTTAAGTGGACCCCCCTCATCAGCAGTGCCGCCTTGTTACAGCCCTTCAGTGTTAATCTACGAGTAGATATCACAGTGTATAAAAGACTGGGATGAAATGTGACACATGGAAAATGAGCCGCTCTACTAAAACAATCTCCCTCACACCTGACAGGCGTCATTTAGCCGTTGGTCTCCAGCTTCTGACAGCTCATAATTGTTGCTGTGATTAGTTCTTTTAATCTTGTGATCGCGTACAGTGAATGTGTTGGATGCAGATTCAGGTTGCGTTGAGGTCTGCCTGCGGTTTATTCCCTCCATTGTATGTTCAAGGTTTTACAGTGGCAGCGGCGGCCAGATCTGTGAGCTCTCCGTTCTTACCCACCCCCTCCTCTTTATCTCCGCTGGTTGTCAGCACCAGATCCATTAGGTTCAGGCCGGTGCAGCTGTATTAATCAGGTTATACGGGGAGAACTAATTTGTTTCGGGGTCTGTTTTCCATTAGATTAATGCGCACATGCAGATAATAAAAATGCAGATTTTTCAGATGGGAAAAAAAAAAAGAACATTTGCACAAGTTTCCACTGTTTTTTTTCCTCAAGGGTGGCCATTTTGTATTTACAAGTCCCATACAGTAAAGCCTTATCAACCATGCAGTTGAAGCTGTTTATGGCTCAGTTTTACGATACCTCTCTTCTAGTCTACCTCCCTAATTAATTGAACTACTTCCCATTATACAGGATTATCCTTTCCAATTGGGCATTTTTTTGCCAGCATTGTGAAAACAATTCTGGCTGATGGACGTCATTTATCCAGAGCTGCAGCAGACGTTATTTGTTTCTACTTTTTCATGGTCTACAGAAAGTGCAATTACAGCAATTACAGATGAGGAGTCACACTCGCTTCGGGCTACAGACCCATTTTATCGGACATACACGGGATGTGAATCCATGCCGAACACGATCTTAAAACCAGGATTAATCATTCTTTTCATTGTTTGATTAATTATCCTGCCATCATTACTGATTGGCCAATTAAGCGAATAACAAATGAGGATTTGGACGGTGTAATGAGTGAGTGAGGTTAAACACAGCCTCCATCACACTCTCTCTGTCGTGTTTTCTCTGCTTCTTCAGATGGTAGCAAGATGAGCCTGCTGCTCTGTGGTGTCTTTGGACCGTGTCGTGGGGAGCAGAATGTGAGAGGCAAAGGTTTCAGCTAATTGTTTCCTCAGCTGTGCTGCAGAGTTCACTGTTTGGGGTGGGCTAAGAATTCAGAAGCCCATTTTTAGAGTAATGTTGTTTTAAACTTCCTCTGTTGTGAGAGTTTTTGTGGCACTCAGCAACTGAATGCAAAAAGTTTGAAGCCACCATTTTGTTAAGGAAGTTCTTTTCCTAACGACAACAAAGTGACATTCTGGGGTTTCCTGTCGTCAAGGGCATGATCCGATTTTGCATTCACATGCATCTGACTATAAAGCAAGACATCTCTGTCTGTCTGTTTGTCTGTCTGTCTGCTGTTCACATATCTCAAGAACCATTCATCCAAACTACTTTACACTCTGCAGGTTTGTTGCTGAGGACCCAAGGAAGAGTCTTGAATCTTGAATTTGGGGAAATTTGAAAACATTATGAATACATTTTCAATGAACAGCGTTTTGTGCAGCAGTGGGGGCCTGGCTTCAGCACTCCGGCTTCATGGCTGAAGTCTGTAGACTGAGCTCACGTGTGATCCCTTTCATGTGATTTCATGGGGAAGCAGACATAAACAAATTGGAGATTAGCGTTGCTGTTACGACACGGTGCAGTGAGGATAAATAAAAGTGGAAGGTTGAATGAGATTAGATAAAATTGGATACACGGTTTTCTATTCTTCAGCAAGAACTGGATGTGAAATGCAGTGTTGGGAATAAAGGCGTTAGAATAAACGGCGTTCCTTTTTTTAGTAACGGGTAATCTAACTAATTACTATTTCCATCGTTACAACGCCGTTACCGGTACGGACTATTAAATGTGGCGCGTTACAAACTGAAGCTGATCATTGAAGCGGCTCTCAGCCACCGGAGCTGCAGAGCTGTTTTATTTTCCTCCGGTGAGGGAGGAGGGAGGGGCGAGACAACCGCAAAAGTGATGATCATTGGCTCTCTAACGTTGAGTGAGAGTTCTTAAGCCAATCAGAGGCACACACAAGCCACACACGCACACAGCAGCCTCACACACACAAACTAGCAGAGGTGAACTACAGCAATGGCGAGTCCAGAGGGCAAGTTATCGTTTTCAAAGTGGAAGTACAGACACTACTTTCTTCTCATTTGTCCACGTCCGTTGTAAGCAACTCTGATCTAATGAAGCATCTCTCAGTGGCACACGCTTCTACAAAACTAACACTGGCCAAAAACTCTGTTGATGATGATAGCAGGCCAGGTGTGGCTAACGTGAGCTCCGTTAACAGCTTCACAAAAACTTGTGACACAGACTGAACTGAGTGCAATGATAGACAGGTATGTTGTTGAGAACTTGCTCCTGTTATCAACAGTTGACTCAGACTCCTTCAGAGCACTCACTGGCAAAATATCGGGGAGAGCAGGAGCCGGTCCGCCATTCAGGAAGACATTTTCTGATTACATATGTAGATGCCAAGTAGCTAAAATGACTGCCGAGCTCAAAAGGGGGAAGAACGCAATAGTTACTTTTCCTGGTAACTAATTACTTTTATAGTGGAGTAATTCCGTTACTAACTCAGTTACTTTTTGGGAGAAGTAACTAGTAACTATAACTAATTACTTTTTAAAAGTAACGTGACCAACACTGGTGAAATGTACACTGTAAAAAATGTCTGTAGAAATTACGGTAAAAAACTGTCAATAGCAACAGTAAAATACCGTAAAATAAAAAATTGTATATCACTGTAGTAAATACATTAAAGAAATGTATTTACACAAAGAATTACCGTAAATCAAGAAACAGTAAATAACTTAAATTTTACGGCCTTACTAAGTAGAAAATATGGAATTTACTGTGAATGTTATAAAAAGTTTGCTAAATTCACGGTAAAATACCATAATGTCACAAGCGTGTAATTACCCTAAAATTGACGGTATCATTCTGTCTGAATTACAGATTTTGCTGATGTTTACGTTTAAATTTACGGTACACAACCATTAAATCATACCATCATTTGTATAGAAAGTAGAATGTTAAAAAGTATGGTATATTTAAGCAATACATCATGACAGGCCGTGGTATGTGCTTATTATATCACAGTTAAGGGGCATTGTTCGGGCCGACACAAAGCACTAAATGCAATAGAAAACTATAAATGTTGTATTATTGTCAAAACACAGTGAAGTCCATTTCCGCCACTTGATGAAAAAAAATTATGAGATACTAAGTCAAAATTATGAGATAGCTAAGTCAAAGTATCTCATAATTTTTGTCAATTGGCGGAAATGGGCTTCCATAAAAAAATAGTATATTTTATTTTATATCTTTCTTTTGTATAGTGAAAACACGATTTCTATTTTTATTTTATTCTTGTACATGTCCTTTTTTTATTATATGTAAAACATGACAATGAAAACGTTGTTGTGTTTGTAGTTGTTCGTGTCAATAAAGCTTTATTGAATAGAGGAGAGAGACACAGAGAAAGACAGAGAGAGAGAGAGATGACCGCTGAGTTAACGGAAGCTAGAAATTTTGAATTTCAGTTCACCGCCATTGCTTCGCGCCCACAGGAGCAGTGTTTGTTGTTGTGACAGAGAGACAGACACACAGACACACAGCTAGATAGCTAGATAGATAGATAGATAGATAGATAGATAGATAGATACAGACAGACAAGACAGACAGACAGACAGAGAAGAGAGAGAGAGAGAGAGAGAGAGAGAGAGAGAGGACCGCGAGTTAACGGAAGCTTGAAATTTCAGGTCACCGCCATTTCTTCGCGCCCACAGGAGCAGAGTCTCTTCTTCAGGTAAGCACATTCACAGCTCATTGAGACTGTCTGATTAACGTTAGCTAGCCGCAGAGCCACGTTAGCTCTTATTTGTTGACTTTCAAGCAGAGGAGTTCAGGTAGCTATATCTTAAAGGTTGCTGGACATGTCACTATCTGCTTTTTGCCGAATAAAAGAGTCACTTAAGGGCTCTGAGAAGTCGCTAACGTTACAGCTAACGTTGCTAATGCTAGAAAAATGTTTAGCTGTAACTTCTGTAGCAAGTCGGTTAAGACTTTGATAATGGAGAAACTGGTTTACTCTTAATGAAAGATGATACAAGGAGACTTGGATGTATTACGAAGGAAACATTTATTGACACTTGATCTAGGCGAATTCAAAGATAACATAACAAGTGAGAATGATCCCTTTAACACCTTAGACATACATTTTTTTTAACAAATAATTTCACCTTCTCCACAGCACGGTGCAGCTGGATAATGTAAGGCAATCAACTTTGCAGGAATGCGGTATGGCCAGTACTCTGATTCGTCGTCATCGTTATCAGCACTCAGCTTCAGTGAGTACATTTAAATAGATTGGCTTCTGAACTGGTGCTGCCATTAAATGTTTTTGTTTCTTCATACCTGTCAAATACTTACATGGCCACATCAATAATTATGTCTCCCATATATGTCTACTACCCTGTTATCTGGAGTTCCTTAAGGGTAAATCCTCGGAACTATCCTTAAAAAAATCAAAATCACTGATTCGATGTCAAATCCAAAGGATTGTGTGTTTTCAGCTGTAGTCACTCTCCACAGTTTCTCCCTCAGTCTCTCAATCTATTAGATCTGCTAAATCTGTTAACCGTTTTAAGCGCCTCCTGAAATCATATTTATAGGATGGCCTTTTTATGAGATTTTTTAAACCTACTCTTCATTCACCATTTAATTTTTTTTCTGTTCCAACTTCTTTAATTAATGTTTTGTTTTTTGTTGTTGTTGTTGCGGGAAGCACTTTGCAACAGTGTAAGTGCTATATAATAATAATTATCATTATTATCATTAACAATGTTTTCTTTGTTGTCTTTCTTTGTCTGGTTGCAGTGAGATTCATGCCAGTCCACAGTAAACACCTGATTGAAGACTGCTGGTGAATTTTCAAGCAGGAATGATGACAACACCTGCCCAAAGTTCCAGTTTCCTTAACATTGTAACATGTCTGTATGAGACTCTGTCCCACCTGTCTTCAGTCAAGTCTGGACCCAATGACTCAAACACCAGTCTTGTCAAGGCTAATTAGAGGTAAGCTATGGTTTATGTCAGTGTAGCAAATGAGTAGATGCAAGCACTCAAACTACACTCAATCGATCTCCCTCAAGTGAACGGTGCCAACAGCTTCATACAAACATACAGTAGAAAAAAAAAAATCAGTATTATGGACAGGATTCAGGATTTAGGCTGCAATTCGACAAGGGTGAAACAAATAGTGATGATCACTTAGTCCTAAAAAAGTGACTGTTTCTACTTTTCACACTAATACAATAAAATAAATGAAATACTCCTGATGACCTGCAAAACTATATTCCAGAGTACTGGTTTCATTCTATGTATAGCTCATTGGAGCTCAGTTTAACAGCAGAAGGCTGAATTTATCTCTGTAGGCATCATGCTCAGGCACTGCATCAATCTAACCTTTGCTTTGTTTCTTTTTTCTGGCTGCAGAGAGGATCATGCCAGTCTACAGTGGACACCAGATGGACAACACATGAGTCTTCAAGCAGAACTGGTGACTGCTGAATGCTTTAAGTTCCAGTTTCTTGAACACCATCTCCATGTTAAGAGCCCTCTTCAGCCAAGTCTGGACTCAGTGACTCATTAGTGTTGATCAACACAGGGCAAGTGGCTCCTTTTTTCATGACGTTATTTCTTCTACCATGGACTATCCTTCATATGTATGGACACACACTGTCTTTTGAAGATGTCAACACTGCCTTGTGAGTATACTGGACAAGTTCTGTTTTTCAAAGAGAATGTGTATATGCAAAGAGATGTTCTTAAAGTTTATCAATTATAGTCTGTACTTTGGTTTACAATGGGCTTAATTGGTTATTTCCTTAATAATTTACCATTTGCATTTGCTGACTGTAAAATCTACGCCAACAAACTGTAATTCCATGTGTGTTGTACCATATTTTTTACGGTGAAATTCTGGCAACCACAGCTGCCAGTATTTTACCGTAGTTGAACTTTGCAATAAAATACCGTAACATATCTTACAGTTTTACCTTGTTTTTTCACTGATGGACTGTAATTAGTTTTACATTATATGTGTTATTTTTAAAAGAATTTACCGTAAACAGGTTTATATGATAACTGTTATTTTTACAGCAAATTACCGTAAACAAATAACAGTTCTCTAATGTGAAATTTACAGTTACATTGTGACCGTATTTTCTACGGTAAAGTTCTGGCAACCACAGCTGCCAGTATTTTACCGTAAATTATACAGAATTTTTTTTACAGTGTAAGGTTTCTGTCAACAACAGTATGCTCCAGCCTCAAGAGCAATAATGTTTGCCGTTGTTTGGCAGCTCTGTCATCTGCTACGGGATGCCTCTCTCATTGTCTTTTTTCTGTGGTCCAGCCTAGAAAGTGCCAGTGTTAATCATCTAGATTTTAAATTGTAAAGTATAAAATGTGTCTGATATCATTGGGGTGGCCCTGGTCGAATCTTTGTGCGGTCCAGGAAGCTTGAGACTGGATCCGTAAACCCCTCAAAGTACCAGATAATCTGACATAATAGATCCTTTTCACAGCTGACATTTGGATGTTAAAAATGGCTCCATTCTGCTCTGGTAGTTGGCGAGTAGCTGTAACTGTAACAAAAATGTTCACCGTCTTGCTTGCTTTGGACATCTGGACAGTTTAGTACCTCAAGATTCATATACTGTACATTACCATACATACAGTGCACTGTAGGATCCTCACTGCCACTGGTGTTCTCTATAATACAAGAGAAAACTAATTCAACAATAAGTTCCAAGCTCCACAAGCGAAAGCACCAGAGAAAACATACAGTAGTTTAAAGCTGAAGTGTTCATACATATTTATGCAGTGAGTTGTTTGTATCCATCTCTTGACGGCAGTTTTGCAATTATTTATGGGTTCCACGTTTTAAGTGGAACAGGAAGGCTATTTCAGGCGATGGCTGTTCACGAGCACACAACTGCTTATGAAAACGGATAGCAAACACAAAGTAGTGCTTATTTCTTTTATCAGGAAGAGATAAATATAGCAAACACAGGCCCCGGTGAATGATTGCTGCTTTTATAATGCATGATCTCTGCTCCCTCTGTTCCGCAGCATCTGAGACAGTATCAGTGAGAACTGAGACTGATGAATGTGTGGAATGTAGTCTGACGTCACTGGATGTGCCGTAGCTTCAGTCACATGGCTAGGTAAACACAAGTAGCCTTTTGCCATGGTGTGTGTGCGTGTGTGTCCGTGTGTGTAGGTGCGTGGCACCGGTGGCTCTGATCAATAGGATCCAGGAGAGTTCTGTGTTGGTGAGTGTGGAAAAAGAAACAAATGCTTTGAATATTTTTACTAGGATTCCTTCCATGTTTAAACAGCAGACTAACAGTGTTAACAATGTTGTTTTTTTGTTTTTTTTGTTAGCTTGTGGTTGGCCTTCATGCTGTTCCAGATCCTGAGCACACATGATTACATAGACACTGTTACACAGACACACATGGACATGAAAAGAGAGGGAGCCATGCAGAGGGGTATACACATAGGGACATACTGTACGTTAACTGTATACCTACACATGGATAAACATAAAGACATATGATGTAAACACACACACCTGCATTTATTAGCTACAATGAAGATCAGGATTTTACATTCAAAATTTATACTACAATTATAAATACAGATGCAAATACTTAAAATTAGCTTCATATCAATCACAACTATCAATGAATCAGTAACAGAAATAATCTGATAAAATTTGAATTTTGGAAACGCATCATGGTGCCACTTATTTTATCTTCTGTTGACATTATCACAAAGCAAACTGTGGAAATATCGTTTTCATTTCAGAAAGTTATCCCCGTTTTATGCAAGTAAAACTTTTGCCCTCTATTTAAAGCTGTTGCTATTTAAAGCAACATTATCTAGAATTTGACATTTAGTGTGATTTGTCCCCCCCCCCCCCCCCACAGTTTCTAAGTGCAACACCGCTATCGTAAACACAAATCCCAGGTCTGTAATAATTTGACAGACATGAAATAGGTGCTAACTGTAAACCAAACTCATTACATTATAACGCTGTCATCTCTTTAAAACTTGTATCTTGAAGTAAAAATATATGTAACGCCGTGATCCTACTCTCTCACTCAAGTCACATAGTGCCAGTAAAATTGATAGGTGGGCGGAGTGGCTTAATATTTTTATGTATATAATCAATGCACGTGTAGGAATAAATGTAGACAGTGTACGTTTCTGCTAACCATGGAACTTTCTCGCAACTCTTGTCTCTTAACTTCACTGTCATCCCCTCTATTTCCTGACATGAAAATCAGGTCGGAAAAAACCTGTAATGTAAACATGATATGACAGATTTGAGAGTGTCAGTGGTTTGCAGAAACGTTCACGGCCCCATTTCATTCTGGTGACAGGGCTGTCATGATAGATCACATGGCTTCAGGTAATGCAGAAGGTGTTATTTGCAGTGAAGGACCCACAGAGAATGACTTCCTGACCTTCCGCAAACAAGCTCTGATAAAAAACACTGTATGCTGCCTGCCAAAAACCAAATGGCACACATAGGAAGTTAGAACCAAGCTTGTGAACAGCGTGGCACTTGACAGGTGTAGAGACCAATATCATCCCCAGAAGTTGATGAAGACCAAACCTGAGCACAGACGAAAGAAGAAGAAAGAAGAGGGAATGTTATATCCATGTCGCCTGACGTGTATCAAAACATGGATCCAAACATGGTTCTCTGTTGCTAATGTTGCTCCCTCCTGTGTCTGCTGGGTGTTTTAAATCTGCGGCTGTATTTTTAAACACACATAAAGCATCATCCACTCGCACATTCACAGTTTGGAACAAATGTGCCTCGGCAGTGGGCCTGTGAATAATCAGTCTGGGTGGTCCAGTCACAGAGCTGTTGTCACTTTTCAATAGAGCTCAACTGAAACCATACTTCACGATATTCCTTTGCCAAAGGCGTAACTGCTGCACGACACAGTGACAACAAATTATTACAACAGCGTCTTTGGTTATTATCACATCATATATCATTTAAGCGAGCCAGGCAGAGAGCTTTGAGATACTATATACTGTATAGTGCTTGCTGAGCCCCAGCGAGGGTGTGATCGAATAAGATGGTTTTCTGTCACTCATGGAGCCTGCCGTTTATTTCCCCAGAGGAAAACCAGCATCTTTATCTTATCCCCCTGTTTACTTTGCTCTAAGCCAGGTTTCCAGGATGGCTATCGGCATGATGGCTCATTCTTAATGGCTTTGTGCTTCGCCTCATGGAGCGAAGCCCACCAGAGTGTGGGAGGGAAGGCCATCTCTTGTTCCCTCTGTACCGTTATGGTCCCTGCAGACCCCTGCATTCCTTCTACTTGGGGAACTAGAGCCCTCTGTGCGTTTCACTGATAAAGCAAGTGCTTTAAAAGGTAATGGTGGAAAACCTGCCCATGGGGCTGACCTGAACCTCCCCTGGGGGAACAGATTCTGTAATGCAAATCTTTCCACCTGCAAAAAAAGAGGAAGCAGAGATTTATGCCCTCATGCAGGTGCACATGCTGTTTATTAGAGACCGGCAGTCACACACTTTCATGCATGCACACACATGCTTTGAGTACATCAGTCGGCACATAGGTGCTGTCCTGACTGTACATTTATGTTTCTACCTCGGTGATTTATAAAGGATGTAGGGATGTGATTTAAAGGCACATGCTTGAGCGGGCAGTCACTGTCTGTTTGTTGACTGTAGTCCTGTGGGAATCTTGATGGGATTGTAAATGTTCTATGTGCAGCTGAAATAGTGGGGAGATGTGCGTGTGTATGTGTGTGTGTGTGGTCCTCTCTCTGATGAGTACAGACAAAACACAGAACACAGACGTTGCTGAGTCAGCCCTGTGAATAAACGATTGAATGATGTATGCGCTGGAGGCAGCATGTATTCACAAATTCCCATGCTACTTTCATAGCAGGGCCTTTGACTGAACTCTGCGTTATTAGATTCTCATTTCCTATTCTATGAATTATCTTATCACAAACTTAGTTTGGATACTAAAGCTAGACCGGTGTTATCAAAAAGCAGATTTCCACATGTCACTTTTCAGCCAAAATTAACATAATTTAGGGGCCTCATTTATAAAAGCGGACTCACAATTATTTTTTTTTCCAAAGTATGACTTCAGCGAAAACCATGTATAAGTAGTAATTTATTAAACCTTACTTTGATGTGGAAATGATCTTATCTCTAAGCAAAGTCTAGACTTAACTTAAGTGATTTTCCTGCCCCTTTATAGGGATATTGCAGTTTAGGACACATACAGTATGCACCCAACCCTGTGGTTAACTTTGCATGAGCTTAATGAACAGTGTGCAGTGGCGACACACTCTGACGTTGCTTGTTTGTCTTTGTTTCTCAACCCACTTTTTGTTCAACTGAATAATATTTGTCCCCTTGTCCACCATGCCTGTAATTTTTTCTTCCAAGAAGTTTCATTTTGTCTGGATTCATGTCTTTTCCTGATTAAACCCCTTAGTTGTGCTGCATTACATGCAGGGAATAGCAAGGCAGTTGTGGTCAGTTTAAGTTGATTTAAAGGAGACACATTTTTTATTCAGGTTCATAATTCTATTTGGGGTAACTACTGGAATAGATTTACCTGCTCTAATGCTCAAAATATGCATTTGTTTCCCCCTCTGTCTGATACTTTGTCTACTAATACTAATGTTTAAGGTCCTGTCTCTTAATGGGCCTCCTCCTGAGTACCTGGTTTCTTCTGATTGGTCAGCTCACATATGCCAGAGCCAGCATGGCTCACTATGTCTATAGTCAGCTCAGTCCTGTTTTCAGCTACCAATTAGCTTCATTTTTACCATGAATACAGGCATATATTATGCAAATGTGTGAAATGGTGATGTAGTGTGATGTCACAAAGTCATTGAATTAAAGGTGAAATTACTGAGGAGGTGCTTCAGGAGCAATGTTTTCTGTGGGAGAGAGGAGCTCCTGTTGGCATGGATGAAAAAGCATATTAGGTCTCCTTTAAGTTTAAATTACAAATGGGATTCTCAGAATCTGCTTTAGCAGGAGTTTTTTTATGCTCAGCATCGTTTATGAATCAAACTTAAGCACACGGTTGGAAATGATCTTAAGACTAAGTTCAAGCATAAATCCTAGAACATTTTTTATTAATGAGGCCCCAGGAGTGAAAGTGTGCTTGCTTCAGTTCACATGTCACGGTAAGGTCCAAATGGTTTTGTTATTCAACTGTTCATTAACTTTGAAAAACCCTCCTGACGTAGATCGACTCCTCCAAAAGAAATATTGCCTCCTGTCCCGGTCAGACTTATGGTTTCATAAAAACATTTTACAGTGGAACTGTAACACCCAGCCCTGTTGTCTGAGACCTGCACTGTGCACCAAACCAGCACAAATCTCTCCATTTTTCATTGCTTGAATAAGTCCTGTGGGAAACAAAATAGGGAAAAATGTGGCTTAACCCTTTTTATCAGCCTGCACTCCTGATTGCCTCGCCTTTCATAATTTAATTCATAAACGCTACAGAAAGTCTTTAAGAAGACATATAAATCAATATTACCATTTCCATTTTGTGATGAAAGCTCAGCTGGAAAATACCCAAGCGGCTCAAGCAAACTGAAGGACTGAATCACCGCGTTGATGGATGATGGGGAAATGCACTCTTTATCTCAGTGCTGTCTATCTTATTTGATGAACATAAAGCACGGGCCAGTAACACACAGAAAGCACATACGAGAGATTTGGCTGTACACTAGATTTGTGTCTAATTAGCCAATTAACAGGCAGGTTTAGTCACCTTTGGGGAAAACGTATTGACCACAGAATGAGTGACAGCACAAGCTTAACGGCTGAATTTCAGAGGAAGACAAGTTAGCTCAGATTTATGAAATGAATTGCGGTGTCAAAGCCTATTTATTCTGACATAACTCTTCCAACCAAGTGCCCATAGAGTAGCGGCTATTGTTGACACACTGTACATCGCCTGAATCGACTGTGAATTAAACCACACAAAGCCCACTGGCACCTTGCAGACTGAACAGAGCGAAAGGGCTTGTAAAACAAACAAACAAGTGAGTACTGTGTTCCCCTTCTCAGCTCTCCAGGCCCCGGCAGTAATCCTGACTGGACCATTATACACTAATGGCGTTGGCATGCTGTTTTGAGGCGGGCTGCCAGGTCTACCCGGCCAGATCCCCTCTTTTTCACCCATCTTTATGTGCGGAGCTGGGAACCGGACAGCTCGAGAAGGAGTCGGCCAGAGCCCACAAGTGAAAGAAGCAAAAAAAAAAAAAGTGTGTGCCCAAATGATATCACCAAAAAATAAAAGGTGATGCTTTTTAATCGTGAAACCACACGGATGAGGCTTGAAGAATATCTGAATACTATCCATAGAGGCTCTTGTGAAGAGATTTTTGCTTTGTCTGTAACACTTTTCATGCTGCCGCGTTTTTGAGGTCAGAATATGGGGTACTCCCATTGAGGTTTTCTCTGGGCCACGGCATCCTTGTGGCCTCTGCTTTCGCCCTGGGAGGCTGACAGATCTATCTCTAGCAGAGAGATGCACTGGGTTTCTTCTAGGATCAGGCTAAGTCTCTCCCAGGAAACGTAAAGACGATAAATCCAATTAGTCACACTTCAGAAATTAGAGTCTTAGTAAGAAAGTGTGAAGAGTTGAGGAGGGGTAAACAGAGTGCAGATTCAGTGCTGGTGTGTGAAATACATCATGTGTTCTTATTTGTGCACTTTTTTTTTATGCACATGCAAGTAAGATTTGGTCATTAAGTGTGTGTGTGTGTGTTTGTTTGCTGACAAAGAATGTGAAAGGGTGCGGATGCCAAACAGCTTTTAGGTGTGCGTGTGCTAATCTCCGCACACACACAAGTGTGTTCCTCATTCACCGCGCACGGCCCCCACCGCTTTGGCAGCCCACCTCACTAGTTCCCTTCCCTCCGGCGATGACGCAAATGACCCACGCTGACTGACCCCCACGGTAAAACCTGTAAAACATTAGCCAGCGTGAATAGGAACGACTCTCCGTACTCTCCCCTCAGCAGGCGGGCAGGGAAGGATTTATGAGTGTCCTCCCAGTGGACGGCTGCCGCGCTCAGGGTGGATGTGGCGGAGGAGAAGGTGCGACGAGGTTTTTTCGGAGTCACAGGGACAGAGAGCCAGACAGTTTGGGTCAGAAAATGTGTGTCTGCCTGGACCCGAGCCTTTCCACACTCTGTTCCTGCAGTTTTACTGTATACAGTACACACCCCTATTAATTCTTAGCACTTCTGTTGCCCTGTGTCCAACTAAAATAAAGGACAGTTTATGAAGATATTTCCAGAGGAGGATGATAGTTTATTTAATGAAAATGTGAGAGAAAAACACATGTGGGAAAGTAAATACTTTGATTAGAAAGAAGATTAAAACGGCAGCCATCCACTTCTCATTTCAGTCTATATTATGTGTCATTGATTGTTGGATACAAAATGTAATGCTAAAACTGTAAGGCTGACAGTCCTAAAGAAAGTCTGTATCTTTCTGCACATCAGAGTAGAAATAAAGAGCACCAGGTAGATCAGAGGCTTATAAAGCTTTTTGTGCTCAAAGCGGAGAAATTAAAGCAGATTTTTAGATGTAAACCAAGTAAAACAACATTTGCTTCTGGTGCGGCACGATTCTTCCATTATCCGAAAAGGAAATCTTGTAAATATACAGCACAATGTCATTATTCTTGAAAAAAAATATCATCATACAACAAAAACAAAAAAACACAGCTTCCCAAAGAGGGGCCCAATAGAAAACAGCTATATGAGACTAATCATGAGAATACCTCCACCTGGGGGTGCAGAACAAGATTACACCTTATTCTCAAGGCCGTGATGAGTAACACAGAGTTTACTGTGGCTGTATCGCCCGTGAAACTGAGTACAAGGATCTTTGATTGTTGCCTTGATGGTGTCCTGACGAATAAGCCGCTGTCATTTCTGAAGCCTTTACACGGAGAGACTTAGCACTCCAAATCTGACCTACTTTCTTCTTTTTTTTCGACGGCTGAAATGAAACTGAGCGCGGGGATGTCTGAGTCAAGCGCAGCAGACGTCAGAATATCTCTGACAGAGAGCCGTGATAAAGGAACAAAGGAGGAATAAGTGAGAGAAATTCTGAGACCTGGAGGCAGCCGGTGTGAGCCCGAGTGCATGTGTGTGCGTGCGATTAGCAAGCAGGCATATGTGTGAACTCATGACTGTGCAGGCCCGACTCTCAGCGCGAGAATAGCGGGTTTAATTAGACCGAGAGGTGGTGCGTAAAACCCTTGGGTCAAGCTGATTGGAAATCCTGCAGTGTGATCTCCTGGCCCCTCCAACACTGCCTTAATTAACCCAACCATACTGTAAAATCAGCAATCTCTGTTTTTTCCCCAAACAGAAGATCTCTAGTCTGCATTTCTTGGTTGCCGTGTCCTCAATGGACACTGAGTTTGAGTCAGAGTAAATCCAGGCGCTAACAAGATAACGCAACTACTGAATATCAGAGTCAACACACATCAACTCCACTCACATGAAGCTAGTAATGAGGGACAAAATAGGACACGAGAGGCAGAGAAAGAAGAATGAAGGCCTGATCATGAATGAATGATTAAGAAACACTGCTAGCAGTTAAATTGCACTGAGCTATATTAGGACAAGGCAGTTTCCGCTTCTCTCCCCAGACAGATTTAGAAAAGTACTCGGTAGTGAGCGGATGACAGTGGGTCGGGCTAATTACGAGGCTTCAGGTCGATCGGTGTGAAAGTTGAGCTGCACTATGGGTGCCGCCGCTGCTACTGCTGCTGCGGCTCCCACCACTTTGCACCCACAGGGAAGTGGTTCTCAACTGGTTATTGGTGGGAGCAGGTCAAAGCATATTCCAGTTAGTTTGTTTGTGCTTTGACACCGTGGTGTTTACCCAGCACCTCAGAGGCACAGCAGCTTGCTGTGGGCTGTGGCTCGGAGCCATGGTGGTGGACAGGGCATGGCTGCATACTGGCATCCACACTGCTGCCCTCTTAACACTCTGGGTGAGAGGAAGGGTGGGAGTTTACTTGGCTGGCACTGTTTTGACTCATGAGAGTGCAGCTCATTTGCAGAGGGCAGTGGATATGTTATGGCTGGCTGCTTTCTTTGTATTGCTGACATTTTCATATCATCTACTCATGAGCGTCCCTCCCATTATTTACCTTGAAGCAGAGAAATGTTTCTAAACAAACTGTCATCGAGCTGGACAGTATGAGGCAGGATGTCTTATGCCAAGAGGTTCAAATCTACAAACTGTGATACATTCACATTCGTACGTGTCAAAAGCCACATACCATTTTGACATTTCAATAAAACGTGTCATATCATGTTCACATTACATGTTTATGTGTCTGGAGGTGGAGGGAATTGTTACAGGCAACAAGTAACATTTACAGCCATGTTTGTGGCGCCAAAACCGACATTTTTGACGGGACATTGTGACATCTCCAACCGTGTTTTTGGTTACAAGACTAGCTGTTTTCCAAGAGACCTCAGGATAATCCGCAGCCATGTTTAGGGCGACAAAAACGGGTGCTTTTAATAGACCTTGGGATATCTACGGCTTCTTTGCAGAGACAAAAAAGGTTTTCTTTTAACAAGACTTTTGGACAAGTTTCAGCTGCAGTTGTGGCATCCACAGTCTTTTGTTTGTTTTGCCTAAACCTAACCAGAGCATAAACACAGTGCTGTTACGAGATAGAAATAGAAATTGCATGTAAATAAATGTTGCAATATAAAGAAAAGTTACGTTTCAACATACCAGTGGTTTTGCAGAAACATTGCCAACGTTTATACTGGCGATTGGGTTGTAACATTTCCAAGCACCGAATCTCATGATGTACGGTGCGAAAACGTGAAGAACCAAAGAAACATAACACAGAATATCGTCACAACGTAATAAACAAGCAGAGCAACAGAGCTGAAAACATGTAACATTTGGAAAACACTCAATCTGTTTGGCTAACGTAGAGTTAGTCTCCTTCAAGTTAATCCAAACACACACAAAAAAGTATTTCCTTGCTTCCTTCTAGCCGTATCCAGCCAGGAAGATATCCGTTGATGTTGAAATTTATGTCTCCATCCCTTTACAACGAGAGTGAATGGAATTTTGTTTTTGGTTCAAATCATTCTAAATTCAACAGCAACATCTCTTTCCAGGAACAATGTGACTCTGAATGTTCCACCGGCCTCACTCAGTATGGGCTTCATAGGTGGAAAATAGTTCCAAAGTAAACTGTTGACAGTGAGGTTTGTGGGTTATCCACATTGTTCCTGGAAAGACACATCGCAGTTGAAGTTTTTTAAATGTGATTCCATTCGTGTCTACGGTATCGGGGTGGAAGCAGAAATCAAACAGATGTCTCAAAACCAAACCCAAAACTATCTGCATGGATAGAAACCAGTTACCGGCTCAACAAGCAGATTACCACCTCAACACCATGTGCTGAGATCGGTGTTTAAATTCAGTTTATTGATTCAATTATCTTATTTGTTTCTTGAGAAGATCACTCTGAATCATGAAAGTACAGTTCGTGTCCAGAATGCGTCCACAATGGAGCCAGAGTCCCATAAAAATGCCTCAGACCTTATTGAGTGTGTCATGTTACTCTGGTAGCTGCAGCGCTGTGATTGAAAGACTTCCACTTTCAAAGACACAAAGCATTTTTCCTTCTGAGGACTGCTTTCAGTCTCTTTATAAATCACAAGTATTGCTGTAAGTGATGGAAAGCCACTGCTCGTCCTGGCTTATTGTGAGTTACAGGGCGGCATAATGAATCTTGCAGAGGGTGAAACAAAGGGCATAACTTCTGCAAAGTTGTTATTTTTCCCAGTGGGTGCACTGGAGCTTCAGGACAAAAACAAATCCATTTGGAAATTTTACTGCTTCGGCTGCGTTGTGCTGCCTGGAGGGCATCCATGAAAAACCAGGAGATATCTAAGAAATCATTCATGTGTGGTTTTACGTTTTTAGACATAATATTGGCAGTGAGCTGTCACGTGTTTTGAGTACAATCTTATACTGTTCAGCTCCATCCTGCCGAAACAAAACAAGGTCATAAAGCTTGAACTAGTCTTTTTGTCTTTCTTTTTTTTTTTTTGTTCATTATTTTTTGTTAATGATCAACTGGCTTTAACAGACGATGTATAACCTCTTTGTTATGTCATATGCATTCTGATTTCAGTGATACATTCATATTTAGCCTGTGTGATAAAGTCTAGTTCTGTATTTAGACCAAAGTTGGAGCAGTTTTGTACGGAAGCCCTGAGAGGCCACTGAGAAAAATAATTGTGGTGATCATTTTTAATGTTTCCTTTGTTGTTTTATTGGTGGCTGGTTTGTTTGTTGGTTGGTTGGCTGGTTGGTCCAGAATAGATCCCATTAACTTTTGTGGCTATCTTGATAAAGGGACGGATCTAGAAACCTTTTCCCCATATATTCTAACACTGGTTAAAGAAAATGCAAGAGGCGTTTTTTGAAATTTGCGTGGCATATTAAGAGAGCTTGTATCTATGAGTTAGAACAGTTTGTTGCAGATCCTAACAAAAATCCAGATCTAGCAGATTTAAATGTGTTTTATTTGATACTGGATTAGAATAAGATTGTACTAAATGGGGCTGTTGGGCCTTGGGGTGGAGGTATGCGCTCTAAGGAGTGCTACCTTGTGTTCAGAGTGCATGGAGTAATGAAAACTCACCTGGAAGAAAACAATACTTTTAGCGCTCTTTAGAAAATTAGGGTAGCATTGCACTTCATCCATTTTTTACTTATTTTTGTTGTTTGTCTCTGAATGATTGACGATTGTTTGTGGTTCAGCAATTTCTTGTTTATTCTAATGTCGGTGGTTTGAAGTTTGAAAGAACCAACACCAGCTTTTGGTTTCCCGATTTTCCACTTCTGGTGAAAAAGGAAAAGGAAAAACAACAGAATCAAACCAAACATTTGAACACAGTAACACCAGATTGCATCCAGTGCGTGGTTTAGTATTTGCTGATCAAATTGTTTGAGCGAGTTTTAGAGGAAATGAACTCTGCCACGGCCTGTAAAGTCCGTCTGTGCACTCGAATGTTTCATGCCCGGCTTTGATTTTGTGTGGCTTTTTTTTTTTTGTTTTGGCACATCAAAGGGGCGCATGTAGACTTCTGTGTAGTCTGGGCCTGACTGTCAGAGCGTGGAGATGAAAGGTTGGGTTACATAAGACCGTAAGTCGAAAGGCTGTTTATGTGTGCGCGCCTGGAGAGCCTCACTGATACTAGGACCTTCTAATGGAGCAGGACTGTGACCACGGAGGAGCTGCTGCCAGCTCCTATACTGAAAAAGCAAAAAGCCCTGTCGTCAGATCAGTGAAGAATAAGACAAACAGCTCTCTGCCTGGCTGATACTATCATTTACAGTCATTTTATCCAATACACAAGCCTTTTACACAGCCGATTGCTTGTTGACATCCTTCTCCGTCTAGTATGGCTATTTTAATGCATGAGAAGCTTCGCGCACGCTTGATGGAGCTTTGAAGTGACTCACAGATATTATCGCGTGAAAGATCAGAGAAGCTAGGCTCTTTGTAGCTGCAGTCCGAGTCCAAGAAAATGGAGGATGAGAGAGTGAAGATGCTCGTTGAGAAAGGGCAAACCCCTCGCGTTGCTCCTAAATGTCAAGCTGTGGAAAAAGCGGTTGCGCTTAATGAATGGGTGTGCATCGTGATGTTTGCGTTTGTTATGATGACGACCTTGTTCGCTTTATTGTCAGGGTCACTGCGTTCGGTGGAGCGTCACCAATTGTTGCAAGAACCTTGACCGAAGGATGAGGTGTACAGTAATCTTCCCACAAAGTCGCTGACAGAACAGACCTGTGTCTCCCTGCAGCCGAAATGGCACATTTAACGATCAAGAACGGAAAAAAAAACAACCCTCTTCACCTCAATTCAAAACACAGGATTTCAATCTGCTTTGATTCTCAATTTGTAACTACAGCACAGCTTAAGGCCTTTAAATGTGTCAGAATGTGTAAGAAAGAGCTTTCTTTTCTGCAAAAGTTGGATCAGTTGGAACAGATTTCCGTCAGTCTGCTCCCCTTTTTTCACCGGGAGAAAGGGATTTTTCAAACTTTAGCAATATTTCAATGGAAACAGGAAGACAGCTGAGGGATTCTTTGTTTATGTCAGCAACTGCCAGTCAGAAATGATCAAAGCATGCCCACACAGTGCAAATGGAGCTCAGATTTTGATTAGTTATATACCCAATATCCTTTTTCCCTCAAATATTAGCTTTGTTTGTTGCTTTTTGGTTGATAAATAATATTCAAAAGTGCCAGGGATTTGTTTTGTACGTTTTGGTGCTTTAAGCAACACAAACACATTTTTCCATTCACCTCCATTGAATTTAGAGTGGGAGAAGAAATAGCAGAGCCAGATACTGTAAAACCTCAGCTCATAAAACCAGAGGTACTGTAAATGAAAAAAAAAAACATTCTGCAGTCTTCGATTCAGCATACAGCGCAATATACCTGTGTTTTTAAAGTAATAAATGTACACGCTGAACAACCTCATATTTGCAGGAACAATAACTTTACTGTTGTTTGTTTAGAACAAGGCAGCTCTGTGGGAAAACACTCTGCACGACAACGCTGCTATCCAGAAGACCCACTGTTTCCCCAATGTTTTCAGCGTCGCAGCGTGACACAACTCAATGACCTCCACTGACACAGTAAATTGCACCTGAATTATCAGTTTGGCTCTTACGCTGAGCCCCTTGCCTCAGTGTGCGCAGCAGCAATTTGTCACAGCGACATGCTGGGTTTCTCAGGGCTTCTCAGTTCTGGGCCAGAAAGCTCCAACAGAGGGCAAGGAGGGAGGATGGGGTGTTAAATGTTGACTTGGCTCTCCTGCAACGCGTGTGCACCGAAAATCAGTGACAGAGCTGCAGTGATGCATTCGGTGACTCCCCGAGAAAGTGGAAAACGGGTTTACAAGGCCTGTGGGAGGACACAGTGGCTGGTAATTAGACAGCATAAAAATCCTCAGCCTCCACCAGCCCCTTAGGCGGGGAATTGGAGCTAAAGTAAACCAAAACCTGACTGTGAAATTGCATTAGACGTCTGCGCTTAATGGAAAGTGAAAAAAAAATAAAAAAATAGACAAAACCCATTTCTGCATTTATGAGCGTTTCCATCTCCCCCCAACACACACACATGTCCTCAACTCTTTGCATCGCCACTCCTGCTCCTCCTCTTTTCCCGCAGTATATCTCCATTATGGTGTGGCCTTTGTGAGGAGGCAAAGTTGTGGGATGCTAACAGAAACAGGATGTGCAGGACTGTGGTTTGAACATGTCTCCGTCTCTGTTTCCCACAGATGCTCCCCCGCTCAGACTGGGACCACAAGAGAGGCTCCCGAGGATCACAGGTTAGCACTGTGCACAGAGCATCACAGACACACCAGTTATCAGCACGTTTTTATGTAATTTTTGGAGAAGCATGGCGAAATTTTTTTATATATTTTGAGTACATCGAATCGATTGCTGTGTGCTTTGCACATCAGGCACACTAAATACTGGTAAACAGCTGACAAGAAAACACACGCACCAGCTTCCTGATTTCTGTCACTTGCCTTCACACGCACACCTAGTAAATGACGCAAATAGCAGAAATCCTACCACTAACAGGCCTGTTCAGCCGCTCATTTTAGCCGTGGTTAAACAGCATGTCCAGAGGTGTCACTTCCCACCAGAGTCCTTGTTGTACTCTGTGAGTCTAAAGGACGCAGGTCTGTGATTTGGCTGTAAGGCTCTGCACAAGCCATTAAAAGCCAGGGAATTGAAACTAGAAGGACACGACACAGAGGGCACAGCTTGTAGAGGGCAGACACACACAGCCACATCCTTCAGATTACCTTTCCCATCTTTGAAAGAGTGTGTGCATGTTTGCGAATTGATGTATCGAGCCGCAGTGGAGCCACAGGGCAGGACTCCGGAGAACTTAAAGAACAAACAATGCCCTTGGCGTTGGCATGGCCATATACAGTATGTGTGCACTGCATGTGCTGCTATCAGGAGGATATCCTTTAGAAATGAATAGACAATGCCTTTGCGCTGACAGTGTATGCTCTGGTTGAAAGAACTCCAACTCCAAAAAGTTGTGGTTGGAGGAACATTAGGGGATTTTTCATGAATAGTGATCATAACTTTGCAGCGCATGATTGGGCCTGAAATCGAATTACACACTAGATGATTTCCTAGAGATGTGAAGACTCACGGTGGTGTATCAGTTCCTAAAATCAGCCGAACAGAATTATGCCCTGAGAAATGTTCTAATGGCACGTTACCATTCTGAAATTTTCTCCAAGGCTCATATCAATTTGTTATGTGGGGTTAGTAGGCAAGCACATATTTTTTGATTGATGCGTTCCTAAAGCTGCCATTTAGACTCAGTGGTCAGCTCAGTCTTTTTTTGGGGGGTGGGGTGGGGGGGGGGAGTGGTGCTGCGCGTTCGTCAGTGGAATCCTGTAATAGTCCAGAGACTGACAGGACATGTAAGACGCCGAGGCTTATGTTGGCATCCCTCTCCCATCTCGTGGCTGTATTCCCTTGGCTCTGCTCTCCTGTTGGTTCAGAGAGGCTGGTAGCGCCTCACAACGGTGCGCATGGCACCTTGTAGAGGGCGTAAATCACACACCCCGCTCTTTAGCCATAGACTGGAGCGCTGCTTGATTGATCTCTACGGTGTCGTATTCGCCAACATGCACACATTAGCAGGCTCATTTTCCAAACCACTTTTTTCTTTTTTTTCCCTTTTTTTCCCCTGTCCAAAGCTTGCGGTGGATGTTTTAGCTTAGCAATTGACAGTGAAGTTATGTATGGAAAGAGCTATTTAAATATTTGTTTTCGACTTGAAAACACATTGGTTTTGGAACATTACCCGCGGAGATTATCGGAGAAAAAGGGTGCTTGTAGGCCCGGATCTGGTGACTGTTATTCTAAATTACAGAAAGGCTGGAAGAGCGGTCCGTGAGCCAGACAAGCCATGACATTGCAGTCATTTTGAAGATTTCTCAAAATCACAGTGAGCGCTTCAAACACTCGAGATCAGACTTTCTTAAACTGCGGCTTTGGGAGTCGCAAAAGGTCGCCGGCCTTTCTCTGGTTGGTCCCATCATGGCAGTCGAGTGGAGTATTTTCTCATTAAATTGGGTCCTGTGGCAAGACTAAATTTATGGCTGGCTGAGACTGAAAACACACTCTTTCGACTGTCCTCTGCCCGGGAAATAATTGGATCCGCCACAAATGATACGGAGGCATTAGCAATTTTCAAGCTCCTACTTTTTTATGATGTGCAAGCAACAGTAAAACACCTCTGAGCTGGTGTCATTTCTCTGAGAGAAAACTGAGGAGTAGAATGTCACTTTAACTCGGGTTTTATTTATAGTATGCTCATTCAGTTAGTAAGACTCATGACTGTGCCCGCTGCAGCGCTGATGCGGTAAATCCTCGCTCGCTCATCGGCCGGCATAAGCCATCTGTTTTACCTCATGCATCCCTTTTGTTTGCTCTGTACTTTATGCCAGCAAATTCACGCTTCTCTACCAGTCTTGTCTGTGTGTCTATCTCTGTTGATCAGATGAGATGGTGGCATGTTCGGGTCAATTGCCTTGACCTTTCCCAGTAAAACTTTAATGAGGCAGTTATTCCTTTTTGTTTTGTTTTGTTCTCCCCCCTAACACACCCCCTTTTAATAAAATGTGTAATAGCGTGTAATTGTATCCTGGCTGCAGCCGAGGACCTGGCTCAGCACGGCTTTGGTCTGAGCTGACGGAGGTTGTGAGGGGAGCTGGGTCGCGGTGGGGAAGTGGGAAGTGCTGCTGGGTGTAGTTTTGGCTGTCGGAGCTGAGGCAGGGAGCGAGGAGTGTCTCTGCGGAGTTTTGTGTTACTGTTCTGCTGTGATTCGCACCGTATCACCGCTCTGTTATTTTAAATAGAGAGCATCGGCATCTCCCAGGCTCCTCTTCGGCTAATCCATCTCGACAGATGTAATCGGGCCCATTACACTCACTGCACTGCCACTGAAATATAAAGCTGCGCAGTAATGATTTTTTTCGAGGGTTCTGTGTAAATTAAATCAACGTGAGAAAAAATGATGGCCGCCCTTAAGTGTCGTTTTTTTTAATATATCCCTCGACGTCTTGCTCAGCACATTCCTGCATTTCTAGTGTGAGTGTGAGGATTAGGACGAGGGGTTAATTTCAAAATAAGCACTGCAGTGTGTTTATCTGTGTGTCTTAAGAAGAGCCACCAAAACATTTCTGGTGTTTAACAGTAAATTCCTGTCCCAGCATTCTCCTTAACAACTAGTGTAAATAGGGACTTGTTTTAAGAATGTCATTGTTGGATGAACTTATCCTTTAAATGTGAGGATTTGCTGCTTTTCTTTGTAATTTATGATAGCAAACGAAGAGTTTTGGACTAAAAGAAGTAGTCTGAAGACGTCACTGCGGGCTTTGGGAAATTGTATTGAACATTTTTAACACTTATCACTTTTTTTTTTACTTTTTATAGACTAAACGGTTCATAGACAATTGTCAGTTTCAGCTCCAGAAATGTGTTTACTAAGAGGATGAAATACTGTTCTTTCCTCGGTTGGCCCTTGAGGCATTTGTCCAGTCTGTAGCTCTCCTTCGGGATACATTATATTCTCACCATTGCACAATTTGAGAAGCCCACATATCACTGCCCTTTTACTGGAGGCTGAGAGGACTGTATGTTTAGACGAGGGAGCCGAGGGGTTAAAAGTGCACGAAGTGGACCGTCTCAGAAATTACAAAAATGTGACCTCGGTCTGTGTATCCCATTAATAATCATCATTAGACAGAAGGATCAGCGTTTTGTTTGTTGCATCAAATGCACTCCATCTGTCCTCTGCAGAGTTATTGGCAGAAAACATGTGGACACAGCAGGAACACCAACAGTCATGTTTCCACTGCTCAGTGCTGTTGCAATGGTCGATGGTGTTGTTATTGAAATGTCTCACATGAAAAATGTACGCTTAGTGTGAACGCAGATCTGACGTTCATGGGTACAGTTAAAAAGAATCTGGGTAACATTATTTATTGTGTGTATTTTTTCATGTCATGGATGGTTTTGGTTTGAAATTAGATGTTTCTTCAACATCTTGAACAATATCAAGATTAAATCAGCAGTCATTTTTGCAAATACCTTTTTGGTGCACATTTCAGAGACTAAGTATGGTCTTGAGTGCAGAGACGCTGCGTGGACAAACAGCTCTTCACTCTTCTCTGGTGATTGCTGGTTTGTTTTGACTGGCCCTTCATTTGGTTTACATGAGCTGCTGCACGGGTGTTAATCTATGGCATGTCTATTGACGTACTGATCCAAACAGGCAATTAAGACCATTGATCATGTACATCGTCGTTATTCATTGTAAAATGTCATAACAGAACATTCAAGCGGGCTTTAGTATGCGACTTGGCTCGTCGAGGAGTCATAAAGACTGTTTATTGATGCCGGTAGTCAGTTTTATCAAATGTAGGATGTCGACAAAAGCTGGGGGCTTGTGACCAAATATCACACAGATTTGTGGTAATTTTTGTGACTGGGCTGCTGGCACAGGGGCCCGGATTAGAGGGATCAGTGGGTGTGTCAAGGGCTGGCATCAGTCAAATCACGAAATTTCCTTTTAAAAGCAGTGTGTCTCTTGCCAGTTAAATGCAAAAGATTGGCATGCCATGAATATACCAAAAGGCTGAAAAACAGGAAGGAATCCACAAGCTCCAAAAGTATGACTTCTTGGATAGCACAAGGTCACTACAGTTTAACCACAATGGCACAGAGGGCTGTCACTATTAAAAATGGAATAAGTATCACTCCAAATGACCAACCTGTTAAGGTGCCCTTGAGTATCTTACTGCTGTGCATTTGCAATCTTTACTCGTTCCCTGAGAGCACCGGTCCTCAGGCTGAAGATCAACATGTTGTATGACTGCTTCATTTATTCAAAGCAATAGTTCATGGCAGTTTATCGCTTTGAGGGAATTTCTTCAAATTAGGGAAACAAACTGATTCGATTTTAGTGGCCAAAGGTCAAAGTCACTGTGACCACAAGTTTTGACATTTTATATCCAAAACACCACAGCTCAGGAATATTAACTTGACAAAGGCAAACAACCACAATGCCATAACGAGTCCCCAAGTTTTGCTTTTTTAGAGTTACACAAGAAGATGAAAACCACTGTTAGATCTGCAAGATAAAAAATAACCGTGAGCTAGTTATTCTACAGCTAGCTGTAGGCTAGCTAACTTAGCCTAACCTAGTACTACGTAAAAGAAACAACAAATAATCGGTGAGCTTTTAAGGCGCTGCTTGGTAGTTTTTGTGGCCTCTGGAGTGAAGGGACTGGCCTTTTTTCCGACAGTCAGTTACTCAGAAACCCTGATGTCTCATTACACACTCTCCCTGGAGTTCTTTGCCTGTAATATATTAGTGTCGAGTCAGGGTAAGGGTATGTCACTGGGTACTGTACTGTAAGAGATGCCCCTATTAGCCCCCTGAACTGACAGCTGCAGGGAGAGTGTGGCCGTTTGTTCTCAGTGTAACAGGTTATCAGACGAATGGGCTTTTTGGTCCAATAGCACATCTATCGGACTATCACGGTTACATAATAATGGCATGGAATCTTGCCACAGCCAGGCTAGCTGCTTCCCACTGTCTCCACACTTCACGCTAAACTAACCAGCTGCTGGTGATTGCTTCATACTATTTACTGTAGAAACATGAGAATGGTATCAATCTTTTTATCAAAATCTTAGTAAGAAAACAAACAAATGCATTTCCCATAATGTCGAACTACGTTTTACACTGTTTTACTGTTGTATGTGTCAGGACAGAAGTCTGTAACTTTCTTTCAGTTTTTTCTAAAATCTCATCCAATGTGCCAATGAATTAACCAGATGAGGGTTTGTCAGTTTGTCACTTTTCCAACACGCAGGTCTACTGCTATTTTCATGGCCACCGACCGTGTGTGTGTGTGTGTGTGTGTGTGTGTGTGTACGTTCCCTTTTAAAAAGAAAGACTGATCCATCTCCCTTGGAAACACAGGAATGATGAGTCATTTTCAAACTAAGGAAGCTGTTGTTTGGGTGATCAGAGACGTGCCATTTCTCTTGTTGCTCTGTAATTTAAAGTAGTAACTCCTGTGTTCACACGACTCTCCGAGGTGCTGGATCCCTCACTAATTCTGAAGGGTGTATTTCTCAGAAAAGTCTCCACAGAGCTAAGTGTGAGCTTGTGACAGACGTTTGTTGACAGTTCCCAGATGTGAATGTGTGCTACTATTAATGTGATGTGGGGCAGCAGTAAAAAAATGTATGCTTAGGGAATCGTTTAGAAATAAGTCATAAAAGACATATACAGCCTGACTGGAAGGTTAAAATATGATTTTAATCAACGCCTTTAATGGAATTTACAAACACTGCAGATGTGTCCAAGGTAAGAACGTCTACGCCAGCCGCGGTACTTTCACAAAAATATTAAGAGTTTTGAAACGCTCCATCATAACATCTGTCCAATAGCTTTTTTTCTGTGATACTCTGCGCTTTTTCCCAAGCAGGGGTCACAATGTGGGACTCGTCTGAGATATATCCTCTTAGAAAGAGAAGCCCACTGCTACAGAGGTGGCCATGGCTGATGAATGAAAGTGATCATCTAACCTGACAGGAAATGCTTATATAACCTGATGATATTATGTAACTCGCAATTTGATCTGTTCCGGGATGTCTATTGATGATTCTTGAGTTTTAGGTTGCAGATTGTTGGAAGATTAGAAAAATCAGAAACTGTCTTCAAGCCAAGATGAAAGGAAGTTAAGCGCTTGAGCCAGGGATGGTCGGGACTTTATCTCCCCTGCAGTCAGCTGCGTTTAATAGCTCGAACTCTCAGTCCTCTGCTCACAAACATGTAGAGAGGTTCAGAAGCAGGATTTTTAAAGGTAGATATATTTTAACAGCGCAATGTTTCTAAGGGTAATGCCTTACATATGGCAGCAGACAGGTGTAGTCATTTTTTCAGGTCAATAAGAAGCAAATTTAGTGGAAGCAAGATCCCCACGTCTCAAATGCGGCCCATGCACCTGGAGCCGCTCACCAGACTTTATTTTTCATGTCAAGTTTTGGGCATTAAGTGGCTTCCTCCCAGTGCAAAATGAAGCCCGACACATTCATCATTCCCTCTACTTTTATGGCCCTCTTCAGGCTTGGGGTTGGTCAAGCTGAGCGATACGATGCTCAACGTTGTTTACCTGGGCGCAAACTAGGGGTGTCACGATTTTGATTGTAGAGTAAAAATCAGAAATAGAAAATGAGCGTTCAGTTCTTTTATCGTCCAAAATCAAAAGCAGGATCATCAATTCTCCTCAGTGTGTTGTTATTCCCCCCGACCTGGCCTACGTGTGTGCGTCTGAAGAAAAAACACAACTTCAGAGACGATACAGCGGTAGCCAGAAGCTACACTTATTTTGACTTTCAGAGATCCTTTATTAATTTGTTTGGGAAGGGGGTTTACGTTTAGGGGGAGAACAGAGCCAAACAGAAATGATGATAGGGATGATTTATTGCTCTGTTTGAGGAGAGGGGTTCACTCCGGACAGATCTGAGAAACAGAACTTTCAAACAAACTGAATTTCTGTCTTTTGTTGTTTGCTGTTGAATTCCCAAGCGTGGTACTTTTGGTGACGATTTTTTTTAACCTGCTCAATCTGCAGTAAGTCACCAGGATCAAATCTGGTGGTTCGTTGCGAAACAGCCCCATCTTTCTGGAGAAGAATCTGTGAATATAGATGACAACTGTCAGGGCATAAATCCAATGATCTTTTCATATTTACCAAATCCAGATGTGTTCGTTTGACAATGGGCAAACTGTGGATTTGAAGAATTGTGACACTAGTAGTGCACACATGAGTCTCTGTGCTGCGTGCTCAGGACGATGCCAGTTTGATTAGTTTAAGTCCCAAGGTATATTTATATTTAAGTCTTTGTGAATGCGACTTGTGTTTTAGGTTTTGAGTTGGCTGTGGTTTGCGAACAAGGAGTAAAGTTTGTAAAAGTCCGTTTGTGTGTGTACGCATGCATGTTTGTTGACGCTGAGATGAGCCAGATGTTCTACGGCAGCTTCGTTCTTCCTCAACCTCCTCTTTAGAAAAGCTCCTAAATCAGCCCGTAAATGAGCTGAGCGACAGGTGTTTACATCTTATCCTCACAGCATGCATTAGAGCAGAGTATGGGAGAGAGGGGAGGGACCAGGAGGAGAAGAGGAGATTTAAGGGAGAGGAGGGTGGGAGGAGTACAGTAGTCGTCTGTCCAGACATGCTCCGTCGGCTGTCCCACAGGACGTCTCCTTCTCTGTAAAATAGATTAGCTCGGTCCCAGTGCTGGTCATGTGACAGATTTATCAATAAATGCGTGTCACCATGAAGGAATGCCCTCACACCCGGTGTACACACGCCCTTTGTATTTTTGCAGATCAACAGGAAGATTGTATAAATACAGCAACTTATTTGATACGACTGGGAAAATAAAAAGCGAAACCTTCACTGTTCCCACAAGTGGAAAATGCATGAAAGGCGCTCACACATGTGTTGTTCAGCTCAACCTTTTGCCACTTAGCCAGTGTAAACAGAATAATTCTGGGTGCCTGGCAGCTGGTGTCAGAGTGAATGGGACATTGGGGGAGAAAAATCTGATAACATTCTTTGGGGGAACAAGGGAACTGGTGAGCTTATTAGATATATTCGCTGGCAGCCAAGACTGACCTGTGTTTAGTTGTGGTTTGTTCAACGGCTCTAGGCACAGCAATTAAGAGCGGGCTGTGAACTTTTCGCTTAGCTCTGCAAAAACAAAGGCCGACTCACACTCCGCTGGTGCCTTCAGAGCTGTGGGGCAGACGGGCAGAAACAGACTGTGGCTGTTGACCGTCTGAGGGGTCAGGAGCGAAGAGGGCAAAGGTCAGTGTCCAGTTGAGATGTTGCTAATGAATCCATTCATTAAAAGCATCTAGTACAGCTGCACGGTGTCGTTCAGAGGTCTCAGGCGGTGCAAGTATGTCAACTCCTACTGCTGTGGCGCACCGCTCCTTGCTTGTCTTCATGTTTTTGCTTCCTCTGAGCTAAAAGGAGCCATATAAGGTGTAGAATAAAGCCTTTGATGATGTGAGTGGATGTAAGCTTGTGTGCAGCTTGATGTGAGAGCACAGACATAACGCTCCTCAGAATCTCAGTCGGACCCTTTAACAGTGGTGCAAAATCAATTTTCATTTGTTTCATTTTTTTCTTGTTTCTGTATTGTTTTGTGGGTGGCTTTTTCTTTCATTTTGTGCCATATTGTTGTTTTCCCCAGCTAAAATGACTTTTGAAACATGATTTGGTTAGGGCTGTGTGTGCTTGTCATTGTTCGCATTCATGAGTATGAGCAAAACTTTCACATCACAAATGGCAAAATGACCCATCATTGACATAAAAGTATTAATTTGTGCAACCTTAAGTTGACTGCAGATACCTCCTCAGAGCTGAGTAAATACCAATTGTCAGTTTCCACCAGTGAGAAATTTGATTATTATTATTATTTAATAAGAAGTAAAAGATAAACTAGTGTAGAACAGAAACAAGGTCTAACGTGCAGCTGATAGGAAGTGATTCCAATATCAGCGTTCAGCTTATTATATCCTCACATTGGCGTTGCTGACGCAGTTTACACACCTGCTCTTCACGCTTGTCACCCGGAAGTAGCACACGGCCACTCTGTCAGACCCGGCCAATGATTAGCATCAACTCCCATTAGCCACAGCAGCCGTGATGTTTATTTCTCATTTCTCTGTCTCCCTCTCACCCCACAGTCGTCAGGCACCACCGTCATGGTGGACATAGCGGTGATGGGGGAAGCCCACGGACTGATCACAGACCTGCTAGCCGACCCGTCTCTGCCCCCCAACACCTGCACCTCTCTGCGGGCTGTCAGCAACCTGCTCACCACCCAGCTCACCTTCCAGCCGCTACATCGGCCACGCCCTGCTCCCCTGCTTAACCCCAGCGATGCCTACACCCTCTCCGACTCAGAGGAGGGACCCGAGAAAGGAGAGAAGACATCCATCCACAAGGTGAGCGGATGAACAAAGACCATTTGTTATGATTTACATTTGACAAGTGAGGATATTTCACCCAAGTCTCAGAACTGTTAATCAGAAGTGGTTGCGCGCCAGACACATAAAATTTTGTTTTGGAGATGGCTGAAAATAATCCTTAGATGGAAATGCAGTCCAGTTTATTACAGCCAAATGATTTACACACCGCACTGCGCTCCACACACATGTTAATCTTTCAGCCCATGTTTCAGCTAATGAGTGCTTCCTGCTTTCAGAGCTTTTAGCATCAAATGAAGGAGTGTATTTTCACAGAGTTGAGTGAAGAAAAATTGAGCGCGTCTACTGCTCGGAGCACTGTTCTCCCTTTCATAGCCACAGCTGTGTCAACATGACAGATGTGCAGAGCCAGACAGTGTGTATGCGCACATGTGAGTCAAGTAGAAGAGGAGAGGCAACATGAAGGTGAACTCGCCGCTCAGACAGTAACAAAGACGGACGAGTGTGTGTCAACAAAACTGGACCCCCACCACGATTACTACAGTTATTCATCTGGGGAAGATATCCATCGAGTGTGTGGTGGATGGCTGCCACGCCGTCGAGCCAATCGCTTGGCTGACAGGTGTATTTTCACATCGTCTGAACTTTGTAAAAATAGCTAAGACAAACTGCGCCCGTTGAGCGGCAAGTGAGGCTGCACTCATTAAGGACCCTGCTCCCCAGAGACGCTGTGCCCACTTCTTAACTGCCCGGGAGGAGAATAGCAGGAGGAGTGGAGGTGGTTAATGCAGGAGTGGAAAGCCCTGCGCTTGCTTTTCTGCCTCCTGGCTAAGAGTTTGATGTCCGCCGCGGTGCATGCTGATGCCTTTCAAGCAATTTTCCCCAAACTCATTTTCTGTCCAACACAGGGCACGTTCTCTGCACCGCAAGAGAGCCGCTGCATCAGAAGCACGTACGGTGCAAAACACAAAACACAATCTTATCTCAACAGTTAAAGAGCTAAGGCCAGTTACAGATTTGTATCTACGCTGACAGCAGCAGGGATCAGCTTTTTTCTTTCTCCTTTGTGTGAGGATGGCCTGTTTTTTGGTAATGCAAGTGTTTTTCTGGCATGTGTGGTTTTTTTTCTTGCTTTTTAGTGTGTCTGCAGGGCTTTCATTAAGGAATGGAACTACAGTGCTGGAAAATCATAGAATAACACCGCTGTTCCAATTTCACAATCGGGACTTGAACACGTATTTTCGTGCATTAGTAATCTGCGGATCTCGTGCAATTTCATGTGCATAAATGTGTCTTCGCTCAAAGTATCCGTTGATTGTGCACAGCTCATTCGGAGGCATGTGTGTTTTCTTACACATACATTCAAAGATTGGCTAATCTGCAGCTAAAGTCAGCACATACTTAAATCAGAAGTGTTACACGGTGAATGTTGGTCAGTAAAAATGTTCACTAAGGTGACCTAAACCCGAGTGTGTATGAGTGTGTGTGTGTGTCTGCTCTCTCATTCGGTGTATGACACCTTGCTGTGAATGGACTCATTCAGGATTCTAAGGCGATCTTTTACCAGGTCACCCTGCAGAAGACTGTGAGAGCGAGAGAGGCTGCCATGTTTTCGCGCTGCTGTTCCAAGCTGCTGCTGCATGGCACTGAACAGATGGAGGCATCACAAGGGCACAGACCACTGGGAATCCCAGAGAAAGAGCAAAGAAAAAAGGCAGATAAAAAAAGAGACTGGGATACCGAGACAAAAGAGACTCTGGGAGAGAATTGGAAGCAGAGAGGCTGAATCTCGATGATGAAATGTATCAGTGCAATGCAACACCGACATTGTGTCTAAGAATAACCACGAGGGGCATCGCCGGCACAGCTGCCTGCCAATATCCTCCAGTCAGTGACGACTGCAATGTTGATTCTCTCTGGATTCAGTGAAGACAAAGATTAAAGTGCAACCAGTCATGAAAATTGTTCCAGGTTATATTCTGGAAAAACAGCTGTCTCGACTAGAAGATCCATTCGACTGCAAAAAAAAACAAATACCCATTAACTACATGTGGAGTTCTTGAAGATGATTAAATGCCAAAACAATTACAGCCTTGTTTTTTAATATCTTCAATTAGTTATGGATGATGTTTATATTAATTTATCTAAAAGAAAAAAAGGGGTTTTCCAGGAGTGTTAACTATGTGTGTGTACTTTATGCAGCCCACTATGAAGGCAAGTGCCTATTTTTGTTGTGACAGTAAGCCCGACTGCACAAATGGAAGATTTGTGTCAATGTACGTGAGTCCTAAAGGTTACATTTTGTCAGTAGTTTAACATACTGGTTTTAAAGGTGCACTATGCAAAAAATTGGCCAACTGTCGAATTAATTCTCGGAAAAATTGAGACCAGCATATCCCCAGAGTAACATCGGTGTTGACATCTTTAGTGAGAAAGTTTTGGACCGGGACTGCCTAATGCTAGCTGGTTAGCCTGCTAACTTCAGTAGATAGGCAATCTCTGCAACACAATAGTGTGCGTACGTTAGACGCCATAATGTGAAAACTGTTATTGCTTAATTTGTTGACAATTTTTGTTAATTTTTTTGTGTTATCAATTGAAATTCTTACATATTGCTTCTTAAAGTTATAACCAATACTCATGATCTTTCATGACTCACTCACGACTGAAAATGTGTTTTCCTAACCTTAACCTAAGTGCTTTTGTTGCCTAGATACAAACCCTGAATATGGGTGTCACAATCTTGGACTTTTGAATGTCCGCCATCCGCCCCGACCTCCTCCCTGTGATGCCAATGTAGTTCATAAATGTACTGTTTCATTTAGGGCAGGCATGAAATGTAGTCATGCTTAAAGTCAAGAAAAAAAAATCAAAGATTAGTTTTACGACCTGCTGTGATACAGTGTTGGTATATATTTACTTTTTCGTATGCAGCGTCTGAGGCGGAGTCTCCACCCTGGTCTTCTGAGGAGGATCTCTTCCACGTGGACCACCACCACCTCCGCCACCGGCCTGCCCACCATCGAGCCCGGGCCCGTCCGAAGGGACCGCAGCGCCAGCATCAAACCGTACCATGAAACACTCACCTGCAGGTACCACAGCTTGCGTGACTGAGCATTCTTACTTCTCATTCTTTCACTCATACGCTCACTTGTCCTTTGTCTTTCGCTTGCCCTATTATTTTTTCCCTTCCCCGAGGAGTCATACGGAAAAAGGTTTGCTGTGTTCGAGGCAAAGTCGTAGAGTTTTGTGTTTAAATATACTAATTGGATCCCGCTGTGTGACATTGTACTGAAGGTATACACAACCGTGGTTCAAACGCTTTAATGAGGACTACCACAGTATGACACATCACTCTGAGGAGGTTTATTCTCAGCAGTGTGGCTGTAGTTATACCAAAGACATCAGCGTGAGTGAACAGTAATGGCACAGCAGTTCGGAGAAGGATGTGTGTGCAATGGGAGCCAGAATGGAAATATGCCCCACAGGCGAACGCATTAACCTGAATAACTAAGACACACATCAACTCTCAGCGCATTAGAGCTGAAGATAGCATGAAACTCAGGCTGCACAGAAGTAGATCTGCATGTATGTGGGGGTTTTGTGAGAGTAGGGTAGAGAAGGGTGGCGGTTCTTTTAGAGTGCTGTTGCATTCATGGGTTAGTGTGAAAGCATGTATTTATCCGCCGCATTCGTTTTGGAAAGCTGTTGAGAAAATCCAGCCTTAGTGTGTTCAGATGGGACATGTCAAGACGCCACAGTCCCACGTAGTTGCGTTAATTTCGCCTGTGTTTTGTTTTGCTAGTAAATCTCATCAATGCCTTAACCCTGAATAAACACAGGGTCTTAATTTATTAGAGTAGACATGATTACTAAGAGAAATATTTCTGCTTAATTTACTGTGATCAGCGTGGAGATAGCATTCCTCACAATTACTTGGTGATTACTGTGACGCTGTGTTTGGATTATTTTAGCGCAGCTCAGGGGGAATAAAGTTTTTTTTATGAATTTCAAAGGGGTAGAAGAAGGAGATTTTTTTCAGCCATGCTTGTTTGTGTGTGCTTGAAATATGAGCTTTCGTGCATACAGTGTTCCTGCAATGTGGGCGTACAAGCAGTACTAGACGGCACATGCTGGCCCTGTCCCTAAAATATTAACTACGCCTCAACAAGAAAGAATCTCTTCGTTTTTCATCTGCTTTATTCAGTTTCTTCCCCCGTCGAGTTTGTGTCACGCACACGAGGCTGCGTTTGTCTGCAGATCCAGACGCTCGTGTGTTCTCTCTGACGCTTTTGGTGTGCTAAACCAGGGGGACAGTTAAAACACAGTGTAGGTTTACATATACGGCTGTGTGTTCTTGTTCAAAGTTTGTTTAATTGTCAAGTGTTTTCATAAGAGCATTTTCCGATCTCCAAACCGATGCCTGAGCTTAATTATTGATGTGCAGTAGAACTTCAGATGGACACGTCTGATGTCTGACTCAAAGGCGCGCTGAAAACAGACGGCATGGATTCAAACGGTTTTCAGCTGATGACAAGCTTTGTGTTGTTCGGTTGCTGTGCTGTCATACAGAACAACAACAGACGGGTCTTGCTTTTTGCATTTTGAGACATATTGTGTTTTTTCTTTCCTTCAGTGTGTTATATTGGTTTTTGTGCATGTAAAAAGTTCCTGAAAGTTAAAACAGGTCAAAATCTACACCAACAGTAGCTCATCTCTCCCACAGAAAACACTGCTTCTTGAACGCCTCTTCAGTTGTCCCACCTTTAATACTGTATGACAATAAATTAATGCCTCACTGCTTGTTGGGGTTATCATGTTACCTTTTATTTAGCATAGCTGCTATGTTGTTGTTAGTAGTGCTGGCTCAGGCATGTTTGAGCTGACCAATCTTAGAGCTTCAAGCTTAAAGAAACAGGAGCGAAAAACCGCATTTCAAACAGAGGGGGACCCAGAGTTGCTGCACTGGGCGATATGAGAAAACTGATGTGTTTTTTGAGCGTTAAAGCATGAAAACCTATTCTACTAGTAACCCAAAATCAAATTATGAGCCAGACAATGAGCATTATATGTCTCTTCTTTAAGTGCTAGTATTACGTAGTCTTCAATTCTAACACTTAAAGATTTGGCCACAACCTAAAGACAGATGAATCCTGTGAGCTTAGTTTTCACCGCAAGCTTTATGTTTCAACTTGAGATTTGAATCAGCTCGACCTGTCGTTGAACTTCTAGATAAAAAAAACGAACTCAGTTCTTATGCAAGCCACCTGAAACTAAACAAATGTTAAAACTCGGTATTTTAAATGTAAAATGAGCCGTGACTCTGCAACTTCACGGCCTATTTCTCACCTCTGATTAATTTAGAAACTAATTTGGGTAGTTTAAATTCAATTAGAATTGATGTTTCCAGAACAATTGCCATGTTAATTATTATTTTTTTTTTTTGTAGAGTAGAGCAGCTACAAAGACCAATAACAGAGCAAAATGCGGTACATTTATCTGGTATGTACTGTGTACTAATGGTCAGTTAACTTGGTCTGATCTCTGTCTAACGTTCAGTCATACATTTTTACCAGAGAAAAAGAAGCCAGCCAGTATTTAGCTTTATATTATTTTCTGTTGTGAGGGGAATTGTTTCATGATGCTATAAATTAATTCTGCATGTACTGTAAAACTGAACAGTTCCCGTAAAAACATGTGGCTCCTGTCTTCCAAAGTTTGAGCCAAGCTGCCTGGAGAAACATGTTAACTAGGCCAGCCAGACAATTTTTGCTGCACATAGTAAAAAGACACAGGACAGTATATGCTCAGTTTATGGCCATTGTCCAACATCGATTTTTTCAGTTGAAATATTTTTCCCCCTTTCTTCCAATTATAGGAAATACTAACATACAGTGACAATTCAGAGAACCCTTCGCTTCAACAATTCGAGGAGGGCCATTTCCTGTTGCAGCATGATAGTGTCCCCCTACACAAAAAAGACCTGGAAAGAAAATGTTTTATGTAGAGGAGTTGTGAGTTCCCATGTGCAGAGACTTTAACCCCATCAAACACTTTTCTGAGAAATCTGAATGTCAACTTATCTCCCAACACAGAACCTGACATCCCCAATGCTCTTGTGACTGAATGTGAAAGAAAGCATTAACATGACTTGCAGATTCTGAGAGTTCAAGTGAGTTCCCACAAGATTCATCTCCTTGTGTCAACGATCCCAGACTGTATTCTTTGAAAGAGCTCCTTTTGGCATGTAACATCCTCCTCCTCTTCACTAAAATGAACTCATACAAATAATATTGTTTAAGATGAGTTCATACTTGAAGAAAGATTTACACACCTACTCACTAGTATGGTAAAGTCTGATATATAAACTTTTGTTTGAAATGATGTATAAATTCTGCAACTTAAACATTTTAATTTAAGTAAAGAATATGAAAAGAAAATAAGGTCTTGCAAACTTGTATTGTAGAATGGTCAGGGAGGAGTTTTCAGTTCACACTATGTTTGGATAACATTAACATTTTTTATCTGATAATTGATAGAAAGTTAATTGTTTGGTTTGGTTTTTCTTTATTCAGTCATAAGCAATCAATATATAGCAACATTGTCCATGTATTTACACAAGCAAATACAAATAGCACAAATTCAATCTAATCTGAGACCTAAGAATGCCGAGACAAAAATGAAATCCACTATTAAAGATGTAATATGGAACATTTCTGCATTCAAATGTCTACAAACGATGAGTATATTGTTATATATTCTGTCGAGTGTTGCACTGACTTTATTCCAAATGTTTTTTAAACAAAGATGGAAAAGGAGAGCGAGGAAGAAAGTCAGTGTTTTGACTAAACTTTACGTCGATACACATTTTAAACATTGCCACATCACATAGATCGTTTCTGTCATCAGCAATGGTATTTAACAGTGAAGATAACAACTTTCATGATCCTTGTGCCTTTTGTTTTGTTTTGACTGAGAGACCCCTAGTGGCCAAATGACATACTGTACATTTAAAAAATTTTTTTTAAAAAGTGTATATAACATATTAAACACAGGAGGTGTTAAGACTGAAGCATGACAGGATAAAAACACCAAAAGATAACATCAGTTGTCTCCTGAGGGGTCCCAGCCTTCCCCAAATCATGATAATAAACCTTGTGACATGCAGTATGAAAAACGGAACTGTAGGTATTCATCAGACAAATAGTGCTAGAATACTACATACTTTCACCCATCTCCCTTCTTTACATTGCCTTGAATAAAAATAAGTATTTAGTCTGCATTACAGTATATTCACACTGTAGCATCAACGTAATAAACCAGAAAACTTCATGCAGAAGTCTACAACTCATGGCTCCTGTATATCCAACCTTGGATTGTAATTTATAGTGTTTACTGCACAGTTAGCAGGGCTGTAAAAACAAAAAAAAAGTCTGTTGTTTTATTTTGTGTCTTGAGCCCTCTGAAGAAGTGTGTGGGCCGCGTCTGTCAGTGGCTTGTTTGGGTCTGTTTGCTCGATGACAGTGTGATACTTGAACGAGTTCTGTGAATGTAAGCACACCGAGCAGTTTCTGTACACAAAGCCCTGTCGCCTGGTCCTACCGCTCAGCCCCGGCCCAGCAGCGGGCCCCAGCTATGGCCACTTATGGTGGTGTGAGTATAAACAAACACCTGGGCCTCTCCCCAGTCACCAGAGCCCCACAATTAACACACACACACACACACACACACACACACACACACACACGCTTCGCCACACTGTCACAGCTGTTTCTTCTGGCAGGGGTTGTACAGACACAATTGGAGAGAACAGAGAGTCCCTGGGTTTAGTTTATTGCAGCTGAGAGGGCTCTCCTCTGAGTAACACTTTATTTAAATTTGGTTTTCGGCATCTGGCTCTTAACCCGATGCCTGAAATGAAAAAGAGAGCTGGTAAGGAATCAGCGTCATGCTGCTAATCTACTGACAACGACTTCAGAAACCGGTTCAGAAACCAATTATGTTCCAAACACACATGAAATATTGTGATGGTGGATTTCAACTTTTAATTGACTAATACGTAGTGATAAAAAGAGGATTAAAATACCTTTTTAACCACTTTTGATGAAATATTGGATGTAATCCAGATGTCATGGTTGGCCATGATTTCTTAAACATGGGGTGTGACTCCACTGCAGTCCCCTTGAGATGACGTGGAACACTGTGATTGGCTTATAGACGTCCAATTGAATACAGGCATTTGGATGGAGTCAGTTGACAGTAATCCTGTACAAATTATGTAAATCAAATCTGAATGGGTTAACGTTGTTGAGGATTGAACCTGTGATGGTCTCGTAGCGATTGGCAACTTGACAGTCAAGTCATTATCAGCCAAGTTTTGGGGAGGAGAGTGTTTTTGTAATTTACGTTCTGTAACCTGTATCTATCGGTGTTATCACTTTAGAGAATTGGCCTGGACTTCAGTAACATATTCATTAATTTACGAATCACATAAAGCATCAGTAATCACTCCTGATAGGTAATGAGTCCTCTCAGAGAAAGTGAAATGGTCGGGGGAGGAGGGAAGGAGAGGGAGAGAGCGAGCACGTGGAGGGAAGCTGGGAGAAAATGAACACATGGCTTCAATTGCCTTCTCTCTGCTCCATCATCAAATCTGTACAATCTTAATTAGGACATTAGGCTTCTTTTTTCCCTCCCGCCTTTTTTCCATCATGTCAGCTTTCAGTGACGTACAGCGTTAAGAAGGAATAACACCAACTTCAAAGCTACAATAACGCTTTTTATCGGACAGGCCGGGGTATAAAAAGAGGCCAATTGAATACCTTCCATTTCCCTTAGCCCCGGCCACTGTGCTGTTATCTTCTTCACGTCATCTGGCTCCAGAGTAGGTAGATTACTGGAAGCAGAAATAATGGCTGCAGTGTTTATCGTGGCTTGGACACTGTCCGTTTGGGCTCCGAACCAAAGGTAATCTGTCAACCTGCTGTAAGTGGTCGAGTATAAAATCTGGGAGTAAACGGCAGCAGAGAGGGGAGCGCGCAGAGGCCAGTCGGAGCTTATTGCACGGCTCGAAACATTTAGATAAGCGGCATGGGAGGGGGCGAGGCAGCGGGGCTGTTCTCAGAGAAAGCAGACAATGTTGCAATTTATACAGTATTTCCTATTGCAGGATAATTAGCTGGACTGAGGTTTATTCTGGAGAATGCTGCGGTGCGTTCGTGTGAGCGTGTGAGAACAGCAGTGATTTTTCTACTACAGAGGAAAAACCCTTTTACAAGCCAATTTTGACCTTTGACCTTTGTATGATCCAACACATTGTATTGATAAAGTTCTTAAGACAAATTTCACAACAGCACATTTTAGGTGCAGCCCTAAACGTATCTGCAAAATGTAGGTTTTACCCTTTGTTTGCTATTTGTTTTGAAGGTTGTGTTTAAAGGATAAGTTCCCCGCAAAAATACAAATTCATTTTCTTCTCAATCGCTTGCTGTCGGATGGAGTTTCGTCGAACAACAAACATTTCTGGAGCTTCACCACTCAGGAAGATGGGGACTTGCATTTTTAAAAAATGTTTGCACCCTTGAAGGAACACTTTTAGCTAAGCAGCTACAGTAAAGATTTCAGCTTAAAAAAAAAGGTGCAAATAATATTTTGTCATGTCGATTAGTGATCTTGAAGCTTCCAGAGCCTTGGAATACAGATTGGAGCGCTGTTTATTTTTCATTTATTTTGGTTTTGCCTTTAAAACAAGTCCCCATCTACTTTAGTTGTTGTAGAGAAGCTCCAGTTTTGTGGGCTACAAAACGTCACCCGACTTTCTGTCCATATGCAGCTGCGTAGGTATTAACTGAATTTTCATTTTTGGATGAACAACAAATTTTGGTTTTGGTTAAATAATAAAAAAAATTAAAATAAAAAAAAAAGCCGACTTGACGCATGAGACAGAACTTTTATTTTTTTCAATATTTAACCAAAACCATGATCCCTTGAAGACCTTAACCAGAGTGTTTGCCTAAATCTAACCTTACCACGAGATGCCGGATGTTTTCTTTGCTGAACTAACATCGCTGCAGCCAGCAGTTACATTCTTCCCAAAGATATTAGAGAAAAATTATTAGTGTATAAATGTTATTTGGAGGAGACAGGGCTGAAACAAAAACAGGCTGGGATGTGTACTTTTGTGTTCTTACAGTAGGTCTATCTCACCGGGACAGTTAAATTACTGTAACTACAGTGCTAACTGCTGTAACTACACTTAAGAGGCTTTCTTTGATGAAAGCAGCGTCACTCGATCCGTGACTGACAAATTCCTCGGGTGAAAATGGACGACCTCCTTATTTACATTTTGCGCTGAAGGCTCAATGTCAGTAGCCGAGGCTATTCTGCTGCATTAGCAGAATAGGAAGAGTGTCTGCCAGTTCTTCAGCTTTCATTAAAAGTAAACCTTTTAAGCCAAGCGCTGCTGCCTGCCCAGACCCCCCTGACAATAATATACTAACTGTTCGCCCGCCAAACTATCAAACTATTTTATATTCCACACCTGCTAGGCATTACACACAGTGGTCCAACCCGGCCACGCAAACACAACAGAACTGCCTTTGTTGGGGCCTCAGGACCATTAGGCAGGGCGGGTACAGCTCGAACGTGTTCAAGAAACAATTTATCAGACGGAGATAGACACACTACAAGCCTTTGTGCTCCCTGTGACACCATGCTCTAGCGGCAGGCATTTCCTGCCCTGAGAAGGCAGGTTTTACAACATTTAGGGAGAGGTATTTTAATTGGAACCACCTACAGCCTGACGGAGGCCTCAGTGGAGAAACATGGAAAAGCTGTTGAAAGCAGCTCCGGAGGCTCCCCCGCGGTGTCACACAGCTAACCGACCAGCAGGCCAGCTCAAGGCTCTATCCGAACGAGATAATGCTTATTTGATTTATAAACCAGTCAATAAATGTGAATGTTTTAATCTGTCTCTCAGACTGCGGCGCACATTAAGCTGCTCCTGTCACTGACTTGTCCCACAGCTCAGAGAGGGCGGGCTCAGTTTCTAATGAGTCTATACAGTGTAACAACCGCTGTTTGGAATTTGTTTTATTGTTTGTTCTCTTTGCATTGTGTTAATGTGTGCATCCATTAAGTTCACTAATGAGAATTTTTTTCTTCGAGCGTCTGTACAACGTCTGTTTCACGTGGGGACAGCACAGTAGGAATCTTTTTTTTTTTTCTTGACAACTTTTGCCGACTGGTTTTGACATCAAAGACAGATGTAGTGAATGGCATTATTCCCAATCCTTTGGCATAGCTACAAACAAACACACATATACCATTCTGACTCCCAGTGTTTAACAATCTGCTCCGCCAAACAAAACCAATTACACAGATTTCTCATCATAATGATTAACACCAAATTCTCTCACAAAAGTAATTAAGATTTCATCTCAGCCTACAAAAGCTGCAAAACAGATTGTTGCAGTTGATCAGCAGATGTTTCGGTGCACATTTGGATGTAAATGTCTGAGCTGTGGATCAAATTGACACGTTCTGTTCTGACGTTTAACGTATTTTCACTAGTCTCTAGAATTGATCGATTAAAATTAATGAAATCGATTGATTCCGACATATAAATGCAGCAGTCGAAGCTGCAAGTATCACAGTATTAGAACAGGGAGTGTCATACGCTACTGTGGAGTTAAATGGAACACATCCCTTTATTCACTTTATCTCTAACCTGTTTAAAACCCTCTTGTCTACAGCTGTGGGAGACCATACATCAAACTGAGCCACGGAGAGGGCTCAATAGACAAGGGAGACAGGATACCACGGTCAGGTATGTCCTCACTCTTTCTGTCTTACATCATTACCACCACTGTCTTGGGTTAACCTCGACATTGTTATATGTGAAACTGAAATAGTTTAAAGATAATAATCATTTATGGCACATGGTAATCATCATATTTTGGTCCCAGTCACTTATAGTCACAGACATTGAATGGACAAATGGAATGTAACTAGGTACACTTAATCGAGCACTATACTACAGTACAATTCTGAGGTACAACTTTTACTTGAGTATTTCCATTTTCAGCTACTTTATTCTTCACTCTGCTAAATTTTGGAGGCAAATATTGTACTTTGAATCCATTACATTTATTTGATAACTTTAGTTATGTGTTACTTGGCAGATTGCGTGCTGCATCAGAGCCAAACCAGTGAATTTTTCAAGCAGCATTATGTCGCTTTTTTTACCTTAAAATATCACCTTCAAACTAATTTTGATGGTAGGTTTGGTTTCTGCACTATGTTAATTCTGTCAGAGGAAAGGATCACAGCATTATGTACATGTTTACTTCAAGGTACGAGTCATGAACACAGAACATTTTTGAGTTTTTGTTGTAGTTGGCACCTACATTATGCCTGACTACTAACATTGATGTATCTAAGAGGATAAAAAACAAACACTGATTCTGATAATCAGGAGAATGCTGAATGTCAGATTTGATCCTTGACCAGTCGACCCAAAGTATACGCATATATGTAAATGTATAGTTTTACTTTTACTTGAATGATTTCCATCATAACAAAATCACAAAATCTGTTATTGCTGTGCTCCTTCTTTTTAAACAAACAAAAAATAATCAAAGGCCGTGAAAAACACAAAGAAAAAACAGGCAGATAGTAAAAGGAAGGGGAAGGAAAATAAACAATGAATGATCAACAGGGAAACCACCAGTGACAATAATAACAATGGTAACTGTATGACGTCTCCTGCAAAAAAGATCACACACTCATCCAAGAACAACACAAACCTCTAGCTTGCACCCAACCTCACACTCACTTTTACCAAAGACATATTTGAAAACAATATTTTTACTTTTGTATGCATGACCTGTGGGTACTTCTCTTGCACCAGTATTCAACAACAACGAGTCAGAAATCCAGCATTTAAAATGCAGAGATACCAGTTTTTTCTGATTATACAAACTCAGAATACTGTACAAAGTGCTGCTGTTGACTTGCATACACTTTAAGATGTGATTTGAGTGAGGGGCGTGGCAGCATTCATAAAGATGCACCGGTGTTAACGAGCGAGAGCACTCACCATCTCGGAGCACTTTCATTCTGAGAATTGCAGAAAATAACTGACTATAACGAAACAGGATTAAGGGGAGCGGATGTGCCAGGGAAGTAAATTCCCCCCTCAAATATACTTGACGATGCATCAGCTTAAGGGAGATTTAACGGTGGATTTTTAGGCCACGGTTTGACATCTCTTTGTTTTGTTTTTTTCTTTTAATAGCAGAGGACCAAGTGGTTGTGTCATCAGACTATGACAGCACCCACGAAGCCAACCACAGTGACAGCAGTGATGTAGCACATACAGAGGAGGACACGGAGGAGGGGAAAAACCCCGCCCAGAATGTCATCCTCCACCCACTAATACCTCCTGAGGTAAGGCGAGGGAGAACGGCTCCAGCATGACTCTATTAATGATCACAACATCAGTGTATTATAACATATTTCATAACCGTTGACCACTTTTCATCATGTGTTACAGGACAAAACAATTTTGGCTCCGGAGCCGTTAATAATGGAGGACTTGGAGCCTTTGATGAGTCAGCTAAACAATTGGAACTTCCCCATCTTCCGTATGATGGAGAGGACCAATGGGAAATGTGGACGGATCCTCAGTCAGGTGGGCACATCTGGGAGAGATCAGAGGTCGGCCAGTGTGTCATCAATAAAACTATGGATTATTTGCACAATGATACATCAGATCTGAACAAAATGCTTGAAAGTAATACTGAGATAACGGCCATCTATGCATTCATAAATCAACCGACTCTCAAATAATTGTAATCGCAATTCAAGTGGCTTTATTGGCACGACTGCACTCAATACAGTGTCACAAAAACACAATTACACAATTATGATAAACAATAAAACTCAACGTCCTTGTCTTTAATTTCTACAACACCAAAGTCTGAGCATTTATAGAGTAAAATGTCCACTTGTTGAAATTATGAAACCCCTCTTACATTTGATATGTTGATTAAATACTATATGAAATGAAATATGAAAATGGAAAATGTGCATTGCCAAAACGAGTGACAAAAACGTTATTTGAAAAAAAAAAGGGAAAAACAATATCGATAATGGCAAAATTGTACATTGCAAAAAAAATAAGACTCTTGACAATCTGATTTTTGTGTTTCAGGTCTCCTACAGGCTCTTTGAAGACACCGGCCTGTTCGAGACCTTCAAGATCCCCGTCAAAGAATTCATGAACTACTTCCACGCCCTTGAGAATGGTTACAGAGACATACCATGTAAGCTCCAGCATTTCTCTCCATCTCGTTTTTATTTTTTGCATTATAACCGTGTTCGCAGCTGTAACAGTTAAACCAGCCACTAGAGGGAAATGTTATACCGTCTGTCCAGTGTTCGTCATATATGACTGTATGCAGCCTTTATGTTGTTATGAGAAACATAAGCTGCCCAACAGTGCTCCCTACCGGAGAAGATTTACACACACTTGTCTGTCTTGACCCAGATCACAACAGGGTCCACGCCACAGATGTGCTTCACGCAGTCTGGTACCTCACCACGCAGGCTGTGCCCGGCCTGCCCAGCCTCATCACTGACCACGGCTCAGCCAGTGACTCAGGTGTGTTCTTTAGTGCATGCATGCAGACATTTTCACCACCTGTTGTATTGTTGCTGGTGTGTTTGTGAAGTTGCCACAGAAGAACACACGACCTTTCAATAGCTTTTTGTTCAGTTTTTCAACTTGTGTTAAGCCGTTTACCACCATAAAGACCGTCTATATGCGCGTCCACACTTTTTTTTATTATTTAGATTTTTCCACCTGCCTCCAGCGTCACTGTGAGCCGCCTCATTAATGTCAGAGCATCAAACCTGCAGGAGTGTGTGTTCTTATCCTACTCACAGTTTGTCTTATCTCTCTCGGGGCTTTTGGCACTTGAGTTTACGTACCAAACACTATTTGAAGTCTGGAACAGCATGAAATCGCAGGCAGATTAGAGTTCCCTCTCACCCAATTTCCATAACCTCATTTGTATGCCTTACTAGGGCCATCCCTTTGATCCACATATAAGTGGATTTGAGTGTGTATTTTTGTGTGTGTGCTCCAGAGTGCATGTGTGCACACATGAAAGTACAGTATGTGTGTTTGTCTAAATTCTGCCACCCTGCTCTTCACCCTCCTCACTTTGCCTGTTCCCCTGTGGCTAGACTCCGACAGTGGAATAACACACAGTCATATGGGCTTCCTGGTTTCAAAGACCTACACTGTGTCAGAAGATGGATACGGCTGCCTGTCAGGCCTCATACCTGCTCTGGAGCTCATGGCCCTTTATGTGGCTGCCGCGATGCACGACTACGACCATCCTGGGCGGACCAACGCTTTCCTCGTGGCCACCAGCGCCCCACAGGTACTCGTGCTACTCAGCCTAAAGTAGAGAACAGTATCTGATTAGGATCAAAGTAAGTAGGAGTTCATTTGGTTGATTTATTGTCACACATCAGTGTTCCTGTTTTTTTGGTAATCAACATACAATCGTTTGATTGGAGATTATATTGGAATTAGATCACCAGTTATGATAACACCTCATTGTGTGTAAAGTCTTAAAATTCTTACTCAATGTATTCTGTATTTCCTGTCTAGATATATCTCCTAAATTTAGTCAAACAGGCTTTAATGATACTGATACAACTCTCACTTGTCTATCAAAGAGTAGCAATGTAGTACAGTGGCCTCAGATTCCTTGTCAATACTTAGAAGCTTTTCTTTAGTTTTGTCTTAAAGTCCTCGTCAACATCCGGCCTATTTAATTGTCTGCTGACGGGACACATCCAACCAAGAAACTACCTCAGTTGGCATGTAGGTCCAGTGTTTCCCCTAGAATTTTTTTCAGGCCCGGTGGTACCCACCGAAAAAACCCTAAACAGACGAGACGCGAAATACAGCAATAACAAACATTTACATTAAAAATCATTGTAGGCCTATATTGCTGAATGATATCACTTAAATGAAATCATTAGGCTTAATCTAACCTTTAATCAAAGTTGCATGGGCCTGAAAGGCTGCAGCGTGGTGGTCTGAACCCATATGAGCATCAAGCACATCTTTTCTGTACATTGCAGAAGGGATCTCAATGAAAACCCTCTGGGATGGTCCTCTTTTAACGGGCTGCTCATGCTGATGGCATAAGCGACAAAACATCCCTACACATAATTGAGATTCTATCAGTTATAAATATTTTTTTTAACAAACACACACGTTTTTTATTCATTTTATTATAACAGAGTTACATACTTTTGACAATGCCTGGGAAAACTAGCCTATTGTCTTAAAGTCCTCGTCAACATCCGGCCTATTTAATTGTCTGCTGACGGGACACATCCAACCAAGAAACTACCTCAGTTGGCATGTAGGTCCAGTGTTTCCCCTAGAATTTTTTTCAGGCCCGGTGGTACCCACCGAAAAAACCCTAAACAGACGAGACGCGAAATACAGCAATAACAAACATTTACATTAAAAATCATTGTAGGCCTATATTGCTGAATGATATCACTTAAATGAAATCATTAGGCTTAATCTAACCTTTAATCAAAGTTGCATGGGCCTGAAAGGCTGCAGCGTGGTGGTCTGAACCCATATGAGCATCAAGCACATCTTTTCTGTACATTGCAGAAGGGATCTCAATGAAAACCCTCTGGGATGGTCCTCTTTTAACGGGCTGCTCATGCTGATGGCATAAGCGACAAAACATCCCTACACATAATTGAGATTCTATCAGTTATAAATATTTTTTTTAACAAACACATACGTTTTTTATTCATTTTATTATAACAGAGTTACATACTTTTGACAATGCCTGGGAAAACTAGCCTATTGTCTGTGTTATTTTCATTATTATTGCTTACCAAAAAAAAGAGAGAGAGAGAAGCTCCTCAATCAGAACAAAAATATAAGCTAAACAACAAATTTGTAAACTCACCATGGGGAGTGTGGTACTACCAAGGGCTGTAATTATGGTTATTAAGCCATTCGGGATCCCAGCCAGATGTTCTGTGTTTAGCTGTATTATTTATTTATTTTTTTGCTGGGTCAACGTTACCAGTCGGTCCGGGCCCGCGGTCACCCGCCGGACAGGGGTTGGCAGTCGGACCGGTGTCAGGGGCAGTAACGGCCCTCGAGCAGCCCCCCTCTCCACTGCAATCTGCCCCCCTTTCTTCCGTCTCACCGGCTGCACCTGTCATTTTTTCTGGAGTTGCCTCTTACTCTCCCTTCCCCTATTTTCATTGGCTCCGGAGTCTGGTAGAATCATTTCTTTATGTTAAGTTGTCTGTCACCCGCGATATTTTTTCTTTTCTTCGGCGGCGCCATAGTTGGTTAGCCAACAAACATTAAACATCCCAGAATATATGCCCGCGCTCTCAGCAGCGGTACTCGCATCGTTACTAGGCAACGAAGCAGGTTGACTCGCGTTGCGCTGCACAGAGGTGCTCCTAATGTAAATGATTATTGATTTATAAATGAATTGATAGCTGGCTTATTTTTGGCATATCGATTTTTTTTTTTTTTTTGGCTTGGCGGCCCGCCAGGCCTGTACAATGGTAGGGGAAACACTGAGATCAGATTTGAAGAGAAACATTAATATTTGTATACTTACATTATTCAGTTGTCTTTTTGAAAACTACATTGGCTGAGTAATACATTTTCTGGTTTGTCTCACACACATAGATGTCATTTAACACTGAGGATGCTAGGAGCATGTCCAATTCATGTTTATTCATTTTCTAATTGAATACTACTGAAAACCACTATTGGTCTACATGATCCAGCCTCACTTTTTATACTCTGTCTAGCACTGTATATGCAAGATAGCTGGTTTCACATACCACGGGCATTTTTTTGTACCTGATTATGTAAATGTAAAGCGTCTGTGCATTTGCAGGCAGTGCTCTACAACGACCGATCCGTTCTGGAAAACCACCACGCTGCCTCAGCCTGGAACCTCTTCATGTCGCATCCAGATTACAACTTCCTCGCCAACCTGGACCACGTGGAGTTCAAGCGCTTCCGTTTCCTGGTTATTGAGGCCATACTGGCCACTGATCTGAAGAAGCACTTTGACTTCCTGGCCGAGTTCAATGCCAAGGTATATCTAAAACTTTACTCACCCAGATACAGTGGATAGGATTTAGAGAGATTATGGGCATAATTGGGAGATAAGATAAGAAATAAGAGATAAGAAAATATGGTGTTTTAAACCCTTGAAAATGTTAGTTTGACAACATCGTGGAGTTACAACCACCCAAAACGCTTAACTACCTTTAACCTTGGCAGTTTTGCGTATTTTTGGGATTGTGGTTCTGTGTCAATGCTGCAACATGACCTATCCACGGATCAAGAGTTTAATTTAGTTGTCTTTGGTGTCTTTGGAAGGCTGAATAATGAATCGCCTGGTGAACTTAAAATCGTAGCATTATTATTCAGTTTTATGAGTCATACGTTCACACCTCAGCTTGTATAATGTTGAAAAAAGGGAAATGTCGAGTGGTTTTTGAGTAACAGGTCTGTTTGTGCAGAACACGGCAGCACTTGCAGTGTGTAACACAAAGCACCCTGCAGCTTTTCAAGAACTCATTTAAGCGCAGACACAATGTTGGCTTCGGATTTGAGGGTCTCAGGTTTTTCCATTGTGAGTATTAGTACAGTGGTGGTAGTCGATGGCCACGGCCTGTCAGCTAGCGTTAGACTCGCCAGCAGGGTCCTCCACTGCCATGCACCCTGTGCTCTGCTCTTCCTGGAAGCAAATTAGCTTTCTGTGAAGTACCCATCAAGTTCAGCACTTGATCTCCTATGCTTCCTGAGATATTAGGTTAGAATGATAAGACGCTGGGAGTCTGTGGTCCTCCGTCAGATCTGAATCTCATCAGGCATAACTCAAAATACTGAATCCAAAATTCAAACAGTGTTTAGATTGATGCAGGCTCTATGTTCTATGAGTGCTGCTGTGTACGTAAGATGATAATCAAACATCTAAAAGGTTTGATTCAGAGGTAACCTCGACATTTTCAAATATAGCAAATCATCACCGGAAAAGTCGGCTGGTGTACCTCATAATACAAGCTGAGGCTGCAATTAAAAGGTATTTTGTCATTTGCAGTGTTCCAGAGTTGCTGTATATCCTCTCCCTGATTAATAAACCCTCTTGACATTGACATGAATACACAATCTTTGAACAGTCTTTGAACAGCACCACATTTGAATAACATCTCCATATTACAAGCCGTGTCTGCCAACACGTTTCAATATGTTAAATGACAACATGCCTGTTCTGTTGTTTTCCTTTAGGTGGGTGATGATCCGTCTACAGGTATCGACTGGTCTAACGAGAATGACAGGTTGCTGGTGTGCCAGATGTGCATCAAACTGGCTGACATCAACGGGCCTCTGAAGTGCAAGGACCTGCATCTGCAGTGGACAGAAGGCATCGTCAACGAGTTCTATGAGCAGGTGTGTGAACCGCCGCTGACGGGAGCTCAGACGTCGCTTGTTTTTGCTAAACTAATTGTCGGTGCAGTGTCATGTTTGCATGCAGGGGGAGACACAACATCGCAACCACCTGCCCAGTATGACACACTGCAATCTAATACAGTAGCTCTGCAGTACTAAATCATACATTTGTGAGTTTCTTGTAACATTCCTATTCTAACCATAACCTCACCTTTGTACAAATACAAAACCTAATTGAGAATGCAACCACAGAAACTAGCCTCTGAGCCTTCACTTTAATCAGATCCAGCAGGAAGTGAAAATGTCCTTACTATGCAAAACCTTATCATTCTTCAGATGTAAAAGTCTAACTAGACGCGCGCACACACACACACACACACGCACACACACACACACTTTGAAAACATATTTCGACTGCTTGAGTGTCTCACAATGTTTTCTCTAAAAATCAAGCTGAGAAGCAGAGCTGAGTGACTTCTGGTAGCATGCTGTGTGTTTCAGGAAGACTCCTTCTATTATTTCTTTTCCCCAGAACTCATAGAGACCACTACAGAAACTGAAATGCAGTCCTCCCCCTCTACATTTTTTTTCCTCCACATAGGCTCCAGTCTTCTGGCTTGACTGATTTTGGTCCCTCTAATGCATTTTTCATTCAACTTCTCCGATGTGTGTTTAGATAGTAATGGCCGTGCTCCTCTTTGCTGAGCTGTTATTGTGCGAGGCGCTGTCATATTTATCTGTTCAATTATGCATTCTGCTTTTAAATTCTAACTATACATTGTATTCACGTGTAAGCCAAGGGAGCAGTAGATACAATGGAGGTTTCGCTGCACAAATGGACTCTTGAATCACATACCTGCCATCCAGCAGCTGCAGCAACTCTTACATAAATTCTACCTTTACGAGGTTTATGGTGTCCCGTTGTTGTTGACAGCATCACTGTTTGTATACATTTGATTATCTGTTCAACACTTCAGTCATAGCTAAAAGTGTTTACTGACGACATGATGTTGAGATGTTTTTCTAGTCTTTTGTCCGAAGTATTTACATACATGAGGGAGGCAATATATTAGAACAATCAGACAATGGTGACGCCCAGTACAATGCCAACATCATCATCATTAACTATGAGCTTGATGCTGTAGTTAGACCTAAAACCGGACATCACAGCCATCATAAAAGTAGAAGTTATGGCAGAAAAGTTGTATTGGATTGCAGCAGATACAAGTATGTGTGTTAAAGGGACCACTGGGTGTACAGTGCTGCTTTAACAAACATACTGTAGTCAAGCCTTCAGCCTAAAGCCACCCTCAGTGACCTTTGTTACAGTATGTCCCCTTGGCACTGGGTGGCTGCTAATCTCTGCTAATTGCCTCTGTTTCGAGCTCAGACCCTCATGCACCCTCCCACTTCAGCTCGGTGGTACAACCATCTTGTTACGAGCCACTCTGGCGTCTACGAGTGGACGTACAGAGGGAGAAGAAATGCTCTTCAATGACAATAGTTTTAGTGTTGCAAGATGTGGTGACGCAAGCAGGGTGCCCAGGCAACTGTCATTCAGGTGGAGCAGTAGCCTGTGATTACACAGGCAGCCTTGAGAGACCAATGACCTTGTAAAAGGCAGCAAAGCAATACAACTCACCCTCTATACAGAACATGTTCATACACTGTCATGAATCACAGGAAATCATGTTGTAGGAGCCTTGAGGATAAGATTTGTTCAATTTGCTGTGAGGCTTTATCAAATTGATTATGATGTGTGAACCAGGATCTGGGTGACTCGAATTTGTAGCATGTTTAATCTCTGGGCTTACAGGCATTCACACTTAAAAAGTAGTGTAGGTGTTAATCCCAAATATAAGCTTGTATTTATCATTTATCATCACAGATGTGATCAAACGGCATTCATCCGGGAATACTATCATTTTCACGCCTCTGAACTCACTTGTCAAGAGATTCCATCAAGTTGCAGATTCCCTCTGAGATCCCACCTTGTGATGAGTCTCCGTGTTGTACATTAGCAGTGAGCAGGAACAAAGGCATTCTACTGTACAGTGTACAGGATGTCACTCAGGGTCAGTCACCAAGGCAACTAGGAAACCTTGCTATACTCCAGCCGCTGTTCATTCACATCCATATGGACGTCATAGACATGCTGCTGCCCCTCAGCCTTCTCACTATCACCTCATATTCTTTAGGGACTTTGACTTAATATATTTACACAATACTGGATGTGTTTATTTCATCTTGGCACAAGAAGTATACTACTGCAAAGAGTCTTTTTTTTTAACCATAATTCCCTGGGAAAGAACTGGAATGTAATTTTCACTTCTAGGAGGGTTCCTGGAAAGGGATTATGTTCATTATATGATTAATTCCAGTTAATATCTAGCTTATCTACCTTAATCAGTGCACAGCAGGTCAGCTGAACATGCAGCAATGTTAGTGGACGGGCAGGTATTCAATTTAACATCCGCAGATCAGCCACAACATGATAACGATGATCCACTAATTACACTGCGTTGCTCTGCTGGCAAACTTTGGATACTGCACTCCCCGATGGCAATGCTAAACCCCCCATGGAGCATCAATAGAGGCCCCATTGTGGATCAGATGCTCTGACCTGATTCAGGACCTCTGGAGGGGGGGGGTGTTCTGTTCTGTCTGGCACCAGGGCATTGATGGGTGATCCTTCGGGTCCTGTGGGTTGCGAGTCGGGACTTCCATGGATCTGACTTGTTCCGGCACATCCTCTGGATATTGTTAGGCTTTTCTCATTGTGGCTGATAGATGTATAGAGAGAATTAAGTTTTAAATAAAACATAAATACACAAGTGGTAATGATACTTTTACTTTACTTTTCAAATCTGGCAGTTCTATACACTGGAAAAGATACCAAGCTCAGAGCAGACTGCTTGTGTCAAATGATGAGAGTCTTTCTGGGAAACTAACAATCATTACAAACCTGTCTCTAATGGTACCTGCTCTAATATCAGAGCCATATGTTTAAAAGAATGCTGTGCAAACGCTGAGCAGGGTTATGTGTATATATTTTACACCAATCAAGATATCACCATGTTGTGTTGGTGCTATTTAATTTCAGTGAGGTTATCATGTGATCAGGCAGGAAGTACTTCTTCTTAATTTCATTTATTTATAGTACGGGGGCTTATCCTAGTGGTTTTCTCATCCCAGCTGTAAAGAAGTCATTGATTAGCAGGCTGGAGTCAAAATAGATATGACTTTGAGACTGCTGGCCTGTGTCCAGGTTTAAGCCTCCCTCTTTTGTTCCTCCTTTCACACGATATGTTTTGCGCACGGTCCCGCAAATAGTTTACTTTGGCTTCTCCTTTCTGATGCAGACGGCGCCAAACGTCACATTGTTAAACCGTTATGACTCGAAACCATTCATTGTTGTGACACAAACAATGTAAGTCTTAACAGAGGCTTTGACATCAATCCCTCTTATTCACTCTGGCCTGAATGTTCTTTTGCAACAGTGTGTGTGGCTAGCTGTGACTGTGAGTCAAGCCACGTCTTGGTATTCATTCAGCCGTTGATGATTTTGCACTAATGTGGCTCATACTTTATGCAGGGTGACGAGGAGTCCAGCCTGGGCCTTCCCATCAGCCCCTTCATGGACCGAGCGGCGCCACAGTTGGCCAAACTCCAGGAATCGTTCATCACACACATCGTGGGACCCCTGTGCAACTCCTACGACTCAGCCGGTCTCATACCTGGACGATGGGTGGAGCCCAACCCAGAGGCAGACGAGCCGGAGATCACAGAGAATGAGGAAGAGGAGGATGAGGAGGACACCGCAGAGGAAGACACGTCCACCAGCTCAGAAGCATCACGTAAGCACCGTGGACTAAAACAATGCTGTAATAATAATAATTCAGTTTTGCAGGAGTTGTGTAGCTTATTATCAAGCAGTTCAAAGCCGCTTATCAGAACATACTATAAATGCTAAGCCTAAGGGGAAGTGCTGTTTTCAGTGAGCCTCTACACCAGCTTTTTTTTTTTTTTAACCTTTATTTATCCAGGAAAATCCCATTGAGATTAAAAACCTCTTTTTCAAGGGAGTCCTGACCAAGAAGCTTGTACATTTAGCGAGTGCATCTATAATGTGTACAACATATCCATTCCGCCGAAGATATGATATATTACGATTCCACATTAAATGTAAAAAAATATATTTTTTCATATATACTGTTGATTTATGTACTTAAATTATCAGACATTTTTCCAACAATGTTCAAGAGAAATTTTCCAGATGATAAATCAGAGAGCGAGGCAAACATGACTAAAGGTAACATGAATAAAACTTTTTTTTAAATAACCTCGACGTGTACCTGATGTCTGTCTGAGTCATGTCGGATAGATTTTCATCTGCATTGATGGTTGCTCCCATGATCCCATGCTTCTTTCCTACATCATTAAACTATCTCTTTTGGGGGGTTTTGTTTTGATTGAGAGACCCTTAGCAGCAGAAATAACACACTGTGTGTCTCTATAACAATTCAAAAAAAGGAGCAGTCCTCTTGACATGTCTTAATCTAGTAATGGTAATCTGTTTGCAAAAAAAGGTTGAGGCAATAATACATGACAAAATGTGGTACTATAAAGATCAAGTAATGCTAGTAACCAAAGCTTGCGGCAAAGTTTGCATCCAATCATTTATGCATTGACTATTTTTGACTACATTTTCTAAGAATAAGACCTTTTACTGGTCAGAGGTGAGAAGCAGTGCTGATGATGAACTGCTGCAATTGTGAATTCATTTCCAGTTCAAGCTTTGACTGCATAACATTTATTTTATCATTTACCTTAACTACAGAGCTCATCCAACATTTTCAATTACCAATCAAACTTATTAAGAGGTAAAAAACAAAAACAAATGAAGAAGAAGAAAAGGAGGGGCAATAGATAGTTGATGATTTTCTTAAAGGAGAACTTCAGTCGATTTAAACATGCAGCTTCATTGCTCAAGCTACCCTTGACTTGCCAGTACCGAAGACGCAAACAAATTTGGTCCAGCCATTACAGAGCTCCGTGAATGGAGACTTAGCATTGAACGCTAACAGCATGGGGTCAGAACTTTGCACTGTGTTTTAAGCGTCTTAACAGGCTCCACATCTCACACCAAAAGTTATGCAACATCAGCAGACACCTTACAACACAGCACTGTAGCGTGTATGACTCAAAATGAATAAAAAAGTAGTTAAAATAGTGTTTGTGCAAGGAGCTACTTACCTGTTTGTTGACATCCGTGTGTTCCGGTAGCTAGACCAAACTAGCATATCCATCGAGTGTGCACTTGACAGGCTTAACAGGCTATTGTAAGGCTCATGGCTCATGACAGGCTGTAACATGGACATGTACATTATGAACATAAACACGAAAATGCTGGATTACGTTTTCGTCTCCACCAGCGAGGGAGTAAGTGCACGCTCGACGGATTGACTAGTTTGGTCTAGCTACCGGAAGACAAGGATGTCAACAAACAGGTAAGTAGCTCCTGCACAAACACACTGTTTTAACTACTTTTTTATTCAGTTTCAGTCATACACGCTACAGTGCTGTGTGCTAAGGTGTCTGCTGATGTTGCATAACTTTTGGTGTGAGATGTGGAGCATGTTAAGACGCTTAAAACACAGTGCAAAGTTCTGACCCCATGCTGTTAGCGTTCAATGCTAAGTCTCCGTTCACGGAGCTCTGTAATGGTTGGACCAAATTTGTTTGCGTCTTCGGTACTGGCAAGTCAAGGGTAGCTTGAGCAATGAAGCTGCATGTTTAAATCGACCGAAGTTCTCCTTTAAGATATTCCTCTATTCCACTCCATACAGAATTGCAGGTATCCATTTCCACAAAAAACCAAAACATTTCTTCTTCTTGATTTTGCAACCAAGAAATTGTTTTCATTTTTTGCAGTCAATAATAATGTGGATCCCAAGGCAAATTATATATTTAAGATTGGTGTTTTGGACAATCCCAAAATCAATGCGTTTGATCCCCAGTCATTCCACAGCCTTGATTCTCCAACAGCGAGGACCCTCCAACAAACCTGGATACCGCTTGAGGGCTCCTAAATTACCTAACCTTAATTTACCTGTCAGAATCCTTCCACATTGGATTAGTTCTGATCTTATGGCTACACTGTACATTTTAAAAGTTGACTTTAACCAATTCCCTCTTGTATGAGCTAAAAAGCTTTAACAACTTTAAGTCCATAGTGTACTTAAATGATTTTCCTCCCATTCTTCATCCTTTATTTTCAATGAAATACTTACAATTAAGTTATTTCTCTTTTCCCTGCAGAGAAAGCAGCTCCCAAGAGGAGGAGGAAAGCCTTTTGCCAGATCACCCAGCACCTGATGGAGAACCACGAGATGTGGAAGAAGGTGATCACGGAAGAGGCCCAGAAACAGGCCCAAGGAGCCGAGTCTGTCCATTTAAACAATGTAGCTGAGCCAATCCTGGCTATTCACGAGGAGGAAGAGGAACCAGGCAGCAGAGAGGAGCTAGTAGAAGGAGAGGATCCAGAGGAGGGAGTGGAGGAACCTGAGTGGCCAGTGTCTCCGCAGGAAGACTCTAAACCTCCGGAGGAACTAGTGGAAGGGGACCCACAGTGAAACAGCCCATGGGATATATGGAGTCAGTCAGGGCAAGAACATGAAGATGATTTTTTTTTCCTCTTATCAGCTGACTCCTGTTTTTGCCAGCACATCACTTAGACACAACACTGTAGATGTTTGGGAAATGTGTGCCTATACAGAAAAGAAAAAGAAACAGGGTGGGAAAATTTGTGCTTTACACATTTTATTTGAATATCTGGTTTCACCAAACATTTAACGGAGCTTTCCATATTGCAATACAGGATCATTTGTGTACTTTGGGATACAGACTCTTTTGCTACTGTTAAGAGAAGAGGAAGACTGGTTGCACAGACCTCAGCCCAGTGCGGTAACATGAGACTGCAGAAATTTGCTGCCAATTTATACATAATTATTTTCTGAATGCAATTATATATAGACATCACAGTAACTTGTACTTGTGTTTCAATTTTAGCACGAGTTTTTGAGGTCTCACACGGGCCATAATATTGTTTTATACATATATTTATATATATGTATATATATATATATATATATATATATATATGGATTATAAAGGGAGTCAATCAAATGAGGAACATTGGCGTATCTTTTCCTCCTTTCAACATCTGCCAAAAGTACCCGTAGGCTTTAGCATACAAAATCAAATAACTATACATTTTATGTTTTTACATTCGTTGCCAAATTAGGTACTTTATACCATCAGGTATAGCCATGTAAGTTTTAGGGAAGAGATTTGAGGCCTGTCACTCTCTGTATGTGTGTGGGTGAGTGTGTCTGTGTTTTTATTTTAGTGCGCTCAAATAGACACATTTTTCTGCAGAGGACACAGATATAGTCAGCAGATAACCTGAATATTTGTGCCATATCTGGTTTCCAGTCCCAATATGATTATAGCGGTCATTGTGGGTTCACTGTGCTAAATGTTGTAGTGTCCGGAGGCCTGCACTTACGACGCAACAGTGGGATGTTGGAAATACGTGTGTGCTGAATATAAGACCAAAAAGGGAAGAGAACATGCACTAACACCACAGGGAGGGAGGGATGAGAGGGGGGAACAAAAACAGGTAAATAGGCATTTGTAAACATTATAAAGAACCAGGAAGCATAATCTGTTTAACAAGAATTCCCCAGACAGGGCTCCAGACGTTGAACTGGTGTGCCTCACTTCTTCCTTTGGATGCACCAGCACGTCATTTAGGTCCGCCCAATAATACATTTTAATTTACTTTCATAACACATTATGCTAATGATTGTTAATGGGAGTGAAGGTGCAAAAACTTGCTTTTCTCCGTTTAAATGACACACAACAAAAAAAAAGTAAACGCTAAATTTTAAGATCACTAGTGTGATACGTAAACTTGTTGAGTTGCACTTCGACAGGTTTTAGGGTGCGTGTACACCCAAAATAGTTGCACCCTGGAGCCCTGCCATCTAAATAAAATGTATAATTCTTTGAAGATCTTTTAAAATGTAGAATTACATTTTTGTTCTTTTGGCATTTTTTTTCAATTTTTGACCATCTGCCAACATTTTTGGAATCAGTGCGTTGTATAACACTCAATACTAATAAGTCCTTATAGTGTAAAATCCTGCCAATTACTGTATGCTGACATTAAACCCTCAGGAAAACTTTAACTGTTGAAGTACAAAGTAAACACTTGTTTCACCTATGAGGACTGTACATTTAAATATACAGGGAACACCAGCTTGTTTAGAATAGGTTCATTATTGACTTAGAATGAGACTGAAGTCTATGTCACACACACCCAACTTCTCTGCATCGACTACCACAACATACATCAGTCTGAATTCTTCTCCTGGCACCTTGGGGAGATTCAAAGTTAGGAGCAGGCAAGAGTGCATCAGTTTGTCTAGAAATCAAACCTTATAAAACGAATAATGATACTGTGATAACACAGAGAAATTATTCAGGCAAAGTGAGTTGGTAATTTCTTTTTTGTTTCATATTTAAAAAAAAAAATGTTTTAAATCTAGTCAAGGTTGATTAAAATGAAAGCTGTGGTGGCAAGTTTTCAACATCAGTATTTCAGGTCACCTGTCCTCTGCTAAAGATATTCTCACAACGAGGTGCAAGACTACTTTACTACTGTAGCTGTTTGTTGGCAGTAGAAAATATTGTTCTTTTTTGTAGAAATTAACTTTTAAATAATGGCCATGATGACAGTGATGGCAGATGTATGTGTTATTTAGACACACGTGGTTGTGTTTAATACTGACCTACATATGCAAACACCAGCAGCGAAAAGGTTGGCTGTTTTTATTTGTTACTATTATACTTAATTCCTGCCATTAGGTAGGATTCAGGATTCAGGTTGTATAAGTCATGAAATTAAAAGATTGTTTTTATGGCTGATGGCTAAGGATGAACTGAGCAGCCTCATGGCCTGAGGAAGGATTCTGCTCTGTGGTACAACAGTAAACACCATATCAGTTATTTATCTTAAATATCCGCAAATAAATACATTGACTCATCGCCATGCATCCTGCAGCAGTACTTAAGGAAGAAAAGTTTTATTGAATTTATTCCAATGCAAAAAGCACAGGCTATCCACATCAGAGTCGTCACATACAGGGCAGGGAAACAAATAAAATAGAACACAGTGGTCCTGAGTATGATAGTTCCAGCGCCAGACATTAAATTGTTGAAATCAATCACGCACATACCATAAAAGAACTGCTCACCATGAGTTTCCAACGAACATAAAAAACGCTGCTTCCAAAATGTAGCTTTTGTCTTTAATGGCATGACTTGTAAATGGAATTTAACAGAATAACATTACTGCACAGAACGTGATAATAGTGTAAAGGTCGGTGCACTGTAAGACATCATATGACAGGCCCGACTTTCAACTGAGAAAAAAAGCCATAAGGTAAACTAAACACACAGCCAAATGCACAGTCGTTTGAGTAGGATGCAAAATGTCTCTGCTGAATATCCCACTTTGCTTGAATAATTCACATTTACACAGAAAAGTGTTTGAGAGACCATAAGTAGATCTTGATTCGAATAAGTTAAGTGCCCTACACTGAGTTGGCGGGTCACAAGCGAGTGCACTGAGGCAATATGAAATGAATTATCCACTGCTAATCTTGCCCAGTTCTCATGACCTACATGCACATCTGAATCTCCTTTGCACTGGTATCTCATCTCATGATTTACCACTTCTACTCCCTCCCATAATCCCATTTCTTTAAACTGAACAGCGCACACATCTCCCTGTAGTTAGGATACGATGAAGCAACTGCATCATAAGACAGCGGCGGGGAGAACATCATGTCCTTGTATCCTTGCAGATACAGCAGAAACATACTCTATTAACACACAGTGTTCCTGGCTGTGCTGAACTGTGTAATACATCCATAATGGCCTGTTTACTGCTGTCCTGAGACTGCTAACGTGCGCAGGGGGGAGTGGGATCTACCGCAGCTCAGGCCACAAGAGTTCAAGATAATTGGTTGACTGTCTGATCAGAAAGGCATTAGACCAAGAATATTTCCCCCCCTGAACCCCTATATCGGATGAAACTTGTTAGAAGCCACTGAATCAGTGCAACTTTTGTTTTGTTTTTCTGGCCACTAATGACCGTATTTGCCTCACTCATTGTATGTTGTTTACAACATGCCCACTGTTTCTGTACATCGCCTGCGATTCATCCCTAATGAGCAGTCATTATTATATAGTCACAATGGAAACATTTGCAACACAGAGATCGCAACTAAAGTGGTGCAGAATTAGGGGAAAAAAACAACACTTTTTTCTATTAGTCTTGTTTCTATTTCAAGCTTCCAACTTAAAGGGTAACTCCACCAATGGTACACATTAAAGGGCTTCTTTGTCTTTGGGAGTACTACTGCATAGTTGAAAGAAATCCCTTTGTATGTCCAAACGAAGCTGCCTATAATCTGATACATTCCCTCCAGTAATGTCAATCAGTGGCTAAGTTGCATTGTGGGTAATGTAGGTAAGTCTGACCGATTAAAAAAGGGCAAAATCTCTGGTTCTGCTGTTGATTTTGATCACTCCCTTTTGAAGATATTCATAATAAGTGTCAGTGTTATCGGAGTGTAAAAAGAAAAAAAAAACGGTGCCTACATTGCCCACAATGCAACTGAGTGACATCACTGAATGCTTTTCATTAGATTACATGCAGCTTCCACTGGAGCCACAAAAGGATTTATACTACTTTTTCGCATATTGTTTGCTGTAGTTCACCCACAGACCAGTGAGCACACTTCAATGTGAGCTACCCTTTTAAGTCTTCAGAGCTCCTGCTTTGTGGATGTATAAATAATATACTGCGTGTGTGTGTGTGTGTGTGTGTGTGTGTGTGTGTGTGTGTGAGAGAGAGAGGGAGCAAGTGAGTGTGTGTTTGTGTCTATTTGTCTTTCTGAATTCTTCCAATGGCCTCTCTAATGTGACTCTGCCCTGTATTTGGCTGGCTTTTACAGCTAGTAGAGAGAGATGCTGCTTTACTTTACGAGTGGAGACGGTGAAAATAACGAAAGGGTAAAGTGATGCAGTAAGTGGTTCTTCAATTCTTCTCTGAAATTGTTATTCCTATAGCATATTTCTCCTTGCGCTTCCTCTTTGATCTGCCATCAACTTGCTCAACTTAGCCTGCAGAGCCTCACCGGCAACAGCAGTAACGCATTCATCACACAACCGCTCTCATCTTTAAAGGTGATCCACTAAACCATATTCACTCGGCGGCCATTTTCCTCTAATGTCAAGCTCGAATGCTTGGATAATGTTATGCTGCTGTGTTTCAGCAGTGTGTAAATGCAGGGACTCAAATTGTAGGTACACATGGTTATTTCAAAACTCCCAGATTGTTTAGCAACTAAAAAGACGACAGATGATGAAAAATCGTGAGCGACGTCCATTATCTTTTTAATTGTTGATGAATCAGAAAGCAGTGTAATGATTCAAAAAAGGTCAGATTTGAACTTCCCACTCTGCCTGTGATGTTAGAAGAAAAATGGCTGCCATGTGAATATCCACTCCACCGGTCCACTCTGTTAGTTTTCCTGGCATTTTGTTTTCTGTCAGAGTGGACTACCTATGAATTTTTGCCCTCAGTCACATCAGTCTTAATCAACACCTGCATTTGAGCTGATTTTGATATGTGTATTTTTCACATCTTGATTGGTTTTATTTGTCATACTTTATTCACACATGTAACATAATTGTAATCATGCGAACCAAACTTAGCTTTACGATTATGTAAAGTTGAAAAAAAAAATGAGATGAGTATTTTTATATAGTTGACACATGATTTAATAATTGCTTTCTTCTCACTAGTACCTTGCACTTACCACATGTACTATTACTTACACAAGGAAGAATATGTCCAAATACACAGTATTTGTGGACGTAAAATAATTGATTTTCTTGCAGGTTGATGCTCCATTTTGTACAATATACATATATGCTGTACAGTAAAGAAATTTTAAAACTACAAAAACTCTTTTAGATAAACATTATTTATTTTTACCATTTTGTAATTTAGACACTATACTGTAGCTTCAATATTGCCAGACTTACTGGAAGTGCCTATATTGGTATTATGTATCATACAGTGAATATATTTGAAGATCATTAGAAGTTGTCACAAACTGAACCATGTGGATGTTGTAATGTGAATACATTGAATTACAAGAATATAATTTCTGTGGTATCCCTGTGTCTGTCCTGTGCTTATTTATCATCATTTCTATTGTCATTTAGAATCTCCTTTATATTGAAATCTCTCATTGTGACAAAATGTCCTTAAAGTACGAGGTGCTGTGCTTCATCCAGACAGTATTATATCTGCCATTTCTAATCACGACATAAGAATTTAAATTGGTCAAAGTGTAATTTTTATGAAGATCACATCCAGTAGGCCTGCTTTCTGTGACTTTGCTCAAATTTTACCTGCTATCACAGTTGATTATCATTGAAGTATATTAAAAAATATGCCTGTATCATGTTTTTTGTTAACTGAAGAAGTGCCGCCTGTGGATGGCTGCAGCTCTAAGCATTTGAATCACAATGCAATTAATCACTAGAGAGCATCTTAGCACCTTACTGCAGCACCAATCCTGCATCTCACCTCGGGTGCTGAATAGATTATGTTAACCAACCTGTGTAGCCATTGAGAGAGGTGTGGACACGTTCATAACAAGAGGGTGTGCTGTGTATGGACCTGTTATCCCCATAGCAACCAGAGACCTGAGAAATGAGGTCTGACCACCTGGTGTGTCAGTAGGCTCCACAGGGGAAGTATGACCTTATCTAATGATGCATTTTTATTGGGGGGAATGCATTTAAGGCACACTGATACGCTCTTGTCTTTTAAATGTGTCTCTGTCCTTTCTTTTGCGAAAATGTTACATAAGGCTGATTTGAGGAAAATTGAAATTAAAAAAATGTATGTTTAACAGCAGCAACCATCTAAATTTAGATTACCCATCTGTAATTATTTTTTTATGTATTTCATGTGACTGCTTTACTTTCATGGGTCAAGACGAGTTCAGCGAATAGTGAACTGAACTTTTGAATTATGATTCAATCTTCACTACTCTGACAAGTTTTATTTTGGGCGACTGAATGACTAATGTTTATGAAGCTGACTCTAGTATATTTTTATATTGGTTCAGTCGAAACAACATATGCAGAGTCTGGAGTAATCTATTTGCTCCTGGTTCATGATGCAAGATGGTTAATTAAACTTATCAATTCAATTTCATTGTGAGCTGATAGTTTAAAGGCCCAGATGCAGTCCATTTAACTGTAACAAAGTTGTCAGTGAAGACAAACTGGATGAATCATACTTTCTCAGTTTACATGTGTCCTAATTCTGTGTGTGAGCAATCTCTATGATATGATTTTGTTATTCTTATCAGAGCCATCTGATGTAACCATCACATAGATGGAAGGGAATCACTTATCCACACATGCGTGGACAAAATGATGGGGATTTCAAGGGACCACTTCCTGCCCTTGCTTGTGAAATGTCATACATGTGTGAATAAGTATCCAGATGTAATTTTTTGGTAACATGAGGAAAACTCTGTGGCAATTTTAAACCTCCATGCTGCTACAGCTAGCTAAACAATGGCTGACAGGGGTGGGGATGGTCAACTACCAATTACCACCAAAACAAACTTTGCCCACCAAATTACAAAATCTCAGGGAACAAGGATTATGACAGGACAGCTGCCCCATGTTGGCTATCATCAGAGCAGTCAGAAAGTCTTCCGTGCACAGTTGACTGAGGCAGCACAATTGTATTACAGACTCAGTTTTGATTAGGAGCAGGCTAGCTGGTAGACCTTAGAAGGAACTGGTTACGAATGTTAGTATGTCAGTATTTTAAAGGTGTCATTTCAAGAATAAGGCCAGAATTCAAAGGTAGTTCCAAAAACAAGACAACTGCTGCTCTTTGCTAGATACCTTTAGCTATTTAGCTGATGGCTCAGTTAGCTGTGGAGCCAGCAGCATTATAGTTCGTCTGGATCAAGACTTGGGATCACAGGGGGAGTCACCACGGGCGCTGTAGCTCAACTCAACCGGATTTGGCAGCCTGAGAGCGAACATGGCTAGACACAGGACCAAGACAGAACACAGCCTCCAAGATCGACGGAGGTCAGTTTGACAACAGTGGATACATGTGGAGGGGATTTATACATCCTATTCAGTCAACTGAGGATTTCTTTCGCCCAAATCAGAGGTGATTGTGGAAAGACAAACCAAGAGAGTTACATTTAGATTATGGTGGGTTTGAATGAAATGTGTTTGACAAAGACTCGATAAGGCAATTAAGCTCCTCTCCATCTGCTAAAAGAGAGAAACTTGACTTCAGACAACATTTTCTGTTTAGTGAGGAAAAAAGAAGTAAGAATCTTTCATCTCTTGACTTTTTATGAGATGTTCGTTTATCACAAAAACAACTAGCCTGCCTCGGACTATTGCCTCTTGGTGGTGGTCAGGATGGGCAAAAGACATTTTATTACAAGACCCGGCCTTGGATCAAATTATGACAGTGAAACAAGTCGTGTTCCAGGGGTTGTGACACTCAAAAAAAAAACGTATCCACCGTTTTGTAGACGCTTATTTCAAGATGTTATGGGAAAAAATATTTTTGGGCCTCAATGCATCAGGTGACAATGTAATTACACTGTTTGGCCACTAGGAAACTGTCTTCAAAGTCAGGAACTCTTCCTCGGGCTTGGGGCAACCAGTGCTACACAGTTGAGACAGTAGAGGTCTTAGACAGAATGTCATGTCTGTGTTGATAATAGTTATTTACAGAAATTCATACAAATTAACTAAGATTCTTGCCACAATTTAACAATTGATCCTTTATTGTGTTTGTGTTCAGGTAGCCTACTTTTTCTAAACTCTCTTTTAAGACGGGAAGTTTGCATAATTCATTTTATTCAGATCCATATTTTGTGATGTGGTCTGTCACAACTCACCCCAGGCTACATTGCTATATGTAGAGGACAATAAAAAGGTGCACTCCAAAGATGTCAAAATCTGAGATCTCCGGTGCTCCAACATCCCAGGTCTCCCCTACAATCTGCCAAGTCTGACGGATGAATAATTAATTGCGGATATCTAAATCATGGCTTCATGTTGCGGGGTTAACGACACACACTGCAGGTGTTTGACAAAGACCGTGTCACCGGAGCTCAGTAAAAAAAAAAAAAAAAAAAAGGTGCGATACTCCGTGTCAAGCAGTTTCCTCAGCCGCGCGGCGCGTCACGTGTGCCTGGCTGTGAGCGCGGCGCATCAGTATCCACCCTGTCGCCTCCTCTGAAACACACTGTTCTCCAGCCGCCCGCCCGCCGAGGAGCGCGTACAAGTATGAGCAGGTGACTTGGAGAAGAGAGGGGAAGGTCGTCTCTGTCCGTGGAACAAGTGGATTCTTACCTCGATTTTGTACTCCGATAAGAAGTTCAGAGACGCAGTGAAAGGGAAGAGGGTTAAGCTCCGAGTTAGGTAAGTATCATGATGTTCCTTTTTTTTTTCTCGAAAAGATCATGCGGATTTTGTTGTCTGTACATTGTGTATATTTTGTCAGTGAGGGGATCCAGTGGAGCTGCTGCAGCGGTATGATTTCAGAGCATGCACAGAATGAAAATATGGCAGTTTTAACTCATAACCGCGTAAACAGCTGACACTTTAACGGTGTAGTGCGCGCAGCTGCCCGTGGAAACAGCGCGGGAGGGGTTGATAATCCAGACAGACAGGGCTTATCTGGCGGCCCAATATATGCATTGATGAATTTATAAATTAACCCCAGTGCATGTGGTGTCCTGTCGCCGATAACAGAGATCACGTGATTGTTGCCACGTTTGTTATTGGCAGCTAGAACAAAGCCTACTGATATTACTTCGAACTCAAAAAAGTAAAAGTTTACTTCCTTGTTTTGTTTATTTATTCATTTTGACATTAGTTTTCATCACAGAGTTCAGCTCTCCTTGAAATATGTCTGTTTGGCTTCATGGCCGTTGACCTGACATTCACTGCCATTAAACGACAATGAGTCACTCTTGACAGCCACACCATGTTATTTTATTTTTTATTTTTTGACATAGAAAGTGATGATATGATACCTTTTTATCGTTTTATCATCCACGTGTGTGAATCCCACGCAAAAGAGTGCATTGTGTCCTTAAGAAACTGGGAGTTTTAGATTAAACTGCAGCTGCTCAGTAATATTAAAGACACACTATGTAGTTCTGGGGAGGACATTTTAAATAGAAGAGAAAGATCTTCATTGACTGTTTTGTTTTTCTTCTTTTTTTTCGATTTCTGCCTAAACAAACTGAATTAACAAATTCTGAGTTTTTGTGATTGACCTTAAAGGACAACACAATTCCATACTGTTTGACTTTGCCTACATTAGCCACCATTCTAGCTTCTAACAGTGTTCTGGAGACCTCATTTTCCTCAGCGAACGGCTTGTTTGTTACGTGATAGTACCTAATTTGTATTACTGCCTGATTGATGTAATAAATATTACAATTCGAGTTTGAATTTCTTCTCCAAAACTACACAGTGCCCCCTTCAAGTATGGTTTGAGCACCATGACGCCACGTGGAATGACGTATGTGAATTACACCCCCCCCCCCCCCCCCCCCATACTGTCTCTGGATAGATGCCAGTATAATTGTGCACATACAGGGAACGTATCCCATTAACTGCCTGTCTCCATCAGATACAAGCTTTAAATCAAACTGATTTAAGTGGTTCAGAAGATTGTGTTAAAAAAGAAAAAAAAAAGTAAAGTCATCGCTGTCTTATTATGTGAGACGGAATGAATGGCTCTTCTTTCTATGTGCATCCCTAATTGGTAGGTCATTCTTTTTTTTTTTTTTAAACTAAGAGCTTCTTTCATGCATAAAAGAGAGACACTGAGGCCGTTATTGTTTACAGCCTCGTTGTGCCAAAATTCTGTTCTGCTGAGTGTCTATTAAGGTTAGACGAAACATGAAAGCCCTTATATCATCAGCTACAGCTACGTTTCTTGTAGCAGGGTTCAAAGCTGTCTGTGTGTGTGGTTTGGTGCATGGAGGACGGATCCATAGGGAGTTGTCATGTCTCTGAATAAGAAGTCTGGCTTTTAAACAGCAATGCGGCTCTGCTTTTTTGCATTTCTTTCCCTCACTCTGATTCTATCATGTCATGATTCACATGCACCAGCCTGAACAGACTCAATGCAAATATCGGTTATCTTTTTGCAGCAACTCCCTTTTTTTCTTGGTCGTTAAATGTCACTAAGTTTTTTTCTTAAACTGTTTGCTGTCACTTTATTGGTCAGAGCACTTTGCAAAGATGTCGTAAAAAGGAAACTATTATGGAACAAGGATTTCACTTGCAGTTGACTCCAAACTTATTATGAAATCCCATCATTTACAGCCCAGTCATGCCACCACAGTCATTAGTGAATTCGTACTTTATTTTCTTTTTCTTTTACACGCTTGTTAGTCACTTGTCACTGAGTTTTATCATTCCTCTTAAAAGTAACCTTCACAATTTCTAAAGATGTCTTAGTATCATCTTTGCCATTGAGGACTTAATTCTATGGACTGAAAGAATGTTTTATTAATTACTCATCTCTTCAGTATGATACATGCCTCTGGTATTGTGTTTTAGGTCAGTGATGGAGATGACAGGCAAATAGAATCCAAACAAGTGGTTCTTGTACATTGATAATAGTACACACAAAGGTATAGTTGGTCACTTAGTTAAAAGGGAGTTCTGGTATGTTTCCAACCTGGGCCCTATACTTACATGTTTGGGTGTGTAAACGATTCATACTTACCAGGAGTTTTGGAATCGGTCCAGTTGGCAGCCACGACAGGACTGGAATGACTGCAACCCAATCCTTAGGGGCAACTTAAATCATCAATGTTATGACCATTTAAAGTGCTTGTTTTTGTCAGTGACAGGCTGAGGATGTCACTGTAAGTCTCTGACAACCTTATGGAAACTATTCCAATGGAAATAGACCTTTTTGTATAAATAATGGAGGTCAGATCAATACTTGCTGGCAGTTTCTCCAAGTAGGCTCCAGTCTCCTCCCTTCAACTCTGATTCACGTTTACACTGTCGTATTCATGCAACAGCTCACATCTCCTGCAATTTCAGAATGAGACGTCTCCTTGAATGAGACCTCAATCTTTCTGCTGAACTAATGTTCTCGCTGCAGTCCAGGCGGTTGTTCTGATGTCTTCTCCTGTTTTCTTTGCTGATTTCTGTCCTGTGTGTGTTTCATATCACTACCTCTTTGTCACTTGAATTCTAAGAGATCAGCTGTATTCAGCTCATCTCCGGTATGAATATTATATTACTGTATTACTAATGTATTACTATATTCTCCAAGCTACCCATTTGCTTTTTAAGTCTTCTTAATGATCCCCCATTTCACCGAGCACACAGTCCGGACTGCTAGCTGCATGGCTAACTGAGCTAACAAATTTAAGGCTAATCCAGTTAGCAGCAGTTAACCATTAGCCATCCAGACAAAATCCCCGTTTGTTTTGAATTCGACAGATGGTCACTTCTTACATATTGCACTAGGTTGCATTCATGAGATTAAGCGTTTGCATTTATGTGTGATGTGCACATGATTGGGTTGATTTTACACATGATTTCATCTCAAATGTAAAATCAGTGAAGCTGCAGCAGTCTCTTACATTACTTGGTACACAGTGTACAGAGTGCTTCTATGTTGTTTATGTCTAAGATGAGTGCAGTGATTGTTGTTGAGCAAAATGGATTTGACAGATTTCTCAATCTGATTTCCTCCTGGCAGGTGTGAGTGAGGGAAGCCATAGTAAACCACTCAACAGCTCAGGCAAGTAACCCTCGGAGGCTGCCATGAAGAAGATGGACACCTCAGCCACTGGCAGCTGGACGCTTGACAACAAACCTACCTCCTCCACAGTGAAGAACTCCTGCCACCCCAATCTGAAGGTACTACACTGTGCGGAGAACAACAATTACACAAGCCAATGGGAACAGTGTCATCTACTAGAACACTCATAAGAACATGATGAAGTGTTCAGCCTGAGGCCTCATGTGTCTGTCATATTCAAAGTCACTGGACTGGTTTGGAGGGAAACAATAAAATATCTCTCCGATGACTGGGACCATATATATGTAAGAAAGAGTTCATATGTCGGTTAATGAACGCTTTTGTGTGTGTGGGGGGGGGGGGGGGGGGGGGGGGTTTAACGTTTAATGTTTATGGGGAATAGCCTAAAGCTATTGCTGTATGCATCTCTGCTGCACTGTGATATATTTAGCATACCTGCCAACATTCCTGATCTTAGAGGTAGGAGTTTCCCTAGTTTAACTCTGTCTCCCATTGTGGTCCTGATTGGTATTTTCCCCCGGTAATCTCTAAATTTCATAGTGATACGAATCACTATGGTACCTGGCAACCCAACCCAGAGGCTCACTCAAGCTCTGCTTTTACCCTTCCTCTTCTTCTTTTTGAAGGTCTATATGGCAGTGATGGCTCCTGAACACACATACACACCCCCTCACAATGTCAGATGTTGACTTTTGGTTGTTTTTTGTTTAGTCTTAGGTTAATGTTTAATTCGTATTAAGGTGAGATATGACTTTAGTCCAAAAGACAGTCATTTGAATTTCACATCCTTAACATGTAATGTTGATATATGGAGCACTGAGGTTACTACCCAAGAGAGCCTCCATCTCTTTTTCACAGCCAATGTTGGTAGGTATGCTGTATGTAATTTTAATAAGCAAATTATATATGCATCACTGCTGAATATAACCACTCTAAATGCTGCCTGTGAACATCGATGCAAATCAATGACCGAACACCCACTGAAAGTGAGTTGAGCGTGCTGCATGTGTCTGGTAAGCCTTGCTGATGACCATGAAAGGTGTTGAATGCAGAGGCCCTTTGCACTGGGTATTAAGTTGTTGTGAAAAATTCCTCAAACAAAGTTTGTGCTTCAGTAAAATAGGTCAGAATGAAGGGTCTGTACCTCTTTATTGGATTAAGAAGCACATTGGACAATAATTTCAAAGCTGCTTAGTAAAATACTTACAAGGAATTCCAATCATGCTGCCTTTTTGTACATGTGTGTTTTCCTTCTCTGTGTGTCCTACAATGCACTTCTCAGTGTGGTGCTTTGATACAGCATTCACTTGGTAATCAAGATATTGTTGGGTTTTTTGTCTGTTTGTAACACACACATATCGCTGATGAGAACAGAATTGATTTCAAGTTTGTAAAGCGCACATTGGGATTGTCCTACATACTGCACATGTTTTCAACCTCAGGTGAATATTGTGAGATGGGGAAGTGATAATTTTTTATCTCTTTCCAGGATTTTACTTCTGAGAGTTTTTTTTTGTTTGTTTTTTTGTTTTTTTCAAAAGAAAAATAATGCCATGGACTATACAACATTTTATTCATTCACCAAGGAGACAACAAGTCACAATAAGAAATTTTGCAAAACTTTTATGAAGTTAAGTATATTTCTAATCATTAGTAATAACTACTATATTAAAGTAATTTGATTTAATATATTTTATTTCCTCAATATGTCCTTAAAACAAAATATACACAAATAACTTTGGAAAACCACATTGTGACACCAAAACTAAAACAAAGGACACTTTTTTTGTAACAAGAGCTCTTGAGGACTTTGTTAATAATTGTATTCTAAAACAAAGTTAGAAAGTAGCTCAGATGGATATCAAATAAGATGCAAGACAATGCAACAGAAAAAAAAAATCAAAATTTATGAAAATAGAATATATTTCCTCTCTAGCTCCAGTCTGCCGTCAGCATTACAGAACATAAACACCCAAATATAAAGGCACCACTGCAGATCACTGCTGCAGCCAGGTTGATAAACAGGAGTGAAGATAAATCCAATTTTCAATTACGAAAAAAAAAATCTCTGAGCTCCTCTTCCGTCGGGAAATAGTTCCAGTCTAACTCTGGGTTTTTATTGCTCCAGAATGTCTGAAGCACCCCACTTTCTCTTTCAGAGCTGGTCAGCTCTGGGCAAGCTGGGCAGCTGAGCAGCTGAGCAGCTGAGCAGCGGCTCTGCCCTGCCGCTCCACAACATAAATAAAGAGATAAAGAGATCTGGCAGCAGAAATAATATATTGTGCCTTTTTAATTTAATGACAATATGGCTTGTGATAAATAAACAAATACTGAAGTGTTTATATCAGCGCTTCTCTTCTTCCTCAGCCATCTTGTTAGCTAACCATGTAGTTGCCACCGAATTGACACCAATTAATCTGAGGGCAGCTGGCAGCTAGAGGGGAAACATCCGATTGGTCAAATGTTGCATACTGAGTGTGAATGCATGGAGCGTGTCATTCAAATAATTTTTCCAATTTATGTATTCGTCTTCCGTCAAGCTAGAAAATGATTTTTCATCTACTTTTCTCTACATTTTTAAATAGTTCTTTATGTGTTTTTTACTGCAGAGGTTCAGTGGCCTACGCTTCAAATCTGATTCACAAAACTAAACAAAACTGGGTTTGGAACTGTTTCACCCAAGATGTGTCATGACTTTGTGCATGTTGGTGCTCACTGCATGCAGTTGGTGCCCTTTTGTGTTTTTTTTTTTTTTTTGCCTCCTGCCTCTTAGCCAGCCGGAGTCTGCCACTGTTGAGCTCCTCAAAGATTTAAGAATCTTTCATCTTCTTGCTCTGAAAAACTCCATGTTAAGGGAGACTACTGCTGCAGAGAAAGGATAAACCTCTTGTTCTTTCTGATTGAACGAGCTTTGGGTCAAAGACAATGGGGTTACATGTCACATGACCTAAAGCTCCACCTTGTGCTACTGCAAGAACAACTTGGAATTCCCTAAGAACACTGGTTTCCTAAGGCCACTCTTGACACAGACTACTAAGCCCAGCTCAGGCTGCCAAGTTCATTATATTCTGTTGTTCAGGATCTACTTCTTATATGTAAATTTGAATATGCCAGTATCAGAGAGCCAATAGTATGTGTGGTTTACTGAAAGCAAAGCAAGGCATTTGCATTTACACTCGGGGGGCCACCGTCTGAAAGAATGGCACCAATCTTACTGCATGTGTGTTACTGGACATGATTTTCACCCTCACCAGAGAAATCTGCTCAACTGACAAATCAGCACTTGTTCAGTATCAGGGAAGATTACAGTAAATACATACACTGGGAAAACTAATAAAGTAAATGGGAAATCATTTTGTTTATGTCCTGACTGCTGAGCTTTTGAAAAGGAATTTGTGTATGCATATGCGTCTCTTCTGAGGTCAGGCTATTTCCATCCCTGAGAGTTCAGGCTCTCACCTGTTTCCTATTACGCTGCATGTCAGTCAGCCTGTCAGCTCATAGCGCAGTGGATGTGTCTGTGTCCTAGTGGGATCGGCTTCTCTATCTACCTCGCCTTGCCTTGCCTTTAATCCTCCCTTCGTTGCTGACTGTCAGTGTCCACAGGTGGCCCAACAAAAGGAGGAGGGTGCTCAGTAACACTCTCCGGCCAAAACTTTAACAGCACATTGCTTTCCTATGATGAAGATGCATCTGCACTGCAAACACATGCAACTCGGTGATATCTGTTTCTATCTACTTCAACCCTTATGTTCCTTTTTCAGTCCAGCTTTCAAAATTTGACTCGTAATTTTTCATTTCCACTGTGGCTCCTCTGGTTACTGATTTCCAATTGACTTTGTTTTGCAAAAATTAATGATTCAACAACAATATTTGAACTGCAGCACCAGGAATACTAACTCAATTAACATTTAGAATCAGAATCAGAATCAGCTTTATTGGCCAAGTATGTGATGTGAACACATACAAGGAATGTGATTCAGTTTTTTTCTTTGTTCACGATGTACATAGACATAAATATAAACATAAACCTAACAAACATTCAACTAGAAAGAACAAGAACAACAAAGAACAGTAAGTTAAAGAATGGTATAAAAATAAATAAGTAAGTAAAGTGTTCAGAGGTTTGGTCTATTACAAATATATATTTAAGTGTGTATTTACATACCAGATGATGATGGAGGTGGAGAGAACAGACTGGACTACTGCCGTGTAGAACTGGACAGCAGCAGCTCCTGGGGAAGGTTGAACTACCTGAGGTGACGCAGGCAGTACATCCTCTGCTGGGCCTTTTTGATTATGGAGTCTACGCTGGGCGCCCACTTTAGGTCCTGGGAGATGAAAAATCCTATAAACCTGAAGGCTTCCACAGCAGACACAGAATTATTGAAAATAGGAGTTGAAAAATACCATAAACTTGAAGGCTTCCACAGCAGACACAGAATTATTGAAAATGGTGATGGGGGCCAGTGTAGGGGGACTACTCCTTTAAGTCAACTGTCATCTCCACAGTTTTGAGAGTGTTCAGCTCCAAATTGTTCTGATCACACTAGAGGGCCAGCTGCCCCCCCCCCGTCTGTAAGCAGACTCGTCACTGTCCCGGATGAGGCCGAAGACCGTTGTGTCGTCTGCAAACTTCAGGAGTCTGACAGATGGTTCTCTCAAGGGGCAGTCGTTGGTGTATAGGTAGAAGAACAGTGGGGAGAGCACACAGCCTTGGGGGGTGCCTGTGCTGATTGACTAGGTGCTGGATGAGATTTTACCCAGCCTCACCTGCTGCCTCCTGTCTGTCAGGAAGTTTGTGATCCACTGACAGGTGGAGGCTGGGACGGTGAGCTGGGTGAGTTTGGAGTGGAGGATGTCGAGGATGATGGTGATGAATGCCGAGCTGAAGTCCACAAACGGGATCCTAGCATATGTCCCTGGGGAGTCAAGGTGTTGCAGGATGTAGTGCAGTCCCATGTTGATTGCATCATCCACTGACCTGTTTGCCCGATATGCAGACTGCAGGGGGTCCAGCAGGGGGCCTGTGATGTCCTTCAGGTGGCTAAACACCAGTCTCTCAAAGGACTTCATGACCACAGACGTCAGGGTCACGGGCCTGTAGTCATTCAGTCCTGAGATTGCTGGTTTCTTGGGGACTGGGATTATTGTGGAGCTTTTGAAGCAGGAGGGGACTTCACACAGCTCCAGTGATCTGTTGAAGATCTGGGTGAAGATGGGGGCCAGTTGGTCAGCACAGACCTTCAGACAGGAGGGTGACACGCCGTCTGGGCCTGGAGCTTTCCTGGTCTTCTGTTGCCTGAAGAGTTGACACACATCCTCTTCACAGATCCTCAGTGATGTTGGGGGGTCAGTAGGGAGGGGTGAGGGTGGTGCAGGAGGTGATGAGGTTTGTTTGATGCTGGAGTGGGTGATGGGTGTGAATGTTGGCTTCTCAAACCTGCAGTAGAAGACATTCAGGTCGTCAGCCAGTTCACGGTTCACTGCAATGTTAAGGACATGATAAAAAGAATAATAATACAGGTTGATATAATCCACTGAAACTCAAACAGTCTTCTCTGTCTGTGTTTCTGTAGATGTTTCTTGCCGCCTTGTCCTTTGCCTACTTTGCCAAGGCTTTATCTGGCAGCTACATGAAGAGCACAATTACACAACTAGAGAGGCGGTTTGACATCCCCAGTTACTTGATCGGCATCATAGACGGGAGCTTCGAAATAGGTGAGTTTCCCAAGTCCAATTTGTCCGTGTGTCTCACTTGTGCAAAGTGATATTGTCTCTTAATGAGTAAAAAATCCTTTGAAGTGACGGCATTTAGGTTTAGAAAATCGATGGATTTTGCATTCTCGTGCAGTTGCTCAACAAACTGGGGACACTGAATGAAGATATTGCAATATTGCATATGCATGCCTCAGATAAATATGAATATTGATACAAATTCACCTCACAGTGATGGTGGGTCTATTCTCTTATCTTATATTTAATGCCTTTTCATGTCTCATCTCCATCGCTTCTCTTCTGATCATCTCAACCCTGTAGGGAATTTATTGGTGATCGCGTTCGTGAGCTATTTCGGTGCCAAACTCCACCGACCAAAGATCATTGCGATCGGATGCGTGGTGATGTCTTTTGGGACCTTTTTGATCGCCATGCCTCATTTCATCATTGGCCGGTAAGCAGAGTATTGTGTGTAAACATATATGCATGCATTGCAGTTGAGAACTGTACTTTCTGATGTATGCATTTGTGCTTCACATTGTGAATATCTAACGATACCTGATGCTTTCTCCCTTCCCTTGTTTAACAGTCACATTGGTATTTTGTACGCAGCTATAAGATCGAAACATCCGTCAGACAGTCAGTGAATTCAACCAATAACCTCTCTCCATGTCCAGAAAGCTCACCTGAGTCCACCAGGGCAGGTGACAGACCCTCTATACTGCCCTCTAGAGGTGAGATTAGGAGTAGTGTATGTGGTTAATGCCTTTGGCAGTTTGGTGAAGTCTTGATTCATAAATTCTAATCCCATTTTACCATTTGATTTTGAACTTTAGGCTGTGAGCGAGAGTCTGGTGTTTCGATGTGGATCTATGTGTTTCTGGGAAACGTTCTGCGTGGGATCGGAGAGACTCCTGTGCAGCCTCTGGGAATCTCTTACATTGACGATTACGCACAATCCGAGAATGCTGCACTCTATATTGGTAATGTATTCACTCACGGCCTATCTTAGCAGCTTTACACCTTGAATTAAGACAATTTATTTGAATACTTTTTATTGTTGCCCAACATGTTCCAATTTCTTTATCTCTAAGGTGAATGCTAAAAAGTGTAGTGCCAATGTAAATGACTTATGTTAGACCGTCATCCAGTATGTATGCTTATGTGTTGGCAAGATGTTATATGAATAATTCTTACTACGTGTTTAATAAATGCAGGCTTTTGCCAAAAAACAAATAAAAATACATCTTAAAGGAGACATATTTTGCTCTTTCAGTCTTATGTAGGTTCTTGTGAATGTAAAAGGTCGTGAAAAATTAAAAAGGTCAAAAGGCTGCAAAAAACAGAAGCTCCTCCCTCCGACGAATAACATTGCTCCTCGTCAGTAGTGTCGCCTTCAACTCTGTGATCACACTATATCACACATTTGCATAATTAATGCCTAGCATCTAGTTTGGTACGTAAGAATTATTTTGGTGAAGCTGCTTTGTTGTTGTAAGGGCTGCTTGCTCAGACGTGTGCGAGCTGACCTTGAGACAGGAGCTGGAACAGAGTGTTTCAGACAGAGGGTGAATACAGTGCTGCTACACTGGACAGTATTGGAAAACTGATATGTTCATTGAGCACTGAAGCATGTGAGGCTGTTCTAGTAGTTACCCAAAATTAAATTATGAATGTGAAAATGAGCATTATATGTCTTCTCTCAAAAATTAAGTGAAGCATTGCTGACCTGAGACAAAACACAGGATATTATAGGAGTAGGTGCTAAATGTGGTTAAGTTAAATTCTAATTCTTCTTTTATTTATTTATTTTATTCTAGGATGTGTCCAAACCATATCAGTTATTGGTCCTGTCTTTGGATACCTACTGGGGTCGCTGTGTGCCAAGATCTACGTTGACATTGGCTATGTGGACATGGGTGAGTAAGCTGTCATCTTGCTGATGAATTATGACTGATTGAATAACTGTGTCGTGCTTGATGAATTGATTGTTCAGTGCAGAAATGCCCCCACATTCCCCTGTAGATAGTTGGATCGATATATTTTTTGTTGTACATGACAGTGTTAAAGGTGCATAAAACATAACACCTGCCACAGGGAAATGAATTGGGGCAGATTAAATCTAGTGATACAGTATGATCTAAAGCTGTTGTAAACAAAAACATAAACAAAACTATGACCATAGTAAATGATAATCGAATGAAACAAAATGTTTCCACATGCTCTCTACACAGAGACGGTGACTATTGCCCCTGATGATTCCCGCTGGGTGGGGGCATGGTGGCTGGGCTACCTCATCGCTGGTACCATCACCCTCATGTCTGCTGTTCCTTTCTGGTTCCTGCCTAAATCGCTGCCCATGCCCCTGGATAAACACGATACCAGCTGCACTCCGGAGCAAACCAGGTTCATCAAAGATTCCCCAACCATGGAGCACAAATTCAGACCCGAGGAGCCTGCTAATTTACATCAGATGGCCAAAGGTTTGAATATTGTCTCAATAAGTTTTGTACTGCACTGAATATTGAGTTTTGGCTTCGTAATCTGTATGCATTCAGTAGAATCTGCGACGCGAGCGGGTGTCAGCTTGACTTGATTGTTTCCTGATTGTTTCCTATTGTGAACATGCAGCTGCGGCGTGCCACTTTTGAGCCCAAAGCCCTGTTTCTATTTCCATCCCCATCCCTTGGGACAGAATGCATATTTAACAGATTCAGTGTGGGCAATGAGTGTTCGACATCACTTCCTATCAAACCTCACATGCAGTCATGACACTGTGTATGGGCTGTCACAACTTTCCGTTCCATTGGTTTCACCAGTGTCCTTTGCGGCATTTATCCTTTATTGACTATCATGTGCCCAGCACTCACATTGTGTAAGGAGCACATGTACTCCCATCTGAGCTCTCACGGTTGTGTAGGTGTAGGTGAAGCAACAGAAAGCGTTGTGCCTTTGACCAACAAAAACCTGGTCTATAGGCGATAGGAGCTGTATTTTTCCTGCTATCTAAAGGGCATAATTGAAAAGGTAGAGAGATTTGCCAACATATAGTCGTGTACTCTGCTTGAATGATTTAAGAGGCTGCTTTTAGACATTTCCATGTGTGCAATGTCAGTGCAGCCAAAATTGACGCAAATTTTAGAAGCAAAACTAAAAGCTTTAATTATAGACAGGACAAAGGAAACTCTCCACATGAAGTAAACTAAACTTTTAGTTTTTTTAATGGTCACTTCTGTTCAGTTTGATCAGGAGGGCAGCTGCTCTGACAAACAGTTTTGATCCTGCTTGATACTTTTCAGAATAAAAATTGGGTTTTGTCATTTTAAACATGTTTGTCGGTCTAGTTTTGAGCATCATATCCTTGTAATAAATGCAGTATTAATCAGTAAAAGATTAAGGGAACCAAAAAACAAATGTTCATAATGTGTCCAAAGAGGTAAAGCCCATGTTAGAAGTGGTATTCATAAACTTCCCCATACAGATTTCCTGCCTACACTGAAGAGTCTCCTTGGGAATCCTGTATACATCATCTACTTATGTGTGACCATCGTTCAGTTCAACTCTCTCATCGGGATGGTCACCTACAAACCTAAATACATTGAGCAGCACTATGGCCAGACAGCATCGAAAGCAAATTTTCTCATGGGTAAGCAAAGGACTTTGATAATTCATACTGTTTATCTTGTTGTGGATGATTTTTGTTGGGTCATTTTACCTTTTAAGATGAGTAACAAGCTTGTTTAAAACCTGTGCTGCCTCTCTGCATGGAAAGTATTTAAGGATGCAAAGTGATGTGAGCCAGACGGTCATCATAAGTGTTTCATGAGCCAGCTTTTGATGAATTTTTTATGCTTCAGCTCCCACATCCCTCTTAAGTAAACACCGCAGCTTTAAAATGACAACCAGGCTTTCCCTCAGTCGTTGGACATCCTGTAATGACAACCATTGATTTTTTTTTAAAAAGCACAGAGATTAATTGATAACAAGCCTGATGGAATTGGAGACAGAGAAACAGCAAAGCTCTTTGAATCCATATAACCGAGCGAGCCAAAGACAGTGCTGGGTGATGGGAAATGCATCCCATAATCCTCTCCAACCAGCAAAAGTCATTTTCATCTTTTCACAACTTGACTTCGGCTCACTTCATGAAATATGAATGAGAGAGTTCTGACTTTAATCCCAGTCGGGGAGCAGTGTTGCTGCCTAAAGTGGCCTGACCCCCCCGATAAGAATTTGTTGTCTTCTGCCGTTTGGTTAGGTATGATCAACATCCCGGCTGTGGCTCTGGGGATGTTCTCCGGAGGGGTCATCATGAAGAGGTACAAGCTGGGTATCATGGGAGCAGCTAAGTTTGCCTTTGGGACCTCCCTGCTCGGCTACTTCCTGTCGCTCTTTTTCTTAGCTATGGGCTGTGAGAACTCCAAGGTAGCAGGCATCACAGTTTCATATACCGGGTATGTGATGTCTGGATATATTTCCCACATGTCTCAGTGGAGTAGGTGATGAAAGGCGCTAGGTTTAGGAAATTCTGCAATTAATCATACAGCTAACACACTTTTCACGGTTTATTTGACGTGGCCTTTTCTTGTCTCTGTTTTTATATTCCATGCACTGAAATGATTGCGGCTTCTCATTTGATCAATGTTTCACAAACTATCAATAATATATGCATTTTCCTCATGTTGTCACATACAGAGTGCAAGGCTCGTCTTATCAGGAGCCGTCGCTCTTCTCCGACTGTAATTCGGGTTGCTTGTGTTCGAGAAGGGAGTGGGATCCAGTGTGCGGAGAGAACGGGATCACATACGCGTCCCCGTGCTTGGCGGGATGCGTGTCCGCCACTGGCTCTGGCAGAAACACGGTCAGATACACACCACTGGCGTCATGACACACACCACTGGCGTTATGACACACTCATATTTCTCAGATGACTCAGAAACACAGCTTCATATTCAGCCTCAAGTTTCATTCATATCATACAAGTGTTTCCTGCTGTGCTGCAGCTCATTTGTCATGGTTAAACGTATTGTTTTCCTCTTTGTTTTCTTCATGTTTTTCTTCCTTGTTTTCCTCTTTGTCAGATCTTTAATAATTGCAGGTGTGTAGCGCTGGCTGATACACAACCGGGCAACCTGACGGCTGCCCTGGGCCAGTGTACGAGCAGAGACGGCTGTGACAGGATCTTTCCTTACTTCCTGGCTCTGTCCGTCCTCAGCTCCTTCATCATATCTCTGGGAGGAACACCTGGCTTTGTGCTGCTTGTCAGGTCCGTCGTTGCAGACTCACATGTATCTCAGTATTAAAGAAGCAATACATCATCTTGTCGTTCTCGGCATTTTACACCTCCTGCTCTCAACAGGGAATTTCACACAACAGATGAAAAGGTTATAACAAAATTAAACAAAAAATAATATTCATCACCAGGTGATTACTTTCATTTAGACCCCTGTTTTCTGTTTTACAAGTTTGTGAAATGTTTTGTTATGAAATATGTGCTAATTAGCAAACAGTTTTCAGAAGAGAAGTCTGAGCACTGGATGAAGGCAAATCTCTTGTTTCATTTTGTTGACATATTAGGAGCCAAAGCTTATTACAGAGGCAATTTTAGCACTCCATAAATTAGAAAATACTGTCATAACAGTCATAAAAAGAAAAAATCAATTTTGCCATGTTCTTAGGAATAAATTGTTATATAAATCAGGCTAAGAATGACACACAAACAAACCCCTCAGTACAAACCTACAGGATGTAGACAGAAATTGAAGTGGAGTAAAAAAAAACAACTCATTTTGATGGTTTAGTTATCGCAAAATTATTTTTTTAGACATGGAAAAGGACATCACGGGTAAGTAGGCTAAATGCTTTAACTCACATACATCAACATGAAACCTCCCCAGTTGAAATACATTAAGACAATTACTTAATTTAATATGTGCTTATTTGCATACATTTCCAAAACAGAAATCTGAACTAGAAGAAGCACCTAGTCTGAAAGAAGACATGTTATGGAAGACAGATAGCCCAAATTCTCAAAGGTTTTCACTTGCTGTTTCTGACCTTAAAGTATCTTATCAAAGTAATGTTCTTTTGTAGTGCATAGTGTCTGCCAGTACAAACATTTGACATTGTTATCCTTTAAGTGTTGCAGGACTCTTCTTTAACACCTCAGTTTTTCCTCTATAGGTGCATTAAGCCTGAACTGAAATCTCTCGCTCTTGGAATCCACACGCTGGCCACACGCACCCTCGGTGAGAACCATCTTCTGTATTCTGTTTAAACTACGCAGTATGAATATCAGGTGCACAGAAATCTCTCAAGAGCATTCACTTTACTATATGTTGTTGGGAGCAGAATTACATATTAAAACCATTTTTCTTGATGCTCATTCTTGGATATTTCAAAAAAACGTAAAAGATCCTATGTGAACAGTTGAGGCACCTCTTTACCTCATTAACAGCATTGTTATAAAACTTTAATCAAGTACGGGAAGAAAAGTAATTACATTTTGTGTCATATTTGATCTGTTAATGATAGATGTCTCATCCTGAAGCCAACCTTCATTTGTTCTTTGTTTGGACTAACAAGTCTTTTCAAACCCTACCACAGCTGGAATCCCCGCCCCTATATACTTTGGAGCCATAATCGACACGACATGCCTCAAATGGGGATCCAAGATGTGTGGAGGAAGAGGAGCATGCAGGATATATGACACCTCAGCTTACAGGTAATTCAATATGGTGGGGTTTGTGTTATGACACTCCACATATGATACCCCACAGGGTGTCTTTAAAACTCAGAGAGTTCACTTTGAAATGAGACAGAACGTCTGTAAGCATGCGGGCTGTAATTCTTATCAATACAATGATTAGATTGATGAGAAGGACAATATTGCTGGTGGTGGTGGTCACAAATATTTCTGATTATTAAAACTTGAGACATGAAATGAGACTCACCCTCAGGGACTTGTCGCTCGACTCTTTCCCAGTGTGTCCCCTCACAATAAGGCTTTCTTCGTCTTGCAGGATCGTGTACCTGGGCCTTACACTAGGTTTGAGGACGGTCTCCTTCCTCCTTTGTATTTCAGGCTTTGCTCTACTCAAAAGACATGTAAAGAGGGAGGAGAAATACGCTCTGACTAATGGCAGCGCAGAGCTGGAAACGCTAAGGAAAGAGGAGAACAGCTCCGTCCACTGTGAGCAGTTTATACCGGCATCGGACTGCAATCCCGACAGAGAGACTCGCTTGTGAGCCTCAGCACAACCTCTCCTCTTCTGATGCAGGTTCATGGAGCACCATGAGACGTATAGAGGATCACACACACACCCTGTGCACACTTTTGATAGCACACAGAGTATATATTTGTACAGGATTTGTGTAGATGGACTGTATGATACCTGAAATGAGAGTCATTTTAAAAAAGAAACTACGCTGGAATGTAAAAAAAATAATAATTAATGTGTTTTTGTTTTTAATGAAGACTTTTGTAGAAAAAAGAATGTAATTGTGATGTATTTTCTATGTTGGTTTTTATGATTAAACTTCATGAAATGGATATTTTGGGGGGGATTTAACTTATGTTAAGGTGCCTGAGTTGGGTGATTTAATGCCATCATGCCAGTTTTTTGGGTTTGTGGCTTGGCCTTCAGTTCCGAAAGTGTCTCAACCTGTGTCGAACGAATAAGGTCAAACAGATCAAACCTAGAGGCAACACAGGAACAGCAGCGCTTTTAATGATCTTCCTATTGGCATACGAAGTTGAAGCTTCCACTTCCTGCCTAGATGTGATAGCAGTCGTTCCATTGGTTTTGTTTAGTGAGATTATGAATTTATTACACTTTGTAGCTTTCAAAATCAAAAGTATCTTCATTCTTCTGAACTGTAGCGAACTGACACTGCTGTCAGGTCAAGAATGAACTGTCAAACTTAACATAAAAAGTCATAGAGTCACTTAGAATCATGTAAAGTGTGAGCATCTGCAGTTTGTGATACGGTAAATGAGTGCTTAGATTTCCACCGTGTGGGATTTGGTGCCATCTAGCAGTCAGGTTGCAGATTGCAACCTACTGAACATCACTTGTCTCGCCCTCTGCTATGGTACTCCCCTAGACATGTGAAAGGTTCTCTCTTGAGTCACTGTTCTGTTTGTCCTTTCTGGGCTACTATAGAAACTTGATGGGTACAATTGCAGAGGACCCACTCCATCTGTAGATATAAATGAAACACGAGGTTTCTTATTTTCAAGCAATTATACAAAACAAAATGACAATATAAAATGTCATTTTTGTCAATACAGATGCCTAAATCCTGCACACTGGACCTTTAATTAAACCTTTCTGCCCATCCTTTCTTGGCTTATTCAGTCATAATATACAGGACTATAATTCACTCTATTTACCCTGATTACAAGTTTATCAGCATTGTCTCTGAGAGAAATATAAGTTTCCTGAATAACAGAACATCATCATTTACATGTAGGCCTAATGTATGATGTGTTTCAGTATTGACAATGAGGCTCATTACAAAACCTGCCTTATTTTGAAACCCACTGGATTTTCTTTTTTTTTTTTTTTCCAACATATGATCATATTTGCTGTCACTACGGTACTACTCTAGGATTGATCCCTGACACATTTGACAACAAGGACGACGCTGTCTGACGTTTTGTCTCGTTTATTTTTCACGTTCATGCCTTTGACGTACAGCAAACATACTGTCAACAAATGCAATATACAAAAACAGCCATGCCGTCTCAAATCCAGTCAGTCAGGTTATAACTTTTAAGGTTTGAAGGTAGATGTACATTCAGGATGCTTAACAAAAGACAATTAACAAATAAATAAAATACAAAACAAAACAAAAAATGAAGATCTGTTGTGACTGAAATTTACTGATGTTTGGTTATCAGCTCAGTAAATCAGAACTCATGAATACCATTAAATGCAATAACTTAACATGTATGCATTAGTCATTATATGCTTACAGGCACTATTACCGTGCTCAAGTCTTTAAATAATCTGTTGAAAAATGTCTCTACAGCGACATTAAGGTTTGCATAATGTGTGTATGGGATGTTGTAAGGTATTAATCATCACTTAACGTTAGCATTAAGTGAGCATCAGCCAGAGTGAAAACTTCAGTTCTTCTGTGCATTCTTCTTTTGTAGCATACAAAAAGAAAAAAAGAAATGCTACAATTTGTTGTGTCCTTTAGAGGTGCTATTTGTAAGAAAAGCAGATTTTTGAGTCTCAGTCAAATAATGACGCTCTGGGTTTCCCAACTTGACACACCTAATGTTTTGGGATGACAGCTGACCAGTCCTACAATCCCAAAGACTCGAATATCAACTTTTTAAATACCAGCTCAGTTTAAATTAAGAAGAAAGTTGTTAAAATATGCTACAAATATAGCCGCTGGTGGCTTAATTCATAAAATACACAGTCCTAGTGTTATGAGAGGAAACGGTATCCGTGGAACAAACAACACACGTAACCAATTCTGCGCTGTATCCCTATGGTTACTGATCCTTTTTGTCTTCAGCGCTCTGGAGATTCTGTGGATGAAGCAAAGGGTTAAAAACAGAATCACTCCAGTATCAGTTAGGTTTGATTTACAGTCAGTGGTGTTGTGATTTGGTATTAGCGTGAACATAAGTTCATCTGTTGATGTGTACGTTTTACCTGGAGTTGATGGTGCTCCGTCAATAGTCTGTCATACTCGTGTGCCAGACCTTTGGCCTGCCTCTTCATGGCCTCCACCTCAGCATGAGACTTGTGCACAGCTACACACACACACACACATTAATGCCCCTTAAAATTAGCATCTCAGAATTTAAGCTTGTCATGAACAGGTTATTTTAAGAACGGTTCCCTGATTTTAGAGGGTGTGACTTCAGATTATCCAGTATGAAGGACTTGATGATTACCCACCGTCCTCAGCAGCCTTCACTTGATGTGTCAGCTTTTCAACCTCCAGCTTCAGTTGCTGGTTTTTTGCAAACATGGATTTTTCCTCGTCCAGGAGAGCCTGCACAAAAATGATTATCCTACATTACCAACAACAGACTGTACAACACGTACAAATACAAATACTTAATATGACAGGATAAGTTTAAAGATGCAAATTTAATTATCTTCCCAATGTGGATGGAAAGTCGGGGGAAGACGGCAAACTGACAACTGAAAATCCCAATTTGGGATCTCAGGGCATCCAGAGACTTGAGTTCACATTGGACAAGCTGTACTGAACCACTTTATGTTTCTTTGTATAGTTAAAATAAGTGCCCATCTACTTCAGTTGTTTAGCAAAATGCTGTTACACTGTTTTGCTGTGAAGCTCCAGAAATGTTTTGTGGACTACAAAACGTCACCTGACGGCATGGGGAGGGGCAGAAGTGACTGAATTTTCATTTTTTGGGAACTTATCCTTCACTGCCAACACTCTTTAAAAGGAGGGCCTGAGTCACAAACATTTTGAAAACACAAAATGATGTAATTCAGGCAGTGCAGGACAAACTACAGTAGAAGAAACGGGAAGGAACAGATTCAGGCTCACTTGTTTAAGCGTCAGGTTGTCTTCTTGGTGCTGCTTGGATGCTTTGACAGCACTGTCCATTTGCGCCTGGAGACCTGCTGTAGTCTCCAAGGTGACAGCAACCTGGTTTAGCAAGGTGACAACCCGACGCATGATACTGGGATGAGTTCACAGGACGGGAAAAGATGAGAAAAGGAAGATAAGACAAAGACAAAGACAGAAACTCAGAAATGGAATTGTGAGTATTTGACATTTGTTTGAGAATTTGAAGTCCCAAAGACATGATTCTGTTATTCTGAAAGAAAGAAATGACACAAACAGCCAGAGGAAGAGGGAGAAGCCGGAGATGTAGAGGTTCCTCTGGGATCTGAACAGCTTCATGTGGACGTGGTCGTACACAGTCGGGTTCACATTGGCATCCTGCATGGGCTGAGGCCCCGAGTACTTCTGAACCTCACGGAGAGCATCTGAGAGTGGGTGAGGGCACAGAAACACGACTGATGCTGACAACGTGCTGTCAGTGTACTCACTGGTATTTAATGCCTGTCACTCACAGGTAACTGCTTACCAAGAAAAAGAACAATAAGAACCATGATCATGGTGAAGAAGCACTTGTTCCAATAAGGAGACAACCAGTTCCATATTCTCAAGTTGAAAACAGAACGCCATCTACAGAGGAGGTTAAAAGGACGTGTGAGTGTCAGTGCCATGCAGCAGATCTGCTCAGAAAGGACATGGACACACTCTGCTGGTGAGTTGTGTGAACTGCTTTTGTCAATTTCCTTATTTACAATCGAGCGCACACGCCCTTTTTCGATTGATTCAATGATTGAACTTTTGGGTTTTGTGTGTTGAACTGCAGTACCTCTTTGCTGATATGAAGGGTATACACAAGATGAGGTTGACTGCAATCTCTGCATAGAGAAAGAAAGCCACAGCTGTCCACTGCAGAGTCATTGTGACTGGGATTTCCTGAGGAGATTAGCAGGTCTCATGAGCTCCATGCAGAGTAAAGAAAGTCAGTGAAGAGTAAGTAAGTGAAGTCATTTACTTTTTGCTTAATCAACTTTATACAGGATATACTGCGGTACTCTCCTACTCTTTTATACTGTAGAGTGACTTATTGAGCACACACATGCGTCTCTGTGGGCCTACTACATACAACCGGCCTTCTGTAGCAGGCATTCATAGCCCATTTTCTATTTATAGGCTTTTACCTCTAGGTCTATTCCCACTCTTCAACGTAAGTTTCGTCGGCTGTCCTTTTGTTTAAGAGCAGGAGGTGGTCAGTCTAGTCCGAGCGATTAATAAAGTTGTTGGCTTACCGGGCAAAGTTGAGCGATCAGCAGAAAGAGAAAGTCCACACACACATACACACACACATTCACTAACACACACACTCACAACAGCTGCTGGTGAGCATCTGAGAAGCTACAGCCCCTAAATAACACTCTGCTGCTCAGTTGACATCACCGGTCGCCCCCTCTGGGTTTGTTAAAGAGCACAGCCACACTGACAAAACTGAGCAAATATGAGTTTTTAGTCTACTGAACGAGAACGAGATGTGTCTCTTTCTTTTTTCCTCTGTGTTTGTGTGTGTGTATGTGTGTAAGCATGTGTAGCTGTTGTCTTCTCACATTTCATGCCACGGTACAAAGTAGTCACGGTACAGAACACTCTGTCTCTATCCATCCCCAAACTTCTAAAAAAAGAATCAGTATTTTTACTCAGACTATCACTTTTGATATGTCGACCTCTCTGACTGGGCATTTTGTATTCACTGAAGACACCATGCAAATGGCCACAAGGGGGCGGTGTTATCTAACCATCGTATCATAGCTTCTGCACGGGGACAGGAAGAAGGAAGTCTTGTGCCTTTTGCAATTACTGCAGTAAATTCAATCCAAATATTCCCCATGTGTCATGGAGATATGCAGACAGCCAACAGCGTGGATAGAAAAGGCTCGGTTTACACACCAGCTGTCACTGACATGGCGGATATAGGCTCATCACAAAAAGACTGGAAAGGGAGGCTCTTTTTGTGTGTTTGTGCGCTTTTTCAAAAAGGAACATAAACATCTTGGCTTCCTCGTAAACACATAAATTGCCCGGGTACTGCACATCAACAAAAGCCGCTGTGGGAATTCTCAAACGTGGCCTTCCGTACACTCTTCCTCCATTTAAATAATGAGTTTTCTTTTACAGAATTCAGCTCCCAAGAACTGTTCTGTGTATTCTGCCTCTCTCCACTGCATTCAGCTCGCAGGAGTGTATTCACACGGGCTTCCTCTGTGAAAGAGACTGATAGCTGCTATCCTCTTTGACTGCGTGTCTTGGGAGTGCCGAGGAGCAAAATGTTTACAGCTGCGCCCTGTGATAGCTTTTTGAGTGTGGGCAAATGACTGTGGCAGAAGTGAATACACTTTGATTGCTCTCCTCTCCTCACCATCTCAGAGGTCGCAGCTCAGGAGACTGGAGAATCATTACAGCAAAATGCCTGCAATAAGCAGATGGTCAGGCCGTGGTTATGGTGTGTGTGATGGAGTGTTGCACCCTGAGAGCGCCATCCTTTTTACTTATTGTCTTTCCATATACACTGTACACATTACTGTCAAGGTAAAGTAAAGAATGTGAAAATGAATATAGACTTTATAGATGCTTTCGTAATGGTTATATAAGGTTGTTTTCATTAACATTTCTTTTTTCTTTTTTGATCCAAGTGAATTTGGTCAAGCACAAATTCCTGTCTGCGCTACAGACTAAACCTACTTGCAAGATGAAAGCAGGGTAAAGCATAAGCTGACTGTTATTTGTTCAAGGTCGGCAGCCCTTTGCTCAGTGACCTAAGGGATCTGTCCTGTGTGTCATCAGTGAGTGTATCAAAAACATAGCAAGGAGCTGAGCTATTCAAATATTTTAAAAAACAATTAGATTATTTTAACTCAATCAAAAGAACCAGATAAGTTTTACAGGTCCTGTGAGTGTTATTGATGTATATTTTCTACATTTGGCTGTTTGTGCCCAGAATACCTCCACAGAGAGGCATCTTCAAACCTGAGTCTCTCATGTATATCTCCTGATGCGCTCCTCACCCTGTCCCTGAGGGGTAGAACAGATACCCTGCAAAGGAAACTCATATCAGCTGCTTGAATCCACAATCTCATCATTTCAGTCCGAACTATATACGTTCAACCATAGCTGAAGGTCAGGACATAAATCGACTCATAAATTGAGAGCTTTGCCTATGGGCTCAGGTGCTTTTCTTCACTGTAATGGCCTGGCATTCTCAATGTTACTTTCATTTGTGAACAAGTCAGTCACCTCAGCCCGTGCTGGCCCATGTGACCCAGCATGAGCTTTATATTGGTCCCATATTTATCACCCATTGTGAGTCACTAATAGTGTCAAGAGTTGACCCTCAGGCACCACAAGGGCACCTTTTTCTGCTCACTTACCCTGGATCTTTCCTGGCATAATTGGCCAATGGTTGGTTACCATGTGGATAAAACATGGTGTCAGAGGTACTGATTTTAATGGAAATGCAAGTCACATAGTCACAGGTCGCCTCATAACATACTAGAGGTTGAGCGCTGTGACAACCACCCACCTACCAACAAGATCTGTCCCTGACACTATAGCATGATTGAAGAGATACAGCAGCCCAATAAAATCCAGGGCACAGACTCCCACTAACTCCTCGAACTTTGCTCAAGTAAAAATCAGTTGGTCTTAAATGTTCCTTCAAGGTGCAGTTTCCTGCCAACTTTATCACCCAAACTTAGTATTTTCCGACCTCTACTGAAAAATGCCTGAGCGAAGCCCAACCTCGCCTCCCTGAGACATCTTGACTCTGACCTTACCAACAGCTTTTTGTTTCTGTAACTGTAGTTTGTTTTTCTGACATGTTTGTACTTTTGTCAGAAGACTTCCAGGGCACAAAAGCTGAATAATGAAGCATCACTGATCAGATCAGTCAGACCATTATCCCAAATCACCCAGCGTTTTCCAGCATAGACTCATTAAATGTCAAAATGTCCAGTGATCCCAAACCTACAGCCTCTACCTAGTCTGAATACTCCAAGTTATGTTTTTTGCAGATCTGAAGCTCAAAGCCCAAAATCATAAATCAAGGCTAAGGAAACCAGACCATCATCTCCCTGGACAATGCAGGGTGACTTACTTTATATTTGGTCTTTTTGAAAGAACACAGTAAATTTCTCTTTGACTGGAAACTTGCCTGCAAACAAATTTACAAGAACCCACTTAGCACAGAAACACTGAAACTCATTTTCCGGTGGTACAAGATTTTAAAAGCAGCAGTACTGCTACATCTGCTGCAATACCTTTCCTTGACTGTTTAGTTGGTGGGTCTGAGGTCAGAAGCTTTTGTAGGACTTTACCTGCGACAGGTTTGCCAGCGATGGAGCCCAAACGCACAGACCAAGCTTGAAGCTCTGTCGTGCTATTAGCTCTGCATCATGGGGACAACCTTGGTTTCAGGAGCTTTACAAACATTGAATACAACAGAAGAACTAAAGATATAAGACTCCGATTATGCATCTGAATTAAAGCTCACCAGGAAGGACTACACATCCACATATAGTCTAGTTCTTCAGTGAATCTTATTTGTTTATTTACTGTGATGAGATGACTGCTGCTACATATACTAACTTTTGGTTAACATTCAGCTAACTATCTCTTTGTTGGAACAGGATTTTTTATTATTATTTTTTTTTTATTTATTCATATGCACAATGATAAAAAAAAAAAAAAAAATCATACTTCATAATACAAAGGCAAATATTTGTGCAGGAGAGGAAAAGAAGCCCAAATGGCTTATATAAAATCCTCCCCCTCAATACAAAATCACTAAAACAGATTAACTATTCTGATATTGATATTATTTAAAAGTTAAAAAGTCAGATGAAATCACCAACAGACACTACTCAAAATTAGTTGGGGATATTGGGATATTTTTCCTTGATTGCTGCTTTTTTTTATTTTTTTTATTTGGGCTTGGTGAATATTTTTGGTCCCCAATAATAATGCAACTCATTTCATTTGACTTCTATCGCATATCCATGAACATATCCCAATAACCCTGACTAATTTTGAGTTGTTTGTGTACATCAGCCTTAACAGAATACAAGTTGGCCACGATTGGCCTATCACAAGTATCGGTATCAGCAATTGTGTTGTCCGATATGTGTTAATATGAAAACTCTTTTTTAGAGTCATTTAAAAAATAAAAACAGTAATCTAGTTTTGTGTTAAACTGCTCAGTAAACTACATCATCTAGAACAAACACATGTCACCAACACCAACATGGCTGCCAACTTGGCACAGAAAAGGATGAAAATCAGAACAAATCTAGTCATATTGACAACGGCAGTAATGTGAAGTTAGTCAGTTCTGCGAGCTAGCTAATATTCAGGATCAGGTCTACAATGTTTAAGCCATGGGATTTGGTGACGGTTAATTACCATACAAAGTTTTTCTGAATGTTGATATGTTGATAAGCTATATCTGTGATACACTAACATCAGTCATTAGTATCTTAAACCTTGACTTGGACTAAAGAGAGAGTGATGATGACTTATCCCTGGTATGAGCCTTAATCTAAGTCAAAGACTTGAGAGACCATGAAGATCTCTGTTTGTTTTGTCAGGTATTTATTGTGGTAGCAAACATTTCCGTCTGGTTACTTTATCTGTTTGAAATGGATCATATAATGAATTCAACATATGTACATTTCTCTAGTTAACAACAATTACAACATCAAATCATTTATTTTGAAAAAAAATAAAAAATAAATAAATGTACCCAGTCAGCCAGCAGTGACACAATTCTCTTTGAACCAGTGTTTCAAACTTCAATAAGCTACATTAAGCTATAGCCACATATAGAACAGACCATTAATCATGTTTCGTTTGAATACTTATGTAAAGTATCTCTTTAGATGTGGAGGATATGACTTTGATACTGAGGCTGCTGAGTCCACACTTAGAATCAACCTACTTACAGTGGGTGTAACTGTACAAACAATGTCTCCTGTTTAGATTATGATATATGGGCATATCTGGCATATTAATAACTGTGTTTGTTGAATAAGAGAATGAGGCCAGATAATGAATTCACAGTATATTAGCAATTGCTGTGCTGTATAGACTGTTTCCCAGCAACGCTATTTCAAGATGCGCGTTCAGTTTCACAGAGAGCTACGGTAAGAGGAGTTGAGGGGGAGTTGTTGTGCGGTTAACTGTGCGAATCACAAAAAATGATGGGTGGAAAATGTTCAATATCAAAGAGGTTAACATTTATTTCAGCACAGAGTGCATACTTCTGTGCGTCTAGGGATATGGTCAGATCCCTGTTTCAAAATGTGGAGGAATAGCACCTTGTTTATGATGAAGCAGCATACTATTTAACTGTGTATTTAAGGTTAAGGTTGAGGAAAAGTTTGTTTGTACTTAGATGATCCATATTCAGCAAGAGATATGTCAGATTTTATAGAGGAGGCAGATTGAAAACTTTGGATAGAGGATGAATCAACTGTCTGTATGTGGTGTGCCAGAAACGAGTGAAGTGATGATACATACAAATGTACATGTTAAAAAACTGTTTTCGGTAATATTAACTAGGGGAGGCCAATAAATCATTTAATAATATTGATTATATATGTTATCTATATTGCACTTTTCATGATACTCAAAGACACTATAAAAAGGTTGGTTGTTGTTATCAAGAACTAAACTATGCCCGAAACAGTAGTTACCAAGTTTCTTTGAAATTGACCTAATAACTGAAAGTGAAGAGATTTAATCTGCTGAATGTTAAATCAGGTTTCTACCAACTGTGATCTGAAGATTCAACTCGCTGTTGGCAGCACAGTGGAATTTTAAGTATGGAGCGTGGTGGTTTTGTGAGGGATTTGGTTGTCATAGAGGCTATTCACATTTGGTATAAACATCAGTTTCTGAGTGATCGGATCACAAGTGACTACTCAACTGACATCCTCTTGTGAAACAGCAAGAAGCAACAACAGACACAATTGATTACACACTGTCTAATTTCCAGTTGGTTCACTGACTAACTGTTTGGACTCTCTTAACCTGTCAGTGTTCACAGCAGATGTCTGTGAGCACATTCTGTTTCAACTAACCTTTGAACTTGTGGCTGTAATATCCCCAGACTCACTTACAAAATCGCTTGATTTTAAGAGTTGTTGAGTGAGGAATGACTTAAATAACTTTGCAAAGCTGTGTTATGACAAATTCAAAATTATTCATGCCTTCCTGTAAATTCGGCTTTAAAAGGCACGACATCATGTTATTTCTTTCCTTGTAAACTGTGTTAGTTTGTTGCAGAATCTCTGTACCAGCACATCTGCTTTAGTGTCTAAAGAGCGTCATACCTCCCTACATTTAGCAGCTGTTCATTTCCACTAGATTTATGAAAAAGACACCATTTTATCGTTGGTAAGCGTTACAATTATTATTATTTTTTTTTACAAATATAGTAACTGGAACTAGTGTAGGCAACTAACTTGACACCCATGGGTAAAATACCCAGACTTTGTAAATTGTGGAATCAGGATGAACTTTATAAACTTTGTAAAGTGCTGTTTACAACAAATCTTAACTATCTGGGCATTCTTGTTAGTACAGCAAGTGCTATACATGAAGACTTTTCTTTATTTGTGTAAAAAGTAAAAGATTATATTTTGTATTTATTTGCGTATTGTACGAGGAAGTGAGGATCCAAACACAAGTGGTCATTCAACACACATGTAGAGATGCATGTTAATGCCAGATGTGAACTGATGTGCTGTCTACACATATTGATAAGAAACATGAACCGCCTCACACTTAACTCCTTCTATACTCCGGCTAGTGTCTTGTTAACTTGTCAGCTAGTGCTCATCTTTTGCACTGATTGTTCAACCATAATGGGATTCAAGACTGTCCAAGCCCGACATTGTCTATGCAGAAAATGAATGGGACATTTACTTTAGGAGCTCTGGAAACTCACAATTACCTCTGCTACTTTGCAGTTCTATAGTGACATGAGGACTCTTGGAGGAGAATGGAATCCATTTCAAATGTAATAGTCTATTTTGGCTTTAGTGAATACAAATGATCACCATGTATATCAGGCTCAAGCTGCCAGTCTGTGTTGGTGGGCTCTGTTGTGATGGCCCCATTCATATCTTTTTTCCATGTGGAGAGAAGAGTGGTGGTATAATCACCAGACAGTAGTCATCACTGTGAGGGGAGCTGGAGGGCAGCAATCTTCTCTCTGCCGTCTCCCCTCGCACTCACAGTGGTTGACACTCTGTCACTGCCTGATAAAACAATTCGACTGACACATGGCTGCATGCACATACTGTAGGGGCATAGCTGCACATGCTGCAGTATGCACCTACAAAATACAGGACACACACATTGCTGCATAGATGCGTGGACAAACACACACATACACACACACACACACACAAACACACACAAACAAACACGCACACATGGGGACCGGGCGTGCAGCCATGTCGGCACAAAACTTCTGACTTCTTTTCGTCCTTCACATTTTTGGTTTAGAGCGATAAGAATATGCTCGTCGGTCCCTTTGTCTGAGCCACATTTCTGAAAAGGATGATTAAGATTTTCACAGAATAACGGCACATTTTGTGGAATGTAAATTCTTATTGGAAGCATGCATGATGTGATGAGCAGTTCTAGTGCTATGGCTAATTTGTCTTCATATGAAATCCATGATTGCATTATAATACCTCATTATTTCACTACTTAAGGATGCATTTGAAGATGATTGTCCCTGTTTACCCCCCAGGATTCTTTTGTTCTCGGATATAGAACAAAAGTGGATTATAAAGGAGTGCACTTTATGTGTCATTAAACATCTGCTCTCTACTGATAACCACAGAGAACCACAGTATTCACAGCATCGATTTAAAGGCAGACTGGTCTGTTATTTTTTTCCAATACCAGACAATGATGTCGGTAAGGTCACAGCAGGTAGAGGTCATACACCATTGTATCCGTCTGCCTTCGATTCCTTGTTTCTATTGGAGGCTCAGCCTTTCTTGTACAGAGATTATGGGTTGTATATCAGAGTCATATATCTTCCAACTCTATAAAGTGTCCCTCCATCTCTCGAAATGTGGCTTAGTGAGAGTAACATTTGGAAAATGACCACAACCAGCAATTTGTCAGGCTGTGCTGACTGGTGTGCTCAATTCAGTTTCTTCTTCTCTACGATAGCAGAATTACGGCTGAGTGTTCGCTGACCTAATCCAATAGAGGCTCCATACGGACGGAGTAATGTGATTTCCCAGGCTTTTATTCTGTGTCTGCAGCTGGATAGAGAGGGGCCCCGAAGAGATGGCATCTGAATTGGGGACGGCTGCCTAAGAGAAGCAGCCATTGAGCGAGGGAGAGGACAGGACATAATGTATGTGACAGAGACGGCAGCCATGACATGGAGTATAGGGGCGAAGGAAAAGGACACGCCAGGGTCAAGGGATTCTAATAAGGCTCACAGTGAAGCATCAGTTAACCTCTGCTATTGACTACCAGTGTATTGACCTATTTTTTTCTCTTCAGGTCACCTGAGGTTAGAGGTGTATAGCGGTGACCTGCCAGCCTATCCAATATGCTAATTAGTTGACCTTGAGAGATTTGTTGCCATTTGTAAATGTCACGTCAGTAAAAGTGGTCATACATCGTCTAATAACATGAAACTACTGGAAGTTAATATAGAAGCTTTTCATAACAATAAGAGTAGATGACACTTTCTTCAGTCAAATGCTGTGTTTTGACTGAAGAAAGTTTTAAGACAAAATAATGCTTGAATCTCAGTGTTGTGTTTACAGTTGAAAAAGGACAAAGAAGTCTTATGACAATGCTTTTGTGTAAAATAGTCTCTAATAACAGGGCATGTTTGTTTGTGTCACATTGTCACATTAGGTTTCATTAATCTATATGTTTAATAGCTTATTTATTTTTTGATATTTAAACAATGTGTCCCTGTAATAGACAGATAAGCATGATTATGCAAATACTTCTTTGCCTTTTGCTTAACGCAGCTTTAGAATTAAATTATATTTTAATTATATTATATATACATATTTTATCATAATTAGTTTTTCATTATAGATTGAGATAGCAGATCATTGCCCAATTTCCACCATAGCATTTTACAATATACCCCAAAGCATTAGATAATATCGGGGTACAGATCTTGTACTTAAACTGAATATTTCAAATGCATCCTGGAGCACAATTCGTAGCTATGTGACAGAGTGCTCTTATAAATAAAAGTGAATCCGCTCTGATTTTGAATCAGTGTTAGCTGTGGCCTGGCTCCAGGCCTGCATTTACAATCTTGTGTTTGAGAGCTCCGATCCTGCTCTTATGAACAACTTTTCCCCCAGTTGGAGATGCCACTGCGCCAGCCTGTCATCGCCTTTATAGTTAGGACCAAGGTTAGGCACGTCATCAAACTGTGCCAGAGCCAGAATCCAAACAAATATAGAAACAAGCACTGATAAGAAAAAAGGTTGAGTTTATAAGCCTGTGAAATGAAACTGACCGGAAACAGCACTTAAGAATACCACCATGTGCTGAAGGCATATTTTTTTAGAGGAAACTAGAGGGGACTTTTAGATATGGTGAAAAAATTAAGATTATAAATTTTCCCTCTGGTACATGAAGAAATATAAGATGAGGAATAAGGAGGGATTCAATATTTATTGTTGTTTCTCCCTCGAAGGCCTCAATCAGGAGCATGTTAAAGACGCTTTACAACCATGAAGCTTGGTGTGACAATGAAATAGTAAATAGTTAAACTTTACTCAACATATAACAAAAACATCATCTTACATCAACGTACATGATAAACTAGAAGTAAAGTGGTCCCACTAGTACTCACACAGCTTCAGTGTCGGCTGAAATTGACATCAAGAAAAGCGATACATCAGTCTCAGTGATTAGTGAGAGTCAAGTGCCCCCCCTCCCACACAGAAAATGACTAACAAGAAGTGAATGTTGGACTGAATAATGGCAATTCAGTCAGAACAACAGTCTATGTTCATTGTGCTTGAGAGACCTTTTTTGGCTTTAGTCAGTGTGGCTGCACCCCAGGATGGAAAACAATTGTGACCTCAAATAATAGTAGTGGGTGTAAACAGTATTGGTCTTTGAGAGGTAATTTTAGAAGGCAATCAATACAAATGATTTTTTCCAGTAGCACTGATGAAGTTTGGAATAGTACCTGACATTTGAGCAGAGGTCTAAATTATCTGTCACCAGGACTGGAACACAGCCGGTAGTTGTGAAACAGGTAACAGAAATATGTCTGTACATTTGTATATTGATTCCTGACCTTTAAAGTTTCCCTTCTCAAAGTTGGATTCATATACATATTTGTTAAATTTATCCTGTGGCTCAGTTTCTCATCTCGTAGGTCATTTTCCCTCCCCCGTTGGCTAATCTGTTGCTGGCTGTGATTCCATCTCCACTCTCAATCACAGACATGCCCTCGAGGCATCGTGACATGCACGCTGCCTGTTTACAGCAGGGTCATAAAGAACCTTGCCTGCATCAATATTCCCATATCAGCCCTCTCTGCTGTGCTACAAAACCACACACTGGCAGCCAGAGAGGCATCTGATCGAGGTTGCGTAATCGCTCTGGTAGCCAACAGCCCTGTGCTCTCAGGATCTAAAGGGCTCTTCAATTTTCTACTGTACCTGAGACAGCAAGGGCGTAATAAGCTCATTACTGAGATATACTGCGGTGCACAGTGTGCATATACATTTGTGTATGTGTGCCTTTATGTATTCATGTGAATGCACCGTATCTATCCACAGAATCTAATCCTTGACCCTGGGATTGTAATGAAGAGAGCCAACAGGCTAGCTAAGCATGGCTTTATATGCTAATGTATATCGTAACTCTGCATCTAGATTTAGTGTTAGAGCGCGGACTGAATGTCATAAGCTGACAGTTTTTCCCTCTTGCAGATTCACGCTACTGAACTTCTTCTGCAGCCGTGTGAATAAATTATCCCAACTTATTTAGGGCAAACTTGGTTCGTAGATAAGTTGAGCTGAAAATTCAAGGCTGGCTGCGTTATAATCTACCAGTAGCAGCCACCTGGGAAATACAATTTCACCGTCTTATTCATTGACAAACAAAGGAGAACACGCACTATTGGTAGACGCGTACAGGCAGCAAAAAAGAGCTTCATTATGTGTTGCTGTGTATTGTAAACAGAATCTTTTATTAGGCTTTAATATTGTTTTAATATTTTGTGCAGTTGTGCAGAGCCTTGTTGTTAGGCTAGTGTTATTCAAAACAGACACTTTGATAACATGACCATTCCCCACATTTCCCTTCAGTTTGATTTAATAACTTCTCTCTAAAAAGGTAACATCTAAGGATTCTGGTCTTTTCTGAGAATTAAAACAATATTTATTATTTTCATTGTGCTCAGTGTGAAGCTGCCCTTGTCACGGTCCCTGTCCCACCGTGAAGTCAGGCTCAATTCATCATACCAAAATAAGACAGCTGTAGATTTTCCATTTGGCTCAAAGACGTGACTGTTGAAGTAAAGCAGACTAGGCTTTGATTACATCTGGTTTATGTCAAATGATGCAATGAACCATGGTGTCCTGTTGTGTCTGTGGAATGTAAGAGTTCTTAAACTGTAAGAGCAGTGATCATGAACAGTTCCCCCATAGCTTTTTAGTTATAGCAACATAACATACACTGCTTTGCTACTTCCTTTCCATCTCTCTGTGTTTGACCTGTCTGTCATTGTTGCGTCCTCACACCTATTGTCATATTTCAGTGCGAGGGCCTTCCCTCAGAGGGCTCCCAGACAATAAGGTCAGTGGTCACTCGGGATTGCAGGGTCTGCTGTCAGAGCAAGTGGCATTGTGATGAATGGGAGTAATCTCACAGCTGTTACAGAATCACAAACACTTTACTTGGGGGAGGGGAGAATAGGACGCCTTTTGCCGCGTTATGTGAGTAAACACAAAATTTATTATAAATATACATATACATAACAATTCCTACTTTCTCCCTCTAAATATACCTTGTTTACCCTAAGCTGTACACATATTATGTATGTACACAAAGAACTGTATGTTGCTACCGTTACAAAAAGCCATGCAATATCTACAGTACAGTATATGATGTGTCTATGAAACCTACATTTGTTCTCAATAAATAGTAATAAATTATCCACTTCTTGTTTTTGTACATTCTATTGCACATATTATTTACATTTCTGCTTTGGATTAACATTTTCCCTTTTTCATCATGACCTGATGTCAGTTTTAGCTGCTTTAATTGATCCTAAAAGTAATGAGTTCCTCTACTCCACGTCCTCAGACGACAGGCATTTCTGTCGGGCATCTTTGTCCTCAAATGTCACCTTTTTGTTCCTCTTTGGGTCGATCCAGGAGTTGTGTATAATGGCATTGTTTGGAGTGGGATCCGCCTCAATGATCGACACCACTCGCTTCTTCATCTTGCTTTTCAAGACTTTCTGAAACTTCTGCCTCGTGAAGGCATAGAGTAGAGGGTGAAAGATAGTGGTCCCGTAGGCCATGACCAGGAAGCCCAGTCTCAACTTGACCATTAGGTCACTGGGGCCCACACTCAGGATGACTGTGTTGAGTATTGTGATGGGCGTCCAGCAGAGCAGAAAGGTTGACACAATCAGGAGGGACATCCTGAAAACCCTCTTTTGGCGCTCTCGCCTCTCTCTGTGGCGCTTAACAGCCCTGCGCAGGGCGATGATGACAGACACAGAGGTACGCATACCCAATGTGGGGTTGCGGCTGCCGCTGCTTTGGGATCCATCCGTGGCCTCCTGCTGCGTTGTCATGGCCGTCATGGATGGTCGCTTTTTCCTGCGAGCCTTCTTCTTCTGTGAGGCATGGAAACGTGTGCCAATGCGAATATTGAGTGCCTGCAGGATCTTTGAGTAGGTGATCAGCATGACAACGGCAGTAAAGAAGAAAATAGGGATCTGAGCAAGCAAGTGGTAATAGAGGCCAAGTTCTGTGTAGTACTGATTAGTGTGGACGACATTCTCCACCGCTGTCTGGTTCAGGTCAGCATGGCCCTGGGCGAAGAAGCCCACCTCAATAAAGGGTACGAGGAAACTAATAAAGGATAGCACCCAAATGGCAGACAGCAGGGCCAGGGCACGGCCCATGGTCAGCACCCGGTTGGCTGGTTTAACTGAGATGTCGTAGCGATCAAGGGTGATGGCAAGCACATTAGCAGCAGTGGCAACACTAGCGAAGGAGACACAGGCTTCATGGAAGCAGCAGACGAGAGCGGTGTCTCCCTCCAGGGAAAGCAGCACCACCACAATGGTGAGGGGGATGCAGCACACGCAGACCAGCACATCCAAAACATGGAGGTTCATAGTGACAATGTTACTGACAGAACTAATGAGGTTCGACTTCATACAGTAGAGGGCAAGGACAGTGAGGTTAGAGCTCAGGCCCAGGAGGATTTCCAGCATGAGGAAGCCAGTCAGGGAGACCTGAAAACTGACAGGATAGGGATACGGGCTGGGGGTTGCCGGACTCATGGTGCGGCTGATGGGTTCAGTGTTGTCGGTGACCGTGACGTTGCTCATGGTGGCTTCTTGTTCAGGGTAGGGAAGGATATGCATTATCCTGTGTGTGAGAAGAAGAGAGAAGAGAATTTATAAGGAGAAAAAGGACAAGAAGAGGTCCACCTATTTTACATTTCTCAAAAGCAGTAATGAACACACATTCTTAGAAATCTAGTCAGACGTAATGCTGCCGGTTATAATGATGAGGAGGCCTTTTCAGTTTAACCAGGAAATTGTGAGAGCAGACACTTTAATAGGGATGAAATTTTTTTCAGAATATCCCACCACACGAACAGCATGACTAACTAATAACTATCTCGCCTCAATCAGCTTCAACTTCTGTTATCGCCACCCTTCATCAGACAGTTGCATCCACAGAGGAGGCTCATAATAGAAACACTTTGAAGCCAATTTAATTCTTATAACCTCATAGCTGTAATGGCTTGGTAAGAATGGTGGTGGCTTAATTCCCTAGCCTCTGTTGAACATGCCAGTAGATAGTGATATTGCAGGGCGGAGGTAGGTGGTAAAATAATGGGCCTTGGTCTTTAGTCACCAAACTTGACATTTCTGGCAGCAATTTAGTCTTTGTCAAAATACAGAAGGTGATTCATGATTCCCATAATGTTCTCCCAGTGTGTACCTCATCACCAGCAGGTGTCCAGCTCTCAGAGATGCCATTCAAATACAGGATGTTTGTTCAGGACTTAAATGATTGAAGGACTAATGAGTGCACCAGAAACCATTTGGTTTTTGGGACTGTAATTAAGATTTGGTTTGGAGGAGCAAAATCTAATATACTTTAACACCAGAGTGAATTGAAAATAGCTGATTAGAGCAAGAAATATTAGAATCATCCATCCTCGCAGACACATAAACCCAATCTGAACAGGCTTTTATATGAGGTGGAGAACAACAAATGGTATTTTGTAATATTTACCCTTCCCTCCAGCACTATCTGAATTCCAGGGCTGTGTAATCAGGCCATAGAGTCCATGTTGCATCCGCAGAGACAAACATCACATCCGAACATAGCCTTTAGAAAAGTGTTTCCGCTCCAGCAGAGACCCCCAGCGATGCCTTTCCTTTCACTGCTAGTCCTTCCCAGAGAGGCTGGCAGCCAGAAAAACACCTGTCTGTCTCACCAGGGACTGTCAACGGGCTGCTAGCTTCTTTTTCCCCTGACCTCAATGGCAAGAAAAGTAAGGAATCAGCCACCTGCACCCAGTGAATGTTAAAGAATATAGGCTAATGTTCTCTACAGAGTGTTTCTCAGATTCTTGCTCCGTTTGTTTGGTGATGGCGGGAGCGCTGATGGATGAGTGGAACAGGGATAAGATGTCGGAGCCACCTCCTGTTTATAATCTCATGATATTCCCAGGCAGGAGAGACGCAGCCAACCAAGAAAACAAAGAAACACAGACTCTTTCCCCTGAACAGGACTGGAATGTACTGCTCATAGTACGATCCAAATCCTCGCTTTTTGCTTTTTTTGTCCTCAGTGAGAATAGTCTTGTCAGATCTGTATATACAAAAAATCGTTACATCCATTAGCTTGTACTCCAAGAGGGCAAGAGTTTGTCAGGTAGATTCCCCAGTTTACACCTTAGTAATGTCCAGGAACTGTCCAGGAGGGGTCAATGTGTCCGAGCAGTGTCCAGGCCCATGTCTCCCCCGGGAGCACTAATGGAACAGGCCTTCACTCTCCACCTCTCTCATCAGTCTCTGTACGCCTGGCTCCAGCCGCCATTGACTTGTAAATCGAGCAAAGGTCTCCAGTTTGCCCCTCAACATGCTGAACCCTCAATCACTGGGGGATGACATGAGCAGAGCAGATTATTACAGTGCATGTGTGTCCAATCGCTGTGACATGTGTGATCACTGTGACATTGGTGATCACTCGTATTTATGTGTGCACGGACGGTGGAAGGGGGGTTGATTCAGCGATTCGGCGGAAGGTCATCCTCAGGAGGAAGTGGCAGGGAGTTCGTGAGGCAGAAAGAGGCCGCCGTGTAGATTTAGCAAAAAAACAAAAGGAAAGGTCCCAGGCAAGAACTGGACTTTAGGAAGCAGAAGCTGCATGTAACATCATCCGTCCGTCCTTCAGTACGACGTCGTTCTCACAGTGACCTGAAGAGAGAGAAAGGATAGGGTGATGGATGATAGAAAGGGAGAGAGTAGGAGGAGTAGGAGAGGGAAGTGTGGGGGATGCGTTAGTGATAATAAACATATCCTCTGTAGAGAGGCGACAAGGAAACTCTCATTAGCATAGCAACAAGCCTCTGATGTCTTATCGTGTTCCTGTGCATCGCCTGATGCACTTTACATCTCCCCAAATTATTAACATAACAGCAACACTAATAAAGGACTTGCACGAAAAGCAACTGGTATTACATCTCAGCCTTACACTGTCAGACTGAAGATTAACTGGAGTAATATTTTTGCTGTTCTTGCTGCGTATAGTGTAAATTATTAAAGGAAAAATGCTCGGTGTAATATACTGTGTGTCACTTGTACAGCCACAGCGGTGATGCTAGTGTCATACAATTTTCATGACACGGCCGACTGGATGAGAGCTTTAGTGCAGTGTAATTCCTGGGGGTACTTGTCATAAAGAAATGGATGCCCCCTCGCGTGCCACTAAACGCGATCCATGTAATCTCTTCAGAGGACTACGCCGGTCATTCTTCAAGGTTGTTTCAGTGAGGGATGCCATACTTTACTATGCCTCAATGTCAGCAGAAAATGAGCAATGAGTCCCACGCTTCTGAGATGATCGTACATATTAGAAAGATGCGTGGTTGCATATCAAGTTTCTGTCTGTCATAGAGAGCCTGACAGTTTGGATTATGTGTGTGTGTGTGTGTGTGTGTGTGTGTGTGTGTGTGTGTGTGTGTGTGTGTGTGTGTGTGTGTGTGTGTGGCAGTAAGACACGAGCAGATATGCACAGTATATGGATATACAGACATCGTAATGCATGAACACATTATCAAAGCCTTTTAGAGGTGATGCTTAGTTGGAATTCAAAACAGAATGTACTTAAATCAGTTACTGAGATGGTTTTACTTAAACCATTGCCCTGTTTTTTTTTTTATTCAAAGTCTTACAACAGTAGATCATAACTGAAGTTATTCAGGTAAATATGTAGTCGACGGTCTCTGATCTGATGCATTTTGTTGAGATGTTCAGCATTTAGTTGTGTTTGCTGTCACATACGCTGTGCTCAGCTGAGTGCTGTAAATCAAACCAATAAGTAGAGTGCCCCATCAAAACACGGCAAAGCTCACCATGCAGGGTAAACACAGATGCTCCGGTGCTGGTCCATACACAACGCTCTGCAAACAATCTAGGTCGACTGATAGAAACTGCTGGTTTCTCTTCTGCCCCCTCCAGCAGTAATCCAAGAAGTGGGATTGAATATTGATGAACACACGAGGGTCACACAACTGACAGATGTTCTTTCCCTCCTGAGTCCCAGACAGCGAAAAACAAGTCCACAGAGATTAGTCCTGACAGGGATGCTGATGGGATTTTTCTTTTTCTCCCTTTGTCGCCCTTTTTCTTTTATCCGTCCATATGGACCGGTTTCCGAACACTCATCATCTCACCAACTCTCTGTTGCACTCCCTCCCTCCCTAACTGCCTGGATAGGAGTGCAAACCATCACACTCCTGGTATCTCTCTATCTCCTGCTCCGCTCTCCTCTCTCTCCCTTGTTCCCTCTCTCTCTCTCTCTCTTACTGCGGAGGTTTGCAGTGCTCCCCGAATTCTGATTGGTCCTCTGTAATAGGCTTAACCCTTTCCTCTCCAGCGAGGGGAGGTATTTCCTTTTGTTCTGACTCTATCCTCTCCTCCCTGACAGTGACTGTGACACCCCGTGTGGGGCTGTAGTGATTTGGAGAAAAAAAAAAAAAGCTTCTACTACGCTTTTGCACAGGGGCTTTAAGATGTCACTGCGCTAAACACACAACCTGCTGCAGAGTCAGCGAGGCAGGCTGGAAAAAACAGCAGAAAATCCTGAAATGATGTATTAATTAGCTCTGTCACGATGTAATGAACACGTAATGTGTTTGCGTACCATAGGGGGGATGATGAGGATGGAGAGGGCAGCAGAGAAGCGATAGTTTTTGTATTGATTTTGCGCACATACATGGCTCTTAATATGCGTGTGCAAGTGAGCATGAGAGGCAGCAATACTGACAGAGGGGAGATAAATTCTTGCAGCTGTGAGTGGGAGAAATGGACTATGCAGGAGAGAATTCAAGTCAGAAAAGAAGAGATAGAGGACGGCGGCTCTGATTGATAGTTTCAATTAAGTTGCCCCGTCAGATCAGTAAGAGGTTGACCACCCTCCATTCTTTTGTCAAGGCTCATTTGTCAGGTGCAATTATTGCCACAGGGCATCCCGGTACCTGACAACCTCCGGTGAAGAAGAGGGGGGCATCTGCTGCCACGGCTCTGCCACCTGATAAACTATCAATTAAAGCCCACAGAAAATCCATCAGGTGGTGTTAGTCTGACGGTGACAGCTTCATAATGACACGTTGCCAGGCAGATGTTTCAGTCAGTTTTCAAAGTCATCAAAGTCGACTTGACGCACAAGAGAGACTGAAGATGTAGCAGGGGTTATAAACAGTTTCCACGACAGGAAGGAAACAATCTGTCAATTAATCGATCAGTTGATCAACTTACAATCGATCTAGTAATTAAGGTTTCAGATCTTTATGTGTATGGATTTGCTGCTTTTTAACCTCCACCAAGGTTATTTATGTTTCCACCTGCGTCTGTTTGTGAGTGGGTTGGTTGCTTTGTCAGCAGGATTACAAAAAAAAAAAACAAGAAACAGATTTCCAAGAAACTTGAATGAAGGATGGGTCCGGACCCAGAATAGACCCCATTAACTTTTGTTGCAGATCCAGATCAAAGAGATGGATCCAGGAATTCTTTCTCACTTCCTTGAACATGGTGAGATGGGAGGGTTGTTTTTTTTTTTTAAGATTTGATTTTTGGGGAATTATTAATGGATCTGAAAACATCTGGATTGTTTAATGGGTTGGTATCTATGTGTGTATGCATTTTGATGCTGATCCAAATAAAAATCCGTCTTTCACAACACAATGTACATTGGGCATTGTTTTGTTGTCAGAGGTATCGGCTGGCAAGCACTTTAATAACGATGTTTTGGCACAAAGAAATAACGAGACGAAGGTCTTTCTGCAGAAATGCTGTGATTCATTTTTCTTCCTGGTTGTAAGTGTAGTGGACAATGTGCGGGAGTTATTACTTTGACACAGTTTTTTCAGGCAAAATGAAAATTGATTTTTTTTCACTCATTCATATCTAAAATATGAAACGTGTTATTATAGATGAAGGAGCTACCAAGCGGTATTTAAAGTTGTAACAACGAGTTCTACCATTACCAGCAGCAACATTAAAGTGACATTCATGTATCAATCATTGATTTTATTTTGTTGGGAATTGGAAAAATGCTTGTCTGTGCAGCCATAGCTGGTATAAAACAATCATTGTGAGGTTTGTCATTTTGGGCTCTGAACTTCATTTTTCTTTTTTAGTTCTCTTAACACTCATCTGATTAATCCAACAAAAGTTTAACACATTCATTGATGAAGATGACAATCACCACAGCCGTGCATCTTGCATGATGAGCTTTGCAGTCGCAGCTTACTGAGTTTCTGTGCGGAATATCTTCCTCAACGGTGTACCCTTTCAAACCATGTAATCTAGAACAAATTGAAGGTCAAGGGGGAAGCCTCAATTACAATCTGGTAATATTGAGGGCACTGGATACCACTGATCATATAGAGACACAGTACATGTTTGTCTTCCAATTGACACACGAGGACCACCTCACACTGGAGGATTAAGATGAGCAAATACTTACACGTTTTTGAGCCCGTCATTAACTCCAATTCTCACTTGATCTTCACACTGAATGATATGGGGCTCGGCATGTGTGTTGAGAGGACTTGGGTGTGTGTGTCTGTGTGTGTGAGGATGTGAGAGGATAGAGGAAAGATTAGAAAGTTTGACAGATGGGTGGGGGCAGAGAGAGCTTGTCTCTTTGGTGACTGGTGTGTAGTGTTTAGCGTAGTGTGAGCAGCTCTTTTGTACATATCAGTACGTTTATGTGCATGTGTGTCCTCAAGATTACATGTTTGCGTACCTCGATATATGTACCCAACGTCAAGTACCTGCTTCCTCCACGGAATCCATCTGCACGCCTCTGGCTGTCAGACTATAATTACACAGCAGTGCCAAGCAGCTTCTCTGTCGCTCCCAGCAAGTCAAGGCACCGCACTTTTTGTAAGAAGCATCCTGAAGAAAGGGAAAGGTGGACGCGTGTATATGAAAACGCTGGACCTAACACTTCTCAATATCCTTTGGGAATCTTTCTCGTTTTAAAGAGTGGTAAACATACTACTGCAAAAACCCCGCATTCCCAAAAACGTCAGAGTTCAATAGAAGAAAGATGTAAATATTTCATTCCCATTAATATTTCATCCAGATTTTTCTCTCCATCCTCAGACCCCACTGTCTGATATTCACTACAGTTTTTCTTCGCTTTGACTCTCAGTTTCTGTAGATGGCCATGGATATGCTGTATACATGTGCCTGTCGATACTCTAGCGTGTGCATTGCTTTTCTTATACCACACTTGTGTGTTCTCACCCTCCATGGTACTATGTGTGTGTCTGCGTGTGTGTTGCGTGTGTGAGGAGGACCCTCTCTGGCCTGGATCATCAGATAAAGAACATGCAGATGCACCGTCACTGGACGTCTTATTTCAAGTCTGTGCTTTGCATGCCAAACATCCGCAGGCAATTGAGCAATAGTGGGATGGAAGCCGGCAGGCCCAGAGGACCCAGCATACAGACTTTTATCTCCTCCCTGCAGCAGGCATCCTGCACTTCCATTTGGTGCCACTGTGATTTGCTCCAGATTGCTTCAGAACAGAGTTAGCTCAGTGCAAATGGGGTGGCAGGGTTTCAAATATTGTAGCAGGCTGCTGTCGTCTGATCAACTTGAATTGCCCTTTTCGTAAACCCAGAGGAGCTCCTGGTCCATGGACCTGGGTGCTCACACAGAAACGGAGAAACACAAATAATGTCTCTTGAGCTGCTCCTGTTTTTGTTCCCTTGTTGTGTTTTGTATTTCTGTATTTTTCTTCCTCCAATATTCAGCAGTTTCATCCACTTCCTAAACTATCCATAGAGTGCCGCAGTGAATTTTGCTGCTTAAAGGATGTTGGCCAAGAAAGAAGACAAGTAGAAGATGAAGAGAAAAAGAAACATTCCAAGGTCTTCTGTTTTTGACCACAGGGCGGTCTGCTTTGGCGTCAGTCCTCGGATTCCTTCCATGCTCAGTTGGTAAGAGATGAAAGTCCCCTGGATCAAGCGAGAAGAAGAGGAGATGAAAAGAAGGCCACCCCCACTTCCTCCTGTGTTAAAAAACTGGATTGATGAGCAGCAGCTGGTGACAAAATGCAACCTCAGTCCTAGAGGAAATGTTAATGTATCCTCTTCCATCCTCGTACAGGTCCATTAGTGCTGAAGTGGCTTCATTTGTATGTGACATTTAGCACAGTATAGTGTGTAAGGGGTTTCGGAACCCTTGGTAAAATACGACTAATTTGGGTACACAATGGATAACAGTCCTCAAATCATTGTGTAATTATTTTTTAATTATGTTGCACTTCTATAATGATTATGGGGAACAATGTAATTACAAAGAGGGACAAAACAAAAAAACACACGAATAGGCTCGCAACGATTAATGAAGACTAAATATTACATTGGAGCAGAAAAGGTCCGTAGGTGCAGTTATGTTCGCATTTTGTTTTCCTCAGATGTTGTGCAGACTCTTTCATGAAATTAGTTTTCCGCTGATCACAAGACAGTTATCTGTCCGACGGTCATTTGTTTTTGCCTGATCATGAAATAATTATTTCCGCCATCTCGACAATCCAATTGCAATCCCAAATTGTCTGCTTGTGAGCAACCGATAACACTCACTAAAGTCTGACATGGTAATCATCTATTATGAGCAATCATAATTCATTATCATAATGTCACTGCTCACATTTGACATCAGCATGTTGTTGTTGCATAATGCAGCTACAACATGTCAAACTCTGTTTACTGCAGGTATTACACCAAGTTAGATCGGCACAATATTGGTCCAACCTACCAGATGCTGGGTGTTTCAGCATCTGGGAATCCTGGTGACATCCAACAAAAAACTACCTTCCCTAATTTGACATCTGTGATTGTTGTGGCATCGACCCTGACAGGCCGCGGAGTGCTGTGACTGAGGGGAGGAATCATGTCGGTATTGGTGGCATCTCCTTTCCGATCACTTGTGTACATGATGCAAGAAAGATGAGAGATGGCAAGCTATGATTGCTGCGGGACAAAAATGGTGTGTAGTGTGATGCCAGCAGAACATTAGTATTCTTGTAGGGACTGATGTTTGTGCCTCTGTTTGTTCTCAAGTGGCTAAAGTGAAGCCTGCTGACCTAGTGAAAATTCAACCTAGGAAATTAAAGCTGCAAGCAGCGATGAACGGGCCATCGCAGTCCACGTGCGTAGGGGCATGCTGTCGTCGGGGTGTGCCACGTAGATGTATTCAGGGCAAGACCCTCTACATGTTTGAGTAATTAAGAGTAGATGGTAAATTGTATGTGGATGTTATAATGAGTTGATGGTTTTATTGCGAAATAGTCATCTGAGTTTCACGCATTCGGACAGACCAATGTGGAGATATCCAACACTTTGTGTTTTGAGCAAAATGTACAGGAAGTTGTTATTAATAGCTTGAGTATTGTTTGTAATATCAAAATTATTTTAATAACTCTGTCAGGAGAGTCCACAGATGCTATGTGCAAAGTTTTGTGGAAATTGGTGAAATCGCCTGGGAGGAGTTCGAAAAAGGAGGTTTGCGAAATTTCGCGAATTTGCAAAAAAAAAAACGTATGCGGAAATGAGTGTGGCCTATGTCACAAGATTCAGCACAATTGAGTGAACGTGTGGATATGAGTTTTTTGAATGTGCGACAAAGTATATGTGAGTTATAAGCCAAAACGCACTTTCCTTGATTATAGCACCACCTAGTGGTGGAAATTGAGGACAACAATAGATTATGAAATTTTACGGCAGAAGTGACGTATATTCCAAGTTTGGTGAGTTTTGGGGTATGTTTATGCAGAGAGAAATACGATCATTTGGGACAAAAAAGTCAACATTCGAAAAACAATAGGGACCTCACAGGTCGAGACCTGCTCGTCCCTAATAATCACCAAGAAATAAAGATACATTGTATTGCACTTTTTTTAAAACGAATGAAGTCTTGCACTATAGTAACATCACAGGTGGGCTGGTTTCATTTCCAACCACAGAGGCCGGTGCAGCTTTGTTTTTCCTTGTCACCGAATCTAGCAAATAATGCTGCTATTGAATTTCAATTCTTTTGGTGTTGCAGGAACAGAAGGCTCCAGTAAAGTAGGACTGAGTAATACACAGAAACAAATCGTATGGTGTTTATTTTGACAGATGTTAGGACTGTGGTATGAGCCACCATTTCAGTGGGAAATTTATTTTCACTGAAAGAAAATATAAAATGATAACTACAGCATGTGATTTTCTGATGGGGTCTACCAAAATAAGCATCTTCCCTTATGTCTGGAGAGTCCGATTTGTAGCTTGGAGCATCTGTGTAGCACCGCGCTGCTTTATTTTATGGCATGTGTGTTGTGACACATTTTGGATATTAAACTTGGCCATATTGAGACTTTGATAATATTTTGATCAATGGTTCAGCCCCTCCCTTAAGTACACTTTATATATAGTATGCTGTTTGCTTCAATATTCTTAGTTCCTGTCATTTAAGTTTTTTTATTATTATTATTGTCACTGTCCTACAACTATAACTCAAGTGTTGATTATAGCAGGTGCCACAGTTTTATAATCTTTCTCTCTCTCTAGCAGTGTCTCCCTCTCCCTCTTACTCGTCCTTCCCCCTCTTCCATCATTGATTTACAGTCCTGGTTGTATTGTGGGTCAGTAAGGTTAGAGCCATAAAGCCGAACTAGGCGAAGGCAGCTGTTTAACCCTGGCAGTGGGATCAGAGATTGTCCATGCAGACTCTTCAATCCCGAACATCCTTTACACACACACACACACACACACACACACACACACACACACACACACACATTTTCTTTGCTGTTTCCTGCCGAACAGTGACCCCCTCACTGTTCTTCGTCACTGAGACGAACAGCTTCTTTTTCATCAGCCCCCTCAGAAGTTGGCCACTTCCTGTCACGGCGCAACATCTGTTTACGTAAGCCATGTCAAAGAGCGATGGCCAAGGCGTGGGAACGCAAAGGGAGAGCGTGGGGGACCCCACACTCAACAACGGGGAGGTGCGATCCAGCAGAGTGCCGAGTCTTGGGGAGGGAAGCACGTAGACAACAACCACACACACTCTGCGGAGACACAGATGCACACATTCATGCTCCTCCCTATAGGCACCCGGCCATCTGAGTGCTCAGTGTTTGTCATCATATTTCGTCTGGTCACACTGCTACCCCTGAGACTTCCTGGCAAAAAATCTCTTCTTTTAAATTCTCCTTCGACACCTAGTTAACGACTTCGGTAACAAATCTGTCTTCATCGACTCACTTGAGGGTAACTGGGACAGCAGGACTTTGAAAACATATCAGGAGAAATTGATATTTTCCATGCATGCTTTGTGCAAAAGGACATTTTCCACCCTTGAGGCTGTGTATTGGTGTGTGTTTGTGAATGCGTGTTTGTGTCTGTCTTGGTGACTTTGTGTTAAGAGTTGAGACTGCCATGCTGTCTGTGGTCTAATCTTGTCTGCCCCATTGGCTTTCCTGACTGTCTAGTAATGTGATGCCTTATATCAGTGTTTAGTAGCCACAGGGCCCCAATAGAGAGTGAATTCCCCTGTTGGAAGAAGTGACTTGCTTAAGATTACAAAAACCATTAGACTCTAAAGGCCACGGCAATACAGACAAAGGACTCCTTAATGGACACAATGGCATTTACTGCCATTTTATGCTATTGTCACAAAGTAGTGTGCCATAGTGGAACTGTAGTTGGCATTTCCTTCAAGTAATTTGTCCATGCTGGGTTACTCTACCATGAGAGAGGTGGAAATAGAGCTAGTTTGATGTTAGCTCTGCTCTATATAATTAAGGACCACACTGAGTCTCTTACATAAGTATTGGTTATGAGGCTTCATTGATGGAGACATAACTTATTTGTTTAGTTTGAAGTAGAGGAAGAAGATCCTAACAGCATTTACATTATGTACAGCAGCGTATGTGCTGATGAGTGCACACTTTAATGTAAAGGACGCTTTGTGGTTGGAACAATTTGGCCTTACAGTGCTTGTTTTTCTCCTCTGGAGCTCCTTTGAGTCGTAGTCTTTGGGGGGATGGAGGGATTAACCTCAAATAGATGGGCCTGTGAACACCAACAGGACGCATGTTTTCGCACACACAGCCACACACAAATAAACAAAGGGAGTTTGCATTAGGGATACACAATTAATCGGGTAAAATCCCACTATGACCAAATTGAATAGCCCAATTGCAAGACACTGCAAATGCAGAAAGTGTGAAAAAACATCATCATGATGAAGTACTGTAGCGCTGCAAAAATGTCCTGGATAATCTAAATCTATTCCCCCCCCCCCCCCACATTTTTTTGCCTGCAGCCCTATTATACATTGTTGATTTGCATTAATTGGATTGAATCTTCACTGGATTTTAATCATAATACCAGTATCTGAGTGACCTACCTAAACATCGCAAAAACAGAACATAAATCCCTCTGCAGTCCATGACTACATGTGTGCTGTAATATCCAGAAACACGGTAGCTGTAAGACATGTAAAGCCTGTCTGTGCTGCACACACCTCTCTCAGGGTTGGACAGCAGTGTTGACAGCGGCTCCTCAGTTCTTGGCTGATTAGCTTGGCTCTCTTATGTTCACAGATGTTAGCCTCAGGTGAAAACGGCTAATGTGATTAGTTATTGTTAAAAGGCAGCTTTTACATACAGCGTGTGTCTTGTCCGGTTTGTGCTTGTGAGTTCCAGTATTACACCATGTTGACATAGACAGTCTTTTTCAGTTATTTCCTCCCTCAAGTTGCCATCTTTTTTTCCACCCTACGTCTTCTGCCTTCCCCTGGTTCCCTTCCCTCTTGCTTTCCTTGCTCACACCTTACAATAATTAGCCCATGCTATCTGTCGTCTTCTGCCTGTCCCCAGTCGCACCTTGTCAGCGAGGCCTCTCTTGTCGGCGACCCACCACTAATGGGCCTCTGCTTTGGCTCTGACAGTCGAGATGACCCTTCCTCAGCTGCTACCTCTTCATTAAGGCCTGCCTCCAGCTACATTGGCACAAAGATCAGCACCTCTGTCTCTGTGTCTGTCAAACCAGCTGAGGATCTTCACAGCACCGCAGCTCCTCCTACCACACATGTCAATATCTATGTCCCGATCCGCACAACATCTCGGCGCTTATGCACCTGGCGGGATGGTGGCGGGTGCCTGGATGCACATCGCCACTCCTGTTCAAAGTGTCTGGTGCCTGATTGTTCTCAGTCATGCAGAAGCGAAACCTTGATGACAGTTCAACTTCTTAACCGCACAGCAAGATGTCAGGGAATCTGGATGGATGCTGCAAAATGTCTCTTTTCCTGTTCCTTCTCCACTGTTTGAATGGAAGGAAATAGATGCCAATTACATGTAATTAAGAGTCAAATGCAGTGCTAGGCTGCTCATTCTTGTTCTGTATGCTGCACTGAGGATGTGTAGCTGTAAATGGAGCTCTTTATTACACCTCAGCGTTCATAGCTCAACCTTTGACAGGTGTGGAATGAAAGATAATTTATCTTGCCATTTTCAGAATTAGACTAATGGCCCAAAATCACTGCAGATTATTTAGCCTGTTAGAGCACCACAGACACCAGGTGCAGTGTAGTCCAGTCTCCCATGCGTCAGTGGGATGACTGTTGCTCAGGAGTGTGACATACTGCGTGGGTGGCAGCAGTAGGGTGCTGGCCCTGCCTATGGGTGTACCAGGCTGTTGCCCTTGATTGTCTGGCACAGGGTCAAGGTAGCACAAGGCTGGTCACCACCGTCAGCACTTCTCATTGTCAAGGCACACACTGTAAGACCACTGGGATCCGCACGAGTGAAAGTATGTATCCGTACGACGGAAGACGCTGTAAGAAATTGATGCCATATCTGAGTGCACATGCTATGAGTCATGTTAAAGCAGACTGCCAAACTCTTTCTATATAATCGATGCGTCCTTGCCGATGACATAGTGGCTGAATCATACCGCACTGTGACATGTACGTCCTGTGGTTTGTGCTTAATTCCATCGGGGTGTGTCATAAGAAATCAAGCGCTAGTTCACTGGAGAGTAGGAAGAACCAATAACGTTATTCAGATCTCTCTGTGTCGTTGAGTTATTTAGTGATCATTTTCCATTAAGAAATGTTTGCCTCCACTGTGAATTAGTCTCTCTATCAGCATGGAGGATGCTGCTGCTCGCAGGCGCTTACTCATCTCAGCAGAATATGAATTGATCGTACTTTATCCAGGCAGAAATCCAGGCAGGGCAACTTGGAAATTGAATTGAGAGGGGGACAATGTGTGATAGCAGTGGGCTGAAAGGGGATGTCTCTTTTTATTCAAAATCAAAACTACAGTTCAAACTTTGGAAGAAAAGTCAGATCCTATCCATTTGATTTTAAAATGTATATCGTGTATAATCACAACAGGTGATAAAAAATGTCCTAAACAAAAGTCCAGAACATCATAATGTCTAACTCACATTATGATTCAGTGCCATACACAGTATATTGAGGTAGCATGGTAGTTGTATGCATTTATTTAATGTGACCTTATTTGAGTGGATAGACTACCTCGTGTCATAATGACAATTCACATTGTTGCTTTTAATAATCACCAAAGTCAATGAACATGTGAGACGTTCAGGGTTTGAACTGCCCGTGGGAAGAACGAATATGTAAGAGTTAATACATTTTTTGATGATTTCATCGTCCACTTTTCTATTTTTATTGCACGGCATGCAGAAACACCTCCTCTCTTGTCTGACTGTTGTCTCTCGTCTGTCCCCTGCATGTGAATCTGCAAGTTTTCTCTGAAATAAACAGTTCTGATTGGATAGCAACACCCTGTATATCATGATACAGTGAATTTCATGGAAGACCGGTGGTAGATAAACTAGATCGTAATGTCCTTTTTGGGCTTATCCAATAATAAATGACATTTCATCACACTGAAACAAAAAATCTGGTAAATCCAATATTGTATAGAGGAATACGGTTCATCGATTCGTCCTCAGTAGCCAAATATGAACAAGAACACGAAAGGAATAGTATGTATAATGTTTCGCATTGCATACCATCTAGAGTGATATCATATGGGACACCTTTAATAAAATAACTGCATCTTCCCTGGTTGTAATATATGATTAATATTCACTGAAGCTAGAACGTGATATACTAAGTCTATTTTAATGACGTCCCTGAGACTGATAGATGCGTTCTCGAGGGTATTTAAATGTTGGATGCGATAAGCTATGAAAAACACATTGACTTCTAAACAGGCTGTGTAGTGGGGCCTGTAGAAAGGAGCCTCGAATCATTAAACAAACAGATTAGATTTTGGTTCCACTTGACAAATTGACTGTAATTTCTTTTGCTGGCTGGATGATCGGTAAAGATTGGATTTCTGTTGGGCTCTGTAAGAAATTCACAGGAAGGCATTAGCAAAACAACCATCCAACAACTGCTCAGTCTTGATTCAGATGCTTTTTTTGCACGACCCAGAGACTTTCCAACAACTGCATGAAATGAAACAATTTGGAGGGAAATCCCAAATGACACTATCTGGAAACAAAGGTGTATTTCTTTGCATTTTGAAACATCAAGACTGATTCACTTTGGAGGAAAGAATAGACGTGAAGACAATTTTGAACTGATTACGTCGATGGACTGATAAGCTGACAGGAGTGTCTGAGTGAGTAATCAATGGTGTCCCCAACAGGAGAGATTTCGAACAGGAAATACATGCTCTGGTGCCAAACATGGCAAGCAGATGGCAAGCAACAGGGCCCTGTCAGTCCAGTGTAGGGTTGTGGGTTTGGAGGAAAAAACAGGAAGAAAAAAAAAACCCAGTCAGGATGGATGATATCAGGCCATCTGTCTGCCTTACAACAAGGTGTCATTTTTAAGAGGGTGGAAACTCGCTCTCACTCTTTCTGCAGATCTGGTCCTTACAGCAGATAGAACATCATAACTGTCCATATTCCTCCTCTGTCTGCAAAATGTTATGTAGGCCAGTCCCACCGTGGCAGTTGCATAATGATGTGTTTTAAAATGTTTCAATTGGTTTCAGGATACTGCGTAGTGACGCTGATTTTCTCTCACAATCTCTTTATTGTACCTTTAGTCTGCCTTCCCTTTGGGTCTCCGTTTTCCTTTCATCCCCCAACTCTGTCTGCCTCCCTCCACGCTATATCTTCCTCTGCATCATGTTGCATTGTGTTTCGTGGGGGGTCGGCCAGAAGCTGATGCTATTATATTTCCCCTTCTCAGTCGACGATGACTGAGACGTACATATGGACGAGGCTGCCTGGAGAAGAGGCGCTGAAGTTCACACACGTAGGGAGACATTCCGGCTGTTACCAAGTGGAAAGGAGTGTGTCCGCCTACACGCTCAGAAGACCAGGAGATGTGTGTGTGTCTGGGCCTGGCTTCGAGGCTGCTGGCTTGCTCTACTGTAGCAGGTGGTGCACATTTTCCATTTACAAGAAAACACTAAGTGTAGGCAGCAAAGAGGAGGTGCTGTCATCTATTCCTGCATCGAATACAGCCGATCTGAACCACTTTGTGGCAGCACGGATGGTCACGTTGTATTGATGCACTTGAAACTGGCTCAGTTTTTTGTACTGGTAACATTTCCAAATTACACAATAAAGTGAGGGTGGGAGAACATTTTAATTCACATTAAAATCCTGATTAGTTTCTTGTAAGAGTCTTAATTGATTCACAAATTGGGAAAAAAAAACAAACATTTAAAGTTCTGTTGACTGGAAAAAACTCAACAATGAGAGCACAGTGCGACACTTGGATTGTGTCAAGTGTGTACATGAACAGGCAAAGAAAACTATTTGGAAATAACCTGCCATTTTGTTCTGCATTGCTGGAGACACAACATTGGTAACAACCCAGCGGAGCACTGCCAAAGTGAATGGTTTTTTTGCACAAATGTCCCTTTTATCTGTTTATTGAATTCAAATTTGGGAATTAATTGCCAATTAGAGCTGAGCGACAAACATCCCCACTCCTGTTTTAAAAGGCCTCTTTGTTTCTGCGCCGCATGTCCGTTACCCTGCTGTGTCCTGCCTCAGAAGCTTGAAACAATGTTAGCCGGCTAGCTAAACTGAGGAAGCTTAGGTAAGAAGACACATAAATTAACGATGGCACTATTGAGAGAAACAGACTAACGGTGACCCACAGAGAAGAAGCACAGCTGCCACCAATATAACGGATCATCTTGGGTTCACCTTACCGACCTAGTCTGATTAGAACATAAATATAGGGGGCATTGGGATGTAACATAAGTGCATTGATCAGCAGCAAGTACTCCTCCCAACATGTCATTAACACCAACAAATCTTGCCATACAGCAACTCTCGTTGAGCAAACTGTTACAGGGCTCAGTAGTCAGTGACTGTCTGACTGAATGGCATTGTTTATCGGTCCAGCCCTTTTACCAATTGAGTTGTGACACCAATCAAATAGTGAGACTGCCAGATTCCCACCCACCAGAATATGTATGTGTCCACTGAGACGCAATATTGATTTACCCTTACTCCAACTACCCTTTATCGTGTTGTCGATAGAATTCCTTTTTTTGTGAGAGAAGTTGTCATGGGATGATAAAGTTGGCTGAGGAGCAAATAGAAATTGAAACCATTACAAAAGGGGGTGTTATCTCTGCTGAATAGTAGTGTCTGTCTATAGAGCTGTATTCCCATTCGAGCCACGTGGATCATTGTGATATGTGAATGTTTGGCGTCAACGTAAAACAACGTTCTTTCCCCTTTAGAATTTCTATTGATCGAGAACAGACCGAGACCTTTTATACATCTGGCATGTGACAGTCAATGAAAGCCAAAATGTCATGCAAGACGTTTTTCAAGCCTTGATAAGAAACATGGGCTCAGTGTTGGCTCTTATCATCACGACCTAGAAAAGTCAAGGAGAACTCAGGGGGGTATTGCCCTGATTTAGTCATATTCTACATGCAGGACCGATGGAAGGATGAAAGGGCGAGTAAAAACCAGGAAAGGGAGGAAATGCATGGAGATGATCCCTGCATTCATCCATCAACTGCAGATATTATGCAAATTACGGAGATTATTCAGCCAACCACTGGTTTCTGCAATTAGGATTAAGGTGGGACTTCTAGGGATTCATAGTTTTCTGAGCTCTGCTTCTACGACTCCCTGATTGGCTGAGCAGTTGACAGAAGTAATTCAAAGTTAAAACCTTGGTTGATTGCGACCGTTGCACATCATTCAGTGGTATTATCAGTGTTCTGAGCCATGCTGTATGTGACAAACCCCAGCGAGCCTCGCAATGCGAAGTAGACATGTTGTCTGTGTCGTATGGGATTATGCCTATAGGTGCCAATTGTGAAGCAAGTCAAATACTAGAATACACCTAATCTGCCAGAGGTAGGCAATATGTTCTCTCACATGAGCTGCATGCTTTCTGAATACTGAATACAAAGTTTTCTACCATCCACCCAGAGAACAATGTGCTCATGTAGGGACTGTGCAGCGCTGTAAGTGTATGACTCTAGTTGCAGCTTAGAATGAGATTTGTTATGTTTTTTTCTCTTTTAAGGTTGTGTACTTGCCGAGAAGCTTCCCTTAACTCCATCCGAGACCAGCTTCACCATCATCACGACAGTCACAACAATATTTCAGGGATAAATTGTATAAATGCAAATGAGGCAGCAGGAGAAGGATGGCGCAGGCTCTTCTGTGTGCCCCCGCGGTTGATATTTACACTAAACTGAACACTGATGCTGAGTAATGTTTGATGATAGGCCAAGCTTGTCCAATTCCCAAAATGTGATACGCTCCAGTGGCTCAGGTCATTATACTCAGAGCCGGCATGCTTTAGAAAGCACTTTTAATGATAGGAGTTCTGTAATAAACCGCTACAGCCAGACGTTGCATTATCATCACGCGGAGTTGTTGCCACCGGTTGTTTTCTTACTGAAAATATTATTTAGTCGTTAGTGTCACCGCCGTATAGCTTGGCTGATTTAAGCCATCATTTAAATACATCTGCATGTGAATGTATGGCCCTGTCGGTGTTGTAGCGTGACAGTTGTTCAAGGATGAAGACAGCAGCAGTCGGATGGTGATATTCTCTGTGTTTTACAGTGTGAGGCAGCGATGCATCTTTGATCCAGAAATAATTTCACCTCAGAATTTCTTTTGACCCTGAAAACTGTTTGATGAGCACATTTGATTTCTTGCTATTTCCGGAGCCTACCAATGTTGACGCACTAAGCGTCGGTGAAGTTTACCCAGGCGGGTATTTGCCTCACACATTGCTCAAAATTACGGATTCCTCGGTTTTGTATCTCTCTTTCTTTTTTTTTTTAAACTCTCACACCCCCACCCCCTTTCTTTTCACCCCCACCCCCACCACCTCCCCTTGGGCAGTGAGAGCTGAGAGGGAAAGAGAGATGGATGGTGCTGTTTTGAACCGTGACACGTCTCCATGCAAGTCATTCCATTATTATTCATAAATAATTGGCCAGGACCGACTGTGGGAGCTATTTATGGAGCTGATTGCTGTTTTGCCAAGGAGTACAAAGTCTTGGAGCTTCATTTTCTTCCCCTTATGTGTTTACCCAACCGAAAAAAAACCCCTAACATAAGGTTCAGATCCTGAGAAGCTTCTTATAAAGCACTTGACCTCTGGTAGATTTCGTTTGCCCCCAGACTCTGCTCTGATGCTACAGTTTGCTTGTGTGGTAAACTGAGATAGATGTGTAAGATATTGATTCAAACACAGTCATCTCACCTGCTTCCAGCTGAAGTCTCTCCAAGAGTGTAGAGCCAGCGTTTAAATATATCTAATTCTGTCACTGGCGGCCAGCAATATTAACTCCATCTCTCTTCTGTGGATCTATCTTCCACTTAAGTTGAAAATCAATAGGGACCAGTGAAGCCAGTCTGTTATACTGGATTAGACAGGAACACTGATGCTGCTCCTACAAATAGCTTGCAAACACATGAACCACTGTTCATTTGTTCACGCTGGCCACAACATTACAAGCTCCATTAGTTATGTGTGTGTGTGTGTGTCTGAAGGTACCTGTAGTGCTTCTCATGCCCTGTTAAATCTTTAACAGTGCCCTTGAAGATTGAAAGCGTGGATGACGAAAAGAGGGAGCAGGAAATCAAAGCGGTGACTGGGAAAAAAGGAGGAAATAATCAGATTGGGAACAAAAGAGTGGATTATTTAGCCCTCATGGTTAATCAGGATAAGCCCACAGCCCTCTGGTGAATATTATATGAGAATGTTAGATTAGAGCAGATGAAAGGGAGAACACTAGCCCAGCCAAACTGCACATAAGGACACTGTAGATTTAATTGCACTTTGTTTGGGAGACACAGTTTAGCCTGGGACATCCAGTTTGGGGGGGCGGAAGGTGAAACGAGGAAAGCAGCTGCTGTTAATGCACCAAGCAGGTGGAAGTGCTGGCCGAGCCGGTGGACTTTGAACATCACCTGCCTCCGTCAGGTCACTGTTTCTGCTGAATCAGCATATTGGGGTGTGGTATGTGGAACTTGCTGAAAAGACAAAAAAAAAAGACGGCATGACGCTGTTAAAACCTGAACCTACCCGCATGACAATGAAGAATTCAAATTCCAATACAAGGCGGAGCGATGCGCGTGCGGCATTAAGGTATCACCTCATAAAGCGCACCACCGCCACTGCAGCATGACAGCATGAGAACATGGCTGGAATGCGGGATGACAAGGGGTGTGTGGTAGAAACAGTCGGCTGTCATTAGTATGCAGCACAGACCCGTCTTGTCTAGCTGGACCTTTGCGGAGAGTCTCTCCCCTAGAACAGCAGATGAATTGTCTGTGGTGAATAGAGCAGCTGAGGCAAATCTGTGCCCTTTTCCACACAAGGAGATTTCTCCTGTGTCGCTGGATTTGCTCCAGATGCAGCAGTCACAACAACGTCAAATATACAGGAGCTGTGTGAATAAAAAGGGTCGGAGTTTAACTTCACTGTGATTTCACCCTGAGAAAGAGAAGCAGAGAGACGGAGAGAGAACCTTATTAAGACCTGTGCTCCAGCAGCTTAGCTCTCAACTCCTGAGTGAGTTTTATCAGAGAAGGCCCTTCAAGCATGACCACAGTAATGAACCTATTAGCCATGAAATTGACTTTTCTGATAAATAAGGAGCAGATGAGAGTTTAGAGGACCAATTCCGCATTTCAGCCCTTTTGTTTGAAATTCATAATTACATTTGAGCATTAGTGCTTTTTTTGTGACGGCTGGATTTACACATGTGCACAAAAGTCTTGCGTCATCAAGTTTTCTACTGAGCTGCGTCTTTTGAGTATTCTTCAGGATAATGATTGGACCAATTTTCTGGGAACAGAATCAACCCCACACCATAGCCAGTGTTTCGAAAGTGTCCAAACTGTGTAAATAATGGATCATTAAGTTCGTAGCAGTGTATCAATAAATAGATTCAATCAGCAAATGCAAACTTCCTGAAATAGCATTTTAATCAACTGCTGAGTCACTCAAACTTTACAACCTTGTGGTGCAAATCTCTTCGTTCTGCCTTTCTTAGCTTCAAAGATGAATGTATTTTTATCTTCCTGCAGATTCAGGTAGTCACGTGTTGTCACCTTACAAGTATTATGCTGCCTGTAGGGGTTACAACACAGGAGTATAATTTAAAAGGCAGACAAGAGGCGACAATGGGCCTCATACAAGAATCACTTGTAAGAAAAGCTCCGATCTAAAGCAGCATTTACAAATGAATTGAGAGATCTTGTGACATTCAGGAATTTTCTCGTACTAAAATGCTAAATTAATCATGTCTTCACCGTAATACCGTCATCCTTGCTTGCCAATTAACAGTTTATTACTGACTCAGTCCATCAGCCCGGAGCAGCAGGGATTTGCATCGGCCATTACAATATGGCTACCTGCTTGAAAGTGTGTCTTTAACCGATGATGCGCTGGTCTTGACTAGAGGTCAAGGGAGCGGCTGGTAATACTCTTCCTCCCCGTGGTATTATTGAAGAATAGCCGCCAACAAAACACTGCCCTTTGAGTGATAAACACACTTCATTGCCTATAAGTTCTTGACACTAAAAGTCCTCTGTTATTTGGATGTTCAAAAGCCTTTTCTGAAGTAGCAAAATCAGAAAATCAGCAGTACACGACTTCTGAAACAGCTGAAATTAAACCTAATAAATAATTAGGATAGATGTCTGAAAGTACACACAGGAACGCCGGATAGAAACTTAACTACAAAACTATAGGGATGCAGTTTGAGGCTACAGAAACACTGACAGCCGAATACACAGGGATCTTTTTAAAGCATCTTCTCCTGCACAGACATTAGTCTCACAACATACACTCAGGGGAGAATGAGGGTTTGTCACAAGTTGGACACGGTCACGAGGCACCATCAGCCCGCTTAGACTCTGGTCGGGTGTGCTCTGGCTGCTGGTGAACAACATTTTTCCTCCCATCTCTGTGACTGTCACCTGTCCTTGACCACCTTCGTTCTATGTTATGGATCACATTGCTCAGTGTTTATCAGCATCTAACGGCACATTAGATCGTTTCCTTTCTTATTCTGTTACAGTACAGCGCTGCTGCAAGGACATGTTGTTGGCAACTGCACTAATATCTTCTATTTGTTTTAGTACCCCTAATACACCTACTGACATTGCTCAATTTGTTTTGCGAAAACTAAAACACATTTACGCTGCTCAGAGATTTTTCTGAATCCCACTGTAACAGTCATGCAGCCGAACCTCACAATAAAGTAAGAGATGTTTGACGGGAGGAACATTTTCCTGCATGACAACCTGTTGACTGCTATTGATCTGCATTCATATTGACATGATTAAAACTGCCGGTCACTGTTTACTTCAAAACAATTGCACAGTTTGGAGACAGACGCTTTGAGGGCCTCACATTATTTCGACCAATCCCGCGCCATCGATTTGGAGAGCAGTCAGGTCTCCTCTGAAACAGGTGGTTTGGGTATTTCTTTAGAATACCAATGAACTTCAACTGGCACCGGTGTGGAAAAAGGGTCCATGCAATCTCAGTGTGTACAGAATGGCCCACAACACTTCTCTATTTGCATGGATATCCTGTGACATCCAATCAACATATCCCATTGTGGTGAGTGTCAGACCCCGGGTTGATTGATTGTAGTTCTGCTTTGCACCCCTCTGCTCAGAGCTCAGCCCTGCAATGACAGAAAGGACACACAGATGAATAATGCATGTCTCTATCAGCCCATCTTGCAAGCACAATGCTCGGAAAGAGAGAGAGATGAAGAGATAGAGAGAGGGGGACAGATGGACAGGGAAAGTGAGAGAGATATTGCAGAGTTGATCAAGACGGGCACTGTACGTGAAATTAGAAAGTCACGATGACACGATCGCACATAAAGTGTCCAACACAACATGTGCAATAAGATTACAGCATTCAATCACTTTCATTAAGTTAGCTGCAATGATATGAGATGACTGCTCTTCTTTAAAAATGTCACTGCGAGACTTTGAAATTAAAAAAGCTTTCCGAAGGTGAAGACCCCTTGCCAACTGATCTGATTAAAGGTCCCCTTTTATGCTTTGAAGGTCTTCCTATTGCTGTCAGAATTTAAAAAACGCAGGTCAAAGCCATTACGTGCTACTTCGCTCTTTTTCTGGAAAGGAAACAGATTCGCTCAACACTTACTGTAATTAAGTATTAATTCTTGGAAGAGAACTCCCTATTGTCTTGGAGTGAGTTATAAAAGAGGGTTTCATAGATACTGCAGAAAAATATCCTATTCATTAACCTGGCAAGGAGCCATGCATGGCTAAGGGTCGAAGGCCACCATATTGAATTTGTATCAGTGGCTCGCTTGCTCTTTTTTTGGAAAGTGCCTAATCACTCTGCAGCAAAAAACCCTCATACAGACCAGAAGAACAATAAAATTTCGCTCGCTTGCTTCTGTTACACTCCTGTTGTTATTTTTGACCATTATTTTTCTCTCTGATGTTAAACGCGAAGGTGGTGTCATGTGATCAGAGGGAAATCAAAAGAATAATAAGAAGAGTGGTCTGACATTTAATCGTGTGATCTGTCTTGTGCGAGGGTTCTTATTAATTAAGGCTGATTAAGATGCATGACTGGTAATCTCAATAAGTTGAATGTCAGTAGAATAGGTACGCACATGCACAAAATGACTGGTAATTAAAGACAGGGACATTTAACACATTTTCCATTTTTTAAGCATAAAAATTAAACTAAATGTTAAATGAGTCCTGAACATTCGGTGCCTTGAATAATGGGATGCCCCAGATTCCTTTATTTGGAGGTGAGTTGATCTTTTATAACGTAGGTTCTTCAGGAATATTTTAATGGTTCCGCAACAGATTATTATAGCCTTGCCGGTATCAACAGGCATCCTCTTTGCTCATACATAGTGCACATATATATTCCTTCTTGAGAGGAGAAGAGAAGGGAGTAGAAGTAGAAGCTTAATGCATAAGACATGAACCATTTAGTTTTTGAGAGAGACGGAGAAGCAGGAGATGACATTAAAAGCCTGTTCAGCACTTCGCCACCACCATTTTTATAACTTCACACAGTTACACAGGCTACTAGATAGTAGGAATAGAGAGAAAAAAATATGAAAGATTTATATTTATGAAAATGAAGAGATGTTGGCTTTACAAAGAAAATACAAATATCGATTTATGTATATTAGATGAACGTTGAAAACCACCTGACAGATACGACTGGTAGGTTTCTGCTAATGCTCTTTCATTTTCTCTGCCATGTTTTGTTGTGTTTGCAATCGACTCCTATGTTCCAGCAACCTCAGAGTTTCTAAACAGAATTGGTTTATTCACTCATGCTGAATTAGAAATTGTATTTCTCAAATTTCAGTATACACACACAAGGAAGGGTAATAACGGATAACAACGTTGAGTGTGATGGCATTTTTAATTCCATTTTGTGGGCAAGTGGGAGCTGCTGCTTTTCAGATAAATTGGGAAACTTGCTTAAGTTGAGCTTATTTGCATTTGTTCTTTAATAGTTTATCTTGACAGTAAGCTTTGAGGAGCAGTCTTAGTTTCACTGGGTATATTCTGGTGCTAACAAACATGACCAGCATGAAAAGAAATCCTTTTTAGAGCCTAAATTCAGAAATCCTTTACAGTTTCTAAATACATACAGTGTGAATCTCGTATTTAGCTGAAAGAGATTGACCACTACATGAGAAGCGCAGACAATAATTACTTTTAAGCCAGCAATTGATGCCAATTGCAGCAGAAAGATTTGAATATGACCCAGTTTGGGAGATTACTTGCGTTTTGCTGACGTCAGTCTCCAAAACGCTGGAGGCCTGACAACTTCAGCATGAAGAGAAGATGCCTGTTAAAATTTCAGGATCCCTATGCAGACTGCAGCGTGGTGTAAAGAATGTGTTTGAAGTCTAAATCCTCCTTGACCTCAACAGCATAATAAATAGAATGTAACTGATTTCAATGGACGCTGAACTTTAGTCATATTTTTCAGAATCCCTTGGTCAGAATATCTTGAACAGGCCATGTTAAAGGATCAGTGATTGAGAATGGTCGGGTTGCAACATCACGTGTAATCTGATTATGTGTCCTTTCACGGAAAGCTCTGTCGAGATGGTTACAGCGTCCTTTACTGCTCACATGCACCTGCACTTTCATACAGCATTAAACAACACAGCAGTCGGGCAGACACTCATCATGATCAGCTAATAAACATTCTAAATAGGTAATTGAAATATCAACTCATCTACCGACACCCATTTCCACCGCGCAGTTACAAACTGTAATAGACCTCGTTTTCTAATTAATTCTCACAAGTCATTAACCAGGCTGTTTTATTTTATTACAATGTGATGATTACTTTTGTTTGCACACTGAGTTTAATAACCTATTGTTGTAATTATTGCGGCCCTACAATGTCTGAACCTGCAGCTGGCTTTTTTCGAAAACAAGCCGCGGAGCTTGTTGGTATGATTTATAGCCCCAGGCAAACGTTGCTTTAGAAGCAAAGCTCTTGGTAACGAATGTCCTCCTGACTGCACTGACAAGAAGAAGGGCCTCCGGGCGCTGACACACCAGGCCAACGGTCAAGCGCCTGTGAGAATCCTGAGGAAAATGTCTGTTCATCCCAGATACATTTTTCGATCGACCCCGGTACGCTGTGAGCTTTTGGGCTCTGGTCGTGGCCAATAGCCAGTCTGCCTCATACGGTCAATATCTGCACTGGTGATACTGTAAAGGCAAGTGCATCTCTGCTGAAACCCTGAAAATTGGCTTTTTCCACATCCCTCTTGTGACTTTCCTAAGAACTATGCCTCTGAGGAAACTATGTGCTGTTCACAGACAACTGGACCTGCTTGAGTTTCTTAAAGATGTTTCATCTCTCATCAAAAAGGCTTCTTCGGGTCAAATCTAGTGTAGTCCTTAAGAAACTCAAGTGAGTCCAGATGCCTCTGTGTAGTACTTAGATATGCCATGATCTGGTTGACAGAGAATCTTCACTAGCGTAGTTCTAAGGCAACGTTTGCCCCAAAGCTGTAAATCATACCAACAAGCTCTGTGGCCAGTTTTTGAAAGCCAGCTGCAAGTTCAACTACTGTGGGTCAATAATTTTAATAAAGGGTTTTCAGGTGTGTTAGATTTTGCGGTGTGTCCCGCACCATTGAAAGTAGACAGCCCTTGTTGGCGGCTTTTCAGTCGACTGAACATTTGGAATCGGCGGAGGAGCTGGTCCATGAGGTAAGAATCACTCGGATTGGATGCTCAGCAAAGCAAATCAGAAAGGGAAAAGCCTCTTGAGCCGTCCGGGATCCATGATTTCACAGATTTAGCCCCATTTCTGTGTGATCGTCACACATTGCTGTTATGTTAAACTGAAGGCTCTTGACTGTGATTGGGGCAATTTTTGTGCCACTAATTAATGACTGACTATATCACATAAAGATTACAGAGGTCTGATCTGCTTGGTGGCCTTCATGCCACTCACTGTTTGAAAAAGAAATCCAACATGTCAATTACAGTAATGGCAGTCTGCTCGGTGAAATATAAGACAGCTTCCTGTCCTTGTAAAGTATGTTGCAGCTTGATGGATTTCATGGTGCGTTCTTGTCCTTGTACACTGAATCCTCCCATTTCCGTCTTCCCCTGGGGTAGCAATTAGCCCTCAGTCTGTCAGTGGCTAATGGCTTTCTAATTGAGTCTCCACAGGTAGTGTACCTGTTTGCCGAGGTTAGACCGGAGTGATGTGGGCAGGACACCAATCTCCACCGCGCTGTTGTTTTTATTCTTTTTCTCATCTCAAAGTGAGCAGCAGGGAGCATTGTCCTCAGTCCATAAGTGTCATGCTCTCTGTCTGTCAGGTTTTCATCCCACTGCTTCACGTCCAGCATGCTGTCATGTCACGCTGTTCGGCTCTGACATCAATTTGACTCCACTTGTCCACAAAAAACGTAAAAAAAAAAAAAATATGTAATTTCTGTATATATGGATACATTTTATGCACGACTGCATCATTGCATTGAAACTTGAAACATTGCCTTTGCACCACCACATTCTTCTTTCATTTCTCTTAAAGCCCCTCATTCTTCCACACTATATTTCTCTACACCCTGCATTTTACCTAGCCTCTTACCAACTTCAATCTTCTTTCCAATATCCCTCTCCTGAGGTCCATTTTCCACTTTCCATTATCATTCCCTCACAAGGCTCTCTTTTTGGGCCCCACTCGTCATCTCCAAAGCCCATCTATAGGCTCCTTTTTTAAAAGCTTTTCTTTTTCAGACGGACTGAAGGACACCAGTAACATCACTTTATATCGCCAACTATATTTTTCCAACTGATTCTTATGTTTTTGTTGTCGAATCATTCTCAGCCAAATAATTTGCGTGGTAAAGCTAATGTCCCGACTGTGTTGACGAGGTCAAACAGCTGCAAAAGACCCAAAATAAAATCTTGTTTCTCCTCTCGTCTCTCCCCTTTATTCAAGTCAGCGGCTCTCTGTATTGATCAGAATGGGGAGTGCATTAGTTCCTAAACATGGAGTCTCACTCTCAAGCTGGTAAAGCAATAAGGGGCTATTGATCTCACTGCTCATCTGACAGCTGTCTATTTTGTATGATGCATCACATCAATAATATCTTCAACAGAACCAGGGTTCACTACTTTGCTTACTATTTTAAAATGTTGTGATAGTGTGATGAATTAATGTTTTATCTACAAATGAAGAGCATAGAGATGCAAAGCCCCATCCCTTCTGGTGTCACCCCATGGGACCTTACTGAGGAGGAAATGTGTTCACTAGTCAACAGCAAGAGACAAATACATTTTGAGCCTATTTGAACTCTGCAATAAATCACACAAATTATATTTGTGATTTAAAAGATAATACTGCAAGTCAAGAAAGAAAGTTTGTCGTCATAAAAATAGTAAAATAGTAAAATACCACTTTTGTTTTTGTCTAAATATCACGTGACTACATCGTGTCGTCACCAACACCAATATGGCACCAAACATCTCTTTACATCTATTTAAAAAGGTGAATATCGCAACAAGTCTGGCCTCATGGCGGCTGCAGATAGTTGAGTTGATAGCTGATTTACGGCACTGAATTTACAGTCCAAGTTTCAGTTATTGGTTTTGGTGAGCGTCAAATGAGACAACACCACTTATGTAACTGTTGGGTGTGTAGTCTTTCCAGATTGTCATAGTTTTGTTCTAGATACGTTTTAAGAGTAACTTTGACCTGTCTTGAGATGAAAAATACCATTTTGAATTGAACAACATCACATGTGTTATATTGTTTCTAAAATAAGGTACCAAGGTGGTCCACCAGAGGAATGCAGTGGGCACCTGATCCTGCCATCTGACTCTTCTGAGGAGAGGAGGACAATTCCAAAAACAATTCAATGAGTTTGGCAGTTTCTGATCCAAATTGACCCAGATACCGATCCTTAGGATCCTCTCATTATTTATGCAACACATCGCAAATCATAGCCTGTAGGGTAGCACATTATTACCTATGAATAAGATCGCAACATACTATATATGATTACAATATATATTCAACAAAACAGTTTTCTTGCAACGTATGCTTTAATATGTGTTTGATAAATACATAATACACACTGTCAAAAGCAGAAAAGAATAAGTGTTTATGGGGTGTCATTATATATCCCTCTGCTGTTCTTGCCAACACTGGCACTACTCTGCCTGTGATTGGCTGCCTTTGTTGGTTGGGCTGGTTAGGTTAAGGCATGAGAAGTGAGACTGGTTAGGGTAAGAATATCAGGGTTAGCCAATCAGAGGGTGATACATAATAACACATCTGTGAGAGGGAGAGAGTCATAGGAGAGAGCGAGAAGTGAATCACCAAAGTGAGTCTCATGCCAGCATCTTAAAAATTCTGTGATAATTTGTAGTTGATGTTCGCAACATAGTAATTTACTGCATCCTACATCGGACAAGCAGCAATACGTCGGGTATAGCTGATATAGCACCCTCTGCTAATAGCCTATTATTAGAAAGTAGTCTGTACACATTTCTGAGGACGTGGCCAAGTGTTATTCAGGTTCAATAACATTCCTGTCGGGAGTTTTTTCTTCAGTGTAGCACACAATGTCCTCATGCTGTCATTTTACGCTAGGGTTAATACTGCTAATTGCCCACTCTCTTGTCTGGCGCAGGGCTATTTGTCTCCCTCTGTAGCATCTATTAATTATGACTAAAATGAGATCTCATAGTGTCCATGGTCATTTTTCACCTTCGATTCACAAAAAATCTATCCTTTGGACTGCTTGTTACATTGTGTGAAACTAATATGCAGAGCCTGGACCCTTTGACAAAGAAAAATGCTTTTAATATCTGCAACATGGAGCATTTCCTGCACAGGTCTTTGGCCATTATGTGCGTTTGATAATTTTGTTTCTCTTGAAGTGGTTTTTGCAAATGGAATTCAAACATAGAACGGCCTGATTCTGTATCTCTTTCCCACTCATTTTGCTCTGAGCGGTGGAGCAAAATGGAAGTGCACTGTATTGTGTGTGTGTGTGTGTGTGTGTGTGGGTGTACGTACTTGCGCGTGTTTGGTGTGGGTGTCGTTAAAGAGATAAGTGAGATAATGCGCATGTGAATTATGCAGCACTTTCTGGTGTGGTTCTGGGACATCAGGCTTATTTATTAGTAGTGGACAATCTAATCACGCTAATTTGAAAGCGTCATTTAAATTTTACAGACTGGGCTTCACAGGTCTCTTTAATGATGTCGAACGTGACGGAGGGGAGAGAGCGAGCGTGTGTGGACAGTGGTGAGAGAGGGAAGCAGGAAGGCAGAGAGGTGGCTGACTGTGTGTGTTTGGAGGGAGGTGAGAGTGAAGGAGGAGGGTTGTGAATCCATGATTAATGCAGCATTGCCCTTGTATGTTTGGGAGAGGAGAGAGGACGGAGGTGAGCCTAACAGCATTAGCATTCCGTGTGTGCTCCTGGAGGAGTCTGCTATGCCCCTGTGCAGATGCTCCACTGCCTCTCAGATTACTGAATAGACACTTCACAGACACTTCGCCTTGGATGCACAACAACCAGCTGTTTTCTAAAACTGCTTTAGGTCCACTGTGTACTTGTCTGAATTGACTTTATGAGTTAATACAGTTTGTTTATGGTGCGTCTGCTCGTCTGGTCTCGGCTATGTTCTCTCTTCATAACTCATTCTTAAAGCTGTCAGTGAATAAAAGGACAATTCTGTTTTCTGCCGCCTCATTTTTCCTTTCATGTCCCTAATTCCGAGTATTTTATTTTGTAATGGTACAGGGGAAGCAAAACAGTTTTGCCTTTCAAGGGGTATTGTAGGTCTTTTGAAGTCGGATTGTATTGTCCAGTAAATAGAGGATCCAAACGATAGACACACAAGCAGGCAGGTAGCTTGAACAACAAGCGAGTTTTGATAAAAAAAAAAAAAAAAAAGTGAAATACAAAAATCTATGAAATACAAAATGCAAAGAACAAACACAAAAGCGAAACAAAGTACAACCAAAAACAAAAAGACAGATTGGAAACAGAAGATGGGAAAGGGAGACATATGATGGCAAAACAGAACAGGAGACTCAAGGAAACAGAACAGAAGAACTGACAAAGATATGGGAAGATAAGGACAAATATACACATGGTTGATAACTGATAGAAGACAGGCGTGGAGCACAAAGGGCGGAAAAACAGACACATGACACAGGAAATAATAGAACCACAAAGTTAGACCATGACATGTATGAGATTCTTATCCATAGTCTGGCGGCCGTACCTTGCTGTCAGACAGACCTTTCCCTCAGCGCTTTTTTTTTGTCAGCCATAGACCTTGACTTCAGAACTGTCAACCGAGAATTTCAGTAGTTTACGAGAAAGACAACAAATACATGTAAAATGATGTAACCAAAAGATGACGTAATCAAAACTATGATTATGATGGCAACAAAGAAATGCTTCTTTTTTCTGGAGCTATAGTCCCGACCGGAGCTGCTGTAAATCACCTCTGTATTGTCCTCAAAGTGGCATCTGTTGGTCTGAGGCTGAGTTAAGTCCCAGTCTGGTGGTCAGCCATGTTCACTGGGAGGCTGCTGAGCCTGGTTGTCTGAGCCCCGTTGACCACAGTGACCGTCCCCATGATCACAGGTTATGGTGCGGCAAACTCCTGTAAGCTGAAAGGCCACTTAGCCCCACGGCTAACTGAGCTAGTTGCCAATGGCAGCTAGTGGCTACAGCCAAAGATATCCTACACAAGTACTCCTGTCTGCTTCTCCAAACTGGGGGTGTGCTGACCACCACCCACTGTATGTAACACATCGGCTATGGATGAATATAACCTCACTAAAAATCTTAACTATCCCTTTAAGTGGCGAGGTTGTACAAGGGCCTGATTTTGAGCTGACTTCAAACCTCATCATGTATTTAAATCCTTTATGCAATGCTCTGCTGCCAAAACCTTTAGGGTGTTATGTGGAGCAGTGACAGGAGGGTTACTGGCGCTTGAGCACATAAAAGGAGCTACAAGCCTGACGGTGCAACTTTTGACATTTCTGGTACTGTACTGCATTACAATTTAAAAATATGAGCACAGCTTCCCGAACAGCAAACTCCTTTCCAAACTTAACTTTTGTTCTGCCCAAATGTGCCCTAATTTACCATTATTTAGCCCTCACATGTGACACAGATCTAAATGTGTGCAGCAAAAAACCTGAGAGCAGCTTTTCTTTCAGCATAAATCAGGACAGATTTCGTCATAACCTAAAATACAGAGGAAGTTAATCTTTTTGAACTATCAAAATGTAGACATTTATAACAATGGTTCATCTCAACACAGTTTAAACACCTATAATATACTTATTATATATACTTATATTTACTGTTTGTTTATGGGAGTTAAAAACTGTTATACCAGGGTTCCTAAACTGCGTTTTCTCAATGTGACAACTAAACATTTTCCAGAGTCTGTTGTATGTTTAATGTGTTACTACCTTCCAAATCAGTATGTATCTCTAAATTAATCAAACTTATTTGATAGGTGACACCAGACGCAAATTCACACTTTGTAGACAAGGAGGCATGAAATGGATTTTAATGTCCTCTGTTCTAGACACTTCAGTGCCTCAGTGCCAGCTCACAGTGTGACCATCTCCCAAATGTTTGTGTCAATGGAAGCGATTGTTTTGTGTTCTAGTCGTGGCAGAGCTGTTTAAAAGTGCCGTTTTGATCCATAGAGCTGAGATAATCACAGCTGCCATTGTACCAATCGATTCCTGCGTTTGTCCTCCTCCTCCTGTTCCTCCTCCACTGGGCTGAGGAAATGTTTGCACACACAGCTTGTTTGGGTACCTTAGTTATTTCTGTTCCTGCCTCAGGTCAGATATCGAGCTGAACCTGGCAGTAATAACTTTTTCTACTGTGTCTCAGACAGGTGCTGCTGATGGTCTCTGGCTTACTTTTGTGCTACAGGCTGTTTTTGGCTCTTTACAAAAGCTATCATTCATGAATGATAATGAATCAATATAATAGCTATTTTGTGTGTACTTATTATGTAACTCAAAATAATTAGCTAGGACACACATTTGATCAGTTTTCTAGCAGTTGTAACAACTAGCCTTGGCTGATTCATTGTCTGGCTGACGGTAGATATCAGCGAATGGTAGATACAGTATAAAAACATAAACTTGCAGAACATACATATATTTAAGATTATTTCAAAACGGTTTACATTGCATATTATGTCATCCACAGAGCACTGAAAAGTATATTTTACAACTGCAGCATACATTCAGGTCACAATTCTGATGCGTCATTAAACTTGTTTCGACTCTTGAATATTAAAATCAGTTTCGGCCTCAAAAATCCAGTGTGGATCAGGCACCCATTACCAAATATATAGAATGGTTAAATCATTAAATAATGACATCTTAAAGAACCAGTTAATCAATGGTCAGTTTGTTTTAAAATAAACGGCAAATAAATCAGTTTCTAAAATAAGTTTACAATAGATTTTGACATGAATTTGTGAATGTATGATGCAAAAGACAAGTTCTCCCTTCTTTTGACTAATTTATATCATATAACTATATTATAAAACAATGATAAATATGCTGATATACAACACTGCAGTGGTCACTGTCACATATTTTGTGGGAAAAGGTTTATTTGTTTTTTTTTAATGAATACAACTCAATATCCACCAGTTAACTTAGGATAGTCAAAATCTGATCCGACTGCAGCTGTACTGGTTGACTATGGAATTTGACACTTTGATAACAGAACTAACACTCACATCATCACACGTGGAAATAAACCCATTTTGATCACACTGTAATAACTGATGTATTTTCATACCTTTGACACTATCGTCCTTATCTATCAAGCACATTTTATATCTGCATAATGCTGTGGATGGTTTGTGTCTATACTGTGGAATTTATAATCATTGTTGGCCAAAACAATGTGTCAGCTTGCTTGAGACATAACAACCATATGTTAAGCTTGGTTATTTTCATATGTATTTCCCATAAATTATGACATACTTCTCCAAAGCCTTGCCGCACCATATTGTAGCTGTTTAAACTATTTAAACCATTTTGTTTCAAGATAATCAAGATATGCCAATAATTCATTGTTTCTCATTCAAATTCACCAAACCTGAAAACACTGACAGTACCTTACAAATACAGTAGGTGTCAAATAGAATTGTTTTCAGTTTTCAACATTTAAGGGATGAAGGGCCTTCAAAAGCATTATATTTCATGAAAAGGAAGAGCCTTCACTTCCTGCCTATTCATGTGTTGGACTGCCTGTCTGAGCAGTCTTTGAATCGGCCTCTTTTGCACACAGACCAAGTATTTTTGTTGCCCTCTGGTTCAGTGCTCTGTGGAAATGGATGACAGTGTCTATATAAACAACACTGCAGAGTTATGCACCACAGACTCTTGAACTTCTTTTTTTTTTCTTTTTTGCCCTGCTTTGACTTGTGCTCAAAATATCTCTTTGCAGTTGCCGGGTCTTTTTTACACACCAGGCTCTTTGATTAAAGTCACCTTTGCTTTTCCTTCGCTGATTTGATTTTATCAGATGAAATTTAGTTGGAAATGTATTCATGCATTTTGCTTTATTTGTAGTTGAAAATGTACAGAAAAGAAGCTGTTTAATGCAGTATGGCCTCCTCTGGGTATTCCTCATATATAAAATGGAATAAGCGCAGGTGAGGTGGCAGTGGAGTTAAAAATAGAAGCAAGTAGAAATGTCACACAGGTCAACCATTAGTGAATGAGATTCTCTGGGAGTAGGACCTGTTATTGGTCCTTGCCATGACTCTCATTTCTAAGCACCTGCACACTGATGTAGAGTTGGTGTGCGATGAAGGAATTTGATGCTTTTGTGTTTGATGCAGCTTTAATTGGGTTACCTGTGGTGAAGAAGTCAGTTCCTCCACCTGCCTTTGGCAGATGACATGTTTGCTCTTCAGATAACATTTCCATATGATTAGTGATATATAGTGATAGTTTGTTTTAAGCAATTTCCTCTCTGTCACCTTCAGACACGCTCTCACATGCTCTGCACACCTGTGCCCCTTTTTTTCATCCAGCTGTGTTTTGTTGCACTGAATTCTCTGCAGAGTCTTTTGGCCTGAATTAGGAATATGTGTTGTAATTAAGCCTGTGTGAAAGCTGTAATGAGGATGAATCTTTACGAAGGTTCATACATTAATCAAAAGGGCAATCAGCTCCGTCCCACAGTGCCTTTCTGAAATGGAGTCAGTGTATCTCATAATGTTTAGTTACAACTAAAGCCACACAGATACTGACATTCTGAGGCGTTACACAACAAATTTGTTTCAGTCATTTTGGGTGAATATATTCCAAACTATGCAGCCATCAATCTTGAAGCTAATGATATGAACTTTTTCCTTGTCATCTCTCCTACTTAATGTACATTACCATATTACCTACTGGGGTGAGATGATAGATGATAGTTAAAGCCTGGGTGCCAATTTTATTTTTCCACTTATCCCATTCCATACCCCTCCTCACCTCCTAAACCTGAATGGATGAAGGATCTATAGGATGTATTCCTATAAACAGTACATACTAAGTCAAAAACGCAGTCAGGTGAGCTCTGTCTATGCATATCCTGCACACTGATTCATTAAGGCAAATTTCAGAATCCCTCTGTTCTCAGACTGGGTATTATATAAATGTTTTTTGTAAATCGCTGTTTCCCTCCTGTCAGATCCCACAGTTGATGTTGGCCAGAGCCAAAGTCATGCTTGGATTATTATTCTTTGCTCCTGCATCTTGGACTCTCAATGATTTTCCCACCTGTCAAAGTGTAAAATGATTGTATGTTGCAAATGATTCACCATCACCGTGGGTAAGGACAGAGCACGCAAAATGATGTTCGTAGCGCTCCATCCATCTTGACACGTGCAAATGTGCACGCAGATCCTGTGTTGAACCGTAGCCACGAGCTAGGCTTTGTTTAAGTTGTCTGCCGAGCTGTTTATGCTGAGCTCAGTAATGTGCTTTCTCTTCTGTTGACAATTAGTGGTGTCCCACTTGAGGGTGTGACACCGCGCTTCCTGCTTATCTGTTAACCCGAGCCATTTCTGCATCTCTGTGAACGCTGTCTGAACCCTGTTCACCTAATCAGTGCTATGGGGGTTCTAAATGATATATATATTTCTTTGGGGCTCAGGGCGATAAAACTGCCATCTATAGTAATGTAAATACATTACAGTCCAATCTTCCCAATGAGATTTCATTTCTCCAGGATGTATAGCGTGTTAGTGCTGTAGGACCCAGATCTACCCAGGAGGCAACTCTTCCATGCCTTTATTTTTCATGGGGCAAACAGTATATTATGGTCCTTCTGCTGTGCCCCAGGTTTAAGTCTGTGGTCGTCATTAATTCTGTTCTCAGCGCACTGTTGCTACGACCCATTACAAACCAACACCTCCATCTTGGCTCTGTGGTGATACATTACTCTACGCCTCTCATTAATAACCCCCACTGCATACAGCTTGCTGAGGTAAGAGACAGGGAAGGTGGGCCACAACAGAGGATGAAGCCTACGGTCACCCAGTCCAAACAGACACAGGGCAGCAAAAGCAATTAATGGCACATCATTGGAGGGAGTTCTAGGCCACCTGCAGGAGCTAATCATTGTGATAATCCATTATACAGTAGCTATTTAGTCTCTGCTAGTAGTGCTGGGAGTATTTAATGGGGTGTAAAGAGGTTCTGAGGTACGACTGAGCACTACATGTGACCTTTTAGGAGACAACACTTGTGCAGTGTCCAGGTCCCCCCTCCCATGGAGCATAAATGACTAGTGTGGAAATATTGTTTGTTGTAGTGTGTGGGGGAAAGAAAGATTCCCCGTCTTTTTAAGAGAGAATCCATTTTGTCCTGCGTACGTTCCATTTTGTTTGGATAGGACTTTGTCAAAAAACAATAACCTAAGGTAGATCTAAAGTAGCTCTACCTTAGTGTCGAGTAAGTCTAATTTCAAGTTTCGACCAAACCCAAACGATCAGTGTTATGCATGAGGGTAGTAAAATAAAAAGACGGTGACATTGGAGAGACAATTAACATATCATTTCCAAGTGATGGAACCGAAGCAATAGAGCAGCAATTTCAAACAGTCAATAATAGTTTTGTCAGGTGCTCATCAGAGGATGTAGGAGCATTTATTTCATAATTGATAGATTTTATGTGGCAAAATAGGCTCTGAACCTGAGGGTATTCCCCAACATCTACAGTAAACGACATCCTTGACTTGATACTAGTTGACGTTGCCCCTGACAAATGTACTTATGCCCTACATGTAAATGTAAATGTAAAGTCTTATGTACAGCTTCTCATTCTGGAGCTGTTCTTTATGACCTCCACAGATGCCAGTATATTTGTTTTAACACTTATAAGATGAGGGAGAGTGTTCATGATTCATGATTCTCTGTCAGGTTGGAGAGCTTTGATTATGACAGTTTTTTGTAACATGTCACTTCAGTGTTTTTTCAACAAGCTGTTGCATAGCATTTAAAGGTGTGATATGTAAAAAATGTAAGTTAAAAACATTCCAAATAAAGAAAATGTATTGACGAATTTGATTACAATAATTGTTTTGATTTTATGACGACTATGCATTGTGTTGCAAATAAACAGTATCTCCCTCAGTTAACACGCTAACCAGCTAGCCCTGATTTGATTAATAAATTAATATCTGGTTTTGTATTGCCTGTTATTGGATATTTTTGGGGAAATAATCTGTAAATGTTTATCCTATAACACAAATCACAATATGTACATCCAACTCAGTTAAGTGCATGATAAAGCTTCACAACTAAGCTAAATCGTCATGTCTCCAATCACATTCACTCAACCTTGGTCGACTCCTCTGTTATTTATTTTGAATAATGTATCTATAACACAATACATCATATTTGGAAATGAGCTCATCTCCCAATATGCTGTACACCCGGTTACCTTAAGGCAACTCCCCCTGTAAGAATAATCAGCTAAATATACTATATATAATGAATATAATATATAATATATAACATTTTCTTCAGTGTTTGTTAGCAGTACAGGCTTGCTCACAGGTCATGTCACTGTGTCTTCTGGCTGCTAATTTGTTCTGTTTTCAGGGCGCTATATCAACAAATTTGTGCATATTCAGTTACTAGATTTGTATTGTGATTAATTTCATGAAGGGGCGAAGTGGATTTTTTTTTTTTGATTGATGTTGGCACAGGCTTTATGCTGTTGATTATAATACTATACATATTATAATTAGATCTAAACAGCTGAACCAAATTGTTGCTAAGAAGCAAAGCCAAAATGCCAAGTATCAAAACTGTGGTGTTGTCATATTTAATCCCACTTCAACTGGACTCGTTGCAACATCGAGGGCAGTGTGAAAGCATTAGGACACAACTTATTTATCCTTGGATTGCTGTAACGTCAGATGAACTGCTGTATAAATACATACAAAAACTTTTTATATTTGACAATTTGACTCTGATAAACATTAAAAAATTATCCCATCCAAGTATTTTTTGGTTTCAAATACAGAAACAATAGAAAAATATATAAAAATAATACAAAATACATATGTACTTTCATCTTATTTATTTATTTATTTAAATGTGATTAAAATATTTATTTATTATATTTATTTGTGTGCTGCCATCTTCATCACTCACTAACTAGTTAAAAAAAACCTGCAATCCAAAAACCTTGTCACAGAAAAATATTCCAAATTAATTCAAAATCACAAATTTTGTCCTCGGCCATGATTTTCAATGCTGTTTAAATTTGCAGTGAATAAGAACTTGGCCCCGTACATGCTGTATTTGGCTGGACTCACACATATCAGTTCTGGGATAACTGTTGAAGAAATAATCCAAATGTTGCGGAGGACAAATGAGGTCTACAAGTTTGTTGTGGGTTTTTTAAGGTCATGTGCAGAGAAAAAAAGCGTGAGGTGTTATATGTTGAAGATAACAAAAAAAAAAGTGTGTAGAGCCACTTGTAAGAAAAAAAGAAAGCATTAAACTTTCCTTCACGTCCCAGTTGTTTTGGATGGTAATCTCTCCACCATGTTGTGTTCCATTTTCTTTTCCTATTATCTTTATCTCCGCCTGGATCGCTGGGGGACGGCGTACCTGTGCCAGCTTATTCTGTATTTCTTCAAATGCAGTCCTGTCAGCTTTTCTAACTGGAGCTGGGAGCTTTTCTTTATGCTAATCACAGCATGTGTCACTTGCCACCAGGGTGATTGGGAAGCTCCATAGCAAGGCAATTTGGCAGACCACAGGCCCCAGAATTAACAGTGTGCTGGGTGGCCCTGCCAGGACTCCTCGGTGGCTTCATCACACTGTCACTGGGTGGAAAACCCAGCGGCTTCCTCATCGATTCAAATCATTATGACAAGGCCAGCTTGTATCACCTGTAATATTTGACTTTAAAAATCAACTCATATTCAACAGATTGTTATTGTAATTGGTATCAAATCCAAAAATTGCACAAGTAAACTGTGCACTTGACTGTTTTCTATGCCCTGTTCTTATTTCATTGCAGTGCCCTCCAAGCTTTTCATTCCGTGGAACATATGCAGTATAATATAATGTTGGCAGATTGTGTTTACTTTTACATACAGGCACAGAAAAATGCGAGTTACAGAGAAGAAAATAAACAGAAATGTCATTATTTCAGCTGATCATTGTGGTTCTCAGGAAATTCCCTGGGAGGCCTGTTTTTCATATGGAGTTTTGGCATTTTGGATTGGGTCTTACAGTTTTGAAAGGAGCTTCAGTCTCTGATGAGGAACTTGCTGCTAGACATTAAAGCATCTGAAAACAGGGCATCACGAATTTTTGAGTTTTTTGCTCGGGAGATTTAAAGAGTGTGGATTTAAACTCGCAAAGATGGAAACATACTTTGTGACCTCCTTTTCCCTCTAACTCTTAAAATCTAAAACTAACTACTCCAGTTGTCTGTAAAGATTATCTTGTGAAGTACAGACATCTGGGGAGATTTCCTCAGCAGCTCTCATGTGAGCCGCTTGCTTTTGACTGCCCATACACAGCAAACACGATTACGAACTGGAGAGTTTCTCAAGTGCCGCCACTTACGGATGATAGTTAGATCGTCACCTATTGTAAGTGTGAAAGTCCAGACACGTCGCTCCATCTGTTGGGAGGGAACACTGATTATTAGCTTGTGTTAGAGTTCTTATCGCTGCTCAAGCCGCCCAGAAAGCCATGTGTTCAAAGATGAGCCGGCAAACGGGACGGATTTATGTGCCTGTGTGAGGTGAGACGAGCTCAGAGGATTGTGTGTGCCTTTCATATCATCGTCCCAAAAAAGCGACCGCTGACCTCTTGAAATCCATTTTCCCCAGACCAAAGCCAGTTGCTCTGAAAATAACTGTGGCCTTGTTTGTTTGATTGTGATTGCAGCAGCAGTAAGAATCAGATAACAAGCAATGGCGCCGATGCAGTCTCCTTGTCTGTTACTGATCCCCCCCAAATCCTTCCCGTCTTTCTTATCCCCAGAGTGTAACTTTCATCCACCATCCAAGCTCAGTTCCTTGGTTTTCAAGCTCTTCTTTCCCCGAGTGCTGGTGCTTCATCTTTCATCCTCCTTCTCCTTCACAGCTCCGAACTGGGCAACCTTTAAGAGAAATGGCGGTTTGGGAGAGGCAGTCAGAGTTGACCTCTTTCTTAAGCGTGTACAATTGTGTGTAGTTTGTCTCAATGGACGGACATGAGTAATAGCAGCCTTGTATTTCATTGTTCCCCCCGATCATTCTTTGGGCTGGAAAATCAAAAAGGAGCAGTTTGTTTATTCACTCGGTGTAAGAATAGACACTAATTACTTTTATAAAACGTAGCGTGGGAAGCTAACCCTGTCAACTTTTAATGATCATCAACAGATATAAGCAAAAATAACATAACCAGCTGAAGCCACAGGTAGTGTTCACTCAACATCTTTCATTAAAAACAAGGTACCATCTAATTTATTTGTCATTATACAGTACAAGGTTCTACAAACCACAGTGAAAGTTTGTAGACTCCTTCACACTACACAAATTACAGAACATATATACAGTTATTTATATCCAAATATACATAAACACGTAGTGCATCTTTTGACTCTCTGCCAGGGTGTTTGTGAACAGCAGCAACAAGATGGCGATGGCGATGTGGTCGGCATCTTCATATCCAAGGTTTGCCATCAGCGAAACCCTGTCCATTAACTCCAAACTGTGGTTGAGCACCAAGCATCGATGTTATAAACACAGAGTCCACTGCTCCTCATCCCGCATTCTGTCGGCTCAGAACACGCTCGTCCGTCTGGTGAAACAGTTTGAGCCGAGATGCTGTGGTGGAGACAGGGCTCTGTGGGCACAACGGTCTCTGATTTCACATTGTTTTACCAGCCTGAGACCCATTTTGTCCACTTCCTCTTCCTGCAACCACACATTAAACCATTATTCCGACTCTCTTCCTCCCTGGGGTGGTCAAAATGGTCAGTTTAGATTGTAGGGCGGTGCAATACACAGCTTTATTCTCCAATGATGATGACAGCATTTCTGCCATAGGCAGTATGTGTTTCGGCAATAAGGCCAAAGAAAACGATGGCCAGAAAAGACTAAAATGTAGAATAACCCAGAGGAGCTACCAGCCACTGCATCGTCATTTGCCGCCATTGTTATAGCAAATCACAGATAACAAAGCCATATCTGATACCACACTGGATGTTTTATTTATTTTGCTGCTTATCGTCGCCTTTTTCATGCATGAAAATCTTCTTAGAGTGTTTGGACTGAACAGTCCGACAGATTGTGACATAACGCTCTCTCCTATTTACATAACATGTCGAATGCACCAGAGAAGAGACTGGAGCACACTGATTCATTCGCAACCATTAGTGATGCAAATGTTACGACTTCAGTTTTTATTAGTCAGAGTAAAAGTAAGATAGGCTCCCATCCGCTTTCCTCGCTGGAGTTTTCCCGACCTTGATCGAAGCAGCACCTCCCTCGGCTGCACATTGATGAAAGTGAGGAAACCTTTATTTATGTAAAACACAGCCTTCAACCACTGGTACAATGGTGTTATAAACAATGATAAGAGACTCGCAAAACCTTCTTTAGCAGTCTGCAAAATTTTAACAAGTTTCTCATAAGTGCTTATTGCTTTATAATCCAACAATAAATATGTTCATGATGCCGCTAATAAAACCTCTATAGCTTTATAGCACACAATGTTAGTAAGCATCTAAAAAAGACTTATAAAGGCCTTATTACCTTTATTTTGCAGTCTGTTAAGCTTGATTACTTGTATGAACTGTAACAAAATGTTTTGTTTACTGCTGCTCCTTGTATTGACCCATGTATGTTGATCTACCGCCTCTGACATATGACTACCTCTCTGTGGGCTTATGGAGTTGTGTGTTTAGACTGGATGACCTGCAGATGAATTGTCCCTCTTGAGATCAATAAGGTTGTCTGAATCTGAGTGAAAAATCAATTTTCTTCAGAAGTGAATGTCACACAGGTCGTCGACCTTCATCTGTGAACTCAGAAATTGAAGCGAGCGGGCCCACGTACATGAACATACATGAGACCTGTCTCTTTACATCACCTCATTATGTGTGATCAGTCGTGTGTCTGCGACTCTGTGAAAACTGCGCATCCAAAATTTGTCTGAAAACCTTCTCCCGGGCATATAAAAGGCATTTTGAGGCATCGGTATATGGCTCCAGAGAGAGGTATTAGCAACAGCGAAGGGGAAAGGAGGTAATGACGCTATGGTTAGCATACGGCAGAAGTAGTCCTAAAGGGCCAGTATGTAAGATATTGCCAGAACAAATTCCACCCTAAAACTTTTCTTAGTTTTAAGATTTAAAAAGAAAAAGTGTTAAGTGTATTCATACTTTTAATTCAACATCCATTTATGCTCCTTGCTTGGTGTAGTATCTGTCCGTGATTACATCAGAGATATGCAAATCTTCCTTTTTGAGCCTAATGCCCATTCTGCAGAGCAAAAACCTGATCCTACCTTCTTTTTTCCCCCTTGGTGCAGCTGGCACTTGCATTGTTTGCATTTTGCAAGCTTTAGGTCACTTCAAGGAGTCAGGTCAATTCCCCTTTCAACCTCCCTGTTGTAATGACATCAGAGCTCTCAACTGAGTCAGTGAACTTGCAGCTTGTCTGAATAGTATCTGATTCAAGTCTGACGACATGGTTCTGACAAATAACACTGATAAATAGGCAAGTTGAAGAAGCGTAGTGCCTCAGTAAATGGATCGCAGCACATGTGGTTTGAAACAGCATAGTAACGACACGGCAGCAGAGAGATAATGACACACATGTAGTGGCAAGTAGTGCTGCAATTAGCTGATATTATCAAATTAAGTTGAATGTCGTCTTTGCCACTTTGTTGCAAAGGTCTTTAGGGGGATAACGAAACATCCTGCATGTAGTCCGTTACCACCCAGAAAGTGATGTTAGTACAACCAGCAGCCTCTTAACAGTCTTTGTTAAATCCTGCAGAGACCACGTGTCAGCCCTTATCTCTGACAGTTAGAGCAGCACGTCTCTTGGTATTTCCCTCACGCTTTCACATGTTCGTATGAACTGATTCTGTTGATAGAAAAAAAAAAGAGACTGGGCCAGTCCCATGGCATGCGGGGCTCCAGAAATACCTGCAGGTGATAACTAGCTTAGGTTTTCTAGCAGGTGTCCTGTCACCTCCGCCATCATGCTTGCATCATAACTGTGGGTGGAGGTGGTAATTAACTGTTGCTTTGCCATTTTTAGAACGTTGCCATGACAGCTCTCTCCGGGTCTCTTTCTTCTCACCTTAACTATCTCAATAACTGTCACCTACTTCCTGTGTCTCCTCCTGTTCCCATGTCTGTTCAGCTATGTGTTATCACACTTTTTTCTCTTTCTTTTTTAGTCTTATTTTCCGTGTAGTATTTCCATAACATGTAGTGGAGTTTGCAGTTGACATAGAATCCTCTCACCTGTCACAAGTCATCACTGGCGCATATACGTGTTGTGCTTCTGCGTGTGTTCATGAGTTTGGGGGTGGTCATGACAGGCTGACAGAGCCATCCATCACGGTCAGATCAGGTCGCAGGCTCTGCCCAGTGGGCTGTGGCCTGCAGGTAACAGCAGCTGCAGCGCAGTGGCTCAGCTGTCATCCATCTACAGAGCGTCAGTGTGGCAAGTGCTGTCCACTTCAGTCGACGAGAGTTCACAGGACATGGCTGCAAATAAAATGAGTGGTCTCTTTGTGCCCCGAGCCCGAAAATAAATTTAAAAAAAAATTATGATCATTTGTAGCCTGATTGACACTGATATCAAGGTCTGTGGCCGGTGATTTGTTGTGATGAAACACTTATTCCAAATTAGTTGATACAAACTACTGTGTCAGAAATTGACCCATACAATACGAAAAACGTAATACTCTTTACATAAGCAGTATTCATTTCAGTGCTATTACATTAGATTGTCTCATGTTTTACTGGTGTTTCTTTTAATGCGTCCGTCTGCTGAATGTAGCAAGAACACTTTGTCACATTAAAATGATGATGGTCCGCTGCCACCGTCGCCTGACAAATTGAGTAATAAAGTGAAACGGCTGCCCGTGGTGAAATATTTAATAACCAGGATAGCAAATATTAATGTTGGAGAGTTGAAGTGCGATATCATCAAAAGGTGAGCGTTCATTTAAGAGGGAGATGACATTTGAGCGATGATATCGGAGGTCTGCGAAAGCTCTCCTGTGTCTGTTATTGCACTGGAGATGGAGAACAGAGGGAGTGTAGACCAGACATGCCAACATTCGAATGCTACTGTAAACCAGTCAAGCTTCTCCCTTTTCACTGGACACACTGACGATTGTTCTGCGAGGCCCTACAACGTCCGATTGTTTCTTCTATATTTAATTACATGATGTTTCACAACCATGCGGTGCAGAGCGATGAGTCACAAGTCCAGCTCAGATGTCAGAAGTATAACATGACGTCAGCCTATGGGGTGATAGATGTACGGCACCACTGGACAGCATAAAATGGTACAAGGTTGTGTGAGGGCATGAATGTCTCTGAGATGATCAACTCGGCAGTCATGGGTGTTTTACTGAATTTGGCGTGCAGCACCTGGAGGACTTCATAATAACGTAATCACGTCACGCACACTCTCAATTCTTTTTAGTGTCCAGTGGAAGTAAAACAGTCGATTGGTGGTAAATGAATCACTACTATTCGATGATGCCACACTATATTCACAGTGTGAAAACAGCAAAATACTGCATGACAATAGCAACAATGTTATTTTCAAGATTTGCCTGCTCCTCTTTGTCTTGCATGATAGTAAACTGAATGTCCAGGTTTTGGATTGTTGGTCTAAAAACACAATATACTGTCAATATCACTTTGGGCTTTGGACATCCCATATAAAATCAATTAATTGAGATAATAATGAGTAGTAATAAGATAACAGCTGCTTATGAAAATAACTGTTAGTTGCAGCTCTAGTTTCCCAGTCATTTCAAAACAGTTACGGTGTTTAAGTCGATTAAAACCTTTGTTTAAGCCTCAAAATCATCAGGGTTACGTGGAGAGACACAAAATTATGCAGTTAAAACATTTCAAAAAGACGGAACTACGTGAAAACAGTAACACACTGAGTCGAAGTGTTTTTAGATTATCGTCTTTAAGAGCATCGGTTTTCTGCCCGTTAAAAGGCAGTTTTCTTCTTGCCACTGTCCCCAAGTTGTTGCTCATGGGGGAAATGTTAGGCCTCTGAGATAACTCCAGTTGTGAATCGACAATAAAGATCGACTGATTGAAGGAATAAACAAATGATGAAGAACGAACGAATAATCTAGCGTTACTGATTGTACCGATGGTGACAATGTCTTGCGGATTAATTGCACAGAAACTACGACTTGAAGCGTAAGACAATCAATAAAACACGAATAACCCACAGCAGGATAGCTACTTTGGTCACCGATGCACGGTAACAAATAATGAAAACATATACATGTCAGACAGGTCACAGCAGACAACATATGAAAGAAAGTGTTTGCTGATGAGCCGTGATGATGAGAGGTTTCAGCCTCTGTGAGAAATCTATACAATAAGTACACGCTTCTACAGTATGTCAAAGACTCAGAGAATAAATCCTCATAATGACAGCTAGTCTTTTGCAAAACCTTTGTGTTTTACAGTCTGAAATTGCAAACGGACGAAAAACAAAACTGTTAATTGAGAACACGCTGCAGCCAGTGTTTCTGGAGGACCAGCGTTGGATGTAATACACACACGTGATGGGCAGACTAGATATCAGGGATTTGCCTGTACCACAGGCAGGCTTAGAGCAGCAGAGATTAGGTTTTCATTGATGTCTCCAAAGATTCAATAATGGATAAGACGTCCAGATCCAGAGCAGTGCTCTGCTTACCTTCCTCTGTGTCCTTGGCACAAGCTAATTCTGGCTCATGGTATGGCATATTTATGGTGTGAAGCACAAGCCGACTGCCAGAACACAGAATTCACCTTTTTTTGATTTGTTGTGGAGAAAGTTCAAACGGCACTTTGAATCGGGGTTGGCTGATGTAGAACAATAAGAATTCATTCATTCATCAGAGGTTTTCCATTTTATTTTTGATACGGTGGCATCTATCCCTTCTATGTGTATGTATTAGCTTATTGTGGGCAATGTTGCAAATCAATGAGAAGAGCTGCTTTATGACTATATTGCAACTCAAATACAAGCAAGCCCACACCATGTAATGATCGTAGCAGCATGCTGTATCGCCATCAGCTCTTCTGCTGCAGTGGATGCCATGTTAGAACCGCTGTTTCTATGAATCAGTTGACTGCATAATTTCAAACACCTTAATCTGTTCTCTGGATATAACCGCAGCTCACTTCAGGCAATCAGCTCAGACCAACAAAGGCTACTGAGAAAATGAAAACACAATCATTAGATAAGGGTGCAATGGTGAGTTAATGACAACAATAAGATTATCTTTTAATTTATCCTAAAATATGTCAGCAATCTATTAATCATTTCCTGTTGAGATAACCAGAATGTATTAATGCCCTGAAGAATAAACAAGGTTTTTTTGTGTTGTGTTGTTTTGTTTTGTTTTGTTTTTTTTAGCTCCCCTTCACTCTCAGTATATCACTGGAGCCTAATGGGAGTAGAGTCAGGTGTCCATCTCCGTCTCTGTCTCCGTCTCTGTCTCCGTCTCCGTCTCCGTCATGTCTTGATATCTCATTAGCGGCGTGCTCTCAGGTTATTGATCTCTGGGACACGTTAATTACGTTATCAAAGCTCGAGTCGTATCCTTCGATATAGTAAACACAGGAAATGAGGATCTGAGGCTGATTGTGTTTACTGTTTTCGGTCATGTGCCGGCCTGAGCCTCTGTCTGGACCCAGAGTTTAATTTCTTGGAAAAATATTAATCAATTAATGCACAGGTAGTAATAAAAGCAAACTGAATCTCATTTTATGACCACTTGGCTTTTGCTTCCTCACTTCCTCCATACAATTTCCATTATGTTAGGGGCTGCAACAAACAGTAATCTTCTTTATCGACTAATTAGCCGATTAGTTTTTTATTAATCGTTCGGACTATTTCCATCACAGCTTCTAAGGATACACCAATCAAACTAAACCAATCCAAGTACTCACACTCTGGGTATCTGCTGATATTGTGCACCTATCTAATACCAGACCTAAAATTAAAGGTGCTATAAGCTGTTCTGAAAAAAGATAGTTGATTGGTCAGTCTTATGCCTAGGTCAGCAAATACAGTCCTTTGGTGGGTTGGGCCACTCGTGAACGCAAAGTATCAATATTTGATGGCCTGGAAATGAGACTAAATAATCAACTGTTTTACAGATTGCACTTAAATGCTGCATTATATTATAAATGTGGTCATTCATACACCATCATCATTTTTGGGATTTTAGGCCCAGAGGGGGTTTGGGAATTGGATTTGGTGGTCCGGCTTGAGAGAAGGTTGTTTAGTGTTTTCAGTGGCCAGCGTAGGTGAGGGTGAGACGAGGGGTTGGTTGTTATCTGCAACGTCACTGCTAGAACAGTATATGGATTTTCAAAATTGTGGCAGATACATTTTCTGTTGATAAAATTATTAATTAAGTGACTTTTAGACTATATGATATTAAAAAGTTATGTCACACAACTGTGATGCGACTATCAGACTACAAAAGCAGTCACCTGGAAAGTGAACGGGCCGGACGTAGCTGGACGAGTGCTTGTCTACATTAACAACTTTGTAATCCAGGGTGGCATTAGTGTGGATTAGTATGCCGGGCTGCGGTTTTGTCCCCAGCTTCTCCAGAGCTTTGTTTGACTCTGCCATGATTTCTGTCCTCTTCGCTGTTCTGCTGTTCAGCTGCCAGACCAAAGTGCAAATTCTATCAGCAGGGGTTTATTCAATTCAGCTCTTGGTTGCCTGAAACCTGTGGACCAAGGAAATGGAATGATTTTCCCCCTTTCAGAGTGTTCACACACCATCCAATTAGTGCTGCGAATCACAAGGGAGAGAGCAATAGGTAGGCAGCGATGTGGGCAGTATAAAATGGACAAAAAGAACACCGGTGGTGTGACAGGTTATAGTCGGAGAAAGGAAGAGACAAAAGTGGAGGGAAACGCGGTGCCTTGGAAACCATCATATTAGCTTTCATACAGTGTGTGCTCCGTGAAACTGAATCTATGTATCACTGTTTTACTCCGTCACTTTTAATATTATCTCAGCTTTAATGTGCATTGTCTATTGTAACACAGAAGGAGAGATATCATTGTGCAAACATTTCTACATTATATAGAGCTCACAGTAGAGCTCACATGTTTATTCCACAAATTTAAAGGACTCTTATCAAAAAATGTTTCAGCCAAAGTTAAGACACAGTGTGAAACTTCTGGGATTAGTGAACGTCATCTATACGAAGAGTTGTTAAGTAAAGGTCATAAAGTATATAATATTAAATGTACCAGCATCAGAAGTAATTTTCTGCCGATAAATGGTAATAGTACAAGTAAAAGGACAATTATCTTGTCTGTCTTTTAGTTCATTTTATTTAATTATTAAAAAAAATGTTAAAAGAAGGAAAAAAATTTGATTGCCAATAAAAAACATGAGTATAAAAATGTGCATCTTTGGCTCTGATGCAGCATGTACGGAAGCCCTGAGAGGCAGTTGAAGAAAGGTGAAGTCTGATCTAAATTGTTTTCACTCCTGTATTCATGATTTGAGAATGATTTTCCTAACTTTCTACTTTTGTTTTTGTTTTCCATGAAAACATGACAAAAAAATCTGAGGAAATGTTTTGTTCTTTTGTTTATTTTTTTCTAAAACATTTTCAGAGGAAATTTGTTTTTCACATGTGAAACCAAATGGAAAAAAAAAACATTTTTAGGAAGATCCCTCTTTTTTCATATGAAAAACTGAGAGAATTTATTTATCTATTCAGATAATTTGTTTCATGTTGCTTATGTGAAACAGAATTTTTTTTTTAAGTTTTGAAAGGAGAAATAGCTTTTTTCTAAGGCTCAATTTTTCTAATACAGCTGCAACTGACAGTAACCATTACAACCATAAGCTATACATAAGCCATGAAGGGTTACCGCCTGATCTGACCTGCTGACAATATTCACTTATGACAAAGCAGATTTGCGCTATGTCATAACACATTCCTCGCCAAAAGACAGATGTGACAGTAATATTACATAACCTTCTGAAACACAATGGATATACCTTGTGCTTGGTGTGGACAGAGAAATCAAAACTCCCCATGAATGCTTTTACTCCTATTCAGAACATGGGGCAGTGGTGCACTTCAGCCTCTTGTGGTCAAAATCAGTATTTCAAAAACAAACACCTTACCACCTTCTTCACACATGAAGAAAAAACAATCTGCCTGATAAAAATGTTTTTCACCTGGTTTCACACATGACAAAAAAAAATATTCTTCCTGAGAAAAAAAATTCTCCGGAATTCCTGTTTTCAGAAACAAAAATTCAGTTTCACACATACAAAAGTACACTTTTTTTCCTGATCTGTTTGCACTCGGTGAAAAGAATAAAATATACTTGAATTTTTTTGTCTTACTTTTCACAAACACATCTTCAGTTTCACACATTATTTTTTTCCCTGAATTAATTTTCTCCCTTTTGTTCACACGTGTCAACATATTTTCTTTCTTCTGGTTTTGTTTTTCTACACTTGGTTTCACTCATGAAAAAAAAAAAATCTCCTGCAAAAATTTTTTAAAATGACCCAATTTCACACAAGATTTTTTCTTTATCAGTTTCTCACAAGCAAAAGGTTTTTTTTGTTTGTTTGTTTTTTTTAAGTTTTCCTGGAAAACGAAAAAATTTCCCCAATCGAAAAAAAAAACTTGAGAATCCAGTTTTTAAGTCATAAACACTTTAGAGAAAATAACCTAAATCAGACCTAGAAAATGGATCACCAGGAAAAAAAAAGTCACTTGCCATCCAGTCTGTTAACATACAGCTCATTTTGTAAGTACGTGGAATGGTCAAACTACCAAACTCTCAGATCTCAGAGGTTTCATATTTCAGAGGGTCTTGCTGGCTTTCATCCACACAGCAAATCAGCGGTGCATTTTTAGATGAGTCCATTCCTTCAACAGCACAAAAAGGTATGTGCACTGGAATATATTCAGTATATTACCTTCAGCTCAGGTTACAAATCTCTGACATGAGTAAAAATGGCTGTTTGGAATGAAGGGGAAACCACGTATTTAGCAATAATCCTTTGGGAAAATGTTGAGTGGTCAAGCCCAGTATGTGATTTGTAGCATATAAAAACACTGAATCATTAAACAGAACTTATTTTTCTCTGCGTAGCTCACCTAGTAGAGAGCATGGCCCCATGTACAATGGCTAAATCCCGACTGTAGCCACCTGGGCTCATTTCCTGCCGGGGGCCACGCTGCAATCTTTGGGCTGGCTGTGGCTGAGGAGGTAGGTCGCTGGTCAGATCCCCAGATACCCCAGCTGCACGTAGAGGTTCCTTTGAGCAAGATACTGAGACTCAAATTGCTCCCAAAAGCTGTGCCATCTGTTTTTGAATGGCTGAGCATAGAAGTATCACAGGTTGGTTTGGATAGGGAGCACAGCATCGCTCCTGATGAGCATGTCAGCACCTTTCACGGCAGATGGGGGGATGTGACAAGTGTTCCAGAGCGCTTTTGAGTTGCAAATATAAATTAAAATGTAAATTTAGCATTTGCTACCGCTGACTGAGTTGTTACCTGACTGACAGAAAGTGACAGGATAGCATTCACTTCTCTTTGCTGGCCTCTAGATGTGCTCAACAAATACTGACAGAAGAGGAGCTGTCCGTCACACTTCACATGCCAAAATTTCAGTGTGTACTGGGTGTTAAGTTAAGAAAAAGAGAAAAAGCACTGACACAGACTTGTCAACACGACTACTGTGGCAGTGCATTTTGAAGTAGCAACACTCCAGAAAGCATTAAGGAGCCCGTTTCAGGCCATTTGGAGTCCATTGGTACCTATCTATAGTGACACTTTTTTGGATCACGCTTAGGGTTGGGTTAGAGGCAGAAGAGTGGGATAGATCAGAGGTGCAATTTCAGGGCCAAAATTGTTCCTCCAGAAAGTGTTTAGGAGCATGTTTCAGGCCATTTGGAGTTGATTGGTACACTTTTTTGACACTTTTTTGAATCTCATAGTTGGAAATAGGTTAGAGGCAGAAAACTGAAGTCGGTCAGTGACCGATGTTTTCATGAATAATTGTGAGTTTTCTTTAAATTATTCATGAAAAATAGAAATTCCACTGAAATCCAATGAAACAGGTGTGTCTTATTCAACCCATCTCAGAAGACATTGTGGCATTAATTTTAAGTCAAAGGGTCAAATGACCTGGAAGCTATTGAAAACAATGTGTCCCTGTGCAAAGTGAAGTATTGCTTTATATTTCAATAGAGTTAGGGAGCCAGATACATGGACTGTTGAAGTTCATTGGAACATAAATGGCACAGGATTACCTTTCTTTACATCTGACACAATTGACAACCCACTGAATCTGCAGAAGTCTTCAGCTCTTCAAGTGTTACAGCACAGCTGAGCTGCCAGTACAGTGAGCAGGAGAGAAAGGAAATCATCTTCTTCCTCATGTCATCTTTTCCCTCAATCAACACTATCTTGTAGTGAGTGATTTGAGAAGAGAAGAGAATCTCTAAGTACCTCAAGCTACATTTGTGATCGATAAACTCACTAATATAAAACAGAAGAGTGATACTGTATGAATCACCCTCCAGCCCCATCTTCTCTTTAAAACAAGATTATACATAACAGCAGTGCAGGAAGAAAACGATGTAATGTATCTGTAACAAAATGCCATTTAGAGATGACTGCCAGACACAAACACGTTTCTCTAACAGAGTCTGCTAGCGCTCAGTGAATTATTAAAAGGTAATTGCCCTTAATTAGGAATCCTTGATTAAGGTGCAGCTTTTGATTTAAGAGGAGGCCAGCAATGATGATCACTGTCTCAGTTTCTCTCCATTCTAATTGTTCATTTTAGTATTCATCCCCTCTTTAATTGTTCCTGTCAAAAGACCTTATGCATAAATGCATGCCATTGGTGTCAAATTACACCTTTCTCTGTGGATTGCTACCCAGTGACCTTAAATGATTATCTCTGCTGCCCTGAAATCCTCAATATACGATTCTTTTATGGAAAATTATTTTTGAAATGTAACTCACTACTTTTCAAATTATGCATTGCTTGTTATGTACTAGATCAGGGGTTGTCAACCTTTTTGATATGAAGCAGCATTTTAAAAAAGTGTCTTCTTATTCTGTGTACAATATCCAATATAACTTTTACTATGAGTTCATTCATGCGCTACGACAAAATCTCAATCTCAAATGGACGTGTATATTTATTTCTTCAATAAAGGCAACCTGCATGGAAATTTTTTTAAAAATTTGAATAATTTATCTCCCATAATCAGGACATTGTAAATGGTCGTGAATGCAGGAGGCATTGTAGGTAAACTCGTGCTGGTTGCTACAGTGGTTCTCTGGAGGCAATGGGACAAAAACTTTTGGGTCGGTGGGCTTTTAAATGACAGAAACATAGACCAACTGCTGCATTAAGTCCCATTAAACTGAGAGGATCTCTGGAGGCAGACAAACACATCTTCTCTGAATTGCTTCACAAGACACATTTTTGACCACACACAAACAAATGATTGATACATTGAGATTTGTTTAACTTTTTTAGTCCCATTCAGAATATTTGATTAATTCTTACTTAATTCCTAAGATCTCTTCATACACCAGTTTGGCTCACTGCTTATATTCTATTTTGAATCCTTCTCACCCAACTATTAGGAAGCTTCATTGTCTTCAGACGAGACTTCAAATAAATTGAAGCCACCAATTCAGATTGGATTTAGCTTTTCAACAAAGCCTAAATTATTTCACAGCTTTTAGATATTCTGGACATTATTCAAATTTTTCAAAGCCAACAATGCACATTTGGCTTCAGCTTCTCAACAGGACATTGGGAACAGTCCGTTTAATGCACACAGTGATATACAGAGTACATCTGCTAACATTTTAACTATAATTAACTGTTATCTTTTCATTAATTGAAGTCAGAAATTCCATCTTAATATTTAAATGTTCCCAATAATGGATGCATTGAGATTTATTGAATTTTTCAGTTCGATTCAGAGTATTTGATTCATTCTCACTGTAACATCTCTTCATACTCTATCAGCTGCTTCTCGACACAAATTCAAGCCAGCATTGCAGGTTGGCTCAAAGCTTATATTCTATTTTTAATGCTTTATTCTCACCCAACTGTTAGGAAGCTTCATTCTCATCAGATGAGACTACAAATAAATTAAAGCCACCAATTAGGTTTGGCCGTAGTTTTTCAACGAATAGTTTTTAGATTGTGGACATTATTCAAAGTGTTCACAGCCAGCAATCCACATTTGGCTTCAGCTCCTCAAGAGGGAGCATTCACAACTGCAGGTTCTTCAGAACTTGCCTTCTCTAGTTCAATTTGAGAGGGCTATACTGGAGCTGTCATTCTTATGAAAACATCCCCATTAGCTTGAGATCAATAACCCTACCAGCCCTCCACCAATCTTGTTTATCAGCAATAAATGTACTCCCTGTGGTTACATATTAAATGCACATATTTAAGTATCAATATTATTTTGATAGCTATTTTTATATGTTCTCTATCTTTATATGTGTTGCTGGCCTCAGTAGCATCTTGGTACATATTCCCCCCTGAATTAAATTCCAGCACAGCAGCCATTAAAAATCAAATGTGTGAAATGAAGTGTGTAATTCCAGCAGCACACTATGTTCTTTTACTGTGTCCACATGGTTAACTTGCTTCCATATTGTGTAATCCAGACCATGACAGTGACGCATTGTTTTAATTTTCCAAACTGGGACAAGATTTTAAAAAATGCTTTTAATTTCTGACCGCAGTGACTACTATATTCTTTAGCTGTCCAATTAAACATACAATAGTGCGGAGCCAGAAGCACATCCGACACAACTTTTCCATTTCCCCAAATACTCCATAAAGTATTCAACTCAGATCACTTTGGAGTGGCCTGTTACGGATATGCTATAATTAGATTCCTATGCTTGAGAGGCTTGCAGGGTGTTGATCATTGATATTTCATGAGGCAAGCAGTGCTATGAATCTCATCTTTTCATACCAACCATTTTCTACTAGCAGATAAGAATGCCCCTAAAGATATACATAAACATAAAATAATAACTTCCCAATGTCCATGAATCATTTGTGTTTCATTTTATTAACTTAAAAGTATGATAATAATTATTATGACTATTTCTTATGAAACTGCAATGCGAAACGGTTTTCTATACCATGGACACAGTATTGTCAATGCAGTATTTATGTTGATCGTGTAATCTTTTAAGAAAGTATTGATATGGGAAATGTTTGAGATGGGAAAATAATGTCTCCCACTGAAGGAAAATGAGGTAATGGCGCCCTCTGGCTCTCAGAATGAAAATAAGCACCTTTTATCATGTCTTTATGTCTGTGCAAGACTGAGGCAGCAGAGTGAATTAAGCAACTCTTGCACATGTGATTATGTCACTGGATGTTTTGTGAAAAATACAAGTATTCCTTGTAAACATCTGTTGTGAAAAGCTTATGATAATATATTCTTTCATTTTTATTTCCTTTCAAGTCCTTTTAATCTCCGGGGGAAGAGGCCTGTGTATCAATAAGTACAAGATTCAATTAAAAGCTTTTTATGTTGTCCTCATTCAGTCCAAGAGTGAACAGTACAATCGCTCCTCAGGACGCTTTTGTTAGCATCTGAGCGTGATGATTTAGATGTGGGAAACCAGCATAGAAAAAGAAGAATAAGACACACTTCAACTGTGTTGTTACCTGGAAACATCAGGCTTTACTGGTTGGACATTTAGGTCAGTGGATATCAAGAGCTCTTAAAGCTTGAGATATAAAATTTGCCTGATTCGGCGTGTTATTTAAAGACACGCTCTTGTTCATATGAGGAAGCTGATAACAACTGAGAGAAAAAAAGAAAAAAACAGGCAAAAGCAGATTGTGTAAATCAACCACAAAGCAATACATCCCCACACATCATAATTACACTTTACAGTTGATTAAAACACTTGGATAAGATGGAGGTTTAAAAAAAAAAAGTATTTATAATATGATACAAGGATGTTTTGTGCAAGAGGTTGTTAGGGCTGTGGAACCTGTACATTATGAACAAAGCACTTAAAATTCAGTGGCAACCTGAAAGCTGAACACGGCTAGTGGGCCATGATTGTGTCAAACGGCTAACTATCAAGATACTAGCAGTATTATACAAATGGATTCCACCAGTATGCAATGGCTGTATATGATTAGATTACATATTTATATAAAGTGCAAAAGAAACAAGCACTCGCAGCTAAGGCCTGAAGTGCTTTGTGACTGAGTGTAAACCCACCACCACATGCTTACAGCCTTCTCGTCATATGGCCAGGTGGCTGGGCAGACACAATCTGAAGACTTGGCAGGGCGGTATGACAAACTGTTGGCTGCAGAATATATACTGTATTACAAAATGTATGAAAGGGTTACCAATCTGTGCAATATATTGAATCTTACAAATATAATCAATACGGACAGTTGTGAAAAAGTTATCTAAAATTCCCCTTTGTACAATAATAAATAGACACTTGTTGTATCCTGCTCCTTCTTCTCTGAAGCATAGCACCACAGGCTCTCATTGTTCAACCTTGAATATGAAATTACCTGAAATAAATGAGAAGGTTCATTCTTATTTCGGGGGAATAAGACATCTTTGACATTAAAAGATATAAGAAAATATATGCGCTGTTAGTGACTAGATTACATGTTTTTGTTTATAGTTCATAATTCTGTTTTTTTTTTCCTCTAATAATGTTTCAAGGTTACACAAAGCAGGTGAATTCAGCATCACAGTTGAGTCTCAAGAATACAGGAGAGCGAAGAGGCATCAAGCGGTCTGTCAGACTCTGTCCAGCAGCTGGGGATTCTGGGGGATTATCTAGGTCTGCTGGGAACCCTGGTGAAAGACGACAGGAGGTATTGGTGTACAGTATGATAGATCTTAACTGCACATTGTTGTGAAAAGAACAATATCAAATGTTACAGTTGGTGACTGTAGTCCTTACTGAGTTGGTTCTTTTACGCTTCCAGCAGTCTGGATTGAGTCTTTTTTGCTCCTCAGCCAGAGCTTTGGCCTCCATGGTGTACATCCTCCTCTCCTCACTCTTCATCTTCTTCCACTTGTCACCAAGGATGACACTGATGGCTCTGGAGAGTAGGGTTAGAGACAAATAATCAGTTACACTGCCTATCCTATTTCTGTCTTTTAAACCAAAGCTACCTTTAGGTTAAAATTAATACAAGCTATATTTGATCTATTATTATATTCAGGCTCTGGATAGGTTATTACAAGGTAACTACAGGTATTAGACACCTAAATGTAATCATTCTTGAGACCTTATCACTACAACCACACTAAACTAACCAAATTTCAGTTGATTTTTTGACGAACCATAATTTTCCTAATTAAACATTGCAGGGTAAGTCTAAAAGTAAGCAATGTATAAATATGTTCCTGTGCAGAGGTAGGGTTTATGAAGGAATGTGGTTATTAGATTGAATAAGGATTAACACACATTTTGCCAACAGGTAAGAGTAGTTGGTTCAATGAAAAAGATACATATTTGAAGTAGGTATTTAAGACTTTAAGACCTCAACCTTGCATCCTTAGGTCTCTTGAAAGGGGCTATATAAACCTAAGATGTTATTATTATTATTGTTGTTATTATTATCATAATTATCATTATTATTACTATTATTATTATTCGGTTAGTTAGTTAGTTAAGTTTAAATGGCACTGAGGGGTCTGCGAACTGTGACGCATGTTAATAAACTTACACTTACATTTAATTTGGTAAGCAAACTGAACAAAAAATAACATGATAGAAATAACACATTCTCTTGACATGGCAGCAGAGGTCCTCTATCTCACATGCAGTGGAAACCACACTGGGAGATGACTGAATAGATTGGTCCAACTCATTGCATGTGGGCTTTAGTTTTAGAGGAGGAGAGACTGTTGCTTACTCTGTTTTGCTACCACATATCACAGCTGTTCCAGTTATTAACCAGATTATGATCACTTCTCAAACCAACATGCGACTAAAATAATAACAGAACTAAAAGAATGACCCAAAGAGGCCATGTGCATGTAGTTAAACTTTTTCTTAATTTTTGACCCTGCAAGAGTTTCTTTGTTAGTTTATCCTCTTGGGGTCTCAGAGGTTCACAAGGTTTGCTCTTTGTGTTAAAATACAAAAGGTTCAAATATACTCTAATGTTGTGGACATTAAAAAAAAAAAGTAAGGTATGGCCATATTACACTTTCCTACAAGTTTTACTCCCCTTTTCATACAGGCCCATATAATGGACACGGTCAAGATGCAGTGTGTTCAAATCAATATTCTTGAGTGTGACATTGAGCTATTTAGTAAAATATTAAACAACCACACTAAAAACTGTAATATCGCTCTCAAAATCTGTCCACACTGGAACCATGACATTACATCCTCTTTCTAGGCTTAGTGTGGGGCAATTACATTGGACAGAAGGTTAATCTGACCGTACCTTGGGATGTGACAGTAACATAAAGGTTCATTAACCTAAATTTGATAATTCTGCTTTACAAAAAAGGCAACTAAAGAGATGCTCTCATTGAATTTTGCATACCTGTTGTCCTTGCCAGGATACATCTGTGTGTACTCCACCCTGTACTTCTTGGCAAAGAGCATGAAGGCATTCATTGGCCGCTTGCATTTTGTAGGCGTGGCACCACTGGCTGTCCCTGAGGTGTGGCTCCTGTTTGATTTGCTTGTGGAGGATTGTGGGGAGCTGGAGCGCTCAAGTTTATCACAGTCTGGACTGACAGCACCCCCGCTTGACAGGGAGGTCCTGCGCTGACGAGCCATGCTGCTCAGAACATAAACCGCTGAAGAATCTAGTGGGGTGAAGTCGTAACTGCAGGATAAAGGAAGAAGGAGAGAGACATGAGTTAATTGTTTTCTAATCAGTCAAATACTATGTGCTATTTCATTTTTTTCAAATTTGTTCATGTTGTGTTTTTTGTTTTAATGTTATCCCATTGAGTCTAAAAATGTCACCATGTCCCTTTACTGCAATAACCACATTAGTTATAAGAGTACCTTCTGAAAGTGTCAAAAACCACAGAGTCGTCGCAGTTAATGGCATCTGGGTGGTTTGGTGGCAGGCAAACATCGCCCAACTGCATCTCATAGCAAGGGATCCCATGGTGCACCACAGTAAGGCTCGGATAAAAGGAAGACCACCCTGATAAACACAGATGATAAATAACAGATTACTTTGATCAAAGGTGTTTGTTTAAACAAAAAATGTAATTACCTGTATTTGGCAAACAACATTTAGTCAGTGGACACTTCTGTTGGCAAAGACAAATTTCACATATTGCTATAAAATCCTTTTGGCATGATTTTGCTTTAATTTCTTGTCAATAAAGCTCATATTGATCTTACAGTTTTGTTTGGGGTTTTGTAAGTACAATTGGTAATTGTGCTTATTATGAACAGAAATAATTTAAGAATCTTTTACAAATATATTTATTTTTTACCTTTATTTTTGACAAAAAATGGGTGATCCAATCGGCATTCAGCCGTTACTAGGCCATCATCGGATGAGCCAGGGTCAAAAGTCAGCTTAAGAACTGCCTGGCTAAAAGAAACTGTCTCTTCGTGGCTCACCAACTTCAGCCCATCGGATCCGTATCTCTGAAAATGAAACACACAGGAAAAAAAAACACTTAGGAGGAGATTTTACTCATCAGCAGGATGAGCCTGTTGAACTCACCTCAAAGGGGAAGTAGTGTGAAAACAATTTGGTGTCTACTTGGGTTTTTATCATTTTAAGTGAGACCACCACTTCAAATCATGAAGGATGTAGTGTGCTTCAAAACTCATCATGCACTCAGTCACTCACATCCTGTACCTCCACTGCTAGCCAGGCTGCCACCTTGTGGCCATTACAAACCATTGTAATGTCTATTGACATCACAGTGAACAGAATCATGCACTCATCTATTCAGCAATGCAGCAATACTACATTTAAGGTCTGCATAGCTGGAGTTTCTTATGAAATATATCAAAACATACTTAACTCACTATTTGTTGCTTACCTTAAGAGAGAACGATGATGGCATCATGGTTTCATCATCTGAGTCGTCATCAGAATCCCCAAGTTCATCCGCTTCCTGCCACTCAACATTAGGACCTCGGTGGAAGCGCAGGCGAGTTCCTGAATATCAACACAACAATGCAACATGACGAATAAGCAGATGTGTGTTGGTACTGATCAGAGAATGCTGGAAAAATTTATGCAATACTGTTGTTTGGACACAGGAGGTCAGAATTTCTTTACAAATGTTTGTAATTCTGGCTTATCCTGGTAAAGGGAGGATCCTTTCACAAAAGCATAAACAAAAGATTAGTGTCAGCACCTCTCTCCTGTTTCTGTCAAAAACAGTCTTGATTGCATGTCTGCTTGTCATCAGCACAGTTTGAGAGAGGAGCGGTTAAGCAGCCTTTCGGTACTGTTTTGAACGCATAAATTACAGGTAGTCACGAGTAGACTTTAAAATAAAAAAAGGAAAATTGTGTTTCTCAAGTGATTTTTATATTTGTGTTCAAAGGTTACTGATGTAAACAAAAGATTAAAGAAAACATGAAGGAATTACTTTAGTGTTTTCTCATGGGGAGTGCATGTTCTCACTGGAATGTGGATCTGCCTTTAAGCTATGACACCCAATTCTCAGAACCATTTTTCCATTACAAGAAAGTCTCAGAAAAGCTCAGGGTTAACTTCAATGTGTTTGAGTCAAGAGGTTGTCTGTGTGTGCGCTGGTGGATGCATTCAACATGTGCGAGTGTAAGTGAAGGTACCTTTAAGGAAGCAATGCCAGGCTGTGGAGGGCCAGGAGTGAGACCAGGCCATGTCTTCATCATCAGAAAATGAGGAGGACATTGAGAAAACTCCACTCTCTGATTCACTGCTGGCCTGTTGTGAAAAAAATTAAAATAAATAAATTGTCCAATATCAGTATGCATGTCATGTATATTTTACTACGAAATGATCAATGGGTCAACAGGATTGCATGATTATTAGGGTTTCAGAAGTGAGAGATTACCCTGACACGCCTGCGCTCCCTGAGGTGACCTCTGGACGGGGTGGGTGCACTACTGGCTAATGGGGGACGGGCGTAGGAATGTAAACTATTGCTATTGCCAAAGATGTGGACTGGAGATGATCTGAAAAACAATTTTGCAAACATATACCATAGTCATAAATGCACTTATTAGTGATACTGTAAATGTTTAAAGTAATATGAAAAAATACAGACAGACGAATAAAATCCTGTTGTTTATCATCCTGAGCAACAACAAATCATTAGCTGGCAACGTTTACTGTGAAATGGTTTTGCAACATTCTGGTATTAACGATGTCAACATAACAAGTCATTAATTGATTTAATAATTGCTAAAAATCAACAAAATTGTGTCTTTATGTGGCTAACTTCCCTATCCTGCTGAATAGAATCCCCCCACAAGTCTGTACTTGTGTCATTGCATGTGTTGTCACTTTCACTTTGGCTTGACTGACTGGTACAAACCTCTTATGCGGGGCATTCTTCAGTAAGGGGCTCTGAGGACTGGTGGCAATGTTGGCCAGTTCGGCAAGCCAGTTGGTGCTGGGGGAGCAGCTGAGCTGGTGAGACACCCCTGCCCCGACCTGAAATAACCCTGGAGACCTCTGGTCCTCCTCCACCTCCTGCAGCTCTGGCATGTCATCTGGGGAGAGGTCAATAGGAATATTCATAACTAATATTTGGCAAAGCTCAGTTTTCTTTAATGTTACTTCTTTTTAGGGCTACAATATATGGTAAAGAAAAAACATTGCAATATGATTCACAATAAAGTGCATCATTTCAACATCAATTTTTGGCAATTTAATGAGGGGGTCATATGAGATAAAAAAAGATGATTATGCCAGGAAAATTGCATGAAGGCAACACAACATTCATTTAATCTCATTTATTAGTGAACAGTTCTTAGTGTAAGCTATTTTTTATAGCAAATTCTCAAAATTAGTCATTTCAAAAAGTGAAGAACAAAATTTGTAGGCCAGGAAATCTCTCCAACACTAATTCATTGTAATCAGGTTTTCTCACACTTTACTTTACTTTATCAAAAAATTGCAGCTTCTTGCGATTTGGATGTTACACTAGGCCAAATTGCTATTTTTATCTTTTTTTTTTTTTTGCTAAATTGTGCAGCCCTACTTCTTATTAAAGGATGTTACCATAATCCATGTGACACCCAGGTGAAGAAGGCAGGTCCTCGTTACACTTGAGTGGATCAAAGGTCTCGTCCATTCTCACAATGTTCTGATATTTCCTCTTGTATTTTTTTTTTATTAGTCTTCTGCTCAGTTCACTCAGCTTCCATCTTCAAATTCTGCCACATCAGCTGGTTCTATGCAAAAAGACAGAGAAATAGCATTAGAGCTTTCACAAACAAAGTGAAACTGCTGTGCAGGTGTAATTATGGTACTGTTTCGATCAGATTAGTACACTCTACCAGACCTATTCAACTGGCAGCCCTTCAAGAACCTCATTCCTGTCCTTTGACAATTTTGTTAGCAGGTTAATTAGGCTAATTGCCCGTTGTTATGCATTGAAATACTCTTATTTCATTGGAATGTTTAACCCAGGCTGTTTAAGCGGAGGACATTTTCAAGAAACGAAATGAAAACCTACTTAAAATTTAAAAAGTGCTTTGTTTTTCCCTGCTCATTTGGACATGAAACTTTTCTCTCTTTTTTGATTATGAAAAATAATAAAGAAACAAAAGAAAAAAATAAATAAAGTGTGTTTTAACACATTTAAATTCCAAGCCAAGGATTACTAAAGTCTGTCACCTCGGATCTTCACTTCACTTTTTTATCAAAAGTGGCCCTTCTCTAAAATATTTTAAAGTAGCTGAATAGGCCTGCACGAGACTATACAATAACCAATTATCATTGATGAAAATGACTCCATACATAAAGGAATGAATGACGCGTTTTTATGACTGAATGAAAAATCCTAAAATAAAACACTTAATCCGTCAGCGATTACTGATCAAAGCTAATTTGAAAATACGAACTACATTATACTGTCATTGCAAGACATGTCATGTACTGCATCGATATAATGGCAGCAGCCTTACGGCAATCCTTTGTCTCTGAATCGACACAGTATACCGCTGTGACTGGTCATGTGACTCGCTGCGTGGAGGCCTTGTTTATAAACTTAAAAGGGTATGGCGCATGCGTACCAGAGCTCATTCATTCATAACTGCGTAGCAAAAGTGATAAAAAGCTAAAAAAAAGGTTTGGAAAAGTGACGCTAAGATACACGAAAACATTAAATCATGAAAAAGTGAAAGAAGAGCGATGACAGGGTAGAACATTTCATGCTGATTTTTTTTTTTTAATGTGCCGTTTTGCGCGGTGTAAAGAAAAATAAAATCCTTAAATATATATGAGGTTTGAACGTCATATTTATTGCTTATATAGAATAACTAACCGTTATTTGTGCTCTGACAACCCACCAACGGCCGCTGCTCGAGCTCTGACGAACCGTTGCTTCGACTTCCTAAACGCGGATATACGAACAACATACTGTCAATAAAACGTTTCAAAAGTGTTGTTGTGTCCAAACAGACAGGTTGAAAGACAGACCTGCTGTTTCCCCACTCCTCAAAAGCAACAGCAGTGTCCTCAGTTCAAACCCAGAGGCTGTCGGGTCTAACACTGTAAACAAAAGAATGTCAACAAGTTGAGGCATGACGCAACCTCTCTGCCCCGTTAAAAATGAATGACACGAACACAAGAAGCCTTTTCACGACGTTTACAAAATCTTAAAACATATTTCACCGAATGAAGGTCTTGTCTTGATGCACAAAACTGCACTCGGGTGGGCTTTTTATCACCAAAACAACAAGCGTCACCACGAAAAAAAAAAAAAAAAGAAAAAAAAACATTGTCGAGCACAACCTGTCGTTCGCCGTCAAATAAACGCATGACAACCCCGCTAAAACGCCAACTTAGACTCGCAAAGACACGGATGACACAACGCTCAGGTTAAAAATTAGTTTGAACCTTTAATTTCTTCAGAAAAAAAGTAATTAACTTCCCACTTACCAAAGCTATCGCCATCGACTAACTCTCTGGCATTCAGTCGAGGGGTGGGAATAAATGTTTCAAGAGAACGCTTCCTATTGGTGGACAAGAACGTCAAAAACAAGAATCCGAGTATCCTATTGGTCGAATTCGTTGAGAAAAATATAGAAGGCGGGGCCTAGTTTGTTGATCATCGTATCATTGGATGGAAGTACATGCCTGTTACTACCCAGTAACAGCTGATTGGCAATAACAGGAACAATACATGGTTATTTTTTATCTGCAGTGTTGCAACTACAGCAAAACAGCACAAAGTCACACTGCCTTTTAGATTAATTCACTTTTGCCTTGTAATTAAATCATTGTTTCTAAAAGAAAAACAGTGAATGAACAAATGAGTGTCTAGGAAACATGAATGAATGAATGGTGAATGAGTGACTGAATGAAAAGCTTTGAAAGTGTGCAAATCCTTTGTTGTAACAAAGATTTCTGTGACAGGCAAATATAAAAATGTTCTTTATTGACATGAAAAGTGAAACATACAGTACTTTCAGCCATTATCATGGATTTGCCTTCAAAACTGACCAGTACTATTTGCACAAAGGGGGGAAATAAATTCTGAATGTTTAAATGTTAAACCAGCTATAAACAGTTTAAGCTGCAGTAAACCACAGACCAAATACATAATACTTCAATTATTAATTTCAAAAAGAGAGAGAGAAGAAGAGAGAGAAGACCCACTTTAGGTTCCTGTTGAGAGGGAACATCAGAATATGTGTTTCCAAACAGTATAAGTTGTTGGCAGAGGTAGACAGCAATAGTGGATGTCATTATCATTATATATGTTTCACCGGCACAAAAACAGTATGACTTAAGTTTTACATTAAAACACAGGAAAAGCAATTGTCTCAAGACATTGCCTATAATGACTACAATCTAGGAGGGCAACTTATTAAATTTAAGGTGGGCCTATATAATAACAGTAAATACTCATTTTCAAAATGTACAGCGATGTGTTCTTACAAAACTATCAGCCATCTCTCTGAAGTTTGTCTGTTTGTTTTTTTTGCAAAGCATAGTATTAGGCCAACAGCCACGAACACTAACCAACAATGATATAGCCTACAGTTAACATGTATTCAAGGAATGAGAGCTTATGATAAACAGAAAAGTATTTTGTAAAAAAAAATGTTAAAGTACTTCCAAGTCTACATTCTGCTGTGATCGAATATGAAAGATGTTATTAAAACACAGAATCGAATCGACTTCCTTTACAAGTTCTTTATCCGTTATCACGTTGGAGCACACTTGTACCAGTGCACCTCGTGCTGCCAGTGTTAGTGCTCTTGCCAAAAAAATGACAAGTCATTTGCTCACAATTATCCAGTAAGAAATTAGCTTTGGCATCGGATTTGAACAAACAATGTTTAGAAATTTACAAATGGCAAATATACTGTAGGTGTAACTATAACACTGCAGGGAAAAGGTGAGAGAAAACAAAAGTGTTCAATATACAAACAAATAATGTGTCTGACACTGACAAGTAAAATGTACACTTACGTTTTTAAGGGTTAGAGTCATGAGCAATCTAATTTAAACAAGCTTTAAGCAACTCTGCTTTGGCTTAATTTACGTTTGTCATTGCGCTCTGCTGAAATTAACCTCGCCTCACATGGGAATCTGACGTAGTTTCATTGTTCTGACACGCAAATGTGGTGGATGTTCACATTTCTTGTAAGAAAAGCTGTTTGAGTGAGTATTGGGGGGCAGGGGCATCCGTACAAGCCTTTTTCTTTTTTCATCCACTGATTCACAGTCAATTGAAGCCATCTCACGCACTTTGTTGCTCAATCTCAGTGCTACTTCCAAACAGGGTCACAAGCTGCTCCTCATAGTTAGCAATGTTTCTCTTCATGATGTCCATGCACGGGCCCAGCAACCTCTCGAAGGCTTTAACGTCCATGACTGACAAAAAACAAAAAAAACAGAGAATAAAATAGGTGGACAGTTGAAGGAGAGTAATGTAAAAATAATAAGAGGCGTAATAGGAAATTGACATGATTTATGAAGGATTATATAATTGCAAAGAGTACCCAAGCATTTGACGCTCCCCACAGCATAGGCTGATGCAGCTCTTGGTTTGTTTGTGACAAGTGCCAACTCCCCAAAATACTGGCCCCTCGAGCATGTGGCGATATCCACCTCCTCTTCCTCCTGGTCTTTTTTCGTCTGGCAAAGAATGAAAAAAATGCACATGATCAGATACTAGAAAACAGCAAAGTTTTTGGTTTTTTTTTCACTCTTAAAGACGTAGGGCAAACGTACCCTGCTTCTTTTCATGGTGATTCTAACTTGGCCAGACTCAACAATGTAGAAACAATCTGCTAAATCACCCTGCAATGCAAAGCACAAAAATGTCAGTGTTTATAAAAGCTCCACCACAGCCTAAAAAAAAAAAGATCAATCATAGAACAAAAGAGATTCATCACCTGAGCAATAATCTGCTGTGAATCACTGAACGCCTTGGAGGATATAACATCGACTACCTTCATTCTCTCTGAGAGCTGAGGATGAAAGGATATCTGGTTGACAAAATTGTTCACTATAAATGCACACATCACTTTCTAGCGCTAGAGGACAAAGCTAATATTAACCTCTAATGACGTAAGCAGTGGTAACGTTTCGATGAATGCCTCGTACAGCCTCCTCTTCTTGGCATTGTTTTTCACTATGATCCTCCTGAATGTCAGACGATCCTGAAACACAAATTTGTAGAAAGGAAAAAATATTCATGTTTAGAGATGCAATCTGTAAGGATTTACCACCTATCAAATTCATATCCGTACACCAAAAAAATGGGGAGCAGCATATCCCCAGGGTAACTGCTACCTGCTTTAGCCTGCCATCAGCTAGTTAGCACAGCTAGCTGTGCAGCTAGTGCTCCCACCTGCTAACTCTGTCCGGACTGGGAGCACGGAGCACAGGGGAAGTCTTTGTGCTGTTTACTATCAGATCACCTCCTGAGGTACAAAGCGGTTCGGGACTAGTATGCTTAATTAGGTAGAAATCTCTGCAAAAGAAATAAATGTTTCCCCTGCAGCTGTTTTGTAGCAGTGGTGGCAGGGAGTACATTTGGTAAGTCCATCCCTGTTGGTCTAATTTTGGTTATGGTGCTGTAAATGACTGCATTGCACTGCATTGTTTATTGTTTGATCGTTTATACTTCTATACAATCTTTGACATATGGTCAAAACTATTATTTCATCTTATTCTGGAAATAATTTTTGTTCTTTTTTTTATCTTAATTAAAATTCTAACATACTGCTACTTGAACAACATGCTATAATCCTGTATCCCTGTGTAGTTATAGTTACTGTGTATTTAACAGGTGCAACGATCAGACGATTAATCAATTAGTTGTCAGATATCAAACTAAAAGTCAACATTTTTGTCAAAATTCTCAGCTATAAGCATCTCTAGTTTTAATATATTCTGGTTTCTTTACTTCTATATGACAGTGGACTTAGTTATCTTTGGGTTTTGGACAAACAAGAAATTTAAGGACGTCATCTTGGCCTACAGGAAACACTGAGCAACGTTTTCATAATTTTCTGACATTTTACGGACAAAACAACTCGTGGATTAATAGAGAAAGTTATTGACAGATGAATTGATAATGAAAATAATCATTAATTGAAGCCCTAATCTGCTGTATATATGTCAAAAACACATAATGGAGTTATAATCAACAGCTTTACTTTGAAAGCCAGAGTGGCTGAGCAGCAACACGTTTACATTTTCCCTACAGGTCCGGACAGCTCTTGCACACTTTGTTTCCAAACTACAACTCATATGACACAACAATTTACAGTAGGGGTCACTGTGAAGCAGATTTTAAGCCATGTAATACCACTCAGGATTTTTCAAGCAGCATCATCCATGTGCTCGTGTCATCCTGCTGCTTTTAGTGATAGACCTTTGGAAGTCTCTCGGTTGTGTGTCTCTTCATTAGAGCATTTAGACTCAGATAATGGCTAACAACATGTTAATAATAGATGTTTACATACTGAACTACAAAACAGTGCTAGCTACCAAGAACGCTCTCTACCTTTGAGCCAAACAAAAGAAAGCACGGCTCTATCCTTGGGGCCAGCAGGGTCAGTCCTGGGCCCTACAGCACTGTAGCGTAATCTGCCACCAGTCTGCCATGAAGTTAATTGTTCACAACCTCAATCCTAGACTTTAAGCGAATGCCCAACTACATGGATTTCTTTGAGGCGCTTCAGCAGCACTTTCCCTCGTCGCCATCAGGGGTTTGTTAGTAGAACAGGACCAGCTGCTTGTTCAAAGACTCAAACACACACACTACAAGTACCCAGGTCAACAGGGGATACAGCTGCAACCTGCCTGGTCTGCACAGGGATGACATAACACAGCTGTTACCTGCAGTTAAAGGACACGACCCTCCCTGAGTCATTAATAAACAAGCTGCCGCATGGTAAGAGTATCAGGTAAATATTAACAACTCCTTGTCCGACCCAAATTTATCAAACTCTTGATGTTGTTTAACAAAAATACACCTTAACTTGAAATTCACCTTAGCCATGACAGGACTAAAACTGTTTTCACCTTGACTTGTGTTTTCTCCCTGATGGAGTTGACAGTTTTGCCATTTTGATAATTTATAACATCTTGAGTACTCTCAATACTGAAGTTCATCTGAGGTGCATACTCCTTAAAACAGGCGTGCTTGGCCTTGTTTGTCACATAACTGGCCACAAAACATGTTCTTTCAGTTTGAGCGCTCATTCGCTTTAATTAGCTCCTCTTCTGCACATGCAAGCAAGGACGCATTTTGCACGAAAAAAAAAAGGTAGACAATAAAGTATTCTCCAGTCTATTTTTAATACGTGCATTAATAAACATCAGGTGCACGATCAGTGCTCTCTCACTCGCATTAAGTGGATTTTATTCAGTATTTTATCTCAGTCAGACAACATGATCTCACCTATGGTACCTGGTACTAACACTGCCACAGACAACCAGGAATATTTACTCAAAATAAAGACGACTGACACCACAGCATGTTATAAAAACCTGAGCATGGAGCCAACTGTGCTCTTGCATAAGGATTTAATGGTTTACTCACTAGGCACCAAAGGGCTCCAGGCGAGGTGGCAATTATTGTGGCTGCCCTGGGGGTGTTGTACATCAATGCTAGTTCTCCAAAGCTGCCTCGGTTGTCATAGCAGCCTACCAGCTTGTCCGCGCCATCAGCCTTCACAAAAATGTTAAATGTCCCACTGAACGAAGATATAAATGAAAAATAGAGAAAATTAGAACCCATGGCAGCCATATTGGCCTTAAGTTAGCAGCATACGTTGATTTTAAGGATTTATTCAATCACCTTTCAATGACATAGAAGTTGTCCCCGTCATCATCTTGATCGATGATGTGCTCGCCTTCGGTGCAGAACTTCTCAAACATGGCATCCAGCACCTGAGACATCTCTTCCTGTGATGGTGTGAAATATCAGTCAAATATTGTTGAAACAATTGTGCAGAATGCACTCAGTGTGCCGTTTCAGCTTCTTAAAAACAACCATCTTCAATAATCATGCATAGTGCACTGAGCTGTGGCAAAACGCTCCTGGCCTCGGGCCATGTTCTCCTTTGTGTAATTTAAGAGATGGCAGAGTACAAACCAGAGGAGCACAAAGTGCTTATAGAATAATCCACTCACCGGATCCAAATTCTTGAACAGAAGAATGTCCCTACATGCTTCCTGTAGTCTCTGTCTCTGCTCATCGGTTTTTGGGTAGGTGACCTGCAAATTGAAGCACAGTCTCGTAACTATAAACACCTACACATTAAATTACATACAGAAGACTCTTTACTGCCAACAATTCAAATCATGAATATTAAGATAAGTTTACCAATGGCTCTTTATCCTCTTCATCTTCATCAGGGTTGAAAGCCTCAGCACACACTGCAGAACAAAGATCAACAAATGAATGGACCGGACAGCAAATGTACCGACCAACTCAATTCTAACCTTTTGGGAACCGCGCAATTCTAACTCAAACATTAAAGACTAAACTTTGGCCCAGCAGAGAGCACAACTTTCATCCTGGTGTGGGATGACACAGCGGAATTTCATGCAATAAATATTTCAATAAACACCATTTTTCTCAACCCAAGTGTGGAGCTTTTGGGGGGATGTGGTGATGGTGGTGGCAATCAAATTTCCATCCTTCTATCCAGCACTTTTACAAACTTTTACATGATTTAACCGAGGTTCTCTTCAATTCATGTCCTCTAAATTGAAAAATGCTGTATATTTCAAATGCCAAATTTGCTTCAATATTGTAAAAACACGAGTTGTGAAGGGACAGTTCACCCCAAAATATAGAGTGCTGTAGTAATGATGTATTTTTGTAGGCTACCCCCGAAGTTAGCATAGCTCTGGTTCCCTCAACAAAAAGCCTGATAATAAATAATCTCTGTGGCTAACACAGGTTTATGATACTTACATGTTTTGTTCAGCAAAACCCAACTGCTAACTGGTTTCCAGGTTTTAGGAGTCAACACTACACCACTTTATATATCTGTTTATTCATTGCATCTAGTCATGGACAAGGGGCTAATGCTTGTGACAGGGAAGGATGGAAACATTAATGGGGTTTTTTCTTGGTTGAACTGCAAAGTTAGCTAGTGGAGGGAGCTTAGTTGCGACCCTCTGATCCATGACTAGATGCTTCTGCTTCCTTCTGCCCGGTAATACAGTTGGTGGGTGTATATTACATATATCTTGGCACTTTAAGGACCACAAGCTGAGTGCCATCTAGATCCATTATCGCCAAGAGAAGGCAGACATTTCGATGGCTGATATCTCCAAAACTTGGCAGTTCACACCAAAACAATCGAGATGGATTAAAAGCGCTACAGCCACAAAAATATGTATTTTGGATTTAAGGGTGAACTGCCACTGTAAATCCATGTAAACTTGTTGATAAAATATTCATACCCCTGTACAAATACTTGATTAAATCAATTGTATACAAGTACATGTTAATTGATTTACATTTTTAAGTCTATGACTATTGTAGTAAGTTTATTTCCTACCTGAAGTAATAAAAAGAAGGGCATATGCTTCCAGTGTTACTGAATACTTTGATTCACTCATTCTTTCCATTCTGAGTGCCAAACATGCAGATATGTGGTTTTTAGAAAGTCTAATAAATCAATGCTATTATAATAAGATGAAGACAGTGAGAAAAGACAGATGGAAAAATACTTCAGCACTGTGTGTCAACGAACTGTCACATGTTTCAGCACAGACACTGTCCAGAGTTTTCCCTCTTGACATAACAGGCTTGAGCAGCCAATCACAATGACAACTCACCTGATGCTCTTCTGATGAATCTGTTTATCACCGGGGCTGCAGGAGGATAAAACAACACATATTACTAACACGTTGAAATTCATCATGAAGTAATGCTATCTAACAGGATCAGATTAGGTTCATGCACCGTGTTGCTACATCTCCAATAGTACATGTGCAGTGGAGCAGCCCTGTGCTCATTAAGGATCAATTTGGGTAAAGCCTGAATAAGGACAGCTGCTTTGAAGTGTGTTTGAATCAAATTTAAATGAGAATCAAATTCAAATGTAAAACACAGAGAGAGAGTGCCAAGCTCCAACACAATGGCACGGTATGAAATATACATTAGACAGGAGGCCTCATCCATTAATAGCCTGACAGCGAGTGTTGTCCGAGGAGGATCAACGGAATATCACCCTGACAAGACGCTCGAGGCGTAATGGGACACAAAAAATACTATACCAGTGAGTTTGGTGACTGAATTTGGTATACTTGTCCTTATGTAACCATTTGCAGCCAGCCCCACAGACCCCACCACTCATTGGGATGCTGTGTCAGAGCTCTGGGTTGCTATGCTACTTGCTGCACCTTATGGCAAAACTGCACTGGCCATTGTGCTCAATATAAGCACAGCTTAGGAGGCACAAATCAGATCTGGGAGGGGGGGATTACATTCACATGTTGCATTACCTGCATCATAGCTGAGCTTTAGTTTTCCGCCTTTATCTGCTTTGTCATATTCTTTTTTTATTTATTCTTTTTATTTATTTATTTATTTTTTTGATAGGCCACATAATCATACTAGGCCATGCACCTGAAACTGGAAATATTCAAAACACCAAGAGGTGCAGACACACACACACAAACACAGACACACATACACAGACACACAGACACACGCAGACACAGTCCTTTTTTTCTGCAGTAACTTAAAGCATTTTCTCACAAAAACGTGCCCAGAAGACGAAGACCGTCAGCCCCCATTACCATATATGGCAAATGACAGAGCCATGGAGGATGCGAGGTGGCGAGCGCCGGAGCATCACCGCACTCAGCGAGTCTCCTCCGCCGCCGAGCACAACCCGAGCGCGCAGACATAGGCTACATGCTCACATTTTTAAACAAATCCAGCTCATCCGCTCTCACACATGCCCCTGACACAGAGCAAATAAATCAGCCCACCTATGAATTCCTCGTCATCGTCGTCCTCCTCCTCCTCTCCGTTTTCCGAATCGATCTGCATCGCTTCGTCAATGAAATTGACCGCTTTTCCAGGTCGCGGGGCCGAATTTTGGTCATTGCCAAACGAGGCCTCTTTGGTCTCTTTCTCCTTCAGCTGGGTGAAGTACTGTAACGCGAACTCGAGCAGGTCCCTGGGCTGGTTCCTCAACACTTCCACGGTAAAGCTCTGTAACAGCTCCGTCAGTCCTTCAGGAATTTCTATACTCATTCCTGTTATCAGTCTATGGATGTGGACAAAACCGGTTTGCTGCGAATCCGAGATGATCAAAAGCATACAGCTGAGGTGGAGGAAGCTACAGCGGGAGACGGGTGTAGTCCGGTCGGCGAGCCGTCCACAGCGGATCCTCTCTTTTTCTTGAATGAAAATGGCTCTGGATTTTTGGTCCAAGCATCTTCTGCTGCTTCTGGCTACAGGAAACCCACGCATGTGACCCAGGAATCCATGGCAACCACCTATCCAGGGATTGCGTATGAGCAGCAGCAGCGGCGCAGAAACTGCAGTCAGTCGCGAAATACTAATTATGAGAGAGAGAAGCCCTCTGATAGATGAGCGAGGATCGATGTTCACTGAGAGAGATCAGATGAGACGTGTCTGTACGATGATCAGTAAGTTATTAGACGTGTTGTTTTATAGCCACTCCTTTTTGTGTTTAGTATATTTCTCTTTAAAAAAAATTAAAAAAAATCCAAATGTAATAATGAAAATGGGCTTATAAAATGAATAAATAAATAAAAAATCAGTCCTGTTAGAGAAATCATATTCATCGCAGAATGATGAATATGATCAAACAGGTGCAACTTGGAACTCCGTCTAATCCCAATTAATAATTAAACATATAAACTAATAGCTGCAAGACAAGGGCTCATTATAGATGGGGGACTGTCCCTTTAATAGCACCAGCGGCTTAGATCCCATTTCTTGTTCCACAGGGAGGAAAAAAATTAATAAAAATCTGATGCATATTTTAATATCATGGGACCTTTCAGAACATTGTGTGACTCCCAGGCTAACACTGCATGCTGCCAGAGAAAGCTTCATTACAGAGTTAAAGATTCAGGATCAGAGGAGAAAAAAAAAAACTGCTGTGACAAAAATATTCTTGGCCTGAGACTAAAAACGTGACAATCGACACACTTCACATCATCTGTGGTGAGCCCTTTTGCATGAAGACAGTGTGATAAGTGATGCACTCATTTAGGTGGGTCATCTATTTTTATTTTTTAATGGATAAAACAGCAGCTTTAAAGAAACTAAATCACAGAATTTGGGTGATACACATGTGCCGTTGAACCTTTAAAACGGTGAACTCACTCCGATTGTGCTAAAAGCATCACCAAATGGGCGAACCATATCACTGCAGTAACCACTAACTGCTGCCAACTGTAGCTGCTGCCAGCTAGTTAGCTCTGTTAGCTGCTGTTAGTTAGTTAGCTTTGTTAGCTGCGAGGCTAGCGGTCCAGGCTGGGAGCTCAGTGTTTACACCACTTTGCAGCACAGGAGCTTTGAAACTGGCTCGCTGCTTAGCATGCTCAACACTTACAATGTCGAAACTATTATTCCTCCACATTCTGTTGAGTGTTTAAAGTCTTAAAGACTCTCAAGTCTCTTTCCCCAACTCGAGGAGGAGGAGGTAACATGAGAACTACAAAATATACCCAATTTGTCAAATAGTGACACTTTGGGATGGAAACCGGCCTGAACTTCAATCCCAAAGTATTTGACAAATTGGGTATATTGCACTTCTAAATTTGTAGTTCTCATGTTTCTCGGCTAATCTGGGAACAAAAGTATAAAATATAACATAAAAAAGTGCATGTTCATGACAAACATTGAGCTTAAGAAGAAATACTGGAGCAGATTAGGTGAGCCTAAAAAAAACAAACCCAGAGACTGCACAACAACCTTCCTTTTGTGTGTGCTATATTTCAGGGATTATCATGTTGGAATCTGATCACAGGGAGCAGAGGTCAAACAGAGATGAAGACATGGTTGGCAGCAAGGGAATCACTAGAGGAAAAAAAAAAGAAAAGAAATGTACCAAAAGAGCACAGCTATTATCTGCCATGGCTGTCCTCCACCCTCTGCGCCTCTGCCATGAGACCCCTCCCCCTGCTGCGTGGCCCATATCTGTCACTCGTTATTAAGCAGGCACAACATTTTCTCACTCGGGCGAATCCTGGGAGCACGTCCATGGAGTGACCTGTAGTGCAACACTGCTGCTGCTGTCCCTCGACCTCAGCCTGTGGAGCAGTCCACCACAGGGGTTTTATTAGGATTTCTACAGGTCAGCCCCATCCATTCGTGGCATCTACTGTGAGAGGAGACAACTGTTAGTGGAGAAGAAGCATCAGCCCTGCTCTCTGAAGCGTAGATCCTTACGATTGTTACTGCCTAATGCATCACAACACCACAGTGACGCTTGTTGCAGCAGTGGAATTATAAGAATGTAAAGAGCAGCTGATTCATCCTCAGGATGCAAAACGGTGGTTTACTGTAAATACAAGCAGGAATTGGGCCCTGTTGACATTGCTGCCAACAGTAGGTAGTCAATCTACTGAATTTGAAGATTAGCTAAAAGAAATGATGAAGACACATAAGAATATACACCAGCAAAAAAACTAATACAATCTAATACAATAAATATTGTCCCAATGAAGGTTAGAATTAGGGAGGCATGACAATATAGGTATGGAAAGGCCTTAAAGGGTGAGTTCACCCAAAATTTGAATTCAGTCATTTTTTTTACTCACCCCCATGTCTCGGGTGAAGTTTCACAGTCTGAAAAAAAAATGTTTCTGGAGCTTCACAGCAAAACAGCATTGCAGAATTCTCCTCAACAACTGAAGTGGATGGCGACTGCTTGGCACAGCCAGCCATATTAACTTGCTAATGGAAGGTACAATTAGCAGCAGTTAGAGGTGATTCTGGTCGTTTGCTGCTCCCCTTTTGTTTGGTGGCTAGTTCTTACATATTGCACCTTACACTTATTTATTGTTGCTATTGTTGTCCTGTTATGTCTCCACTTGTAAAAGAGCTTTTAACCTCATTGTGACGGTGACGAGTTAAATAAAGGCTGTATATATTTAAGAGGAGTTTGTGGTGCTGTTGAACTGTATGGCATTGTCGTTTAATCTAAAGTCATTGATACAAATGGGGTTCAGAAAATATTACAAGCGCCAGTCATTGAGCATACAGGTGAATTAACACTGCTCAACAATGACTATTCAGAATCAGAATCAGTTTTCGAATCAGCTTTTTTGGCCAAGTATGTGAACACATACAAGGAATTTGACTCAGTTTTTTTCCTTCACTCACAATGTACAGACGTAAACATGAACATAAACTTAAACATAACAAAACAAACATTCAACTAGAAGAACAAAAGAATGGTATAAAAAATTTAATAAGTAAACAAGTAAGTAAAGTGTCATGTGTTGACACTATTATAACCTTTACAGGTAGGATTTGCTGCAGGCCTAGTCTATTGGAAGGCATTAGTTTTGGCAAGGTACAGCCCAGTGTTGTATAAAGTATCCAAAAGTCATACTTGAGTAAAAGTAAAGATATTGTATCAAAATATTACATAAGTCAAAGTCAAAGACTGCCATATTAGTAATACTAATAGTACTACTAATAGGGCATCAAAAGTCATTTACTGGTAAAATAAGTTATTGGCTCTGATAGTCTGATTGTCTACATCATGGTTTTTGTTTTTAAAAGTAAATTGATTTAGAAATGAGCTACTTTGGCTCTGATGCAGCAGGTAATCTGTAGTTACTAGTTACTAAAGTTAACTAATAAATGTCGTAAAAGCACAATATTAGATTATATCTCCTTTCCCACAATGTAGTGGAATGTACGTATAAAAAAGCAGAAAATGTAAATACTCAAGTTAGTAGCTCAAAACTGAGCTACTATACTCAAATATAGTACTTGAGTAAATGTACTTAGTAACATTCCATCACTGGTATACCTGATAAACCGGTAGCTGAGGGTAGTTGCAGCCTCTCCTGCCTGAACACTTTCATCCTCTTTCTTAGAAATACACCGGAGTGCAGCACCATTCATATCTTCAATATTTGGGTTACTGTGCCATCTACTGGCCATAGTGTTTACAACGTCGAAATTCATCACACTTAATATTTCCTCATGTTGGACAGTTGTGTCAGATCCTCCATTAAACAATGGTAACAGCATCTAGATCCATGTCCTGCACCACAGTGTGCTGGAAGGAACACAAGTTGTTCCCCAAGAGACACTTTGAGCACATGAGGGAGCTGAGACTGGACACTAATCAGATCAGTGCTGGAAAGTAGTCTACACCATTGCTCATCAGGAGATTCCGAGGAGGAACACTTGTATATGTGGAATTATAATAGAAAAACAAAATAAGAATACTGATTTATTGGGACATCTGTAGAAATTTCTCTTTTGGGTTGCACAATAATTGTTTTCTTTTTGGTGTTATGCCAACACATAAGATAAAAATGAGCAGAAATAACGTGATTGCGAGTTTATTTTAAGATACCAGCCGGTTTCTAATGATACATCTTTTATGAAATTTATAAAATAATATTTACACTTGAGTCATTTTTGGTTTCTTATTGTGTTTTGTGGAAAGGACGCTTTGTAAACCTTGATTGGGCCCTGCTGAGCTTCATTTATGCCTTTCAAGTTTTCACTACAGAGATACTGAGATAAGTCCACACAAATCTGTCTTATCAGATGTCAGAGTTGTAACCAAACCTCACTCTATCGTTGCTGATAAGAAATGTCAGCCGTGCGGTTTAACTGAAGTCATGACTGTTACTTGGTGATAACGAATGTGCTTGGATTTAATCAGTTGAGATGAAATTCCCTTGTTTAATTTCTTGTTTAATTTCTTTCTTTGATGCTGTATTGATTGAAAAAATGTCTGTTGGCACATTAATGGACTTTTCTGTTTGGACTTTAAAAGCTGATTTTTGGATTCATACTCGACAGTTGTAACAGTAAACTGTGCGACAATTCAAGTCTTACATGAAAAACTGCCTCTCCACTGAACACAGTATTGATTATGTTCACTACAATAAATCAAAGAGCATCACTGAACTGCAATAAGATGATTAAAACTGTTCAGTGAAGTCATAAAGAATACACCCCCAAGCCTTATGGTAGGGTGTTTCTTTTGAGGCGCTGTAAAGCAACCACAGGTGATCAGTCTCGTCCAGTTGACTGAAAGTGTTGGGGATTTCAAAACTTTTAAAATATTGTAATCTACAAAGCTGAGAAACACAAAAGCAGGAGGAACACCTGTCACAGCAAAACCGAAAGGAACGATGTCACAGCAGCATGAGACCATTTAAACTCACTGTTGACAAATTACCTTCACCACAACATTAAAAAGTGGTTTCCATACTAACAGCTCCCTTTTCCTTCTCATCCATGTTAGCATCTGGGATATAGAAACAAGTACAACAATGGCCCATGGGAAATAATGAACCATCAAGGCTGAATGTGTATCCAGTTGGTCATAAAAGAGGACAGAGTAACAGGACTGGAGTGACGGATGTCCCCGATTGTTTTTTGTAGATTGAGGAAGTTATCAAGACTATTTCTGATGTTTCAATGAATGCTGTGAAACTGGAAATCTGATGGAGTGGTGTTGATTCAAGGTTTTTACCTCAAAAGAGCCATTTGAATAATTTGTTTCAGGCCATGGAGGAAATTGAAACTCTTGAAATGCATTATCCAGAGGTTTTCTTTGAAAGACTGATTGAAAAAGTAAAATACTTTGAAAGTGAAAACCCAAACTGTTGACGAGGGTAGGCTGTTTAAACTTCTAATTTTTACTCCTATCATTTAGCTTTTGAATTGTTTGTGTCCCCAAGCATAGCATATGAACCAATCTGAACATTATTTTCATTTGCGTTCACAAACTCGAAGCACTTCTGGTCAGACAGCTTTTTATACCTGCCAAACTAACCATACAAGCACTTGCTTAAGTGCACATTTCAGTTGGCTCCAATCAATCCTCAATCTGTCAGTCCTTTGTCATGTATTTCCCCACACACACACTACCAGTCCATTAACAATGCAACATGCCGATTTCTTTCCACCTTCACTGCAAAAACATCTACAAGTCAAAGCGACTGCAGTATTGTTTTTAACATTTCGACATGTGTCAACACCAAACAGACAGAGCTTTATCCTTTTTTTCCAGGAAACATTTATTCGATCGAGAGACAGGATCGCATCTTTCCATAAACAGGTCAGTTAAATATTAACAAATTTACAGTCATGAGGAATGTAATAAAAAAAAAAAAAACAAACAAACAATGCTCGCCTTAAAAAACCCCAACCCAGGGACCCCCACCCAGGACATGTCGGACCACAGCGGTGCTGGAACAAGAGTCACCTCCATGTCCAACTCTGTTGTTGTTGTTGTTGTTGTTGTTACGTGCTCTTCTTTTCAGTGCTTTACAGTTCATCTTTGTCTGTTCTTGTCTGTAAGAGAACAAAAATAGAGTTATGAAGAAGCAGCCAGAAAAGACAATACTCCAGCATCTAAATTCTTTACATCCTTAAGATGCCACAACATGTTTAGTGTTCTCACCGATTCATCATCGTCTTCCTCATCTACAATTTCATCTTTGTCCTCAGGGTCGTCCTCTTTATCTTCAGAATCGTCCTCTGCGGGCTCCTCCTCCAGCTCCTCTTCAGGCTCGTCTTCAATCTGTCAAACAATCATTTTTAACATTACACACCAACAATCTTAAACCGTTACTGAGCTGACTGGGCTACCTTAACAAGGTATGGATGCTTAAAATTTTTACAAGGACAAAAGCACAACAAAGGAGGAAGTAGAACCATTTCGAATGCAAACCTAAACCAGTTTAATCAAGACAGACGAGAATGTGTTCACTGATGGCTGAAACTGAAACTTTCTATGCAAATGTTTCTTTACTGATACAGTATGTAGCAGCTGGCATAGACTTGCCTGTTCGTCCAGGCCCACATTCATGCTGAGTCGGAGCATGCGCTCTATCCTGTCTCCGTAAGCCTTCGTGTCAGCCAGTTGGTAGCCTGAGCGCAGTGTGGCCGTCTCAAACAGAACCACAGCCAGATCTGATGCAGTCTGGTCTTCAGCATCATCCTGAAGAACATGATTGAAATGATAATCATCAACAGTGACAAACAGTAATGACTGTGTTACAAAATTAGATCTGTTGAAAAACTGCATTTACTTGATGGGAATGAAGCAACATGTATTACTTCATGTTTAAAAGCATCAAGTTATTTTATAAATGGCATATTATGGTGACATTAAAATACTCCAAATACAGCAAAGTGACAATCCATACTTACGCCGACTTTCTTAAGCATCTGTTTGATCAGAGGATGTTTGGGGTTGATTTCTAATGTTTTCTTCTGGCTGGCGTAGTAACTGAAACAAAGAGGAGAGCAGAATCTCCATGTAAGCTCAGGAAACAGTCAGGCAGGCCACTGCATGCGTTACATTTGCATTTTACAACTGTGACAACTGGATGTTACTCACTTTGTGGAAATGTCTTTTCCTGTCTGGTAAGCCTGTGCCTTCATGATCCTCTCCATGTTTCCTGACCAGCCATACTGACTGGCAACCAAAGCGCAGGGTGAGTTGGTGAGCCTCTGAGAGAGAACGGCCTTCTCAATCTGCGGGAAAGACAGCATCGTAGTAAATAATATGACTGCAGCCAGACTGTATCACCTCTGCAGCTACTGTTTATTTCCCATGACATAAATATTACAAAATAATCATCTCTCTACCTTGTCCTTCAGGGCCTTGTCCTTCAGCCAAGTGGTGAGAGGTTCGTACTCCTTCTCCAGAGCCTCTCTGTTCTCCTTAGCCTTGTCGCTCTCGTCAAATTTGACACCCTCCTTTGCCACGTTCTGGAAGCGTTTTCCGTCAAACTCGGGTAGGGCCTGGATGCAGTACTCGTCCACAGGCTCTGTCAGGTAGATCACCTCATAGCCCTTCTTAAGCAGCCTCTCCACGAAAGGAGAAGACTCGGCCTGCAAAGGGAATGTAAATTACACAGACAATCAATACCAAGCAATGAAATTTTATGACCTGAAAAATGTGGTAATTTCAGCACAAATACATCCACTCACCTCCTTCCTGCTGGTACCAGCCATGAAGTAGATCTTGTCCTGTTTCTCCTTCATGCGCTCCACATACTGCTCCAGGCTGGCCAATATGGTGTCGCTGTTGGAGGTCTGGAAGCGCAGCAGCTTGGCCAGTCGGGTCCTGTTGGAGTGATCCTCAATGACACCAAGCTTGATGTTGGTTCCGAACTCCTTCCAGAATTTATCGTTGTACTGTTCCTCTGCGATCTTTTTGATCATGTCCAACGTCTTACGCACCAGCTTCTTGCGGATAACCTGAACAGGGAGAATATAAGCATTATGTTTTTTGTAATTCACCTTTACATTAAGTTTAGTCCTGACTCTTTATGTTATATACATTTTACTTCAGTTTTCATTTTTTACTTCTTTTTTCCCTTTCTCCTTTCTGACTTCAGAATTAGCACTTTGATATGTGCTTTATACATGTAAATAAGATAGCTTTCCCGCTTGCTTATCAGTAGTATTTTTGCATCTAATTTACAGGGGCTCTGTGGAACTTCTGTGTCCATTTCTAAACTAATGTTAGCTTTTGTTGCACTTTGTTAGAGAAGCAGAGACACTGATATGAGGAACTCGAGAACATGTATAGAGTCATAGCCTTTGGGCTGTCATGGAAAATACAACCTGGGTCGTTCACAAAGAAATCCATAGTCCAGCAGCATTAAACAACTTAAGTGTCCACAGGTTTGTACAGGCTTTAAGATTACTATATATATATCCCCTCATTGATCAATTAATAAAGATCACGAATAGAATATCTAACTACAAAAGCAAAAGAGTGACGTAACAGCTACTTAGATGGTGTCATCTTCATGTTGGATGCCAAGCTCACCTTGAGCAGTTTGTGCTGCTGCAGAGTCTCTCTGGACACATTCAGGGGAAGGTCATCAGAGTCAACCTGGCAAAAATAAATTTACATTAATCACAGTGTAGGTGCCATCTATATATCTATATCTATCTATCTCTATATCTATATAGAGATAGATAGATATGCACACAACTATGTCTCCACTAGAGTGAGAAAATCACTCACCACTCCCTTGACGAAGTTCAGATACTTCGGCATCATGTCGTTGAAGTCGTCTGTGATGAAAACTCTCCTCACAAAGAGCTAAAAACAACCCCAGTATAAACAGTTGAAGGAATTCATGCATATCATTGTATAAACATGGTCAGATCCTTATAATAAATTAATTGATAATTGATAAATTCAACTTAAAGGGACATACCTTGATGTAGTCGTTCTTCTTGGAGCCATACTCGTCAAAGAGGCCACGAGGAGCTGAAGTGGGAACAAACAGGATGGACTTGAAGGTAACCTCACCCTCAGCCATGAAGTGGATGTGGGCCAATGGGTCATCACTGTCCTGTTAAAGAGTGGAAAATTGTTTGAGTTGGCCAAATCAAAATTTGTTGAACCTACGATCTGCTCAGCTGTTTGACGGAGCACTTCTGTTTGGGTGCCTACCTTAGAGAAGGTTTTGTAGAAAGCTGTGTACTCATCCTCCTCAACCTCCTTAGCTGGTCGCTGCCAGATGGGCTTGATATCATTCATCAGTTCCCAATCCCACACAGTCTTCTCAACCTACAACAAACACGACAAAACATTTGAAAAGTTTCGCCATCAAAATATTCCTTTTTAGAAGAATGAAATAGCATCAATTCAGGGCTGAGGCATAATCAAATGTTTTATACAACCTCTCCACATAATCATATGTTTTTTCAGGAGACATCATAGGTCTCAGACCAAATGTTTTAGCTATACATTTCGCATCTTAAAATCTTAAGTTTCTATTAAAATTAAATCAGAAAATTTCTCTAACTTCCCACCTTCTTTGTCTTTGGCTTGTTCTTTTCCTTGTCCTCCTCCTCTTCCTCTACTTCAGCCTCTTCTTCGTCAGTCTCTTTCTCTGGTTCCTCTGTTGCCTCAGCATCTTCATCGATAGGCTCTTCAACTGTCTCAGTCTGTTATGTTGAGGGGAGGAAAATGATTACCATATGTGGCCATTCCATAAAATAACTTATTCTGTCATCAAGTCTGAGTCAAAATGAGGAAGGAAGTGTCTTAAGTAATTACCTTGCTGGCCCAAACGTAGATCGGGAAGTTGATGAACTGAGAGTATTTCCTGACAAGGTTCTTGATGGTCTCCAGCTCCAGATAGTCTGATGCTTCCTCTTTTAGAACCAGACTGAGGTGAGAAAGATGATAATTTATTTACAAAGTCAATACTTAATTGACTAATAACAGGAAAACAGCATTTAAAGGAGGCAAATTAGTGAGTATTGCATAATACAGTGGAGTAAGAGGTGTGAATAGCAGTATGACTAACAGGAGTTGATCACAAAGATCAAAGCTAAAATTGCTATCAGTGATTTTAAGGTGAATAGGAACAAAATTTAAACTCACGTGATGGTGGTTCCTCTGCCCAGCGTGTCTCCACGGGGGTCCTCGATGACAGAGAACTGATTCGAGTCAGACTCCCAAATGTGCTGAGTACCATTGTTGTGTTTGGATGTCACAATGACTTTGTCGGCAACGAGGAAAGCAGAGTAGAAACCCACACCGAACTGGCCAATCAGCTCTGATGTCGACTGTCCCTCGGTCTGCATCTCTGTCATCTTGTTGAGGAACTCGCTGGTGCCCGACTTGGCGATAGTGCCCAAGTTCTTCACCAGCTCCTCTTTGGTCATTCCAACACCAGTGTCAGTGATGTGGAGCATGTTCTTCTCCTTGTCAGACTGGGGATTGGATCAATACAGTGAAGTTACAAACAGAGTGAGAACTATTAACCATTACAAATAAAGACTACCAGATAGAGTTAATGTACACCCCATCTCCTTTCTTGGGCATACTTTTATTTTGATGGTCAGCTCTTCATTGGCAGCCATTGCATTCTCATTGGTCAGAGACAACAGGCGGATCTTATCCAAAGCATCTGAAGCATTGGAAATCAGCTCCCTGAGGAAGATCTGAAACAGATAAAGAGTCATTGGATTATCGGTTCAGCCTTTCCTGAAGAGGATGTATCATAGGTGGTGCCAGGACAGCATTTAGTATTTTTTAGCACACAAATGTTTTACTGTCCATCACACAAGGCAATTTTTGTACTAAACTCAGATCATGGCTGCACAGGAGCCAATGTGTTGTAATTTGAATGGCCTGCGAGATAGTGCAGATTGAACACAGAGCAACTCCTTTCAAAGGCAAGATTCCATGTCCTGACTTTCAGAAAACTAACATGACAAAGTAAAAACACAACTTGGGATGGCAACTTTTACAAAGAACTGTGTTGTAAAAGCGTCAGTCCAGTTGGTAATTAAGTAGAACAGTCAGCAGCACATTTATTGTATGCACATTGTGTGCCTACATGAACGTGCAGAGTGATTATAATATATGGACACTATATTAAAAATATCTCAGAAAGCTCAACAATGTGTCCAAAACGGTCTTGTTATGATGACAATATTGATTCTTAAGCACTGAAGTCGCCGCCCACCACGGTTATCCTTCCTTCCAGTATTAGGCCAATCAGCAGACCCACTGGCTTGCACCCTTCCTTGGATTTTTGTTCAAAACTCAATGCCATTACGGTTGCCAGATGTTATTTTAGTAATCCTAATGTGTGCTTGTGGGTTTTTTTTTTTAAATTGACAGTGTTGGCAAAAAACAAACACTCTAATGCTCTTAAATGTAGACTTTGTGGCAAATCTGTTGTAATAGATTACATAAAATTATACAGATGTACCAAAAAAGGAGTTTGTTTTTGACTGTTAACAGTATGCCTGAAGTAGAAGTAGAAATAATAATAATAATAATAATAATAATAATAATAATAATAATAATAATAATAATAACAACAACAACAATAATAATAATAGATTAAATCAAACAAATGATATATTCATATTGCCATTTGTATCGATTCACAAGTTATCCTCATACTCATTCAAAGACGTCAGGGTTAATGCGTATCATAGAAGAAAAAAAACATAGTAATTGTCTTGCAAAATGGATTACAGTTCATCAAAATGTTAATTATTCCTGCTCACCTCCTTGTTCTTGTAGAGAGAGTTGATAATCAGCTTCATCATACGGTTGACTTCAGCCTGAAATACATGTTTTTCAGATTTTTCTCTGATTTCCTTGATCTGAGCTGCATTCAATCCTTCCAGCTGGATTGCCTCTTCCTCTCTGAGGACAGACAGGTGCACACAGGTGAGAGCAGGTAGACACACAACAGCAAATCCTTGCAGTCAAACAACATGAGAATCTGTTTTCCCTTAAGGCATCAGTATCTAAGCTAAAGCACACAAGATCCCCTACTTCTAATGAGGGAGGCGCAGTAAGGCTTGCAAAGCTTTGTCACCACTACAAATCAAGGGTTGCCAAGAGCCTTTGTGTGCACAAGCTTGGTCACACTGACCTTGTGCTGTTAACTTTAAGGTTTAGTCGACCTTTTCTGATCGAGACAAACACAGTTGACTTAACAGGGACAACGTGAAGTTATTCAAAGTGACACCTACCTCTGCACCACCTCATCATCTGTTCTGGAGCCATCTCTGCTTTTACCAAGGTCCTCTTCTACTGTCCCATCGACGTCAACTTCATCCTCTGCCCTTACAGCGGCTGCCGAGGGACAAAAAGTAGGATAATATAATTTTTGATATATAGATAGATTGATAGATAGATAGATATAAGGCGTGATTGCAGGTGTATCTGGAGAAATATTCAACAGAGATAAATTCATATATACGGAGGCTCAACAAAGACGTGCTGTAAGTCACTAAATATATAATGTAACGTTAGGCAGGCTGCCTTTTTCTTATCAAACATTTATTCACATCCACGCAGCAGACGTTAACGGTTTTTCATGGATATGTTACGCTAGCTAGCCTCAGATTAATACATTGTGTTTCAACTAGAAACTTCTAGAAAGGCCTCCAGAAATAACATTTAACGTTGCTCCTAGAAATGTTTCGAGTCCAAAATCATTCGTGTTGTCTCTTATTAAGAAATTAGCTCAATTAATCTTGAAAAACTGCGAATATCTGAAGGCTCCAGTCATGAATGAGCAGAGCAGAAGCACGAACCCAAGTTAACGCTAGCTCTGGCTAATGTTAGCTGAAACGCTGGGTAATAAAAAGAAAAGTGAGACGAGATAGCAAATCCTTCCGCTACTCACCAAAGGCTAGTAGTGCGAAAAGAAGACCTATCACCCACACTCGTTTCATTTTGAGATACTGCTTGACTGACGATGTGTGTCTTCAGCTCCTGAGACAAAAGCCGGGAGATCAGTGCACGCAGCGCAGCACTGCCTTTACAAGAGAGACTGACAAGCTACCGCTCCCACCAAAAGAGCCCACTCTATCTAACCCGTGACAACCAGCCAATGGCTGCGCACCACGCATAACCTTCGGCCAATCACGGCAGAGTCTACCGTACATGTTGCCCAATCAGGTTCCTCAACATAAGTCAATACCCTAAAATCGTGGCTGGACACCATTGGCCAAGAATGAATAATCAGCACATCACTTCCTAAAATTTACCTCTCACAGTGAAAAACAATCTCAGTCAACACCTCACATAAACTTTGATTATCTTACGCAATTTCACTGCCAGGGGTACACTGAGTGCTGATGACACTGAAGACAACAGCACGACTATTGTATATAGCTATTGTCACTGACTGTAGTAGGTACATATCTACTTGTTTTAACACATGTTATATCTTCCCATCTTATATGTCTTTATTGTACAACCTTTGTCATGTATGGTGTTTACTGTTATGGCATATGAAATGTGCTACACAGATAAACTTCACTGCTCTAGATTATATGTTGTCATGTTGAGTGTATGTGTACACTGTATGGAGGCTATATGGTATAGTATTTAGACTACCTGTATTAAATTCCCTTCAAAGGTGTGGATGCATTGTACTTTGAGGATACATTGAACGGTGAGTATATGTGCACCGCTGATCTTTGACCACAAGGTGGCCCTGTTTAGTTGGTGAGTTAAACATGCACATGAGGGCAAACAGTCTTTTCTGGTCAAACACACAATCTGTGTCAACTAAGACTGTGTCATACCAGAGTAATAGTAATAGTTGGATAATAAGTGAACACAATTTTGATACAAATTTGCACATTGTTGTGCCAGCCTTTCAGATGACGAGTATGTATCCGGTCATGTGGGCCACAGGATCAGTCCTCAGGTGTCATATTACAGTTATAGTAGTGTGTGTGTGTGTGTGTGTGTGCGTGTGTGTGTGTGTGTGTGTGTGTGTGTGTGTGTAAGAGAGGGAGAGAGAGGGAGAGAGAGAGAGAGAGAGAGAGAGAGAGAGGTATAAGCAGGTCATGGTATGAGACAATATGTTATTATGGCTTATTTTTGAATCATAGATCAAAATCTTGCTTTAAAAAGACAAACCTTTGATGAATTATCTCTTTTTTATAATTTGGTATTTTATAGTAGTAAATGAGTAATGAAAAAGTATGTCATAATGTTGACTTTCTCAGGCAAACTTAAGAGATATTCAAGAAATAGTGGCTATAAAAATAGTAAGGTACTCAGAAAGAATAATTAAATATTCATTTTAAAGGTGCGCTGTGGTTTTGGGGTAGTTTTTCAATCAGAATTAATTGACTCATCACACAAACTCATTGTATTTATATGTGGCACACCCTGCTACCTTTCTAGCTTCAAACAGTGCTCTGCGGACCTTATTTTCCTCTGAAAACAGCTTGTTTATTCCATTATGGAAAAAAAAAATATTACTGAGTTTGTATTATTACCTCATTATTATTGTAAATATAAAAATTCTGAGTTTTAATTTCTTCCCTAAAACTACATAGTGCCCCTTTAACTTTGGACTTTTCCACTAAAAGTCAAAAGTTTGACTAAATATGGTAATATTTAGTTTCTCTCCTTACAGAGGAGTCCGTTAAAATTGTATTTAGAATCATAGATCATAATCTTGCTTTAAAAAGCCATATTTTTGATGAATAATCCTATTATTATATAAGTAATTAGTTTTGAAATAGTATTAGAATATTCATACTGTCAACTTTCTGAGGAAAACTTAAGAGACTGTCAAGGTCACCTAGATATTCAGTTTAACTTTGGACTTTTAGACAAATAAAAGTCTAAATTTTGACTGAATGATTATATTCAGTCTCTTACATAATATTTTGTCTCCATAGAAACTCAGATATTTACAAAGGAGCCAGTCAAAATATTATTTGGAATCATAGATCACAATCTTGCTTTAAAAAGTCGTACTTTGGATGAATAAACTCATTATTATATTAGTAATTATTAACATATTAGTACATCAGTCTTGAATTAAAATAAAGTATTTATACTGTTAACTTTCTCAGGCAAACTTATGAGATAGTCGTGAAATAACTAGCTATTCAGTTTCACTTTGGACTTTTAGACTAAAAAGTCAAAAGTCTAGCTCCATATGATTGTTTGTTGTTCTCTCCTAACATTTTTGTCCTGCAGAGGGGCCTGTATGTCTTTTTTTACTTCCATTTTTATTTTCTTTAAACGCTAGAGAAAGAGCAACTCTATACAATAAATGATTTCTCTTGCGGATCGTGCATATTTAATACATGTATCTGGTAGCCCATCACATCTGTTCAGTGGACAGAAGGACGCCATTGATCTCTCATATAAGGCACTCTACTGATCTCCAGACGCACCAACCTCTGATTCGCTGGTTGGCTGGGACCTTGCCGAACGCGGAAGTGACGTCAGAGCTACCGTCCGGGGACAGTTTTGGTATTTACAGACGAGCCCGTCAACTGTATGCAGTCTGCTAGGAGTCCGCCGCGACCTACACAGTCATGGCGCCCTTGTCTCTACCCCTGTCGTCTCTCCTGAGGCACAGGGACTGTCTGCAGAAGGCGAACGTCTTCTCGAACGTGTTACGCGGTTTACAGCACCGCTCGGTCAGGTCTCGCGTCTGGAAACGGAATTTCGGCGCGGTGGCACATGGAGTCGGTCAACTGCTGTCAAACCAGCCCAGAGCCCAAAACTACGCAGCATCTGTTTGTAGCAGCTCCTCAGACGGTCAGGACATGACAGAGAGGCTGTGGTCTGTGTACAAAGAGACCAAAAGGCAGACAGAAGGTATGGACAGCAATAACAGTGACCGTTCATTCATTAAGATACAGCACTGCGTCAGATACAGGACTGCTGTTGTCTCATTATAACCCTGTTATGACTGATGTTTACAGCAGATCGATGCACCATACCATCTCCACAGCCTCACTAGCATCTCAAGCAATCAGCTCAGCCTGCACATATGCTATCATACTTTGTTTTACTCATAGATAGATAGACCAAATAACATGACACCTGAAAAGGCGAACTGTAATGCAACAGTACCCCTGCACTTACAACATGCAAATTTAGTTGATTTTCAGGAAGTGTGAATCCACAGATATTTTTGTGGATTGTTGTGTTCCTGAAGTGCATCTTCATTAATTTTTTGGGGGGCATTTCTGGTATTTTGTCCAACCTCTAACCACTAATTCATAACCATCATATCCACCAGCTTCTATGAGGTTGGTACCCAGTAGTATAATACATTTTAACTTGATTTCTTTACACATTGTGTAAATAATTGTAAACTGGGAAGAAGAGGTGACAATAAAGGTTTTTCTTCATGAAGGTCACATGCAACAAATGAAATGCCCTAATTTTAATTGTTGATAAACCTCTTGATATCTTGAAAGACTTAAGTTGCACTTGACAGATTTTTGGGTGCATCTGGGACCTAACTAGTCGCACCCTGGATCCCTGTAGCGCCCAGATATTTACAGAATATTTGTAAATGGGTAAATTAAAAAAATAAAAAGCATTTGTTAAAACTAAGTGAGGCGTGAAATGTCCTGTATTTGTTGAGAATGTGTGAGAATGTTCGAAAAGGGTTTAAGAAGCTTTGTTTGCAAAGATTACCAAAATCACAATATAGCTATGTTCAGTAACCAAATCAGAAGCTGCAGTTGTTTTGATAGAGTTAAAATGTGTGACAAACAGCATCATTATAGAGGACTGTTGTGCTGCAGAGATGCCGTGCCCTACAACTATTGCTCTCCAGATGTAAGAAAACATGTTTGTTTGTTCAGACAAATAATCACGAGTTTAACCAGTTAGTCAGTGAAATTTAAAATTAATTTGATCCAAAAATGATCATTCCACTAACTGTGAATCATATTCCATATCTAGTTTGTAGTTCATGGAGTTGATCCTGTCCACTCCTGGATAGAGATGCACCGATCGATCGGCAACCGATCGCAATCGGCCGATAATGCCCCTATCGGTTTTGATCGGAGTTCTCAAAATAGATCAAATCAGGCCGATCAGATGACGTTTCAATATAGAGACAGTGCCCTGACTGCATGCAGGGTGGGAATTTCACGGTGACCATGGCTGCTGTTGCCCCGCACTTTGGCCTTGATGCAGCGTGAAAAAAAAACTCATCGTACAGCCACAGTGGCCTCTGTGCCCCTGGCCCGGTCAGCGAAGCGGGCTTGCCTTTAATTACAGCCACCCGAGTGCACAGTAGTCACTCACAGTAACTTCAGTGAGTCCGCAGTTCGCGCAGGTGGAGTCTCATCATCACGATGATCCCACGTGAAAGCCTCTGACACAGCAGCAGCTTCTCAAAACTGAACAACGAAACTTACAGCACAGCTAGCGAGCGCAGCCGGTTTTGACATGATACGTAACTGACTTATGTGGTAGGATTTAGTCCGGTAAAGTTGGAAATATATTCACAGATTCGAACTTCCCGGATCAATAACTCATAAGTGAAACCTTGTTAAAACACAACTGACTCTTTCCTACCGTAGTAAGGTAGACAACGAGCTACAACCTTATGTTAATCAAAACGAGCGTCTGGACATAAACTCTGGTCTGTATGATCAGCCGTCTGTGAGACGAGGGCGCTGGGACCGTCTACAAAGTGCGACACTGAAAAGAGATACTACAAAAAATATTCAGTAACTTCACTATTATTCAGAGTGTAGTGTCACCAAAATCATTCCACACATCAGTGGTCTCCTGCTGGTTATTCTACAGATTTTTTGTTTGGAAAAAATGTGCTTTGCCATAATTTTGGGGAATTTCTATTTGGGAGAAATATTCAATAACACTAATATTCAGTGTAGTGTCACAAAACTCACCTCACCCTAACCCTACTTAAAAAAACTGTTTTGTAATGTAACATTAATTTGATATTGGTATTTAAAAAATGTTTTAATACATAATCCATGTCTGATTATAAATTAGGATGTCATGGTATCAGTCTGAAAGGTAAATCAACACATTTTCTCAGTGGCCTTTGTGCCCTGTCATGTGGCCTTGGTGCCCCTGAAAACCAGGCCAAATGGACTTGCCCCTAAAACGACAAAATTCCCACCCTGACTGACTGCATTCCCACTAGTAAGCTACAGTTACTTTATGTAAGCTGAGTCCAAGTTGTCTGTAAGAGAGTCTCTAGAGTGTGAAATATTGCATATTGCCTCAGCCTGCAATAAAACGGTGGTCAATTCATGATACTTTCTCATCTCCTAATTTTTATACTTAATAATACAATGTCAATGTTGTGTAAGAAAAATCATTAATTAAATATATGAAAGTTACACAAGACAACAATATAGAAGAATTTATGGATTTGACACTGTGATCGGTGATCGGCAATATCGGGATCGGCAGATACTGCTTTTGGTGATCGGTGATCGGTGATCGGCCCCAAAAATCCTGATCGGTGCATCTCTACTCCTGGATGAGCGCTTAAATCACATTTTTAAAAGATGTCAGTACCCTAATCCACCAATCTTCATAACGCAGAAGAACAAATGACTAATTACAGTAGTAGATTTTATAATATGTAATTTGTATTTTTATGATAATACTTGGCTCTGGACACATGTTTATAGACAGAGGATTTTGGAGGTGTCAGCAAAAACAGACCACTTCTTTTACCTCACACAGTTTAACATTTTTGCCTTCCTCTCAAGGCTTCTCTGAACAGGAAACTGGCCTATTTTGTGCCCACAACAACTAAACTGTGCACACTGATATTCTTTAGTAAGTAGTGACACTGAAAAATAGTGCAGGTTCTCCAAAGCAACTTGTCCATAACCTTCAGCAAACTTGGATATCAGATGTCCTTTCGGTCCTAACACATTCCTGACTGTCCTAGCAGGTCATGATGGTCCCAAATGGTAAAATAACCTCATGCTTTTCTCTCCTCTTAGATTTGATCCCAGTCATTTCCACCAACTCAGTTGACCCCGACACAATTTTTTCCAACAATGAGATGAGCCTGCGAGACATCGAGATCTACGGCTTCGACTATGACTACACTCTGGCATTCTACTCTAGACACCTCCACACCCTCATCTTCAACATTGCACGGGACATCCTCATCACTAATCACAGGGTAAGTGTGCAGGGTGTGATTCTCATAAAGCCTGGAAGTTCAGACACATTCCTGTTCAGCATACCTTCGGAATCTTTTGTAAACTAATTGAACCGAAAAGGAAAAAATACTGTCATGGTTTTCTTGTCACGTTGAAGTCCGATCAGGATGCATTAGTAAAACACTGTCACTGTGCCGATGAGCAAGGCATTTAACCCCTCAAACATTACCAGTAGTGATACAAAGAGGTTGGTTGTAGGAACTTGTGTTTTGACTGAATGTGTTTTAAGAACTTTGGTGTTAATAAGCAGCATAATTGACCCAGAGAAGGTTTGAAATTGGCTACAACTGTGTTGCACCATCAAGAATCATTTTCACCTTCCTATTTGCAATCTTGATGTTGCTTTACTGTTTGTAAGGGACCGTTCACCTCAAAATTAACAATACATAATTTTCCTCTTACTTGTGGGCTATTTGTCCACCTAGATTTTTTTGGCACGAGTTGCCAAGTTTTGGAGATACCGGATGTAGAGGCGCCTGCCCTCTCTCGAATCTGATTGAAATAAGATGTCGAAGTCATCCAGTTCATGGTGCTCAAAACCAAATCATGAACCAGTTACTCAAGGTATTACACAGAAGTAGCCTTATATGTACTCATGGAGAAGAAGCTCATGCGACGGTGTGAGGATGTAAACATTAATGGTGTTGTCTGCATTCTAACACCAGCTAGCTTAGTTAGCTGTAGCCTCTTGTCCATGTGTAGCTGCCTGAACTCAGCAAGTCACACCAAAACAGTTTATATTGATAAGAAGAACTACTAGGACAAACGTGTCTTTTTTGGGGGGCGAACTAGAGCTAAGACTCAGTGTATCTAATGCCCTGTTTTGTTGTCACTGAAAATCTCAAACCAACTTGTTAATTTTCTTTTGTCTTAGTATCCAGAGGGGCTGCGAGAGTATGAGTATATTCCTAATTTTGCAGTAAGAGGACTTCACTATGATGTTCAGAAGGTGAGAAGGTCTTTGCTTATCTAACTCAAAAACGTATGTTTTATATTTAGCATCTATTGTACCAAAGGCTCATGGGAACATCACTGTTGTGGTAATATAGAATTTTTTGTAACAGGCACTGCTGATGAAGATAGATGCATTTCACTACATCCAGTTGGGAACTGTCTACAGGTATCTGTGCAGCATGTAACGTCTCACACCACTTGGTGATAAATATGAAATTCACTCAACACTTGGTGATTATAACCTGATTGGTATGAATGACATGGTATGAACTATTCAGTTTGCCCAAAAATGTAAATACATTCTTTACCTTCTCATCCCAATGCAGATGGAAAGTCAGGCGAAGCTTTGTAATCTACAAAACATTTCTAGAGCTTCACAGTGAAACAGCATTCCAGCTCGTTCTGCATTATCCAAGTCCCTGGAAACCCTGAGATCCAAAATTGATTTAAAGAATGTCATTTGCACCCCTTTTAAAGCATTAGCACACAGGGGCCCAAGCACACCCATGCACCAAGGGTTTAGGTAATGTCTTTTCATATCAATTTGGGATCTCAGGGCTTCCAGAGATTGTGGCAGACGAGCTGTATGGAGCAGTTTATGTCCACATAAAATCCCTGTATATTTGAAATGCTGTTTTGCTATGAATGTCCAGAAATGTTTTGTGGACTGCAAAACATCATCATACTTTCCATCGGCATTAGGATGAGCACATAATGATTTAGTATTCATTTTTGTTAGAACCTATCCTTTAATGACATCTTTTGTGTGTCCTCTACAGAGGTCTTCATTCAGTACCTGATGAGGAGGTAATCGCCATGTACCAAGGCAGTCACGTACCTCTAGAGATCATGAGCGACTTCTATGGCAAGGTGATGATCATTTCCCTCCTTCATCTTTGACGAGAGAGACACTGCAGAAACACAAATAACAGAATCTAATGATGTTAATCACTGTCCTGCAGAGTTCCCATGGCCACACCATGAAACAGTTCATGGACATATTCTCCCTGCCTGAGATGACCCTCCTGTCCTGTGTCAATGACTTCTTCATGAGGCACAACATCGACTATGAGCCGGTCCATCTCTACAAAGACGTGAAGGTGCACTATCTCATTATTCTACCATCTTTGATCAGTGTGTCGGGGAAAGTCAGAAAACAATATTTGAAATATTCCGCCAAGGTGAATTTTCATATTTATTGTATCTCCCATGGGCCATTGTGTGAAAAGATATTAAATCACTCCACACGTACATAAATGCTAGTGTATTTAAAGTGTTTGTAGTGTGCTGTGATACTCCAGCCATTCAATACCGTCTTAATTTTAGCTCTGAAAACTGGTGTCTTATTTTAGTCGAGCAAGCCCGCCTCCAGCCATCTGCGTCTGTTCTCTGGTGGCTCTGCTACTTCACAGGGAGAGGGACGAGAAAATCAGCGCCGTGTTCTCCCTTTGAGGGCAGCTGTCACGCCAGTTCTGTCTATTCTGCGCGACACTGTGTTGTTCTTGACAGATCGCTGTCATTAAAAAGCCCTCACACACACTCTCTGTTCCACGAGTGCCTCTCATATCTTTTCAAGGACACCCTGCTCAAATCTTTTTTTCCCCTGCCAAGAGTGATTTAGTATACAGCATTAACCCGGTCATTTTTCCTTTGACTTTTTTTGCACATCAAATAATCTTTGCACATGATAAAGTTCTGTTGAAAGTTCTCCATAAATGTGCAACTTTGCAAGGTAGAGTCTATTTACTCTTTCACTGAGTCCAAAGCACAAGTCACTCTGTTGAAAATGTTGTGGAAACTTTCTCCCTGTGTCACCAAAGTAACTAAACTCCAGGGCTCGCTTTCTTCATCTTCAATTTGTATTCAGAGATCTCCCGTCTTTGTGCTTCCAAGTCAACCACTTATGTACGAAGCAAAGCGTTGCTACTGGAGCTGAATGCTAACGCTGTGTCACTAAAGTCATGACTTCCTGCCTGAGGGCTGCTCACTTCTCCCTCTTCACAGGAAGCCATTAGAGATGTTCACGTCAAGGGCATTATGTACCGAGCCGTGGAGGCAGACATCGGTAATGTTTTTTGATTTATATTGCTTTGTTTGAGAAAATATAGAAATTACACTGCCACATTTGAGTTGTTCACGAAAAAAACAATTCTGTATTAATGAGACTGTGATATGCAAACAAAAAGCTTTGTTTGCTTCTGGTTTTGTCAGAATCACCCAACCAGCTCCGTCTCTCTATCCCTCTGTTTTTTCTCATTTTGCAGAGAAATACATTTGCTATGGTGAGCAGAGCCACGCTGTGCTGAAGAAGCTGTCAGAGCATGGAAAAAAGATGTTCCTCATTACCAACAGCCCATTTGACTTTGTGTAAGTGCGAGCGGACAGAGTGCACGCGTGATTAATTAAAATCGCTGTGTGCACTAATATTTAATTGGCGCCACTGGATAATGTCTAAACTTTCATAGACGGGCAACCACACATCAAAGGGGCTCCTCTCTGCGAGTGTTTGTAATTTAATGCAAGTCATTGACTGTGAGCCTCTTTTGAAGTCAGGCTCAAATGCACAAAATGGCCAGCTATGCGTGTCCAACCTCAAAAGGCTTCTCAGTGTAAAAGCTTTCAATCTACAGTATGTCCTTCATTTAAAACTTTGTAACATTCAGTCAAAAGACAGGCCTTTTCTATTATTTGTTAATTTTTTTGCCTCTGTGCCACAGATAGCCGTGGTAAGAGACATTATGTTTTCAGGTTGTCTTTTCATCCTTCCGTCCGTCATATTCGTATGAAGGTGACAGTGCCTTTAAAGAATGTCTTCAAAATTTGGCAAACACGTCCCCTCGGATTCAAGGACAAACTGATTAGATTTGATTGGTCAAAGGTCAAGGTAGCTGTGACCTCACAAAACAACTCAGGAATTCATATAACAATTACGACAAAAGATTTCACAAATGTCTGATACGATAAATGATGAAGTGATAATAATGTTCTGGCCATTATACAATGCCATAGCTCAGGAAGATCAACTTGCCCAGTGCACGGAGGAATATATCTGCGAGGCTGTGATTCTAGTTTAAGTCTTTTTCAACAGTCTTCCCATTGAGATAAAATGTATTTAACAAGGGAGACCCGGCCAAGAATAGCAGAAAGACAAGAGTTACAACAGGTTTGAGTTGCAATAAAATGATCAGATCAAACATCATCACAGAGAGAATACAAAGGGATTCAATGTTTTCAAGTTTAAGATCTGTATTATCAGGTCGTGGGTGCAGAAAACCCGTAAACTTTCTTTCCCAATTCACTCCAGACTTTGGGAATTACAAATCAGCGGTATCCAGCCTGTCCATACTCTGAGATTAGAGTCGCAAGGTCCTTGCAGGTTGAAAAAGACCTTGCCTTTGAGATATGCTGCCCTTTCAAGTTTTTGGGGGAATTTGGGTCCAGCACTCCACTAAGAATCTCAGTGTTGTGTAACCACTGGCAGTTTTATTGTTTTATTTATGTCAAACTAACATAGTCAAAGATAAAGATCTCTAGTGTCTTTTTTTGCCCTCATGATGCACTTTAAGATGTTGCTGACTTGGTCATTTCTTAAATCTTTGTCCTTCTCAGGGACCGAGGAATGAACTACATTGTAGGGAAGGACTGGAGGGACCTGTTTGACGTTGTGATCGTTCAGGCCGACAAACCTGGTTTCTTCAACGACAGGAGAAAGTAAGTGTGTTTGCACCTGCGGCTCATACTATTTCCCTGCAGTGCCTCTTTGACCCCACTAGGTGTGATTAGGTCACACAGCCAGTGGTTATCAGCACACCTTGTGCACTGTATTTGCATTGTATAGCTGCAAATGTTAAATAGATTTGTCTTTGTGTATATTTGCCGCTAGACCATTCAGGCGAGTGACAGACAAAGGTGCGTTACTGTGGGACCGGATTCACAGGTTGGAAAAGGGGAAGATCTACAAACAGGTATTGTGAATCACCTCAGCGTTCCAGTTGACCATTTTCCTCTGAATGAGAGGCATGATTGATTTATCTAATGTGTGTTTGATCGCTGCAGGGAAACCTTTATGAGTTCCTGAGACTCACCGGCTGGAGGGGTTCCAAAGTGCTCTACTTCGGCGATCACATCTACAGTGACTTGGCAGTAAGCAGCATCCAGGCGTATTTACAAAGGACTCATTATAATGACACAAAACACTGTCGCATGAAATGATTAAGATGTTGTGAACAGGGAGGCGAGCCCCGCTTTGACCATGATCCATTTAAGATGAGAGCGTTCTGGGAGTTAATCTTGATATGTAACAGTATAAATCCTAATGACCTGTCAGCAGATGCACAAAAAGATGCTGAGTGAATGTTCGAGATAGAAGAAAGGTTTAAAAGTAACTGGGTTGCATTAAACCACAGTTACAGAGTTTGGTTGACAGGCATTTTAATGAGCGTCAGTGTGTCCTTATATATCACACCTACAGCATCTGCAGCAGTGAGTACGACTGCACCTTATTTACCTTTCTATACCCGTCACCTAGCAACTCGCCAACAGCTGCCCCTCATCTGCGCTAAACAAACTAACAGGCATCATTTTTAATTATTTTTTTCCTCTTTACCACGTCACAGTGAGTTATAACAACCTGGATATGAGTGTGTCTGATCAGCTCTAAGTGGTGATAATGAAAGAGAGAGTTTATATCTTTGGCATAATGCCTCACTGGTAGCAGGCGGCCGGCTGTCAAACATGTCATCTTGCTTATTTAGGAAGATGGAACATGGCGTGTGCGGTTTATACCCGCCGCAGTTCACAGTCAGCCTGAAGACGAGATCATTACTGCAAAGAGGACACAGAGCAGAAGCATGTCGGAATTGCTAAGGGGTTACATGGGTGGGGAGGATGGAGCAATATTTTATTTCTGCCCACAGAAACACACAGAAGAATACCCCCCAAATGTGCTCACTTCCCTGGATCCATTTCAGCAGGGTCGGTCTTAACTGCAGCCAGAGGAGTTGAGGCCTGAAGTCTATTTCTTTTTATCTTATTCTTACAGTTACATTAGGGCTGAACACATAATCGAAATATTATGGAAATCGCAATATGGCCAAGAGTGGTGCTCGAGAGATGCCCCAGCTCACAAATCACATTCTCCACACGTAAGAGAGCACCATTTTTTGGTAGAGACCCAAGCGTCATCATCATTTTTTATATTTTTGACAGTGAAAATAAAATGCAAAAAAATTACCATCCCCATTAAATTCATGAGTCACACCGCCATATCTGTCAAAACAAGTGACAGCCCTGAAATATATGCACTGAGTTATGTCAGAGTTTTCTCTAAAATATGAGTATGACACTCTTATAATATCATATATTTTCTGATATCACAGAGTTGATGTTGCTCCTACAGCATCATAAATGTTGGTCCAGGTGTTTGATGTTGTAGTTTTATGACTCATGTTGGATTTGTCCCGTTTTAAACACATTATTGTACTTTTTACTTATTATTTCTATTATTGTTTCTTTTTAGTATTTTGTCTCTGCTGGTGTATGTTTAGGGGACTAAATTTAAACGTGTTTAAAGGGTAAACTTCTCCCATGTGCGTATGTTTCTGTTTTTTTTCCTCGAGTTGCAAAGCTATGGTGGTCTGGAAGACCAACATGGCAATATCAGATCGAGCGTGGTATAACAGCAGCGATTAACTCAAATTTAGGCTGCACTGTACCATTTGAATTTCAAGACTTTAACTGAACTGTATCAGGTATAGCACCCCCTCTTATTAATTACTTGACCAATCAATCTGTACATGGTAGTTTGGGTTCAAGACTGGTCCTTTTTTGCAGGATCTGACGCTGAAACACGGCTGGAGGACGGGCGCCATCATTCCTGAGCTGAGGAAGGAGATCAAGATCATGAACACGGAGCAGTACATGCACATGATGGCCTGGTTACAGGCACTGACTGGGCTAATCGAACAGATGCAGGTCGGGGGAATATTTAAAAATAATTTGGGTCCGTCTTTTGTTTTTTGCACCATTCTCAAAGTTTAACTTCTATGCACTCCTCCCAAACAGGTCCACAGGGATCCAGCGTCTCAAGCTGTCGTCGATGAGTGGATCAGAGAAAGAGAAGCCATGAGGTAGTAATTACTTTGGCAATCAAGAGCAGTTGTGATCATTCTTGAAGAAGTAGTTTATCCTAAGATGCTGAGCATGGCCATGCTTGCAATTATTTATTAATGCAATTTCCTCAAAATAACAAAGCTCGTTTTTTTGTGATAATGGGCTCATTTGTCTCATTATCTTGACAAAACACAAGATAGATTTCTCGAGAGAATTTAAAAGGAAGAAATTTATGTTTTCTAAAGATCAAAGCATATTTATAGAGAATTCAACAGGTGTCTCTAAGCTATACGGAAGTGTTTAAGGCGGCACTATTATTAGTGGGGTGGGTTGCAAGTTTCATGGGAAACTGGCTTTAATAACGTCGTCACCTCTACCATTGTAATAAGCTTCATTTGAGCAGCTGCTGTCGAAAGCAGACAGATGTGAGTTGTTCGACGTCTTATCTTTGTCTGCCATTAAACAAGATTGACTTAGCTTCAGCAAACAGTATCTCAGAATTATGCCTTGATTTTCTGTTTAGTTAAGAAACCTCCCCGGCAGTCATGAAGGTGACACTCATTATTGAGTTCTCTGTAATTATCCCGTGATCTTGAGAGAGCAAAGTTATTTTCTTGTGGTAAATTAACATGTCATCTTTTGTTTTCTCAAGTTAAATTAAACTGTTATCACCAGGAAAAAACTTTGTTATGTCAAAACAATACTCAAGATAACAGAATTTAAGAAAATCATTTCAATCACGTCCATTCTCGGCTTCACTACTAACCAAACCTTGATGGTACGACTGTGTGCTCCTGACAGGGCGCAGACGAAGGACATCTTCAACAGCCAGTTCGGGAGTCTCTTCCGGACGTACCACAACCCCACATACTTCTCGCGCAGGCTTTCGCGCTTCGCTGACATCTACATGGCCTCCATCAGCTGCCTGCTTAACTACGACTTCCAGCACACCTTTTTCCCACGCCGCACTCCCCTGCAGCACGAGTCCCCCTTCTGGCCCGAACAAGGTCCTGCTGGCATCAGAACGTAATGATCTCCATGGCTTAGGTTTTTTCCAAGTTTTGAGACATTTTAGGAGACGCACGCCACATCCTAAGGTGTGTTGGCAACAATCATGCAAACTTTCGATGTTTATTCGGCTTTAAACTACTTAACTCTCTCAGATGATTCGGCCTTGAAGAAGAACAAATTTAGTGCTTTTAATTACACGTGCTTCTTGCACTTTACATTTTCATCACATGGAATTTGGAACATTGGCTGGACTGTTTTGAGTTTGCATGTGTGTTTGCGTGTTTCAATTGAGTAACCAATCAGTCGCTCTTTATTTGTAAAGGCGCCAATTCCCAACAGAATCACCTCATGATATTTGCTTAACCATACTCCTTGATTAATTTATTTACAGAGATTGAACTCTGAGAGCGATGTTGAGGGAGAGTCAGCGTAGTGAGATTATACAAAGAGGATGCAGTTACTCAGTGTGAACAATAGGGGGCAGTCACACATCAAGTCTTACACGGCTCGTCTGTGTGGCTCCTATAGCCGCCTATCTTTGCTTTTTATTTTAAGCTCTGCTTCTGTACTAGACTGTCAGATGAGACATTTACATCTCAAAATGTGTTGCCTTAATCTTTACATCGCTGCAATGTATATATTTTTGTAACAGCTCAATATGATATATGGAAATCAAGCTTTTCAAACTTTGCCAGCCAGCATCTTAGTTCACTCCATTTTGAACTGCACTCGGTGACACAAATTGCACATTTACGCTCTGAAATGTTTGTATTTATGGATTGTAACCAGTTCCACACAACAGCAGTTTGTATGTGTCATTTTAGAAGTGAGAGATGTTTTAATATTTGTCAGGGAAAAAAAAAAAAGGCATCTATATTTAGCCTGAGTGTTGCTGTTTAATCTGTGAAGGCAGCGGCGGTGGGTTTGACACTTTTCAGCTGAAAATGTGTGAAATGTTTTCTCACGCACTGGGAGGAGAATATCTTGGATGTGTAACCTGGAATCTTTGAGTTTGTAATTATTTTTGACAAAAAGGGAAATTCTTACATACAAGTGGCCACAACCAAGACCTCATTGTTGTTTTATCAGTGTTTCTGTGTGCATATTTATGTGTCTGTTTATTAAAACCGGAACTGGCTTAACGATCTTGCTGAGCGTTTTTGTGTCATTGCATTTAAAAAGCAATCTACCTGATTGCATAAGTGTTCTGTAATTAGGTTTAATTAGCAGGTATGTGTGGTAATTCCTATACCATGCTCTTGTCCCCTTTTCTATTAGCAGTGTAAACAACACAAAGGAAGAAATGTTTCATAATTTGAAAATTAATTTAGAGGACTAATTTGTCGCTCTCAACTTTCCAATTACAATTACAGCAGCAGTGGGTTTATTAGGATTAATCCCCTCCAAATCGTGTTAAGGAGCAATTTCCCATATTGCATTTGGGGCTTTCTCCATCAGACAGGTGCACAATCTGACACCTTGGGAGAATAAGAGGAGGGGAGTGGTTCGATGGGGGATCACAAATGATAAGCTCGATGACGCAGTGTCCCGAGCTGAGCACACTGTCTCTGGCCTGTCACCAAAGCTGGACTTCATTTTGGCACCATGGACAGCAACAGCACGCCTTGGAGCTCCAGCCCTCATCCTTCGTCCATCCACGCCGAGGCACTGGTGACTGCAACGCCCACCATCTTCCCCCGGGTGGGCTACAGCATCATCTCCTTCCTCATGTTCATCAACACGCTGCTGACGGTCTTCAACAACGGCCTCGTCATAACCGTGATGCTGAGGAACCCGTCCCTCCTCCAGCCCATGAACATTTTCATCCTCAGCCTCGCCGTGTCTGACCTCATGATCGGCCTCTGCGGCTCCCTGGTCGTCACCATCACGAACTACCAGGGCTCCTTCTTCATTGGACACACGGCCTGCGTGTTCCAGGGCTTTGCGGTCAATTATTTCGGTGAGTGGAGCAGTGAGAGAGCAGTTCCTGTTCCGTAGACTTCTGAGATCAATTCTGTCTTCTGTCTGAGCCAGGAGGTCTGTTGTTGTTGTCAAAGAAAACTTGTGAGGTTGAAACACTCATCCTTCACTTCATCTCAGAATGTGTTTTAGTCTCAAGGTACTCTTTCAAACACATCTCACCAGTTCTCTCAGAGTATGGAGTTTGCTCAAGGGTCATGGAAATATTGTTAAATCTTCAATAAGTCCACCATGGGCTTTTATTTGGTTAATTCCGCTCTGTGTCCTAGGTCTTGTCTCCCTCTGCACCCTGACCTTGCTGTCCTATGAGCGGTACAACGTGGTGTGCAAGCCCAGAGCCGGTCTGAAATTAAGCATGCGCAGAAGCGCCATCGGGCTGCTGTTCGTCTGGATCTTCTGCCTGTTCTGGGCGGTGGCCCCGCTGTTTGGCTGGAGCTCCTACGGGCCAGAGGGAGTCCAGACCTCCTGCTCTCTGGCCTGGGAGGAGAGATCCTGGAGCAACTACAGCTACCTCGTCCTCTACACACTCCTCTGCTTCATTTTCCCCGTTGCAGTCATCATCTACTGCTACTCCAAAGTGCTCAAATCCTTGAATAAGGTAGAGCCTGCGATGGCTCCTGCATATTTATAACACATTTACGCCATTAGCACCAGATTTAAAATTCACGCCACCATCCTCTTCTGTTTGCAATTTACCACCTACAGACTGAAACAAGTTATCAGCTTTTAATGGGTGTCGAATTTGCTTTCTGCTCGTGCAGCTGAACAGGAGTGTGGAGCTTCAGGGTGGGCGTTCCAGCCAGAAGGAGAATGAGCACGCCATCAGCATGGTCCTGGCAATGATTATAGCTTTTTTTGTGTGCTGGCTGCCCTACACGACATTGTCAGTAGTGGTGGTCGTGGATCCAGAGCTCTACATCCCTCCACTGCTCGCCACCATGCCCATGTACTTTGCCAAGACCAGCCCTGTGTATAATCCCATCATCTACTTCCTTTCCAACAAGCAGGTGAGCAGATAAAGAGTAAATCTGCTGTAAAAACTGAGCTGCAAAGGGGTAGGAGGCTCATATAGGATGCTTGCTGGTATATTTCTTGACTGATTCCCTGATGTGTGTCTTTCCCCAACAGTTCCGTGACGCCGCCCTGGAGGTGCTGTCGTGCGGCCGCTACATCCCCCACGGGCCCACCTCCGTCAGCATCAACATGCGCCCCTTGAACAGGGGGAGCCGTCTGACTTCCTTGAGCAAGAGCGTCAACACGCACAGCAAGGTGCTGCCTCTGTGACTTTCTCCGGCAAGAAAACAAGAAGCTGCCATGGCTGTCAAGTGTTTATCGGTGCCTCATCAAGGACACAGGCCTGCACAGGTCTCCCAGATAGCTCCTCGGTGAGAACAGAATCGGCTCAGAGACTGACAGCTGATATTCAGAAGGTGGACAAAATAAGTGGAAACTGACACAGAAATGTATTCCAGTGCAGAACAACTGAAAAAGTGCTTATTTTGTTCTCTTTTCATTGAGATTTTGTAAGAGATGCGTCAATTCATCTCCTTTGAATTTGTTTTGCCATTTTTATTAAACGATATTTATCCTACTTTTTTAAAATGTTTCCTTCAGTGTTTTAGGTTCGTGTTTATGTGAAAGATCTTAAAAGTTAAAAAGGTCACAACAACAGACGCTCCTCTCTCCCACAGAAAACACTGCTCCTGAAACGCCTCGCCATTAGTCCCGCCTTTAATTCCGGGACTTCACTCTACATCACCATGTCATATATTTGCATAATTAATACCTAGCAGCTAGAATTCATTTAGCACAGCTGCTCTTTTGATGTTAGCAGTGCTGGCTCAGGTGTTTGCGAATCGACCAATCAGAGCAGACTGGGTATTTTCCAAGGGGGGGCCTTAAAGAGACAGGAGCCAGAACAAAGCGTTTCAGAAAACTGATGTGTGTTTTTTTTTGTTTTTTTAGCATGAATGCATGTAAAGCTATTCTAGTTGTAACCCAAAATAAAATTATGAACATGAAAATGAGCACATTATGTCTCCTTTAAATGACATTATACTGAAAGTTGTTCCTGTAGTTATTGGTTATTCTTTTTTAAAAATCTAGTACATGTACATTAAGATGGTTTTATTCATGTGATTTGTTTAGATCAATAAACTGAGAAATAAACTAGCCAAAAAGAAAGAACTGGGGAAAAAAAGACTAAAAATGAATGTGTTTTGACAAATGTAGTTTCCATTTGTGAATTCTCCATCTGTATGCATTTTTAATGGGACTAAGCTGGTCAAGTACAGCTGCGCCGCAGAGAAACAGACTGTGAGGCAGTGAAAACCTTTGACCCTTGTCCATAAATAAGATGCACTGCTTTCACATAGTCTGAGAAGACTGCTGAAAATCCCTTCGATGTTTAACATTTGTCAGGTTCTTGGGCGATGCATCCTGCCGGGCATGAAATATTGATTTATACACTGTATACTCTGGAACCCTTTTTTATATCACAAGGTCTTTTTCCGCCTTTTTCTGGAAAGATTTTATGTAAGTTATATACACGCTGCAGGCGTCTCCTCCTGTGTAATCTTTTAAATGTAAATACATGAAATCAATGTCAACTGTAGCCAACTCCATTCTGTCATCAACACTGACAGCCAGGCCAAGTGATTTTATTCTTTGTGCATCATGCAATGTATAAGTCCTGCCTTTTTGCCAACACTCGCACCTCCCAGACTGCACAAAACACATAATATTAGATTGCTGCTGTGTATACAGGCTTCATTTTACTCATAAGCACCCGTGTGAATACAGGATTTGGTTTATTAGTCGCAGAGAAATTGCAAAGGCAACATAAAACGCTCTCCCTCAGATTGCTGCTGGCCTTGTACATAAAAACGCTGTAACGTGCTTCAGGAATACGGGCAATTTGGGTGCACTTGTTAAGTGAGGCCTGCTGCACACCTCACCTTGTGCACTTTGCAATGGGAAGTCAGTCAGGCAGCAAAAACACTTTCATTTCTCATGGCAGGACTTCTCTGTGGGCGGTCAATTTCTTATTTGTATTTTTTTTGTTCTTTTTCCATCTCTGTAGCCAGTTCAGAGAGGGATTAGACACTTCAGAGAGGGATGACATAATGACAAACCCAGGACATCGTGTCTTATGTGGCACAGGCCTAAGCCCACACTGAGTCACCAGAAATGAAGATTAATATGCATCACTGAATAAAGATGAAGTAAAAGGACAGAATCAGAGCGAGGTTTAACTGTCGAGTTGACCGATATGCAAGAACAATTGTGAAATGAACCATGAGCTTTGAATAGATTCACTGTTTGGTTATTTAATCTAAGCAAGGAATTTATGGATTTACTTATTTCAAAAACTGGTTTTAATGTTTAATGTTTTTGGGAGGAATAATTTGATTATATTCATTAAATTAAAATAAAATTCAATTCAACAAACAGATGAGAATATTTCTGTCTCCTGAGCAAGTCTAGAGGTTCTGTCAGACTGAAATCCACTCATCCAGTCATTTCACTTTGTTCAGCGCTCTGCTCTCTCTATAATATTTGTGTTGTTTGTTGAGTTTGTGATGTCTATTACTGTACACACACCAGGTTAGTGGTGGGTACCTCAATTGTAATGATTGGTTTGGAAGCCCATTTCCACTGATAAGATGAAAAAAAAAGATCTTTAATTATTATTTATGATTTTTTGTTGTTATTCTGAGAAGTGTCTCATTATTTTGGGGTTTTAAGTCATTATTTTTGGATACTAAGTCATCATTCTGAGAAACTTTCTCATTATTTTGGGATTTTAGTCATTACTGAAGATGTTAAGTCATTATTTTTAAGATACTATGTCATTATTTTGTGATATGATGGGATAATTTTAAGATACTCATAATATTAGTCATAATATTGAGAACAGAACATTTCATCTTACTTTGAGTTACAAGGTCATTATTATGATAAAATTTGTCATTATAATGACTTTTTTTCCTTCCATAGATTTTTCTTCCAAACAGTTCTTTTTGTAAACATGCTTTTTGATTGATTTTAGTTTGTTGGTAAAAAAAAAAAAAATAGTTGAGGTGAATTTTAGTTTTACTGCTTGTTTTTTCCTCTTCCATCGAACAATATTTTGGCAAGCCTGATCAAAATGTTGTAAATGGAAACCAGATTCTGAATGAAATTAATTTAATTTGCAGGGTTCTCGTTTGTCTCTTCATGGCTATTTTAGAAAGGTTTTCATACAATCAGTCTCATTATGGTTTCCTATAATATTTATAGTCGTTGTTTTGTTTCCCCACAGTTTTGTTTTCTAGAACTTTCTATCTTTCTTTTTTTTTCTATATGAATTGAAGAGACATTTGATCAGCCTAATACATAGGATGGTCAGACAGTACATGTATTGTATTGATCTAATCCCAGATTTGGCATAGTCCATAAGCTTATACATTTGAAGCAAAGAGCATTTCACACTTTATCTGCAAACAGGATTACAGAGTGTCATGCTATAATCCAGCAGCATGGCTCCCTTTATTTCCTGAGCCAATTCAAGAACTCGCAAGTCATCCATCTGGCATGCTTAATGCAAAGCTTTTAACCTTTGTGAGGTACTGTATTAAATAAAATGGACAGCTGTTCACTTCACACACACATATTCATATTCTCTGCGTCACGGTGCCATGATAATCATCATTATTACATTTCATCTCACAGCCCCTGCTTGGCTTTTTAAAGTTGTATATCAGGATTGAGACAATGGTGACGTGACCACTTTTCAATTAACAGCCATCCTGTTTTTTGTTTTTTTTTCCAGTTGTCTCTGCTGTGAATACACAGCACAGTTTTTTTTTTAATGAATGTGAACAGCGGACTCCCAGGTGACCTGCTGCTGCTGTGAAGTGATAATGGAAAAGGGCGGATACTTTGTCCAGGCTGCAGGTTCATCCGTTTTATAATATTATTCATTCAGTGATGAATCTTATCCCGGCGAGCGAAACAGACTCAATGCATGTCCGGTCAGCATGTAGAGAATGAAGATGCAGAGCTACACATGCTGACTCTTTGAACCTGGAGATGATTGGCGAGTTTGCACCTGCGCGGGACTCTGGCAACAACACCTTTTGGGAGGAATACACCGACGTCGCCTTTGTGATGGCAAACAGCTTGATCCTGGTGATCACTTCTGTCGTGGGGATTGCAGCAAATATTTTTGTGATATTGGCAGTTTATCACCAAAAGTCACTGCAAACGTGGAATAACGCGCTGGTGGTGAATCTGGCAGTTATAGACATACTGAGATGTTTGATTGACTGCCCCATTCTGTTGACCATCGTCATGACTGTGTACCAAAGGAGACATGTGGACGGGTTGATCTGTGACACACAAGTGGCCTCTTTCTCTTTCAGCTGCTGCATACAGCTCCTGACGCTGGCTTGTATAAGCGCTGAAAGATACCAGGCCGTTGCACAGCCCTTCAAAACCAGTCAAAGGCGAATACGGGTGATGGTCCTGATTCCTGTCACGTGGACTACGGCTTTCGTGGTGGCTGTTTTTTGTCTGATGTTTGTGAAGGACTCACCTGTGCATGTGAAATGCAAAGGACTACAGAGAGAAACATCACCCTCCTATGACACCTTTGGACTTTACATGTTGTTCCCGCTCTGGGCAGCTTGCTTTGGTGCCATCATTGGATTTTACACTCGCATATTTGCCCTTGTCCGATCACATAATCGCAAAATTTTTGACAAAGGCACTCTCCCGCCTTCAAAAAAGGACAAAACAGAAGATGAGCTGAAGACAGAAAAAAACACGGTTGTACAAAGTGGACAAAACCAGACCTTGAGCAGGAATGTTGCTGAAGTGGAAGAAGTGACGAAAGCTGAACCTGACTCATCCAAGAAAGATTCAACAGCTGCTCTGCTGACCTCAACAAAAGCGCTGCAATGTGTCTCCCTCGGTTCAGAGAATAAAACAGAATTAAAAAGTACTGTGGAGATAACTGACTTGGAAACAGAACAACCCTGCCCTGCTGCAATGCAGGCTGCAGAGCAGACCGACGAGAAGCCTTTGACAACAGAGCCGTCCAATCCCTGTGCCAAGAAAGTTGAATCAAAACCATCAAATGGAGATGCTGTCGCTAGTGTTAGGAGCTCAAGCACAAAGCCACAGAAGGTGTCGTGCAATTTCGACACAGAAAAGCAGTCCAAAGTGCGAGTGAAAATCGACAAAGCACTCTCTGAAATGAAAGAGAGTGGCCCTCATGAAAACCCTGAGTCCACTTCTGTTTTACTGATTGAGCCAAAACCCCCTAAAAGCAACAATGGAGGGGGAGCGCTGCCTGTTGATACAGTGGCTCAAGTGTCTTCATTACCTGCACCCTCGAGTAATGTCCCCGAAGCAGATGCTACGAAAAGCATCGGGCAGGTTGAAGGCGCCGTGTGCATGATGCCTTCAAAAGCAAGTAGAGAGAGAGCGAGCAAGAAGAAGGAGAGCAGAATGGCAAAGCGCGCTGGCTACATAATTGTGTCTTTCCTCTTGTTCTGGCTGCCACTGATCACGACCATCCTGGTGAATTTTGTCGTGCACAAAAGCAAAAACACACAGGTGAGAAGCTGCAGGGGTAAGGATGCAACTTTGACCAAAAAGCGTAAGGTGATTCTAGGCCTCTCAACTCTTCCTGGCCTGTAGACTCATTTTTTAGTTCCCTAAAAAGTCCTGACACAGGCACATAACAACATTGATGTAAAGATAAGTATGATGTGCTTTAGAGCTGTGGTTTCAAGATATATATCAAGCAAATTTGCATATTAAGCCTCTACATGCAGGACCTCAGTTCTACAGGTTGACAGGCATTAAACAAATCTTGCCTAATGTTCTCTAACACCTTTTAATTTTCCCTTTATTGTTTCAGATAGCAATCATTTGGGACGTGGAGATTCTGTCGGTGTCTGTCGCCTGCATCACGTCACTGAGCGACCCGATAATATACGCTGCGGTGAACCCTCAGTTTCGGACAGAGTTCTACAGGCTTAAAAGCAGGGTTGAATCCATATTTAATAAGAAGTGATAACATTTCCTCGTCTGTGTAAATTAGAGTCTCGAAAGACCAAATGACCATATTCAACATTCCCTTATGCAACTGAATAATAAAATGGTTAACATTTGCAGAGTCATTGTTCAAATATCTACTAAATTAAACCCCGGACGTCAAAGCGTGAACTTGTATTTGGGTAGACGGAGCCTATTATTTTATATGCCGCTGCGTTATATATTAGATTTTTGTGCTTGCCGGCGTCTCAGTAGATACTAAACACCGCAGAGCAAGAGATGCGACACGCTGTGAGAGGCGGCCTGGACCAGCGCAATCAGCTCAGCAGGAGGACGCTGCTGAGTTGGGGTTTTTTTTCCCTGTCAAACAATCACAGAGGAGCTGCTCCCGTGTCTCCAAGGAGCCCGCAGTCAGGACCCACCGCTGGGCAGGTCAGGTCCTCACATGTCCTCCAGCAGCAGCAGCAGCAGCAGCTCATTATTATGTCATTTGCTCATTAGTGATGCTCATTGAGAAATCAGGCAAAACATTATGAAATCCATCTAACTGTGTTCTGGTAAATAAAATAAAAAAAGACATGGATGTTTCAGTAGAGCTACAGTATTTATTCTATCCACTGCACCAAATGCACAATGTATGATTATTCTAGTCCCTCTTTTTCCTTGCCCCCCCCCGCTTTATATATGTACTCCATGACAAGATCTGTATTTCATTAAAAGCAAAGAAGTGTTGCAGAATTTACATCATAACACACCGGCCTCATTGTGTTTTTCCTTCCAGTCGAACTCACTCTGACTTGACAAACCTCCCAACAAGACGCAGAGACATACTTTTTAATAAAACAGAATTCTGCAATGACAGCATGCAAATCCTTAATTCAACCAGTTAACCGACAGAAATAGTATGCCAACGACTGTCAACTAAATCTAGAAATAAGAGGAGCCAAATTCAAATGCAGCTGATAAAGAGCTAACCGAGATATTTACAGTATGAAAAATGTACAAAATGGCCCTTAAACACAGTGACATCTACCAAGTCTCGCTTATGAATATTATAATTTAAGAGGAACTCAATGAAGCTGATGTTCTACCCTCTGTCATGTGGTTGTCCTGGTCAATACTATGTGTCCACATTAGGGTTAGTATTAGTTAAGTGTTGCAGCAAATATTCACTCATAATTTCTACCTTTGTGACCTAACTAATATGTACCCTGTATAGTTCTAAATATTGATTGTTAATCAATGACAGTGGCTTTCACATAGATCCATAATCAGAATGTCAAATATGTAAGCTAACACAAATTTTGACGTTTTTGACTTTCACTTGCACATTTCACAAACATGTCAGGATGCGTGGCATTTTTTTCTTTTTTTTCTTTTTTTTTCCTCATCAAGCGATCACACCAACCAGTTAATGAGTCAGTTAATGAATATTCACAACAGGTTTCCATTCCAGCTGATGTATGTTTTCTGAATTTACAACAGTGAGGGGGACTATCGGAAGCCAGTAAATCGAGGGGGGGGGGGGGGTTTCAAAAACAATTCTATTTGAACTGGGTGGTGAGTGAGGTGAGTGCTTTTAATGTGTAAGTGGACTGATTCAGTATTCACAAAGATGGCGCTCAGTCCATGAACATGTGTGCTTTGTCATCAGAGGCCATCAAGTTGACCTTTTAAACATCTGCCTTTTCCTCCTTTGAATCAGAAGACAACAAATACAACTACATTACATATTCAAAAATAAAGTTTTTTTTCTCAGTATTTTTAGGCAACGACGATTAACCACGCAATCCCAACACTTTCCTTGCTCTGCTGTGCTTAATGGAGCAAGATCTGCTTGTTCGCTTTTCATCTCCAAGGCAGCCGTCCATTCATCACTCTAATACCATGCAGAGTTTGACATCAGATGAGATCACTACATCAAAAAACCCCCAACTTCTGCTAATCTTATAATCCCTCTAGATTATGGCAGGTTGATGCTCGGTGGTCCCTCTCCTCAGCATCTGGTGCTTCTCAAGACCAGTTAGCTGATCAGATAGGCATGACATCTACAAGGCAGATACTCGGACAATGTTGCTCTGAGAGTATGCGGTGGTGGTGGTGGAGCCATGGCCGTCTGATGAGGTCACCGCCGGGGCAGATAGGCTGACCATGGAGGGTGTATTGTAAGGTTCGTCACATTTCAAGGGCACGGTCTCGTCGAGTTTGGCATTCAGGCTGGAGCGGCTGTGAAAGGAATAAAAAAAAAAAGGAAGTAAAACACAGGATGAAAGAGGGCGAGAGGCCTGACCCTTGTGAGTGTCTCACACAAAGTCTGTACTACAGTCAGTTCTTTTAGACCTTTCTATACTGTACGAAAGCCTCTGGGGAAAAAACCACAGTCTTTGTAGAGATTGAATGTACAATTTAAAAGGAGTTTAGGCTCATGTTACTGCTTAATGTATTTCAGGTTTCAGTCTGGTCTACAGAGAACATACCAACCATTTTAACTATTTCTTTATCACAATTAATTTTTTTATTTTTATGTTTGATTGATGTAAAAATGCTCATCACAATGTCCCAGAACCCAAAGTGACGTCTTTTTGTTTAGCTTCTTCTGTCCAGCTAACAGTGTGAAACAAAAAGACAGTTCCTCATATTCAAGCAGCTGCGACTCCCAAATATTTGACATTTTTGCTTAAAAAAACCCCAAAACGCTGAAACAATTAATCAGCTGACAAATAGTAATTGTAGAAATAATTTTCTTCCGATTGTCTAATCAATTTATCAAGGTTTTACTGCAGCACTAACACATCCTGTGGAACTAAGGCCAAGGGTTGACACTGACTATACTATATCCTAAATAACAATCTTTTTACATGTTCTCCATTTGGAACAAAGACCCTTAGTATTAAATATGTTTTTTTTATGCATGTGAGCACACACAAAAAAAATCCCACTGTCTTGGTGCATGTGAGTCTCACACAATAAATTATTATACCATGTACAAGCATGCTCATGAAAAATAATTTCTCAGCTATGGATGACGTGTTTCAAACCAATATTAATGGGTACATTTCCTCAGTAACCCGTGTTGTGGGTTACAGCGTCTCCATTTGATGGTTCTGATTCAACTGTCTTGGCACAGGGTTTGGACAGCTCTGCTTTCAAAGGCTTCTCCTCAGTCTGCACAGCAGCCTGTGTTGCAGGAGGGCAGTGTTGTTCTGTTTCAAGTCTGTTATCTTCACTGTACTTTTTGAAATCCAGATAAGAGTTTAGGTTTTACGATACTCTCTGAGGTTTTGAGATATCCAGCTCTGACAATCCTGTCGCAGTGTGATGGAGCTGAATGTCATGTCATTTTTGTCCTATTCATTTGTGGGGTTTTTTGTTTTTTGTGGTGTCTTTTCCTCCAATATTGTTCCTCCCCAATCTCCATTCTCTCCACTCCTGCATTCACCTTAGTTAGCCAAACCCTGTTCTCAGTGTTATATCTGTATCAGCTCCATCCCTGCTCTCTTGGTTCCTCTACTCCTTTTTCATACCTGTGTTTCTCCGCCTTTTCTCCGCCTGCACCTCATCCCCTCGTTAGTTTAGTTTGTATATAAGTCCAGTGATTAGCTCAGTCTCTGTCAAGTTCTCTGTTGTGTTTTTGCCTGGTCCTTGTATTCTCTGATCCTGAATAAAACTTCATCCACTGATCTTCCCGCCTGCTGTCTGCTGCATTTGGGTCCACCTTACCTGCTCCAGTGTGACAGTGAATGTGAATTTTGCCTGTGCTGCTTACAATATTTAATAATTTCTTTCAACAGCTCCTTCCAGATACAGTGTTTTTTTTCTCGATAATCCACAGAACAATCTGTTCAACAGTTTTCAGAGTGAAGGGACTATTTCTTCAACAATAGAAAGTAGTTCTACTGAGGTGTGTGCAGCCTGTAGATGAGCCACAGTAAAGCTGAGAGTGGGATTAAATGTGTTTACTTCTTTACAAGCGTTCCATTGAAATTCATGTTTTTGTTCTTGCCTTGATTTTTTAGTGCTTTTTAACTGACTGTTTTTCTTTTGTTTTTGCATGTTTGATAGAAAAATATATATCAGTCAATCAAAACTAGTAGACATGAAGATAATTCTATGCTTATGCAACCCAACATGTTGAGAAATCACACATTGTTAAGTCTGACAAAGTGATCTTACTTAAATATATCAAGGAAAACTGATTACTTCAAAATGACCAAGTAACCTACAGCCTACAGCACTTAGCTCATATAGCTTAGATTTATAGGTGACTTTACTTTGTAATTCTGATTTAATCAGCTTCCTGGCTATTCAAAAAGTTAAGACAGTTTTTAATATGTACAGTGCACATGCTTTGATTTTGTGTTCTGTAGCTAGCAGCACTACCTGTTGGCCACTGGCCTCTCTCTGATCTGGATGGTGCTGAGCTCCTGGTTGTTTGTGCTGGGCAGACTGAAGCTGCTCTTCTTCCTGTGGCGCCGAGAGCAGCACGAGCTCAGTCCGTGCGGCGACGAGGACAGCGAGGACGTGCGGGAGCCCGACTTGTTCATCACTGAGATCTCCATGCAGTTGGACTGAAACGTCTGCTCGTCCACAAACTCGTGATTCTGCGGCGGGGAGAGATGGAGGGGGGAAATGTCGCTTGTGAATCACTCGATTACACCGATGATTGGCTCGGCTAAACAATGAGTGAAGATGTTTCACAGTAAAGACTAAACAGACTGAACAGAATCCACAGCAAAATTGTTTAATAATTGGAAAATGAATCATCAAGGGAGCAGAAATATATTGGCCCAGATGTCCATATTAAGAGCCATCTGCGAAAACATTCACAACTGTTATCCCTGTGACAAATGAGCATGACTTGAAGGTCAGGCTCCAAGTGCGTTTCAGGCTCAGCCAGCAGGTGGCAGAGTGACACCGCGCCATGGTCCTGACGCCATGGCCCTGAATCATGCATCCTTTTCTTATATGTTCCTTCTGTCAATCCTGCAATGCACTCTGCCATCTATAATGTACGCCACGAGAAACCCGATGTAAACATGTGTGCCGCCATCTGAATGCCATGAAGCCTTTATGGAGCTTCTCCCAGACGACTGGCAAGCCTTTTACTGGGGGGGAGGATCATCTACGAGGAGGCACACTGATTTACTGCCTGTCCATGTCTCCCTGTACCGGGATTTAGAGCTGCAAGTGTAAAACTCATGTCACAGGCAGGCATTAAGGAGGCTCTTACATCTCTGAATTATACATAGTGTAAAATTAAGTATGCTGGTTTGTTTGAAAGGAATAATGTCACTGCCTGGCAGAGTCATGTTATCTTTAGCATGTTGCTGGAGAGGGGACCTAACATTTCCCCATCCCCATTTACAGCTATTTTTAACTTGGGCTGCATATGAAATGACTGTACAGTTTGTGCATGGATGAAAAAGCTCACTTTGTTTCTATTTGTAACGTACTGTAACCAACTGGCACTGCTCATGATACAGCGCGGGCCTGCAGAAGTGATGCAATTTTGCATAAAAGGAGCTGTTTTTCACTGTGAGCTGTATACAATCTGTTACTAAAATAGTAAGAATGAAAGATGCCGAAGTACTGGTGTGTTTTCCAGCGGACACAGCTTTTATGTTTTAGGAAGAAAGAGTTTTTTTTTTTCTTTACCGTGGTCTTCTCCAGGCAGTGCAGCAGGTGATGATGCTGGCTCTCAAATGGGGGGTGAGGGGCCTTCCCCACCAAGGCTTGTCCTGCCTCCTTGGCGGCCTTTAAAACAGACAGAGCACAGCCAAAATGAGCAGGTTGAGACTCGGCATCAGAACAGAGTTTCAGGCAACAGCTAGCTCGACGATGTTGTGGAGAGTATGCAAAGCACTGAGGGGTTGAAATGCTGATCTGTAGCACGGCAGCCAATCTACTGAGAACCTAGTGAGATGGGGATGCTTTAGAGATGCATAAAGACAGCGGCTGATTACAACATGTTACACTGATAGAATTGTTTTTTGCCATTCTTTCGCTGATTTGGTGAGAAGGACCAGAAAAGTCAAATTAGAACTGGGCTCATTTCAGTGCAACAGCAGTGGCACACCTGGACACAGATCGAACAGATTGCACCAAACACGGCACGGAGTCTAGACCACAACAACAAACTACACACGTTGATGGAGCTCTGCACGGCACTGGGATGGAAGGTATGTTGTGTTAGTCTGCACTACAACCTGGATGCTCGAGAAATAACACACAGAACACGCAGCAGATCAGAAACAGAGTTTAGAGGAGATGCAGGCTGAGCACACGCAGCCTCCACGGGCGACCTACTGTCCAGTAAGCCTCTGGTTCCCTCCTTCCCCTCCAAACCCTGTTGGACAGACATGCAGGGCTTGGTCATGAGTCAGTGTGAGTGTAATGGCTGAGCTCCACCAGAAGGCAAGTGTGCCCGCCTGGCCCTCCTGCTGTATGGACAGAGAGAGAGTGTCGACAGTGCATGTCAATGCTGCAGCGGAGAGGTGCGATGTAAGAGAGGCGGCGGTCATACTGAAGCACTGGAATGACAGCAGCCCCTGTGTTACAGCATGAGAAGCCCCGCCCACCGCCCCACTCCCTCCCCCTGTGTGTGGTGGCATGGCCCCCCGAGCAGAGCGGCATGCAAGCGTCAGCGAGGCCCCGGTCAGTCAGCCCCCAAGCCGCCGCTTGGTCTCGTTACCTCCTCCAGTGAGTCGATCAGGAGCCCATTTTGTTTGTAGCGCATATAGGCATTAGTGCCTCGAATCTTCGCAGCACGGATTCTAGCAAGCCGAGTTTTCTGTTTGAACAAACAGACCTCTGTTTTAGCCTCTGACGGTTTGTCTGTCACACTAATTGGCTCTGTCTCCCTCTGGCAGTCACAGTATTTAGTAGGGAGAGGCCACGCTTAAATCTACCATTAGGAAATTCTGCCTTAGCAAACACTTTCAGGAAGAAATGCACATATTGCTATTGAAAAGCTGCTGACACCATACTCTGAAGATCATTTGTTCAGTCATTGTCATTCCCTCTCTTATTCCTTTCTCCCACTGAAATACACTCAAGCAAGTTCAGCCCACCCAATACACACATACACAGAGAACACAATAAGAGATTAATATTCTGGAAAGATAGTGTTTGCCCTGTCATTCTGTTACGTGCGGATAAGACAGGGACAGAGAAAAAGAGTCAGATAGAGGTAAAACAGAGAGAAGATAGAGAGAGAAAGGAAGGAATAGGGAGGCGGAGGAAGAAGGGGGGTGAGTCAGTACCCTCTGGGCTCGTCGCTTCTCCGCCCGCTGGCTTTGGTGGTAGATACGGCTGAAGTTTGACACTATGACAGGGACCGGCAAGGCGATGACCAGCACCCCACTCAGAGAGCATATGGACCCAAACACCTTCCCCACGATTGTTTTTGGCACCATGTCCCCGTACCTGCAACACAGAAAAACAGACAAACAAGTCAGCACACGGGGTGGAAAAACAAGAAGGAAAAAAAAAAAACCTTTTAAAAGAATCAGCTCGCAGGCTTGTTTTTATCATGTTAAGCTGTTGTGTGTTTAATGTTATTTTTACCAGTCTTGAAATAGTTACAGTGACCTTGGATTATTTCACAACTTCAAATAAGAAGTCACACATTTGAAGTGGGTGAGGAATAAATAGGACTTCTGTGAAGTCTCTTGTGCGTGGCCTACTTTTCTGCGTGCCATCGTGATGTTTCTCTTTTAAAACCCTGTTTCATATATAATTACACACCTGCTGGCACGGGCTAATGCTTTCACGTCGTGACCAAACGCGCTACATGTCCCCTGTGACCTCGGTTAGCCAAACAGCTTGTGAAAGATACAGGGTGTAGTATCACATTGGGTAAAGGCAGAAGGGGGAAGGGAACAGTCAGCGTGATGCTGCACCCTGGAGAAATTCGTTTTAAGTCGGAGGGACAATTGTGTGTTTTGTTTCTCCTGCATGCATCAAAATGGACACTGAATATTGAATGTAGATAAACGGTGAAACCACACTGAACATGTTCGAGATAAAGCCAACAGCGGCTCTCTGTGCAGCACTGATCCGATGGTGTACCGCAGCACATGCATGTCATTTTTCAACATCATAGAAATGTTGAACAGGCCGCATTCAGCATGAACAGATTAATGGTTGTTCATATGTCAGATGGGACTGAATCATCCCCATTAAAGAGATTAATGCGCCTGTCTTCTATCAGGCAGTCGGACCTGTGCTCAAGGTAAAGCTAGAATCACGCTGTCTTCGCGAACTCGCTTTCTTTGCATTAGCCGTCGCCTCCAGTGCCATTTACAGGATGTGGAAATAACAAATCATTCGGCTGTTTTTGTAATTGTTGTGTTCAATTCAGTGTGAAGATTTGGATCCACTTACTATTTACACACTGCAGTGTGAACAACAGTGAGTGAATGAATCGTCATTCATCCCCAACATTTAGCAGAAAGAAAGCAACTTAGTCCACTTACTTTACTTTACTGTTCTCAAGGACAGTTTTCAGGTACTTTCACTCTACTTTAATATTTAAATTTTCTGTTTCTTACACTCCTAGAGGCGAATAGTTTACTTGTTACTCCACTTTGTGCATTTGTAGACTTTAGTCACAAGTTAGTTTGCTGATTTTTAAAAAAACAATACAGAATGAAAAAATACTGATACTGACACCATGAGGACAAACTGACATGACTTTGAGGGCATCACATTTTTAATATTCACTAAAAGATAAGTATAGCAAGGGTTATGTACTGTGCGATTTTAGCTTTTAAGGTAATTGGGTGTGAGGAGGGCGGCCACTGCAGCAGTGTGTGTGTGTGTGTGTGTGTGTGTGTGTGTGGACTTGTTGTCAGAGAGAATAGAGAAAGAGAAAGAAGAGAAAAAGAAAGAAGAGAGAGAGAGAGAGAGAGAGAGAGAGAGAGAGAGAGAGAGAGAGTACTGCTTGTATCAGTATCCATACTGTGGAAAATGAGTACATAACCCTAACCCTGGCATGAGACAACTTTATTTGCTTTAACTTATTCTGAAGTAAAAATGCTGTGTGCATAATGGCTGTAGAAAAAAACCACCACCCGCGTGTAGTTTGGCTCTATTTAAACCCTTTGCTTTGCCACAAAAATAAAGGTTGAAGTACAGCACAAAGGAAACAAGTTTGCCAGTGCACAACCAGAACAGAAGGAGGCATTGTTTACCCTGGTCGCTATCCACAGGTAACAGTGGAAGAACTGGAATAACTGTGGAAAAGAAAAAAAAAACAAGCTAATGGAGGAGGCTAAGGAGACTAAGGAGGTGAGGAGCGAGAGTGATAGAAAGCAAGGTAACAGAACAGTGAACGCCATTCGCTCAATGGAGAGCGCTCCGTTGTTGATATGTGTTTCCTCTAACAACTGAGACTCCAGACGGTTCAAAACCTCCATTCCCTCTACAAGATCAGAAAGTAACTAAGCCTACATACTTAATAACACAACCGAGTGTTTAACTCTGCCTTTTCATAGCACTGAGACGAGGGTTTTCAGGTCAAATATGGATTCTTACAGTTGTTTTTCTGCTTTGGACAGTAGCCAGGCTGCTAGCGACAGCGGTGCAGTACAGTAACACCAGAGGGAAATGCTATTTCTATAAAAGTAACAATTTAAATGCATGGCTTTTTCCTGCAACCAAGTATTTTTTACACTTTAGTGGTGCTACTTTCACTCAAATTCAAGATCATACACCTCTGTCAGTTAAGTGTGTGTCTGGTTCCATTATGTCCAGTCCAGTACAAAACTAGACTATACGGACACATTTTATAAGGTTAATGGCTGAGCAGCCAACTATGTGAAACAGAGTCGTCATGTCTTGATTGTTTCCGTGACTTTGTGGTCTTTTACAAGTGCCTGATAAGGACATAACGTACAGACAATGGTGACTCAGTGAAGTCGTTTCAAATTGAAGATTTGCTCTTGCATGTAATAAACACTATATACTACCAAGTCAAACTAAACATTAAGTCACAAGCTCTGTGACATTGTGTTGGTGATAATCATTCAATATCATAATCAGTCATTTCTCCCAGGCGATTAAAAGCACTAGACACAAAAACCTGCAAATTATACCCACAAATCATTTGAACATAGCCTGCGTGTTCATTAATAGCTTTCTGCAGACACTTTAGTGCACAGGCAGCACAGAGACTTAAGAAAAAAAAGAATGATTTAGAGCATGTTTATTTTCCTTGTCTTTCTAAACATTCCACTACATGCTGCAGAGGACCTGCAATCCACAGGATTGCAGGTGGGTGAGATGGATGATCGAGAGCCTCATGCGCAAATGACCTGAGAAGACCATTACCTCCTGAGAGTAAGATGAATGCAGGTAGGAAAGGACATCAGCATTGCTCAGTGGCTGTGACAGTCGCGCGTCTCTCAAGTGAGGCAGGGTAATGTGAATGTATCGCTACACGGGAGGTTGACTATTTCATAAATGAAGTTGTCTAATGCCCACGGCCGTCTGCTTGAGTCATTAGCCTCAGGTTTCTATCACGTCGGGCCCAACAGCCTGGGCTTTTACAGAGCTTGGGCGGAAAGATGTAAAAGTGGACATTTTAATATCACGCTTGATGGGACTTCATGTACAACAGTTTGCTTTCAAGTTGAGTAATCTCACGCAGATGTCATTAGTTTTACAGTTCATTACGGGTCAAGCCATTTTCCTATGTAATCACCGACGGAGCCTGACAGCAGGTGTCAATTATAGATTCAGGATGTACTGTTGAAAGCCTATTAAGAGATCCACATAAAAAATGCAGGGCGACATTCCCCCCGCATTAAGTGTGGCTGCTCACGTGTGTGTTATTCCAACAGGAGGGGTGTCAAGATGCTGCTGGATGTGAAAATAAGTTTGAACAGTCAACTGTGGAATATGGCATGTTGCATTCCTTTCAGCGGCGAGCCTCGCCTTTTGAAAGCAAAGCATCGCAGCGAGCAGGTGAAAAAAGAAAGGAGCACTCGGGAGAGAGGCACTAACAGTGATGGATTGTTCATAAGGGGGAAGCTGAGATACACAAAGCTCTGCCTCCTGGATGACGGCAGAGGCAGGAATTAACAGCGGCGAGAGATTAAAGTAATGTTCCTGCTTTGTTCTTGTTGTCTCTGACTACCAGGTACCCACGTTTGCTACCCCGAGCTGACATGGGTGAGACACGAAGATGGATGGCCAGATCCTTATCCACCCTGCAGAGGAGGAAGAGGAGTGTCGGAATGACTGAGTATCAATTCCCCCGTTCCACCCACCTGAAATCACGCTGCGCACGCACTCGCAGCGGTCTTAAAAAACAGCGCATTGTGTAGAATTGTCCTACAGTGAGATGACAGCATTGCAGATGAAGCCCAGCGCGGTGAGAGAGAGCAAAACCGGGGGCTCGCCTCAGACGGCGTAGGAAAGGAGAAACTGTCAGACTAAAAGGAATATTTGAATTCCAGAAGCGGGGCATGAATGTCCCCGCCCGGCTGGGATAATAGACCAATCAAACATTCATGAGTCCCTGTATCAACCCTGCGTGGCAGAGTTTGTGCGGTTGACCTTAAAGGCGGTGCGGTATTCCATCAGGGGGTGCTCTGAGACAGATTTCTGTACATGACCTCACCGCCTCACAGCGAGCGCCGACACCCAATAACACGGACACGCCTGGACACACAGCCGCACACACACACGAGCAGTCAAGAGAATATGCACTCATTTATGTGCGTGCGTGTGCGTGAAAAGGCCTTTAATTTGACATCTAGTTAAACCAATCCCCCTTACTAAAAAAGCAATCTTGTTCCTTGATTGTCTTCCAGAACCCTGTGTCTGAAATCTGACTGCCATCTGGTTAGTGGGAACCGAGAGGAGGAAAAAAACAAACAAGATATCTGGATGAATTTACAGACACGTCATTTGTTTACTTCTCCTCTCTTAGACCACTTAGGTCTTTTATTCTCAAATCAAACAAAATGAAATTAAGTCTTTCCAGGTAAAACGAGCCGAAACTGTGGAAAATCTGACCTTTTCCGGTCATTTTCACTGCCGTGTACATCAGCCTATTAAAGCGCTTGGGTCTGTTTGGCAGGACAAAAAGAACACTTACATAAAAAACACCCCTCTTAAGTGAGAACAGGCTCAAGTTTGTGATGTAATCACAGAGGTCTGAAGTAAGTCCTGCTGTCCCACCAGCTGACATGCCAGTTGAGATCCGCGCCAAAAGCTTAGCAGTGCTGACAATTAGGATCCAAGGAGGATTGTGGCAGATCTTTGGGCTGAGGGGGGCTTTGTCAACCGAGTTGAAATCCGATCATCCACTGGCACCTCTGTCACGGTGCTCCTGGCTTCCACTTCCCGGGTTTTACCGTGAAACTAACTCGCCTCTTTGCTGAAGTGACTGTAGTAAAGTGGCATCATAAAAGCAAAGGGGAATGAATGACGCTTAAACGGCCTCACAGAGTTGGATTTCACTGATGTGAGCGATCAAGGTCAAGGTGATCAAAATGAAGAGAAAAGCCTGTGATGAAGATACCGAAGCTGCTGGACTGTGTGCGCCCATTCTATTAAATCCGTCATGGTAAAGACATTGAATCTCATCAAACTGCACTTTGATCTGCTCCACTTTGATATTTCAATGGGAAGCAATGGAATGGAGCTAATTTGATTAATACATTAAGCATTTTGATTCGTCAGCTGATTAGAATCAAGATGAATTTAGCACACGCTCCTATCTCGCACGTCAATCTATCCCCGTTGTTTCATGCCAATAATTACCGAGCGGCCTGCAATCGGATAATCTGAATCTGAAATTAATTTCAATCTCACCTCCCTTCCCAAGCCTCCACGTCCCTCTTGGCGTTTCCCTGTGTGAGACGCATTCACTGGACTCATTGGCATCCGTTGCGCGTGTTGAGTCCCAGTGAACTTGTTATGAAATGCTCTTTGAGATGCTAAAACAAGGCATTCATTTGAGAAAAAAAGCACCTAATTGGCAGAAAAAATGTCAAGGTCAACCAGGAATTAGCATTTTCTATCATTTCAATGAGATGAGATTGGTGAATTCCAAACATGCTCTCTGCATCGTACGTCCTCAGCATGCCTTTCATAATTCTGTGAATGCAGGATCTTCTGTCTGACCTTCGCCGACCGTCCCATCGCACACCAAGCTCCCTATCAGTGCTTCCTGGGGTAATTCACTCGCTCAGTTTCACAGTTCAATGGTTTCTACAGCAGAGGCAAGCCCTCCAAACCTGTGAGACCCAAAACTGTCAATTATCCTGAAACGCTGATACTGTCACTAACTGTACCAATCAAAAGTTGATAATGACAGAGAGAGGCGTTAAAACTGTGCATGGACAGCGGGACAGTGGCAAGGTCAGGAAGTATCAGATATCCGTACAGCGGTGACATCTCCTGCGGGCGTGATGTGAAACGCAAAGCCACGGCAGACGATCATAGAGTGTCAGAGTGGACACAACATTAAAATCTTATCCGAGGAACATGACACAGAGGTGATGAAGCCTAACGCTGACCGACCGAGAAAGGGCTCCATATTTTACAAGTCCTGACAAGGAGCAAATGGAGCAATGCCCCGCGACAATACTGTTCTATGTACCTTCTCCACAAGGCTGAAAGAGCACAATATTCATCCTTGCTGACAGTTAAATAATAGATGTACCAAAAAAAATGTAATTTCCCTCCTGAACTCCATCATGCTCATACAACTATGAATTCAGAATCTCCAGAAAAATGGATTATACCGCCTGCATGCCATGGAGGCATACTAACATGAGTGACAAGGAGATATAAATTTTCCGGGGTGTAGTTGTGAAGACCGCAGGATTTATGGAGTACTGCAGAAGGAGGTCTTGGGGGTGGTTATGTCAGAGTCCTCATAAAAAATTTAGTTCGTAAAAACAAGAAAGGAAAGGCTATAAGATTGTTCTCCTCTGTGCCAACAGGCATCGTGGATCTGACCACTGAGTGAGAAAAGAGGAATGCAGCAAACACGGACTGCTGAATTTTACAGAAAAACAAGTGCGAGTGGAAGCTGGGCGAACAAAAAAGCAAACTCTCTCCAGTGTACCATACATTTATATTATAAATGAGCGAAATGTAAATCTGTTTTGTGTTTCGGTCAGCGCGTTAAAATTTTAAGGGCATTCTGTGTTTATCTGTCTTTCCACTATGAGCAGACTGTGAAATAAAATCTCAGAGAGACTGGCCCGCAAGATTTTTCCTCAGTGCAGCCGCACACAGCTACAGAATGTACCACTGCAATGCAATCCTTGGGGGAGATACACCACAAGGTCTAAAGAATCAGAAGCACAATAAATGAACACGATCTCCAACATGATCCCTAAACACCTCGTATCATTCCTGATGTTCTGCGCCACGTCTCTGGCTTCAGCCCGGGAGCACAACATCCGAAAACGCTGCCTCTCTTGGGTTCGGACACCAAAGACTGATGGGATTAAGAGTGTGTGGGCTGATAGGAGGCTCTGCTCTGATGCTATCCCACAGATATACATCATTATAGAGGGGAGGAATCCCACAGGCGCCGGGATTAGCCCGCTAGATTTTCACTGCAGGTGATAAGGGAGAGAAGGAGAGGCTGGCAGAACTACACAACATAATGGGGAGATGGGAAAGAAGAGATAGGAGGGAGGCAGAGGACTGCACTGCCTGGTGTAATGCGTGTGGAAGGAAAAACAAGAGCACTCGAGTATGAGTAACTGCGAACAATAGCTACAGGGAAGGACAACTTTGAGATAGGTGAACATCTCCGACTTGGTGGGCAAAAGAAAAATGCACAGACTGCGTCGCTCGGACTGGATGCTGGAAATGCGGCAAAATGAGGTGTGGAAGCAGATGTGTGGAGAGATTGTTTCTGTATGCTGCATCCACAAACCCAGCTGAGATCCGGTCTCTGCAGATTTCATGAAAGGCGATGAAGGTTAACATGTGAAGTTCAAGGAAGGCAGCCGTGGCATGCGTGGCTACATGCCAGTCGGTGTTAACGCATTGTAAATGAAGACCCTGTGATGCAGCAGTGTCAATGTGGCTTTGATCCTCAGGCTGAACGTTCACCCCAGGAGTCTCGGGAACTACACACGCCCAAGAAAGGCCGGTAAAAATTCCTCTCTCTTAGCCGTGCCGACACAGATAAACCATATAGAATAATCCCTCACGTATATAGCTTTGGCAAAGGCACCTCAGCTCTCTCTCGCTCACATATCAAACATGTATTCCCTCAGCCCCTCCAAATCCCAGCTTAACCCTCACCCCGCGAAACCAGGCGGCTAGTTATCACCGCGGCTTTGACATTAGCATGCACGCCCTCTCTCATTTGGGAGATCTTCTTAAGAGTCAGGGATGATAAAAAGCTTTCCTCTCTACCGCTCTTCCATTCCTGACTTTGACTCACCCTTCCTCTGCCTGGACCTGCCTGCCTCTAACTATGAGCTGGAGATGAAACGCTTCATTCTCTCTTTCCCTTTCTCCTCCTTTTCTATTATCATGCGGTGCTAGCGCAGCCCTGCTTGACATTTTTCTTTTTCTTCTGCTCTTCTCCAGTTTCCCAGTCTACACCTGCTGACACTTGAGAAACAACTGCTGTCCTATGCAAAAAAGCACCCCCCTTTTTTTCACCGCTATTATATGCCAAGTCACCTCGACTTCGGCGCCTCGTCCGTCACGATTATGACCAAATCCTTGCGGCGATTTCTTTTAATTGTGAGATGAATGGCCGCTCTGTATTAATAGAGGTTTTTACGATGGTTTAGTGTCCGCGCAGATCCATAAAATAGGATGCTATTCCGCAAACACGCAAATGCAAGAATGGTAGGAGAATGGTAGAAGTGTCGTGGGGGAGGTCTGGATGATGCAAGTCTTCAATCAGCCGGGCCATGATGAAACCAAGGTAAACTGAGTCAAACATTAGCCCTTAATTCCAATTTGTCATTCCATGTTTAGATTGCTCCCCATTACATTACTTCAGAAAAGCCAGGGGCTAAAAATATATCCCCGCAACGTCAGTATAACACTTTGATAATGCAATTACACTGCTTCGTGGCTGAATGGGGAGGGCAAAGGAACATGAAAGAGGGGGTTGGAAGCATGAAGGGGCACCGGAGCTATGGATTATGGGAGAATGTGATGATAAAATGAAATCATCAGACACTCAAGCGATTATGCTAATGAACTCATTCCGTATTCATCATAGGTTAATCGGCATGCGAGCGACAGAGTGGTGGCATTTTCTTGAACACAGACAGCTTCAGATAGAGCAGGCAGCGAGTCACCTCACCTCTGCTGTGTGAGGGCCTGCGCTGAGGTTAAAGGTGAGAATGGGGAACATTTTGAGATGACCAATTGTGAACAATGATGGGATTGAATGTAGGAGGCGGGGGAGCGTGCGAGTGCAGATGCTAAGTTTGAAGCTGCCTGGAAGAACAAGAAGCAGCACCTGTCTTTTGACCATGATGCTTGACGACGGGACAAAACCAAGAACAAAATGCACATCTGGACACACTTTTTATACTAAAAGAAAAAAAAGAAAAAAGGAAAAGACAGCAGTAACCTGATGAAGTGCTTGCTTTGCCTCTTCCAACCTCCAAAAGCATGCTGTAGGTGAAAATGTTGTTAATCGGCCGCTGAGAGTAGTTGTGTTAATTTTTCATGCATGATGTTAATGTTTGATGTTATGATAACGACTTTAACTGATCTTGTAGCAGCTGAACTTTAAAGAGCAGCGCAAACTCTAAAGGTAACATTTTAATCTCATGTGCAATTGATTATAATTAAAAAATACAAAAATGGACATTAACTTTAACTTTGACTAATTTAGTAACCTGATACTGTTTGTTTTTTGTTTGTTTTTTGGTAGTTTTACTTGAGGTAAGTTTCTAAAATGGTAATTCACACTTGTAGTTGATAACAACGACGTGACAACCTCATGGTTATGACAAGTAGCTACTGACTTTTTGTGAACTCCCAGTGAAACCTCAGTAGCTACTTCTAATCGAGGGGTAATGACAGAATTCTTAGCAATTACAGAGTACAGTAAGATGTCCTTTACTTGAGGGGGCACAAAACTAATGATCACATAATTAGTGATTAATGAGTCAGCACTAGTTTCTCAGTGGCCGGTTCATAGTAGGGATGAGCAAGTAAGCCATTATCTGTATCTGCCTGCATGTCTTCAACCAACTAAATTAACCTCATCCGTACTGGGGATGGGCGGGGTTTAAACCGGAAGTTGTTCATTTAAGTCTAAAAAATTGATATGGATTAATCAAATGTTGCTGTATTTATTTATTTTTTATTCATTAGGAAACTATTCAGAGAAAAGCCGGCGACGCATCACATTTTTACAACTTCTGATTTCCACAAATCAACAATAACAATGTAGAGTTATCTAGCTAGCTATCTGCCGAGACATCAGTAAACCTATAGCGATTGTTTTAGTCTGTCTTTGCAGGACTCTCTAAAGAATCCATAGGTTTGAAAATCCTGCTGTTGGTTTATAAGACACATAATGGTTTCGGGCCAAAATACATTTCTGATCTGCTGCTACACAATGAACCATCCAGACCTCTGAGGTTGTCAGGTACAGGTCTGCTTTCAGTCAAAACTAAACATGGAGAAGCAGCATTTAGTTATTATGCACCACATATATGGAACAAACTCCCAGAAAACTGCAGGTCTGCTCCAACTCTCACCTCTTTTAAATCAAGACTGAAGACCGTTCTGTTTGCCACTGCCTTCCACTGAAGCAATTTCAAGGCTTTGACATACACTGTGACTTTTATTTTCTAGTCTAATCTCTTTCAAGCCATTTTTATTTTCAAGCATACTTTCCTATTTCCTAACTTTTTTCAATGCTTTGTTTCTTGATTTCTTCCTACTTGTTTTTAATGTATTTTAAATGCAAATTCTTTAGGTCTTTTAATGTAATTTTTATGCCCCTGTAAGTTGAGCCTTGTGTCTGAATTCTGCTTTACAAACGAACTTACCTTGCCTTTCTTGTTATAAGGAGAAGAACCATAATATATTGAAATTGACACTATATCCCAAATAGAATCAGGATATCTTACCACTCTACATGACTGCGCACAGTGGAGGGATAGGGCTAAGTGGTAGCAGCAAGGGGTCTAATGAGACTGGACCTGATCACAAGAACATTTTTGAATAGTTTTGTATAACCTTGGATGAACAGTCAGCTACCCAATGAATATTTTCCTTCATCGCGACTACGGATATTGACGCATTTTACTTGAATGCTACTCGCACATTATCTGCACCGGATCCTTGTTCCAGCTGAGTGCACACTCAACACCAGCTCATAGTCAGTCAGCAGCGACTCATGAAGAAAGTGATCAGCATGCTGATATGCAGATATTCAAAAAGGGAATCAAATAATCAATATTGAATGATTTTACTTCCAAGTCCTCCAATCACAGAAAGGAATTACTCATGAGCAATTCATTGATTATCAGGTGACTTACTCTTGTTTCTTTGTAACTACATGCAATGATACTTTTGTGTTCTGGACTGTAAAGTGTTACCAGTTCCTGCAACCCCATTGCTTGGCTTCGCCTTTTGATCATTACACCTTATACTATCAGTAAACAATGCTGATGTTACAAACACACTGCACATCTGAATTTCCCTCCCAGTTTATTGCCTGTGTTGCATTACATTGTGCGAAAAACATGGAAGTAGCTGAACAGTAGTAGCATCAGTAACAGCAGTGTATGTAGTTATAGCTGTATTGTTGTTTTATTGATTTCAGCAACGTGAAAAGCACAATGAGGATGCAGCTAGAAAAAGACACAATGGACCAAACTGTCCTCTTAATGGCGCGTCCTGTGCATGAGGACCTGTGTAAAGGCTTCACTGGTATTGATCACATGGGATTTCAAAGTGACCCCTGTGAACTTTGTTGTGCGCTCAGGTGACGGGGAAGTGGAAAAACGTGAAAGGTCTTGCGGATTAGTGCCTGTGTGCTGGAAAGGGGAACTGGTCCAGGAGCCTCATCACACTGACAGCAGATTAGTGCTCCGCGGCACCAGAGCAGACGGTGCAAGATTAACTTTGATGTGCGATTCCACACAGAGCAGCCGCTGGATATCAGCTCCCTCCACCAAATGGCCCCTTAACTCTGAGTTTGCAGCGTGTGCATTCACGAGCTACAGTGTCTAAAAAAACAGCTTATTCAAAACAACAGAGAACAAGGATCGTGCCATTTTTTTGGTCCCCTGCCACAAAGAATAATTTAGAGTGTTTTGTTTACATCTAAACATGTCAGTTGGACGCAATAACCATTTGAAGCTGTATTAAGTGATTATTCTCAGTATCAACAAATCTATTAAATGACCTTCTGAGTAAAGCAGAACACCAAAAACTCTACACATGAAGTCAGTTTTCCTCATCATAAGAAGTCTACTCAGCCTGCAAAAACAGATGAAAAATGTCCTCCGGGGCTCTGGAGGAGCTTTGTCAAGTCCATGAAAATAACCTCCTAGGATGTCAGAGTGGTGTCATCAGGGCTGTCTGTGCTTGGGCTTGGAAACTTCAAACTTAAAACATAAATCCTGACTTAAGAACTAAAATGTGTGGAGTTTGAGAGAAGTGGGCAGAGAGGGTTTAACGAAAGATGCTTTTGAGTTACATCTTGGGAACTGTAAATCTCGGCGCTAAGGACTATATACAGTATCTAGACTAGATATCTTAGCCTCCTCTCTTGTATTTTTTGTCTCTGACACCTTTATGGAATTGCAATTATAAGTGAACTCTTCAATATATTACTAGGTTCAATCTATTCCTTCTTTCTTTAATCTTGAATTGCTTTTATGGAGGGGCTCAAGGTGCTCCAAATTCATGCAACTTTGCACATGCGTCATACGTCAAGAATATTTACGTTTTTTATGGATGTTCAGGCAGTTGGGCGAGGCAAAATGCCCCTAAGGGGCAGGTCCTGATGATAGATGCATAACAATTTGGTACACATGTAACGCACTGAGCCATGACCTAGACCAAACTGGAAGTCAGCCATTTTTTAATTTAGTGCTTATTTTTGGCAATTTGCATATGTTAGATTCTAATAAAACCCCTCCTTGAGCTATAATTTATGTGTTATAGCCTAAAACAGAAAAGAAAGGAGCGGCCGCTTCTTCTGAAACTGAAACTGTTACGTTACATGATAGAATCGGATATCAACTGCAAACCTGTGAATTGAACCGAATCAAAATCGTATTGTGGCCGACTTTGTGATACCAGCAGATGTCATTGTTGTCCTAAGAAATTATATAATATCATATTGTGGTGAAACTCCACAAAACCACTAGCCCTGACACTGTGGGGTTGTTTAGTCAGCCTGGTATTTCCAACGTCAAGGCTGAACTGTCATGATTAATTAACTAACTGTAAAGGAAGCATGATGGCGCAGGTAGCTGCGTCGCAGGTGGCAGAGACAGACACTGGTAAGCGTGGTTTGTTGGGCTCCGCGCTGAAAGTTCTGCTTCTACTTATCAACGTTTTACGCGTGTGTAAGATAAACAACCCGCCGCCTCGACCCAGAGTGAGTAGTTTTAAGAGGTATGGACTAATCTCTGGCAAACAATGCCGGCACCATCTGGAATTGCCCACGAGCAAATTTCAAGATAACCTACCAACACTACTCACATGCGCATTGCTGATGCTGGTACCGTTGACAAAAGGACAATGCTCGCTTGCCTTAAGCAGAAACGCGGATCTACTGCTTCAACTGAACCCTAGCCTACACACGTTTGGCTTTGGTAGCCATGTCATTTTTTCCTGCATACTCAAAAATGGCCAGGCACGAACATGCACGTCAGGTCCGAAGAACGCTAAATACACTCGGAACAATAAACGTGCCTGGATAAAAACAGCCATAATTCAGACTCTGCTGATATTGCTAGCCGGCGATATTCAACTGAATCCAGGCCCCAGCGAAACCCTACAGGGAACGCCGAGTCTCAGCTGCAGGCACACATCCCCGGAGGGGCACTCCGCGGAGACGCACTCTGCAAGTGAGAACCAGACCGCGGGGAGAGTTACCAACTGCTCCATTGTGGCACCCGACCTCGCGCCGGGGACCCTGACTTTCCAGCCAGTGTCGGATTGTCTCGCATTGGGGGGGTGTCGGTTCGGGAGCCGGAGGCGACGTGCAACCGGGGGACGCCAACTGGTCGCTACTGGGGGAGCAGTGCGGAGGCAACCGTATACACACGATTCACAGCTCCAGGCAGGCTGGACCCGTCTGGAGGACGCATCAAAACTGCACCAAGTATAATAAATCGACTCTAAAACAGACCAATATTTTTCAAACAGTTTATCATGCTAAAGTTATATGGGACCCTGCTGTTAAACCTAAGGGTATATTTGGGGGGCACCTAAATATTAGAAGCCTTCTCCCTAAATGTGATGAAATTAAATCTTTATTACTGGACTCAAACCTGGATTTTTTGTGCCTTAGTGAAAGCTGGCTTCATGGCAAGGTGCAAACCTCAATTGTTGACGTGCCCGGGTACAACTGTTTTAGAAAAGATAGGAAAATTGGTAGAGGGGGTGGAGTGGTTGTATATATTAGGGACTCTTTCAGATGCACTGAAATTGATTTTGACTGTGATGTTTCTATTGAGTGCCTTGGATTAAATGTCTATCTATCCCCGGAGATGCACTTCCGCATTCTATCCTATATAACCCGCCTACATTTGATAGTGGATTCTACGAAAAGTTAGAGAAACTGCTTAAAGCGATCTCTCACAAAGCAGAGGTGATGATATTCGGTGATTTCAATATTAACTGGGCAGACAAAAAAGCCAGAAGTAAACTGAAAAGTGCTATGTCTAAGTATGATTTCAATCAAGTAATTAAAGGGCCAACGAGAATCACTAGATCAACTCAGTCCCAGATAGATCTAATATTCACAAACAGGACTGAACGCATAATAAAAACATTTAACCTCATAACGGGCTTATCAGATCATAATATGATCTTGGTAGCTAGGAAATTAACCAAGAAACGCTTTGTCAATTATAGTCTAGGCCTACCGAACGCAGATAAACTCATAATACCGAAGCAAGATCTACCAATTTTGGAACGCGAACTAAGCGAGGTGACATGGAACGATGTTCTACAAAGTACTGACCCGAATCCATGCTGCAGTGAACTAATGAATGCCATTAATAAAATCACCTTAAAGTTCCTCAAAACGGCTAAAAAATCTAAAAGGAAAAATTCCCTTCCGTGGGTTAATTCATCTATTAGACAACTAATGAAACAACGGGATTTTGCGCTCAAGGCTTGTCTAAAGAATCGTACAAACACAGCCCAAGCCCTATACAAGGGGCTCCGTAACAGAGTCACTAAAGAACTAGGTGCAGCTAAAGCAACTTATTACATTACACTTTTAACAGAGGCAAAGGGCAACAGTTCATTTATTTGGAAACAAATTAAAAGCTTAATAAAACCACAGAAAGCTCAAAGCATAGTGCAGGAACTCAAAACTGGAGATCAAACTCTCACAGACAGTGGAACAATTGCGCAGACACTTAATGACTATTTTGTTGGGTCAGTTGAGGACATAGCCAGAACTTTTAAGACAAGTGTCTGGTCAGGCCCAACTATAGCTGAAAAGAAAGGCCAAATGTTAGAGCTCAAACAAATATCCAAGAACCAAGTAGTGGAGATAATAAAAAAACTTAAAACCAATCATTCAAGAGATCTTTTCAATCTAGATATAGCCTTTGTAAAAACACATGCCAATGCACTGGCCGAACCGCTAACCCACTTGATAAACCTCTCTATGGTAAGTGGGACGTTTCCGGAAGCCTGGAAACAAGCAAGGGTTACTCCTATAATTAAATCTGGAGCGACGGACCAATTGAACAATTACCGGCCAATCAGCATTGTGCCTGTCCTATCTAAGATTTTGGAGAAGGAGGTTGCAACACAATTAATGGAACATCTAGAAAGCAACACACATTTACATCCATTGCAATTTGGATTCAGGGCAAAATACTCAACAGAGAGCGCAAATTGTTTCCTCTTGGAACAAATTAAATCTTATATAGATAAAGGTAACTTGGTGGGGGCAGTGTTTTTAGATCTTAAAAAAGCATTCGACACTGTGAACCACAGCATACTAATATCGAAACTTGACAATTATAATTTTGCAGAAAAAACAGTGGCTTGGTTTAAATCATATCTCTCAAACCGTGAACAATGTGTTGCCATTAACAATGTAAAATCATCATTTTTAAAAACAAAAACTGGAATTCCACAGGGGTCGGTGTTAGGACCGATACTCTTCAGTATGTTTATCAATGACCTCCCTGATTCATGCCAAGGGGCTGATTTTCAAATGTATGCGGACGATGCTGTTATTTATGCCCATGGTAAAACAGCTGCTGCAGTCTCCCACAAGTTAAATGAACATCTGGTGGCTGTAGCTCTTTGGCTTGACAGGTCTTGTCTAGTGCTTAACGTTAATAAAACAGTGTCAATTTGCTTTTCCTCTGGGAGGCGCTCTACACCAATTGCTTTAAATATTAACATCAATAATCAACCAATTAACCAGGTCACAGAAGTTAAATATTTAGGTCTAATGCTGGATGCACATCTCAGATTTGATAAGCACATTAAGAAAATCAGCAAAATAGTTAGACTGAACTTATTTACCTTCAGACTAATTAGAGATTGCTTAACATTTGAAGCAGCCAACATATATTTACACTCAATGATCTTCTCACACCTCGGCTATTGTGTAACTGCATGGTCGCAGGCCAGTCTTTCGGTAATCAAACCTCTGGAGAGACTCTATAATCGTGCATTAAAGATCTTAGGCAAGAGGCCGATGAGATCTCATCACTGCGATGTTCTGCGGGACCTGAACATGCTCAGCTTTGATAATTATATAGCCTCATCCAACATTAACTTAATCTACAAATGCTTGCATGGTCAAGCCCCTCAGGTTCTCTGTGACCTGGTTCAACCGATGCAGGCTGTAGGGCGGTCAACGAGAAGAGCCGCTGCAGGGAACTGTAGGGTACCTCACCGTAAAACCTCCTTTGGCCAGTCATCATTCCTTATTAAGGGAGTTAATATATGGAATAGTCTGTCAACCGAGCTCAAGGCCATTCACAGTCATGGGCAGTTCAGGAGCAAAATGAAGGAATTCCTAAAAGACAATCAAGTTTGTAGCCACATATAGGGAAATGTGGGTGTATTTTGTGAGTGGGTGTGTGTGTGTGTGTGTGTGTGTGTGTGTGTGTGTGTGTGGGGGGGGGGGGGGGGGGGGGGGGGGGAAGACTGTGAATTGTATGTGGGTGCGTGAATATGTGTACGTGTATGTACCTGCATCATGTGAGTTAATTTCTATGCCAAGATTCAGGGAAAAATAGGCCAATATATATCTTGTTATTTAATATATTTTATGGATGAACGGAGAGATGGATGAATGGATAGGAAGATATTGTTTATGAATTGATGGATGGATGGTTGAGTGGAGGGTTGGATGAATGGATAAGATGTTTTTTGTTTTTTTGTTTTTTTAAAAAAAAAAACAAAAACAGGTTTTTTGTATGTTATTTTAAAGGCCCCTCTAGGGACGGGCATTGGAAATTAGCTAAGGCTATAAATGCTATGATGCTTTCTGTTGGATTGTTGTACAACTCACATGATCTGTATCTGTCCCTATCAAATAAACCATTAAAAAAAAAAAAAAAAAAAAAAAAAGCACATGTCATTTCTGCCACTAGGGGTCTCTTAATCTAAATAATGCAAACAAAAGATGTAGTTGGGGTTGTTGTGAAGTTGCTTTGCGATCCCACGTGACTCAGAAAGCAGAAACATTCACGAAGGTGGCAATTAATTGAACGCTTATTCACGTTATGTTCAGTAACGTGAATACAATTGTGAGGTATGATCCCCAGTAAATTACATTTGAAAAGAATTGCGGATTTCTCTGGGTTTAAACATAGTTTGAAACATTTGTGGTAACTGGATGAGCGTCTAGTCATTTTTACATGTTTAACTGTAAAAGTGTTACATAATTTATCATTAAGTATTAATTCTGCAGTCTCTGTTAAGGTCACTTTTACAACAAAGGCTCAAGACTTCAAAGTAAAGCCCAGAGAGACAAGCATATTTCGAGAATTTGGAGGGATGGGCAAAGTCTGAAGATGATACATGCTGTTGGGGAAGCATCGATTTTCCTCATGATGCTCAACATCAGAAAACTTCTAGATTCTGTTTAAGGCGCAACTTTAAATCGCCTAAATCAGTGTTTTGCACCAAACAGCTGCGGCCCCTCATCTCCAAGTTTGCTTCCTGTTCAAACAAAAACACTTGCATGCAGGATAGTTAGCGCCTCGTGTGGGGTAATGTGCGCCGGTGTAGAACCCATTGCAGATTTACTTGTCAAAGCAGTGAAAGAACAATTTCTGCATCCCTCAGAGATTGTCTTTGAAACAACCATCAAGGTACAAATTCCAGCCGTTTAAAAAAAAACAGCTGCAAGTTCAAAGGAACACTTCAAAATCTCGGAGTGAAACTAAGGGGAATAGCAGAGGTTGGGATGAGACAGAGAGAGTGGTGAAGCGTAAAAATGTACTGAGCGCTCCCTCTCAGAGAGTGTGGACAGCAGCCAGGCTGGCGACAGCAGTGAGCCCTGATAACAGCGAGCACCAGGAACCAGCGAGGAACCTGTGGGGGAAGTATTGGGAAGAGCTGCATCTCCTCTAACAGCTGCTGACTGGCCCCTGGGGCAGAGCAGAGCTGCTAGCTGCAGCCGTATCCACCATCTCCCCACCTGCACTGCGCTACTTCGTGCGCAACGGGGACGTCATTACTTTTCCCATTTCACTCCAAAAGACTTCTCCTGTCAAATAAAAAAAAAATGACACAAAAAATAATAACTCAGGGGCATGAGCGGAACAACAACAACAACAACACAACCGAAAGGTCATTTTTGCCGATGAAAATTGGTCTTGCATCCACGCAATCTATCAGTCATCAACAGGTTTACTGTCGTACGTCGGCTTTTTCGCAGCAGGAGTGGCTGAAGCCTGAATTAAACTGACCCTGGGCCAGCGGGAGAACGCATGTGCACTTTAAGACACAACTCCCATTATTTATCACCTCAACATCTTTGTCAGCGCAGAGGACAGGCCTCCTGATGAATAATGATGTTAAGACAGGCGGAGTAAAGACGCAGCTCCACCACCCGCGCGGCACACTCGAAAAGCGTACCGTTACCAATCGTGACTGAATGAAGGTTATTCATTTTAATCACACTACAGCACGCCCTCCCTCACACTGTCCCAGGGGGTTGCTATATTTAAGCACTTTTTCATTTCTTCTCCTTTTTTTGGGTCTTGGCTGATGGTAAGGCAATTGCTTTGTGGGACGTCTGCCCTTGAAGAATCAGACAACAGAAGGGGATATTTATACATACTGTAGATGTGGAGTGAGAGCAAGCTGTATCAAATTCAACGCTCCCCTCTTTGACTGCGCGCTGTTAAGAAATCAAATCACAGGCGCTTTTTCCCTCGCCCCTTTTATTTCTCTCTCTTTTTTTTTAAAACAATTTTTCCCTCCAAAACACAAGTGATGTTGGTTTTGTACCTGTACGCTAAGATTAGCTGTCCGTCCCCGGGGAGAGAGAGAGAGAAAGAGTTGGAACGCTCTCCCATTCCTCCCATTCATCCGCCCGCTTTTCTAATTGGACTCCTCCATCTGTTGAGGTCTACAAATTGTCTTCTGGGGATGCTACAGCTAAAACATCCTATCAAACGCACACATACATCAGGGACAGTCTTCTTGGAGAGCTGCCATGCCAGGCACCGAAAGAGTAGTCTGTATATATGTGTGATGTATAATCAGAAGTCCAGCAGCATACAGCCTGGAGATAAGTAGATATCCGGTGATGAACTCTGATTTGAAGCCGGCAGGGTTGGCTTCTCTGAGAATGTATTTATTTGCCACACAGCAGATCTGTAGGCAGCAAGCGACATACTTTAATAAGAATTATTTCACAAGATGACAATGTTGATGGGTGGCTGAAACGCAGTGCCAGTGAGTATTGACTGAATGTCTCGTGCACTCCTGATAAATGTTCCTCCTCTGCAGTCCCCCGAAGATGTTGAGCAAACAGACGCAATTTTGAAATTCGGGAAAAAGAAAAAACGTTTTTTGGATCCTCTTCCAATTTTCACTTAGAGTCGTTAATGATATGGGAAATTGTGTTCCTCACGCTTGTCACTCTTTACATCCCATTGACTGGGAGTTGAATACTCAGAAGCGAGCAGTGGGACGTGTGACAGTGTATTTGTGGTGATGATTACAGCCCATTAACTTTGATGGATGCCATTTCATAGAAAAGACGATGGGAGTTGGAGACGGCGGCGACGCAGCTTGTTTTCTGTCGCCAACATGTGTACACAAAAATTGTGAGGAAGAGCGCAGAGGAGCAAACTGCAGCAGTGTCCATGCAAAATTGATTTTTGGGAATCCGAATGAGACCACATCAGCTTTGGAGGTAATTGAATGTCACTTCAGAGAGGCTGATCCTGAATATGTCTCCCAGGATGCTCGGGCATGATTCCCCTGTGACCTCCAGAGGACAGCGAGGACCAGAGGCTCCAACATCACCACATCAGATGCGTCAGGAATGTAAATCATGTGTGTCATGTGTGTTCAATGCACGTGGGAGCGAGTCTGTGTGTGCAAGTAAATGAGACCAAGATGGACCTGAAATTGATTGCAGTGTCCGCCTTTATTAACGCTAACTGTCTGCTCGCTTCTCTGCTTACTTGCTCACTCACCTTTGCCTTTTGGCCTAAATGCGTGGCTTAGTCAAAAAGAGACACACTCCGTTTGTCTGTGGCCGTTATGTAAAGATAAGGCATGCCAGAAATCTAACTCCTAAGCTCCTCCGGGGGGATTACGGACAATTGGCTAAGGGGAAAAATACAAATAATAATCAACTGTTTACGGTTTTCCACTAATACCTTGAAAAAGAAGCGAAAATCCCCGCATGGAAATGCAATCCTTAAGCAGTTAAGATACCCCTGTGTGGGGGGACGCCTGCAGAGAGACACACAGACAGGAAATCCTCTAGGTGGGAGCTGAACCTGCGCTTCAATAACACCTCTCAAACATATCAATCTACAGTCGCTATCATTTATCCCATTCTCAAAATAGCTTTTAAATTGATGCAGAATTTCAAGTCAGTGAAATCCAACCAGAAAGCCAATGAGAGAATAGGATTAGGATTTGTCATTACACTTTTTACTCTCAACTTTAATATGCCTACCTGCTGTGACCTTGTTAGTCGTTAGCCTAGCTCACCCCCTGGAGTGTGTACTCGCTGACTGCATGAAGGCTTTTTTTTTTTAAATACCTCAACTGAACACTCAAAGAGAGCGTAACTATAGTGTGGGATCAAGTGGAAGAAGGAGTCCCCGTCCAATTAAAAATGTGTGTTTCTTCTCGTTCTTATAGTTGAATGTTTGAGCTTCACTCGTAAAGAACGGTGTACGAGCTGAGTTTGACACCCTGCTGCCGTCTCAACATGTGTGGAGGGGATCCTCGAGTAAAAGTCACTATATTTTAATAAAAAAAATACTCTGTTGCTCTACATGCAACGGTCCTGCAATTATTCATAACTCAAAATGGCTCTTTCAGATTATTAGGATATTTTTGTTACCTCTGCCGGTAAGGAGGTTAAGTTTTCATCCGTGTCCATTTGTTGGTTGGTTTGTCAGCAGGATTACACAAAAACTACTGAAAGGATTTCTGTGAAACTTGGATGGAGGATGGGTCCTCGCCCAGAATAGACCTCACTACCTTCTGTTGACCCGTATAAAGGGAGGGATCCAGGAATTCTGTTCTCACTTTCCATGAAATCGCAAGATATTAGTTGATTTCTCAGGGAATGATGCCTGAATCTTTGTGGAAACACATCAGGTGGTTTTAGTTATTGTCATTAATGAGAGACTACAATTTGATACAGATTTAAGATCTGGTGAGTTTAAGATAAGGTTCAGCAGTTACGGGTGATTTAAAATTCAGCGTGATTTAAGGCTATCGAGTCTGATGTTGGATTACGCTCGATTAAATTCAATTCAAGGCAAAAATGCATGTAAGACTTTAAATATAATTTATTAGAACTGAAACCATATTCTAATGTCTTGCCCTGTAACAGTAAAGGGTAAACTGATTATGTGACTGTGACGGAAGGAACTCTCCAGAGGTGAAGGAATTGAACTTTTAGCTTCTGAAATTACTATTATTTGACAGCTTTGATGGAGCACAGCGTTCATCAGGAGGACAAAGGCTCATTTTAATAAAAAACTAATAGCTGGGATCTGTTATGGTTTAATGTCAGGTTCTGTAATTTGTGCAAGTGCAGTTTCTGTGGTAACTCTTGAAATACCCCTCAATCATTAGATGTATTAGTCTTAATGTGACTCACCTGCTGGTATCCTGATTATTCATGTTCATGCAAACAAAGCTTTTGTTGTACACATTGCATTTCCTTGAGATTTTTTTGTGGACCCCAAACTTAAAGTTCAAACTTGGCCTAGCTAATTGTTAATTGGCACTAGACACAGAGTACAGCTGACCAGATGATGGATCTAGATGAAATGCTAATGGATCACTCAATCAACAATCATCCCGATGGGACCACGAACGCAACAGATTTCACAGCAATCCATCCAACAGTTTAAGAGACATTTTACTAAAAATTGCAACAAAAGGTCAATCTTAGGGGGCGCTAGACAAAAAGTCAGGGGATCGCCGAAACCACTAGGATTCATCCTATGGGGACCACAGATATCTGTACAAAATATAATGAAAATCTATCCAGTAATTGTTGAGATATTTCAGTCGGGACCAAAGTGATCTTCCCTGCAGCCGACAGAAAGATACTGTCATTCATAAAGCCTTGCCGCTAGTGTGGATAAAAAAAAGGAACAATGCAAAAATCTGGGAGAAAAAAACTACGTTTTATCACCGTGGCAATAAATTACACTGAAATGCGGATAAAAGACAGACACTGATATGTGCTGCCTTCAACCTGTCATGTGACTGCACTGAATTTACAGTGGACGGGCACAATAAAAGCATCATCACCATTTCCCTTTGTGAAGATTTAATGCTCGATCCTTGTTCAGTCTGTGGCAGCGAAGTGTTGATTTAACACTGTGGTAATTCTCCTAGACCATAGTTGGTGGTAATTCAGTTGCATCATATTGTAAGTCCATGTGTGATTGAGGTTCTGACTAGCACCATGTATAAACCAACATCTTTCCAACACAAATTACACAAACACTAAAGGACAGTTTTCACAAACTGGTGGTTATTGCGGAGCTTTATGCTTTTTACTGTGCAGGTTTTATTGTGTCCACCACGAATATACCCGGAAGCCTAATGGTGTCTGTAATAATAGGAACTGGCAGCTGTGTTAACTGCGTCAATAGATAGCAGGAAAACTACACACAGAGGAGGAAAGAAACCAAACACTAATACTTTGTTTCTGCAGTTGAGTAGATTTTTCAGTTATCTGCCCTTCACAATTTTGACAACAATATACTTTTTCTCCCATTTTAAATGTGCAACAAGGAAGAATTTAGTTCAGCGCATTCAAAAATTAACTATAATTATGAACAGAATGTGAAAAAATAGCAGTTTGGTCGTCTAAGCTCTGTGTTGATGAGTTATTTACTCAAGTTAGCATGCTAACCAGCTAGCCCCAGGACTGAAAACCTTTTACTTTCTTGTAGTGTAAACGCCAGCATCCTCCTGGCTAGCTGCATGGCTACCTGAGCTCACGAGCTAACAGTAGCTACAGTCATGGGTGCATAGAAAATATATACAGCTGGCAGCAGTTAGTAGTGACGCTGGTTACATGCTGCCCCTGTTTGTTGGCAGTATGAATTCAAGGTAAAACATTCTCACGTACTGCACCTTTAACAGAAATATCCGTACTTTCTACTCCTTACATTTTGAAAACAGGCTTGTTACTTTAGTCTTATTGTGGTTGCATTTGAAGGGAATTATTGATCATCGATTATTTACAGTACAATGCTTTGTCAGTCCAAAATGTTGGTATTTGACATCCTGGGAATGAGTCTCAACAATCACCTATCTTTCTGATGCGTTTAGGAACAGTTCGGAGAAATCCTACAGATTCTTATAAAAATAGTCTTTCAGAGGTTCAGCTAGTTTATTGAGTAAAGAATGTGTGCACTTTTGCCACTTCTGGTAACAGATATATTCTTAGTATTTATCTTTAAATGATCTACTTCTTTAGATGAGCAGAAATGAGCAGTCTTAAAGTCAAATGATGGCACTATATAATTGTCACTTAACACATCCATCAATCCATCTGTGACCGCGTGCAGACAGTTAAAGAAGAGGAAAATATAGTGATAGTGGTGATACACCTGGACATGAGAAATTTGTTTGAAGTGAAAGCGAGACAAATGGCCTCAGAACACGTGCCCTGTTTAGTTTCTGTTTGACCAAACGGCCTACATTAGGTGATATATTTAGCTATTTATAGAAGCTGGGGCAGGCAGGAAACAGCTGCCATGCGTCAGGGTGACAGGCTGACATCCCTCATCTCAGCAGGACCTCCCTGCCAGGCAGACGGGAGGAAGCTCTTTATATCTAAACTGAAATGGGACATAGCCTCTTATCATTCACAGTGCATACAGAAACTAATAATCTATGGAGCCGGTGGCAAAGACTCAACAATGAAACTGGGTTAACAGCGGCTGGTATGGGCAGCTCCATTCCAAGCCGCACTTGCACCCTGTACAGAGATCTGTATTCTGCCTTTACAGCCACAAATGTGGATTTCATTCAAGTGGGATCGGTATTGATCATGAGGAGCTTTTATTGTGGTATCCCGGCGCTGTGAACCGCCACAAGATTCCTGAAAGTGAGACGGTTCATGAACGGTGAAGCAGAGCTTTAAGCTGACAAATGGGCTGAATCAATATTCATGACTTTGCCGCGGAGCTGCTCACGTTCAGGTATTATGAATGGGCTGTAAACCAAGTTGCAATTAATGAGCGAGAGTCAAAGTTTCTCCGCTCCCTCTGAATCTGATGACGAGCCCAGCCCCCTGTTTGTCTCTGGTACATAAAAAAAAGTCCATATTGATTTGGACGCTCTCGCAGGATACAAGAAAGGAACCGTTGTTAACATTACACACCATCACACAATGAAAGTGAGTCACCATGAAATAAATGTATGCTACACGGAATTTGAGTGTAGATGCTTTAAAACCAGGATAACTGTCAGCATAATGGATTTCTCTCATTTCACCCCGGTTCATGTTTTTGCTGAGAGGCTTTAAAAACGGCATAACTTTCTGGTTAAACTCGTATCTACGGTGACATCAGATCGCTCTTCAAAGGAAATACGACCCCAGCAGAAGTTACATCACTCTTTGAATCTTTTTCTGTTTGCCTCACACGGCAGACTGATGATTGCTGTTAGCTATAATCTCTGAATCTCTGCTGATCACAGATGTTGGCTTGTTGGCTGAGGGGCATTTTTGATAAAGAGACAAATGTCAGGGGGAGGGATACTCGCACTCTGGAATTATAAAAGCTGGCACTGTTTCAAGATATTGTGTTTGCTATGCTGTCCCTCGCGCCTGACAGAAACAAAAAAAAAAAAAAAAACAGCGCAAAGAGCAACAAACCCCGCCCAAACTCCTCTCAGCGACGGGTGGGATCATCACCTTCCTAACAACTTTTTGTTCCTACATCTGTGCCGCAAAGCTGGATTTTCGAGGTCAGGAAGGAGGCAAAGGCTGGCTCGGGTCTGCGAAACGCAGCATAATGATGGCTAGATCAGTGTTTACCATAGTGACAGCAACGTCTAAAAATAAAAGAGCAACTGTTTCTCCCTCAACCGGGACTCATGACATGCCAATGCGGGGAGTTGCTGGTTGTTAAGACAGCCGCCACTGACATTAAATGTGTTGCAGCTCTGTTCTCCGTGTGTCCATTTTGCTCGACTGTTACCCAAAAGTAACAAGTGCATATGTTTAACTAATTTATTTAGTATTTAGTATTACTATTTTTTCCACGATGCTAATGTGACCCTGAGGGAATTACTCGTAACAATTCATTCCCCTGTTGTTTCAGCACTGTGCTGGGCGAATAATTAATTTTCTGACCTTACAGTGAAACCTTGAGCATGAAAACAGGTGAGTGGTAGTCACTCTCCATGGAAACTTTTTTTTTCCAGTTGCTGGTCTTGAACTAACAAAAAGGGTTTTCTGTGCTGAGCTGACTCAAATGAAAGGGTGTGAATTTACACAATAGAATATAAAAACCTTCAAAAAAGAAATGCTGAGAATGAGAGGGTAGTACGGCGGCTGAGGCAACAGTGCACTTCGTCTTAACATAGCAGTTGTCAAACTGAGGGGCGGGCTCCGCCGGGGGAGACATAGAGAGAGGGGGGTTTACAGGTTTTCTCGGCTTGAAGTGAGGATGAGAATCTGGGATGCAAAATACGAGCAAGACAACATATCAACAATACACTACAGCGAATAGAGAATTGCTGCAATTTGCATACAGCATAACGGACATCACCAGGGGACACTGAAAAGTGACAAACAAATAAGGTATCAGTGAAATGTGTAGCTGTAATATGATGTAATACAATGTATGTGGTTCGCTCTGGGACTTAATGTACATTTCACATAAATGTTCTTGCCTTTTACCTCAAGGAGATTAAAGTCGTGTCTGTAGTTCCACTTTGAAAATGCCAACTTTCCCTCCGGACTCGCCATTGCTGCAGCTTACCTCCGCTAGTTTATTTGTGTGAGGCTGCTGTGTGCGTGTGTGGTTTGTGTGTAAACTGAACACTGCCTCTGACTGGTTTACGAACTCTCACTGTACCTTAGCCAATCATCATCACTTATGCGGTTGTCTAGCCCCTCCCTCCTCCCTCACCAAAGAAAAAAAAACAGCTTTGTAGCTCCCGTGGCTGAGAGCCGAGCCAGATGACAACAGCTTCAATAAGTAGCTTCAGTTTATAACGCACCACCTTTATTGTCAGTAACAGTAACGGTAACGCCGTTGTAAGGATGGAAAAAGTAATTTGTTAGATTACCTGTTACCGGAAAAATAACGCCGTACGTAACAGCGTTTATTTTAACGCCGTTATTCCCATCACTGGTGACAGGTCAATGTCCCGCCCACAATACAATCTCATTGGTTACATATATAATGAGTAATGGCCTACATTGATTTGCAAAGTAACTCGTAACTAAAGTTATCAAAGTGTTTATCAAATATAGTGAAGTAGAAGTATAAAGCAGCAAAAAATTAGAAATACTGAATTGAAGTGATTCAAAACAGTTACATAATTAATGCACCAAGTTCCAAACATTGTTTATTGGTGTCCTTGATAAGTGATCAGTGTCAGCCCTGGAAAAAACACATTGGTGGATCCATAGTAAAAATGAAAGCATAATGTTGTCGCTGATGACAAATATTCAAAAGCCACCTATTATAAAAGGTCTCGATATCAATGGATCGAAGAGAAATTTCATGATACCGCTCATCCCTGGAGCAAACAACTAAAACAGTGTGCACCCTAGTCAATAGTGGCACAGTGTTAACAGTAATAGTAATAACAGGGAATAACAGTATTTAGAATAACAAGCTTTCCATGAAGTATATCCTGAGAGTCTTGAAATCTTGTCTAGCTACTGTGATTCTAACATGATAATTGCATGGATCAAAAGCTAAGAGAAAGCACTTTGAATACATGTGTAGATTTCAACAAAGTGATGAGGAGGCATTATGTGCGTCTGCATACCAATTTCCATGACCAGACGAGCCATTTTCATCTGTATGTTAATGCTGGGTATGTAAATAAGCCATGCAGCACTGGGGGGAGGAGATAGCTGCTGGGCCCTGGGTTTATCATTTGCACGCCATTTGATCCAGTGATCTCATGCCGTACACCACAGCCGATATCTCTTACTACATATCAACTTTCAAGATAGCACATAGTCACAAAATAGGCAATATTTCCCAATTTCATTCATTCACTCCAGCTGGGTCAGGGTTTTCTGGGCCGTTAGATTGGATGGAAGTGGAGCCAGGCGAAGCAAATGCTTTCTAACAACAATCAAATTGAGGTGATGTGTTTTCTCACATATCTCCTTATTTCCTAATGCAGTGATGCTGCATTCGTTCAGAGTAACTTTAATCTTGTTCTGGAAAATTCCATTAATCTTTGACGTTGCTCGCAATACAAAGAAGATGAAAATGCTGAGCGGTGTAAAAAACACTGATCCCATATTTTATGTCCTCACACTACGTTACCCAGGGCCCGAGTGCAGAGCATGCTAGTCTATTTCCCTGCTTAATGCGGCACATTCAAAGTGAATTAATGAAAACCCCCCGCGTGGAATGAGTGTTATTGGCGCTGCCTCGAAGACGGGTTGTCAAAGAAATCGAATCAAATGGAGGGACAGCCATTTTGTCCTTGCCATATGGATTATTTATCAATCTGACCATCCGCAGTGATGCATGCCTGCTTTTAGAGTCAGTTCACACACACAGTAACCTCACATCAACCTACCAGCTGGCCACAATCTGTTTTTCGGCTCAGGGTTGACTGACCACAAATACATTCTCATTCTGACATTATATTATTCAACATAAAAAATATACACTGTCATTAAAAATGTCATCTCGGGGGTGCAAATGAAAGTCTTTGAAGTTCTGACCGACGTGAATACGATGTAGTAAATCTGTGATATATGAACGCCGGTAAAGTGATAATCATTCCACTCACACCCCCTCAGCACCCCTTTGAATCCCTAGCTGCAATGTGTGAAACTGTTTGTGAGGATGAAAACAAAGAGCATTAAAAAAAAGAGAGAGAAAAAAAATACAGTGGTTCTTCAGTTAAGCGGGGGAAAAAAAAAGAAAAATACATTTCTGTTCACAATGATCTTAATCTCCAGTGAGAAAAGGCTGCCTGTTTCCCCCGTCCCCTTTGCTTTTCGCTCCTCCATTTCGCAGTCATTTGCATGGGCAAGAAAGGAGCTCGCACCGAACACATTTCAGTGCCAGGTTTCCCTCATTAAGTCACCTGTCACTTCAGGACTATTATACCAGCCTCGTATTAGCACCACCTCTCCTCCTCAATGAGGCACCTGGAGGGGCGCTGTGAGCCTACAGGCTAATGGCAGCCTACACACATCCCACATCAGCCACTTCTGCTTTACACGGTAATACATCACGTCGGCCGTAATGGATTGCTGATTTCCATAATGTGCATAACATACACAATGCCAAGTGGTGTGATGTATTCTAACTGAACACAAAAATTACATTCATTGCGGTACATAATCAAACACACCAAATGTTCTCGCTTGACTGTCGTGCTCACTCGAAAAAAAGAAAAAGAAAGAAAGAGTGAAAATCCTCTGCATCGCCTGCCAGGGGCACGGTAACTTATCCCACCACGCGAGTATAGTACTCATCATCAAGAATGCGTTTGTTATCTCTTGGGTACAGATATAGTAGAAGGCCCTCCAGATTGTTCCTGTATATTTCAATTACATTTGACATGCAGTGAAGGGGGTTTGGACTTCAAAAAGCTTTTTTTCCTCCGAGCCACGTCGAAGCACGAAACTTAACGCTTTGCATTGTAGGGCTTTGATTGCCCTGGGGTTGAGGTGTCAAAACTGGCAAGCTTGATAATGGTGATACTCGCGGTGGTTTATGGGCCCTACAGTGACCCTCCTGTCTGTTAACCTTGCCTCCTCTGTCTTATAAATCCTTTCCCTGAGAGGTTTATAGGGCTGACTTGTCAAGCCTTTCCAGTCGTATTCGGTGGGCGGAGCGGTGGCACGGACAAACGACGCGGTGATAAATTCTGCATTTGTTGAGTAACGACAATGTACAGCAGCGTCTGTTTTCAGCGTGGGACAATGCACGTAGCCAATGCTGCAACAAATCAGTAATTGGAATGATGTTAACACTCAGTATTATGCGTAGGCAAGGGGCTCGAGGAGGTTTATTGAAACGCGGGTTTAGAGATTGAAAAAGTGTTTGTGTCTGGAGCCGCGGCCTGTCCTGTCCATCAAAGGTAATGTCTGTTTGTGTCCGGGGGTAACGTGTGTGTCTCTTCGCCAGACTAAACCCTGTCCTCCCCGCTCCCCTTCCCTCGTGGGTTGCGCTTGACTTCCACCGTTTTCACAGCTGCTCTCAGCAGTGCACTCCATTACACCTTAAATCACTTAAAAGATCTGAAGCACCAAAAAACTCCCTCTGCAGCTAATTCACCCTGACTGTGTGGATCATCGGGAGAAAACAAGAGCAGGGAAACACTGCGACATCTGATTCCCAGGCTAACAAAGTGCAACGCTATCTTTATTTTTGGAAATCTAGTGGACAGTGTTAAATCAAGCCACACAATTACGCCCTCAGACCGTGGTGCGGTTTTCAAAGGCGCTGCAAAAGGCAATACCACCGATAGAAATCTAGCATTTTCCACCCAATTCTTGAAAGATCTTGGCAGCGGCATTCTGACAGAGGCAGATTCCTCTTTGTAAAGCAGCCACAGAGATTAGGCTCAATAAATAAGGAGGGATAAGTGGGTCTTGTCCTGTGTTTGGTGGCACAGAGCAGTAGACACAGAGGTGTGACACGCAGCTGCACAGTGCTATTGATTCTCCGCTAGTCTCCAGGCACCCTTCCCTTTTATTCAGGCTGCCTGCCAAGTGCCTCCGAACAGGAGCCCCTGCTCTCCCAGTGTCTGCACGTCTGCTTAAGCACAATCAATGGGCCATCAGCGGGGGAGAGAACGCATGCCACTGTCTTTACTTCCACAGGGTGTGCGTCTCGGAAATTGAAAATATATGTAGTGGAAAGGCATCATGATACCGTGCAGGCATAAAGCATCATTGACTATCAGAGTGAAATCAAATGCTTTCAAATGCTTCAAATGGAGGGTTCCAGCCAGTAGCGCCCCCGCCGGTCTTTAAAGAGCTTATTTGCAACCGAATGAAAAGACTACCCCCATTCATATCTGACTTAAATCACTATTTGTTAGGCGCGGATCGATTTTTCCTGCATGCTGGGGTCTGAAACAAACCATCAGAATACCTCATTTCCTCATTTCCCCTGATCAGATAAGCATTTTGAAGGTGACTGGAGGAGAGTACAACAAGAGATACCCTCCTCACTTCCGTGTCTTCGGAGGGGAATGACAACCACAGTTCGGCTCTACTGTAACGCCAGGTGCCGCGTGAGATATGTGGCTGTTAAAAGGCGCACCTCGAGACAATGATGGATCATGAGAAGGGGCCGACTTTGTCTTCCGGTGATGGGTATTCAGCCTCTCCACCGGTGGTCCACTATGCAGCATTCTGCACCACTGCAAGGCTTCAGTACAGGTTGCAGATCTGTCAGCCCGGCTGTCACGGTGCACAATGGAGTGACAGAAATGTTCCCATTATCAAGGACATTTCGGTTTTTGTTCTCGCACCACGGAACATCTTTTTCAAATCCGTCTTAAGCTACACAAAAGGGGATCCCGAGCTGAATGCAGCAAATATCTTTGTTGCTCCCCAAAGATAAATAATGTACCCTCTTACACAACTCATCTTTCATCTGCGCTTTGAATCTGAATGGAGAGCTCGGGAAAAAAAAAACCTGCTGCATTACGTTTGAGGTGGCAGCTTCAATCAGCGGACGGTGCATATTACTAATTATGCACTCATTGGTCATTTTGAGGGTGAGTGGTGGTTCGACTGGTATTGAGTGAGTGCTGGGGGGGTGGGGGAGAGAGCTCTGTACGCTATTAAGAAGACAGGAAATCCACTAACTCAGAGTCATCCGCAGCACCACGGCGGGTAGAGACAGGTCGGCTTGGCGTCAACGAATAATAACAATAATAATTCCAACAATAGCAATAATAATTGTTGTCGCCTAAAGAAGGGTAAGCAGGTGCAGAGTGGCTGCATCGATGCAGATACCAGCGAGAGGGTCGACTTCAAACACATGAAGAGTCAGCGAGCATAAACATTCGTAAGCTCAGTGAAACCAAGAAAATAAAGAAAAACCTGAACTTTATAGTCAGAGATTTATGCCACACACACACAAGCACAAACAGCCAGTGGCAATTTGTTTTGCGACGTTTGATCCGCGGTGTCACGGCTCTGAAATTAAAAGACAACACTATTTCAACAGGACCTCATTTCTGTGTCAGCAGTGAAGAAGAGGAGGAGGAGGAGGAGGAGGAGGGAGGAGGAGGGAGGAGGAGGAGGAGGAGGAGGAGGAGGACCAACACTGGCTGAGTGGCTGCTGCTCGACCTCAGACATGTAGCAGCAGTGAGTAAAGAAACAAGCAGGGGTGTTTTCACACACTCATTAGAAAACGGCCTGATTGTTATTTCCTGCTCAGCCCACATTCATGCCATCCATTCAGTTAAAAAAAAGAAAAAGAAGGCTCATTGACACAACTTTTCAGCACCTTGGAGAGAGAGGGGAGAGAGAGAGAGAGAGAGAGAGAGAGACCCACAAGGCTGAGCTGGAGCCAATAATGGCAATAATAACAATAACAATAATACTAATAATAATAATGATAGTAATAACCCTACCGGAGCAGCTGAGCGGTTGAGTGCGCTCATCAATACAAATTAATTTGATGTAATCGTCTTAAAGCGCGTTTAATTATTTTATGCCACATCAGCACATTGTGCAGCTGACGTTGTTCACGAGCATGAAATTAGCGTTCAAATATTTACTGTAGCTCGTTAAAGAGAGAGAGAGAGAGAGAGAGAGAGGAGGTGTGTGTGTGCGTGTGCGTGCTCCCTTTAATTAAATCACTTGTGCCTCAGTTTGGCCTGTAAATGCAACATGAGGGATCATTATTTGTGCTGAGAGGTAGGATTTAGGATTTTACATGTGTGTTGATTGGCTGGAATCCGTGTGTGTGTGTGTGTGTGTGTGTGTGTGTGTGTGTGTATCCCTTGCTGGTTATCTTTCCAGTGCATTCCCTTTTTTAGAGCAGGCAGGGACGAGGCCTAACCTTTGCACCCTGCCCTCATGTTGGCCACTTAATGTGTCCAATAAACGCACACCTGTGGCCTGAGCAGTGGCGCCACTCAGCGCTCTGTGCGGCTCAGACACATAAAGAAGAGGTTCCTTCTGTGGGTTTGTTTTTGTTTCGCTATCAATACCACCCTTTCATGAGAGCTAAGCCAGCCGGGGCGGTAATTTATAGTGAGTTACAGCAGGCGCGTTAAAAGGGTTTTATGGACTTATATGCAACCACCTACCCGAGTGTTGTCATGGTGACAATGGTGTACCAAAACGCCGCAGGGATACTGGTGAACTTGCTGGCTGTGGAGCCTTTTTCTGCATAAAACATGACCGTCGCAAAGATAATGATGGCCATGGTGAGGGAGAATAGTAGGAAGCCCAGTTCGGAGGCGCAGCTCTTCAAGGTGTAGCCCAGGATGCGCAGGCCCGCGGAATGCCGGGAGAACTTGAAAATCCGAAATACCCGGAAGACTCTCAGCGTGACGAAAGCGCCGCTCACCTGGTCGTTGTCGGTCATGACCAGGCCGATGTAGTAAGGCATGATGGCGACCACGTCGATGACGCTCATCACACTTTTCATGAACTTGTACCGACTGGGAGCCGCGATCAGACGGAGGAGATACTCGAAGGTGAAGATCATGACGCACGCAGTGTCCAAACAAAAGAAAGCCAGCGCGTAACGGTCTCCGCAGGACACCTCCTTGGACCTGTTGGGCAGAGTCCCGCACGGAACCGTCTCCACCACGTTGGCCATGACTGATATGGCAATGAAGAAGCCTGTGACATAGTAGAAGACCAGCGCCAAGGTGCTGGTGTGAGGGTTTTCAAAAGCCCGCCACAGGAACTCCCGGTGAGTCAGGTTCACTGGCGTGACGTCATTGCTCATGTCCATCTCCTCGTCGTCCTGAAGCCTCTCCGCGTTCTCGCGCCTCCGGTCCTTGTACTCCTCATAGCAGCAGTCCCCGATGATCTCAGGGATGATGCCGAAGAAGGCGAGCTCCTCGTCGTACGCGGATATGCACTCTTGGCGCGGATAGTGTAGTTTCCCCGTGCGGTAGAAATTTAGGATATGTCTGAAGATGTCGGGGTCACGGTCGAAAAAGTACTCGTTCGTCTCCTCGTGGAAAAAGAAGTCCCTCTCCGTGCTCCCCAGCAAAGTGTCCGGGTACCTCTCCAAAGTGGTTCGCCACGTCTGAAACTTGGTCCCGCTCACGTTGAGGATGATGAGTCCGTCCTTGCCCTTCTTCTTGTCTTGGGGAGGGATGGGCATAGGGGTGCTCGCCACGGGCATCCATCCGATGGCCGCTGCTCGGGCGAACGGGAGCCACGCCGCTACACCTGCTGCCATGCTGACCTGTAGTGTTCAATGCAACCCCGCTCCGGCTATCACAGTGCTACGGCTCAGAGATGAATTGCATCTGCAGGAGGAACAGACAGAGACAGTGATGGTTAGGGTTTGAAGCGGCAAAAAGGGGGGCTCAGCAGACAGTCGGAAAAACACACACATCCATTGACTTATACTGATCCTGGCGCATAGTGCAACTCTCCAGCCCCCCTATTTTTTTCTTCCTCGTTGTAACTGTTCAGTTATGAAAGCCTACTTTGCGGCAGCATATGAATTGGATTTCGAAAAAAAAACGTCACCCTCAATCCATCAATAAGCGAGGGGTTAGATTTCTCTATGAAAAATCCAAGTGACGGGAAAAAAAAAAAACACCCACCTTAGGTAAGGAGCTGCTCTTTAAACTGCATCCACGGTGAGTTTAATAAATAAAAATATAATTTGAAAAAAAAAGGGAAGGAAACCTATCCTCGGATTAGCACACTTGCGATTCCGCCTCCCATCTATCTGTCACCGCAGCGCAGACGACAAAGATGGGGTGAAAAAAACAAAACAAAAAACCAAAAAACAGTAGAAAATCGTCGCATCAACAAGTTAAACAAATTCAAGCGGCAGTTTTCTCAGCACGGAGCGGTCATTCCTCCCCCCTTTCTCTCTCTCTCGCTCTCTCTCTCTCTCTTCCTCTCACCGTCGGCGGGGCGGCTTCAGAGGTTTTGCTTCTCTCGCATGCGTTTTTTTTCCTCGCCCGTTGCAGCTACTCCTCAATAAAACTCCTGTTCCTCTCCTCTCCTCTCCTCTCTCGTCGACTGCAAGACCACCCTCCCCCCCTCCTCCTCGCAGCCGCTGAGCCCCGACTGTGGAGAGAGGAGAGAGAGAATCACACGCAGAGAGAGGGAGAGAGAGAGAGACAGGGAGAGAGAGGAGTGGTCCTATCTGCACCCAGAAATTCCTCTGCTGCCTCGCTCCGGGGGGACTAATCAATGCGTAATGGTCGTCTAAGTAGGCGGCATCTCCAAAAAGCTCAAGTTAGCGCGTATGTGTGTGTATGTATGGCTGCATTCAACTTACCCCGAGTGCATCGTGTCGTTTATGATAGTGTGAATATGGTGAAATATCTTGAATGAGCTGAGGTTTCTGTTTTATTATTATTATTATCATTATTATTATTATTCTGTGGAGGTCGTGATTAGTTTTCTCCAAGCACATTCATGCGCAATTCTTCTGAAGTGTTCTACCTTTTTTGTCATAAAACACCTTTTAGAAACAAGAATAAAGATGATCACTGTGGATTTAGAGCGATATCTTTTGTTTGTTTTGTTTTTTTACGGATTGGAACTCTCGCAGGACGCCATGCGCATTGCTCTCGGTGAAATGTATCGATTGCAATATTTAGACTTATTGAGTTTTTTTTTTTTTTAAAGAGAAATAAAAAATAATAATAATAATAATAATAAAAAACGGTCTCCAGATCTGCAACAAATTGTGATCAATATTGTTTCTTGGATTGCACCTTGCTGCGATGCCGTTCAGCGGAGTTACACAGCTTAAAAGGTCAACATCATCGGGGCTACACTGCCCTACTGACATTTTCCAAAAATAAGCATAATCAATGAAATGTCTCTCGTGCTCCATAACACAACCCTGGCAGCTCCGACAGGAGTCCGGGGGCAGCTGTGCCATTGTGGAGCCCCGTGCTGCAGCGTGGAACCATGTGAGGACATGAGGAGCACGTTTCCCCTCTCAGCCCTGTGCGGATTTATTTTTTTATTTATTTATTTATTTATTTTTTTGTCTGTTTTTGTTTTTCAGCACCGCGGACAGCGCCACAGCTTTCAACATCCCTGCAGACGCCGCCTCCCCCCCCGCCTCTTCTGTGCGGCCGTATCCCTGGCTTGTTTTACTGTAGTCAATCAGCTGAAGATCTCCTCCAGCTCCAGCTAAGCACACAGGGGTTCACAGTCATGCTTAAGTACACACAGCTGCTGAGCTTCTAGAAAATGGACGGTCTCTCTGACCATTAACCCAGACTCCCAGCCCCAGCCGAAATGAGGTGTGGATTTATTCTCTTTAGCAGCTGTTGCTCTGAACCAAAGCGCTGCACTGTAATTTTGCAACAAGTGAGAGGAGAAGTGTCTCGGTTGTCTCGCTGAAGGACAGTCTGTCAGGCTGCTGATGGACACATTTGATGCTCCACAGTCCGACTTGTGGCCTTTTGTTTTTCCAGATCTTCCGCCAGTGCACTATATTCCCCACTCAGCCTCTGGTCCCCTCTGGCACAATGCTGAGTTTTTGTAGGATGAATGCGCAGGACTGTCAGAAGTCCCATTAGTGTATGCTGAGCATGTCAGAGCACGCTCAGTGTTCGGTTTGAGCAGTCAGGCCCAGGGGCTATGTATTCATCAGGGCATTTAAATATTCCAGCGGTTGCCAAATGGCACCTAACACAGGCATCCCAGCTGAGCTGAGCTGGATGCCAGAGTAGCTGCAAGCTTGTCTGAGCACAGATAGCCACTGTGTTTAATTTAAAAGGTAGGCCGTTTTTTATCTCCCGCGCCTCACATGTCCATTTGGCTTTGGTTTGTAAATTCATTACAAGACTTTACAAGAAGTGAAACCACAGGACTATCCTGTGTAATATCTCAATCCCCCCTCCTTTCTAAAATGTATTTTACCTCTTGTTCTCGAATGTTTGAGAGTCACTTTGTAGGATGATGTATGTGCAGAGTTTGACACTATAAGGCTATTTTTGCATTCATTCTGAAAGTATACATTTTACCCTTGTGCCTGTTCACGAATCAGATTTGAAGAGGAGGGCCTACGGGCATCTTTTGTGACATCACAAATATTTGGAAGCCAATCGTGGTTCCAATATTCACCTTATGCAAGTGTGCCGTTGAAACGTGGAGCCTCCAGTGCTCGGACAGTGAGAATGGACTTCACATTGATGGAGGAGACATCTTTAAATTTGTGAAAAGAAACAATGTTGGCAAATTCATACAATTTTCTATGTTTGCCAATAGTAGAGGTTAAGTTGAGTATGACAGCAAATCACCAGCCTTTAAAAACACTTATAATACTTGACTTATAATACTTTAATTATCGGAACAAGAACAGAATACGTACTGGTCAGTCCGACAGTTGGCGGCTACACACAGGACACTACAAGAGAACAAGCAAGTCATTTTAGCACAGTGGCTAGCTAGCTAACTTAGAAAGAGCGTTATGTTATTTGAACGTTTCAGCACTGAAAAAAATACAGCAACCCAGTCGTGACTCTTCTCGTTGACAGTTTGTAAACCACATTGTACGTCAGCTCATACCAAAGGAGCGTATGGTCAAAAATACACATTATTTGTACACAATGCTGCGCCGGACAACCTCCTGCACGTCTCTTGTTAACTGGCAATGTTTTAAAACCACCAACAGAAACCGCCCTAGAGCTTACAAATCCAACAAATCCATCAATATCAAAATATGGCAATAACGGCACCCTGACTCACATGCTACACAAAGTCTGTTACGCAAGCTAACTGTATGCTAAATCCCTGTGCATTACAGAGCACTGGCCAGCTGAGATATTGTTGAAACATATTGGTTGGTCCTCTGTATATTCGTCCCACGTGTGCAGAGATTCGTGTGAACCACAGTGACTTTGACATACCCTCCACCTCACAAACCACCAGAGAAAATTGCAGTTGGTGAGGCTAACGTGCTTAACATCAGCCATGCTACAACGGCTGCTGAGTTGTTTATACGTGGCACTACAGGCTTCAGCACATGTTATTGTAGGGAGTTCAATATGCACCTGGATTTTGTACAGTATACATTAAGGTGTAGGGTCCCTGACCCGTCTCTCTATCAGTTAAGGGGTCCTTGGTCCTAGAAAATGTTGAAGCCCCCTGCTTTAATGCATGTGTGGAGGGGATCTTTAGAAAATTGCTGTATAGGATCAGTCATTTTTTTTGTATAGCGCTGGTCTGCGGTTTGCTTGGATGGTCAGAATGACAGCCTCCAAGGTGCTGACACACTTTACAAACATGCTCCATTTCAAGAAGTTCCAAGGTCACTTCAAATGATTGGTGTTGACACAGAGCCGTGCAGATGATTTAATTACACCGTCTGTGTGTTTATGGATTTACACTTCGGATCAAGTAATTAGCATGCGTCCTCAACAAGGTTGAACGACTCATTTGCCGTTTTTTTTGTGTTATTTTCGTGGCACTGCTGCACGGACATCAGTTCAAAGATGGGAGCCACTGATCTGGATTTATAAGACATGCATAAATTTGATAAAAAAAAACAAACTTTGCAGACATCAGGGTTAGCGGTGGCTTCCAGTAATGATGATGCATAATCAGACTCTTGTCTAGTCAAGCCAGATAGAGCCTGCTGGCGTTTTGAATTTGTACCACCGAAGCTTTCCGGATTAGGTTGTGTAACTGGATACATTTTGTAAACAGGTTCTTAAGTGTGTTCAGTGTTGAAACGCAAAGGCTTGCGCCAAAAACAAACACACACACACTGACTGACCTTTAAACACTCACGTGGGCTCACACACACATAAACACACACACACAGCCATCTTTTTTTTTATTTAATTTTTTTTGCATTTGATCCACTGACAGCAACAGTCTGTCCAGTGTAGTACACTAGCGCTGCCCACACTGCGGCCTGTTTTCTGTATTCTATATTTAGTCAGGTCCAGCTCAGTGATTGAGATGATTAAACAGATGAGTCCCCTTCACTGGAGACGTGCCAGGGCTTGTTAAGAAAGAAGTGAAGGGGCAGCCGCTATTTGATTCGGGTCATCAAAAGAGAGGCTCAAAAATATTAGAAACTATTGAAGCGATCTTGTAAGTTTAGGCCAGAAATAACACATGAGCGGAGTGAATCATCTACAGGGCAAATATTTGCTTCGATGCCTAGAAGGCCTTTAAAGACAATCACATAGGCTCAGTGCTCTGCTGCACTGGCTTGGTAGTGGGACGGAGGTCTGGCTTAACCTCATAATAAACCACGCTTTTATGGACCATTTCGACGAGATGCAAAGTTCATGACAAGCGATAAAAGGGTCATAAATAAAAAGCCAATAGGGTGAGCAGTAAAAAAAAAAAAATTCCCGAAAAGGAGAAAAAGGTTAGAGACGAATAAAATAGGCAAATTACACGCGGTACCCTATTTCAGGCCTGGAAACACCCTGGCATGTTTTATGACATGCCGCTAATGAAGTCATGAATCGTTCTCATGACCTCTGGGCACAACGACATGCTGATATCCTCAGGTGAACAGCCGCACACAGCCCCTCTGCAACCACGTCATCTCCCTCAGCTGCCTCTGCCTCTCCCCGGCTCTAATGAGTTATTGACCCCCTGCGGATGTGTAAAATAGAGAAGGTCTTTTTGTTTCTTTATGGCAGCTGGTGTGTTTGTGTCTCTGTGTCCGTGTGCATGTGTGCGCACAGGCATGGCACTCATGTGTGAATCTATTTATAAGTGTGTTCATCTGTGTGTGTGTGTGTGTGTGTGTGTGTGTGTGTGTGTGTGTGTGTGTGTGTGTGTGTGTGTGTGACATGGGCTGATGTTTATGCTGGAGGAACGTATGACTAGTTTTATCCCCGTCAGGATTGCTGGGATAATCTGTAATTTAACAACTGCTGGTTGTCAAATAGGCCATATGGGGACGCGTGGTTCACACGACTGGTAATGCTAGATAGGTTTTCTTATCATTTATAGGGTAACTCCACCTCATTTCCACATTAAAGGTCAAATTGATAACATTTCTATGTAAACAAATATTTCTAAAAAAGTGAGCTTGTAGCACGGTGCAGAGCAAAAGTAAATCTTTTCCTGAATAATATTATTATGATTTTGAAGCAATTTCAAAATGAATGTGATATAATTGTATATTACGTGTGTTTAACTGATTTGCCTCCAGTGATGTCACTCAGTGGCAAAGTTGCATTGTGGGTAATGTAGGTTTTGATAAGGAAAAAGAATGCATATCATAAAAACAGCAGTCTCTCTGATGATGCTGTGTAGATTTTAATCATTTGTTGTCCATAATGAGTCCAACAGTGATCATAGGAGTGCAGTGCGACCAGTGGACTGCTTTTCAACACCTGGTGCCTACATTATCCACAATGCAACTAGACACTGAGTGACATCATTGGAGGCAATGCAGTAGTACTCCTCGAGACCTGTAAACACATGTCAATGTGTAAATTTGGTGGAGTTGCCCTTTAAGGCATAGTAAGTTTTGTAACTTCGCTCTCTGCTGCCGCTCGAGACTACTCGAACATGTTCAACCCTACGTATCCAGCTCCATTGCAGCCTGGCAAAAACTCAAATCTGCTGTTTAAATATGGCCTCTCTCATTAAATCGTTCTATCATTTATGAATTCTGGATGGGAAACAGTGAGATGGGGGATAAGTGTTCCACCCACTGGCACTTTTTTAATTGTTTTTCACCTAGCTCTTTCTCACTGTGTCTATAGGGAAAGTAGCTCTTGTCATCTGGTGAAGAGGTGTAGAAGGGATTAGAAGAGAAAGGGAGGTGTCTGTCACCATGAGTGCTTGTGCCTATAGCTAAAGCACTCACACTGCAGCAGTGTGTCTGAGGCTTTCGAGAACTCCTCGAGTACATCACTGCGAGATCAGCCGGCAGTCCCCTAACCACCGCTGCACACACCGGCCGGAAAATGTAAAGCGCGGCCATGAAACTGCACTGCACCGCACTCTCCCTCACCTGCCTTGACAGTTCAACCTTGACGTCTTTTGGCCTTGTAGCCGTGCAGAAAAATACAGATGTGTGTTTATCTCATGTGTGTAATTAAAAACCAAAGACAGCACGGCGCCCAACTGGCAAACCGACAGTGAAATAGTAATTCTTATCCAAGGACGTTGCAGTGTTTACCCGGCTCATCTGTTGAGCACAATCCCCCCATTGCAGAGGTGCTGAGCAGATGCTATGTGAACATCTAAACAAAAAGCTTTTTAACAAGTTTACACTGTCTGTGCAGCCGCAGCACCCAAATTGAAATGAAGCTGTGGCAAGTGTTGAAATCTTTATGTTCCTGCTGCTTCTGTGAACTAAAGTGAAGGCTAAGAAAAAGTGAGAAATAAGCTGTGGAGCTCAGCACAGGAGCAAACCAGACAATATTCAGCACATTCAAAGCTCAGTGCCCACAGTCTGTCCACATTAGGTCTGGGCAATGTATCGATATAATATTGTAATCATGATATTAGACTTAGATTTTGGATATTGTAACATATATCGTGACATGGTATAAGCGTTGTATCTTCCTGGTTTTAAGGGCTGCAATGCAGTTAGTGATTTCCATCTCTGGACATACCAGACTGTCCCACTTGTCTTAAGACTTGGCATCACCCACTTGGTCATTATATCCACATTACTGATGATGATTAATCAAAAATCATATTCCGCTAATATTATGTGAATGGACCAACAGTCATCCCTAAAATATTGCTGCAATATCAATATTATAGTCCAACCAATGAGGGAGTAAAACTTCAGATATAAATATAAATCAGAGATAAACGCAAATGTTTTTACAGTAATCCCTCGAATGTGGAGACACAAAAAATAGAACGGAGACAGAGCTTGATACAAGGATGTGAAATTTGTGGGAACCAATATGAATTTGAGACCATATTTAGAAATAGGTGGGGGGGCACCTCTAAAAAGAAAGGCGTCATATCAGCACACATCGGACAACACGTACACTGACGCCAAAATAACTGTGACTGGTGATATCTGCTGATAACACCGGCCAACTGACACATCGGTCGGGCTCTAATCTTCACATTGAGGTATTTGGTCAAAAATGTTGTGATATTCAATTTAGACAGCCACTCCTGGTCTTTATGAGATTTGAGAAGATAAAAAAAATGTCAGGGTATCATGTCATAACTGTCTTAAAATATTGCCTTATTATTTGAAGGCCATGTGGCTGAACACTAGAGCAACTAGATTTAAATAACCATTCTGTCCAAGCACATGAGATTTGCAACCAAAAGAGGAAAAAATACTATCTAATCTACATCTGCATTACAGTAACATTTGTTTGGCAGATGTGTGGTTCCATTTTACTGGATCCTTTTCAGAATTTCACCACGATTTCGTCTGATTGATGATTAAATGTCACTGGCTTGAAGACAGCTGGCAGAGACGTAGATGCTCAATCTATTTTGTTGGATCCGCTTCCCGTTGTCCTTTAGACGATCAGGCTGCAATGACAATCCATAAATACCCGTAATCCAAGGCCGTCAGTGCTTTCCCTACAAAACTTCTCTGTAAGCCCTAAAGATATATTATACTTGTTTTTAAGGATTCAGCGCTTTTTCTTCCAGGAGGACTGTCGCTCAGCGCTACGCCAGGATAAGCCTTAATTCCTAGATCGCCATTGCCATCATTACAAGCAAATGACAGTGGGGCAGAGGGGTCAGGAGGGGATCGGACTGGCCGGCAGGGTTGTTTGTTTGGGCAGTGACAGTGTGGGCTTCTCCTGACGTCATTTGTCGGGACTTGGCATTGGCTGGCCTGACCAGTGACATTTGCTTTCCCACCATGTGGCCCCTGTACTTTGAGGCCAGATGGCAGATGATGCCTCCAAAGCAGACGACACACAAACACCCGGGTGAGCGCATCCCCACACACACACACACATGCAGAGGCACATTTACATAAGCGCAAGCACGCACACGTACTGCTCATGAGTTTCCCTTCACTCAGCAGAGAGAGGGGCAAAGCAGCAGATCGATTTGTCACCCAAAATAATTTATAAAGTCCTGATAGAATGCCAGAAAGTAAACTTGGGGAAAAGTGGATGTATTATGATTGGAGCCAGGTAGATCGATGCTCTCCTCTCTCTGTGAGGCTCAGCTTGTTTGTTCAGGGTGAAATATCGTCATGGAGGCACGGCACACAGCTCTTCCACCTCTCCTTTATCTGGACCACAAAATTTGTTTCTCTTCATCTCGTGTCACCTCCTCTTTTTTTATTTTTTTTACTTGTATCCGTTCCTTAGTCCTATATGAAGGAATCGTCAGTCATCTGTGAACGGTATTCAGTGGAACAGCCACTGAACTGAGATTTGTCATTGAACCAGATGTCTTGTGATGTATTTCAGAGGACCAGAGAGACATGGGTTGAAAGGCAAACTGAGCACTTTGTCAGGTGTATATAAGTCTGGCCTATTAACCCCGCCAGGAGGAGGCAAATCAATTTACTCCCTTTCAAAGTTTTTTTTATCAATCTTTAGCATCGCAGCCTGGAGGAAGAGCAACTGACGGGGGTATCTCTCTAAATACATCATATCAGTAAACTGCGATAAGTATCAGCACTTTAATCTAAAGCTTCTTGGAACTGCTTTTGTAAAAATAATTTCCGCTTTACTAGAAAGCACACACACCGCAGAGGCACAGGATTTACAATTACAATTATATGGACAGAGAGGCGACAAACGGGGGAACGGTGATCAATCCATAAAGAAAGCCCAGTGTGAGCTGCTTCCCTTAGCATATTTCATTATTTCCACTTTGACTTCCCACTGCTTTGGTTGTGTAACTCGCCAGACTATAAATGAACAATTATCTTCTGTGGGGAATTGAGCCCGAGCAATCCTGCATTTGACCAAATGAGTGCACATGGCGTCACATAAACACTGTGCTGAGGGGGGGAGGTGTGATGCCTCCACCAGAGACAGCTGAAGAAAGAGTTCGACATTTTTGGGAAGAGCATTTATTCCCTCTTTCTGGCAGAGAGCTGGATGAGGAGATCAATTCTGTTCTCATACCAAAATCCACCTCCCAGCCTATCTAAAGCTCACCAATTAAAAACACTGTGTCTCTTTGTTAATTTGTATAAAAACTGAAGAGAAAACCAAGGTTATGTATCACGCAGTTTCTTAGCTGGGAGCAATGACCTCCTGTAGTCTCTGCTGCCGGCTTAGCAACTCATCAGAGCCAAGAAATACTTCGGCAAGTAAAAAAAGAATAAATATCGCTTTAACAATTCAGTGTTTCTACAAATGAAACAAATATGCACAGGGCCATGTTAGCTATTTCCACCGAGTTCCAGACTAAGTTAAGATAACCAGCTGCGGGCTGTAGCTTCATATTTAATGGACAGATGCGAGAGCGGTATCAGTCTTATACAAGAAGTTGACAAAGCGTGTACATCCAACACGAAAATTCCAAGTGAAAAATAGAAAAATAGGGTCTGCACCAAAACATAATGCTCCCGTGAACATCTATTGCCTCCATGTGATGTTGCTGGCACAGACCCTTCCTGTGCCAGCAATGGAGTACAGAAGGGGTCACCTGACAGGTCACCTGATGGGTCATGTGACCACAAGACTGAAATAAGTGAAGTAATGAATTCAATTCTGACCATACCTCACCTAGTGGTGTCAATATTCTCATCTAACTTTCATGTGTTTACTGAAACCAACTCAAACCACCTTTATTTATAAAGCACACTTTAAAAAACGATGGTTGACCAAAGTGCACAATAAAATAATGTAAATAAAAATAGAGAAAAATGCTCAGGGTAAAAAAATGTTGAGATTATATAACAATTCTATCCCATACAGGAATAAATAGACAGAAGAACACCTGGAAAATATAGAGTAAAAACAAAGCAAAACAAAACAGCATTTGCTAGCTGTCATTGGCTGTAGCTAGCCACCACATATATTCACCTCTTCTGTGAGTAGAGGTTTTGTTTTGTACCAAACCGGAGGTGATTGTGGAAAGACAAACAAGTGAAGTGTGTCTTACGATGAGTTATTAAGGCAGCTAAGCTCGTTATAGTTTCGTTAAAAGAGATATACTTGAATTCAGAGGGTGTACAGTTGTATTTTTCTAGTAAGGAAAAGAGAAGTGGGTGTATTTCATTTCTTGACATTTTATGAGTTTATCTTGTTCCTTTACTATGCTGCACAGCTCACATACATTGGACATGGGGCTAATGGGAGCCTGCTGATTAGCGCCTCATGCCGTACAAATTGATATTACAAGACAGGTCGGGCTGGCACTAGCTCGTTAGCATGTTAACATCAGTAGACATCTGTGCAACAAAACACAAAAGTCATATTTTTGAGCGTCTTAAATTAAAATTCTGGCCATATCTAACAAATTGTCCCTTTAAGTACACTTGAGAAATGGAATTTAGATAGTTTTAGACGGACCTCAGTGGCTATTTTCAGAGTGATATATTAATGAGAGACCTTGTCAACAGCATCTTAAGCAATGCTGGTGAACACATTGAAAGGTGAAAAGACCAGTGTAGTAGATAGGCCATATGTCATAAACTCAATTGAAATTCCACCTGGCCAACGAATGTCTCACCCTTTAAAGAAAATCTTTACATGGAACAGCGTGATACAAAGATAATGATGTATTTCAGTCTTGCAGAAAGAGCAATATTGCAAATGAATGGGTGAGCTGCAATGAATAACGAGATAACCTGCCTATTAAAGATAAAGGGGAGGTGTCGAGGTCATCAGCTTCGGAGCAGCCGCTGCTAGATGGCAGTTCAATTTAAGAGGGGGTGGGCCCTCCTTTGAGAGTTTTGTAATTAATCAAAGTCCCTCTTTTAAACTCAACTATTTCACGTTCAATTTTATCTGCTCGTCTCCCACGTGCAAAGCCCTTGTGTGATGTGAGCCCATATCTTAATTACTCTCAGATCACTGATACCCCCCCACACACACTGGCGGTATCTCTCGAAGAGACAGAAAATCATTTTACAGCTGAGCAGATAAGTCCCCGTGCTCCCTTTAACAGCCCCCCTAGCCAAAGCACATCTGACAGTGTTGTAATGACAGACAGGCAGCGAAGGCCCTTGTTCCGATAATTCCTCGGCTACATACTAGTAATGAGCCCCCCACACCCGTGATGGATTTCAAAATGAGCCGCTGCAAAAATATTATAATTTCAAAGCAGACATACATCGTTAATATGTTATTAATGGCAATGGCTGCTGGAAGTGGCCCCGCCGCTGTATAAGTTTTTCAAGTTGAGTGAAGGATCATTATCGACTGTGTGTTTGGGTATGTGCATTCGGGAGCATTCACTGGAGATGTGTCCTGCTTTGTTACTGACCTATACTAAGGCCGCTAATCACTGCGTCTAATTTGGTGTCATGTTCTACTTAATGCAACGTTTGATCGCTTTGGGTTGCCAGCAACAACAAAAAAACAGTGGAGTCACACTCCATGTTTTTTTTTTCCTCCGTGTCAAGTGCAGATCAGTCACCCGAAGCGCTCAAGATTTTTTTTTCTCCTCTACCTCTTTGTTCTGTTGTTCTGCTGCTGTGATGCACTCAGCTCCCTTTAAAATGATCAGAGGAACACTGCTGAAATGTGATCCACGAAAACTTTTAATGTATGTTTTCATGGATAATTAAAGATCTGTGCGCCTGCGAGGAGCAGATGCAGAGGCAGTAAAAAAGAAAAAAAAAAGTGATTGCAAAGGTTTGTGTTAGAAACTCATGAATATCTGAATGAGGAAAAAGTTTGGACAGGGAGAGTTATTGAAATTCCACAAAAACACTGTCAGAAGTGGAGTCCTGCTCACATTACACAGTGAAGTGCCTGGAGCTGCTTGTCAGATATCATGATGGCGAGTAGTGCACGCGGGCTGTAGAATGGATCCAGCATGTCTTTTGATGTTAAAATAATTATAAATCCTTTGCGCTATAAATAAACCTGCCACAATAAAGTGCAGTATTTTTGATATGCTAAGCCAGGGGTGTCTTTATCTGCAGAGGGAGGAGAAGGCCAGAGGGCGATGCCGGGGCTTTGAGCATAGCTCAGGGGCTATGCTGACAACACAAACATGCGGTTAAATTAAACAAGAGACTGAAATAAACACAAGGTGAGCGACCCCGGCTGAACTGCCGATATTAAATAAATTCCGACTTTCTGATCTGCCTGAGCAGACACAGCAACATAAAAGCAATTCCATTCCACTGTGCCTTGGTGTGCCTTCTGTGTAAATTAGAGCAGTAAAACCACATTTTATTACAATTTAAGGTTCTCGTTATGCTCGGGCTTACCACCGCAAAGTGTAAACATCGTTAGAGAAACTATTACTGCATAAAGCAACTCAAATATTCACCTGCAGTGGTTCGGTTTCTTTTTTTCCCACTGGCTGATGAATCAGCAAGCAGTTGTCTAATCACCTCCTTTCACTCTTTCAGCTTGTTACTGGCTAATCATGCTCATTTAAATGGCTCACATGTGTAATTACCGCCGTCAAGCAGTCCCAGACCCAACAGGTCAGCTTGCTTAGAGGGCCAGGCCTATTATGGAGACGTTAAGTTATGATCACAGCTGTAGGCCAGCTGTAGTAATACAACCCCGGGGAACAAACGTCAGCCCTTCTCATTGGGAAAATAAAGTGTTTGTGTAACATAGAGCAAGGTATGTGTGGTGTGTGGCTTCGATTAGCATAAATGACCATAAGTCATTTATGGCTCATCAGTGGCTGTTGTTTTCCAATCAGACCATTTCAGTGAAACTCAGCAGACCCTAATGATGAGTACAGTGACTTTGTGCTTGTGTTTCTCTAACAGCTTTGAAAAAAAAAAAACCTAATTGTGTTGGTGAAAGCTAATGACGGCCATGATGAAGCAAAGCTCATGCAGTTGACTGTTAGTGTTTGTTTGGTTTTTTTTTGTTTTTTTTAAAGGCTGCGGTGAGCAACAGAGAAGAGAGGGAGGCGGGACAGAGTTTGTCACGTTCCGGGAAGTGTCTTTACTAACCGCACACACCAAAAACAAAAAAACACAAAAAAAAATGGTACTCATTTAGGATGCGGAGAGTGCAGTGACACTCAGAGGATTAGCCACAGCGTTTTCCATAAACATAAGCGCTCTCAGGACACCTTCAAGTCTTTCTCACTTTCCCTTCAACTCCCTCTTTCTTCCTCTCACTTTTTCTTCTACTCCACCGCCACGCTCCCAGGAGGCGAAGGAAATAAGCCCTCGCTCTCCCAACCGCTGGGAGAGAGGAAGAAGAGGAAGTGAGAACAGGGCGAAACATAAATTCACAAGGTGTTTTTCACTAAGATGTGTGTGTGCCCGCCGCATGGGTGTGGGGATACACAGACAGACATCTGGGGATGTCATGGTTCCTGCGGGCTATAAACCAATGCTAAAAAAGCAGTGCAGATCCGCAGCTGAATTGAACCAGTGTTATGGCTGGTTTATGGACTGTGCCCATCCAATCAGCGCTCTAATTAAGCAAGAGCAGTGGGAATGGAGCGAGCGTAGCACCTCATAGCCCTCAAGATTATTTTGCTGTTTACTAGAGCCAAGAAGACTTTGCACCGTGTGGCTGCCGCAGCGCCATGTTGACACGGCTGTTTTATTATGAGCAAATACAGTTTTTTTTTTTTCTCTCCTGCACCTCCTCTGCTTAAAAGAGTCTCGGCGAGGCAGACCCAGGAGGCTGTACCTTCTATTCCATTTCCATTTGAAAAACAGTGCAGTGGAAATGACAAATGTGTGAGGCCTATTGAGGAGCCTTCAGGGCAGTAATGTAAATAACAGAAATTAATCATCTTCTCCAAAGAGGGGGAAACACGCCTCACAGTCACAACAAAGGTCACAAATCCGGCCTACGCCTTCACATCTTCCAAACAAGAAATGACAGACTTCTGACACGCCACTAATGTCTGACTGTGTGGTCCGTGCCTCACTGTGCGCGTGTGTGTTTGTGTGTGTGTGTGTGTGCCTACGCGTGTTTAACGGCGCATGTGTTTTTCACGTCTGCGCACGAGCGCATGCGGGCGTCTCTCCGCGAGAGCAGTTTTTCTTTTTTTGTGCATTCCTGAATCAGCCCTTTGAATTCCTTTGCTTTATTTGTTTACGAGTGTGAGGTGGCGTGTGTAAGTCCGCATTGCACGTGTGCGTGCACGCCTCCATTGTCTGTTTGAGTGAGTGTTTGCTCGCAGATTCGCGGGATACCTTTTTTTTTCTTTTCTTTTCTGAGGCTGAACCATCTACTTTTAGCTGACAGCAAATAGTTGAGCAGAACCAATTTAATCTTGTTTTTCAGCCCAGGATGACATACGGGAGAATAAAGCACTGAAGCTTGTCCTAACTCCTGGTGGAGGCAGCCACCACGGGCAGCTGTACACTGAGGAATAGATGGTAATTGCAATGTGTTGATTTGAACTTTATAGGCATCATGGGAAGCTATGGCAACACGGTGTGGTATTGCCATGCACGGGGTTAGAGACATACTGCAACCCTCTCATAGCTAGTCTAACAGCTTCCAGGGAAACTAATTTGCAGCCCGGGAAAATACTACCTGACAGATCGATTCACCAGTTGTACCCACAATTAATGGACGATTCACTCTCACGGAGAAAAGAAAAAGAATCCTCTGGGTTGCTTTGGCACAGGAGAGAGGGAGCACAAATGTTGCTCTCCCACATCTCATAAATGTCACAATTAAAACCAACCACAAGCTCTGTGTACATTACAATGCCTCTCGGGGGACAGCTTGACATTTGGACAATCATGTTGAGTTTCTCATCACGAAAAAAAGAAGCCGGATTTTATGTACCCTGAAGCTTGCGCATTGCAGCATTATTGGACTCATTTGGAAGAGAAAGAGGTAATTGCATCGGAAATAAAGCAAAGGCACAATGCTGCACGTATATTCATAGCGGCAAGCGCCACCGAAATAGGCTTTCTCAATGACGGCGATCTATACATAGAGCTGGTCTGAGCTGAAGTGTTGCTGGTGGAGAGCACACACCAGCTGTCAGTGTGGGGAAAGAGAAGAAAATAGCTTTCATCACCGAGGGGAGAGGACTGTCGGGCCGCGGGGAAGCAGAGACTGAATCAGTCATACATTTTCAAATAAATCCACGTGGGTAAACCAGAATTTTGACTGCAGGAATCCAGAGTAGAACGTAACCGAAGTGCTCATCCTCCCCAGAGAATTGGCAGATGTACGGAGGGAAGCTACAAACGGCAAATTCATTTCAGCTCCCAGAACTCTGCAGAGTCCAAACCAGATTAACTTAGCTTTGCACCATGCCGTCGATGAAAATTTAAAGGAAAGGCCTCCTGATTGTTTTACGTAACACCGGGGCGGGTGTGAATGAACTTGCGTTGACTCCATCTAGACTTCCTTCCGTTTCCGAGTGGCTGCAACTGGGTAGCTTAATCGCGGCCCCTGTTGCTTATGTTTTTGTTGATGGACAAAATTATGGGATTTGACTAAGAGGATTAAAATGACAGCAGTTAATGAGACACAGCTGGGACTGGATCACAACAGACAAAATTGTAACCCCCCTCGCCCCGTCGGAGTTACAAATCCATAAACACATAAACAGACAGCGCACGCACACATGGGCATACACATCGCACACAAGCACATATGGTTCCCCCTCGCTTTGCCTTTCTTTTTTCTCTCTAACTCACACCTACAGGCCAAGAGACAAGCTGCGGCTCACTTCAATATAATGCTCAACACGCAGGGTTTTATTATCCCATTCAAGTGAACCAGATTAATTTGTGTTCTTTTCTGCTGGATTTGAAATGTTTAGCCAACAGGACACACTGGGAATAATAGCATAATTGTAAGCTCCTTCTAACCCCCTTCCACCCATAAACGCTGGTTAAAAGGGAAAGAGCCAATATATGCACATGACAATGAGGCGTCCGATGTTGTAAATGAAATTCAAGGCTGATCCTCATCACATTACCTCCTTGATCCATACTATTGTGTCGGCTACCGTGACAGGACAAACAGGACCTGCTGGCATCTGTAAGACATGATATGACAACACCTCATCACCGCAGTCTGACATTGAAATAATATGAAACTGATGAGGGTTTTTTTTTTGCATTTTGCATTGCAGCAGAACAAGTTTTTATCACAACGCTGACACTAACACATTTGAAGTTGTCCAACAGAGAAAAACATACAGTAGAACGTGCAGAAGTTATGCCCCTAGCGTTTCCAAGTGGTATCGCTGGCGGTGCAGCTGTTGCGAAAGACAACTGGAATCTGTTTCCATTTTCCCTCACAGTTGCAGATAACAACAACACGGGACAAAACTTGAGTTTATTGAATCATTTAGTCTATAATAGAAATCTGAAAGCAGTCAGAATTGGTTCCAGGCTGCCAACCAGAGTGGATCGCCAGTTAATCTTTCTTTCCCGGGGAGATTACGTGCCCGGTGGCAAAATGTATAGTGAGCGCAGGGTTTATAGGGAACCATATAAAGCCGTGGCTGTATCCATCAACATTTTCTTCACAATGATACATTAAAGCAGAAAATGTGTTTATTCCCAGTTTATTGGCGAGAGACAGATACATTTTTTATGTATCATATGATGTTTGTCAATTTAAAAGATTGTTGTTCACCTTGAGATGGTCAAAGACAGACCCAACGGACTCATAAGTGACGTCTTGTTCAAGCTGCTGTGAGCGATGCCGTCGTGTCGGCTACCTTCCTGTCCCCTTTACCACAATTGCGCTCTCTTGTTTTTCTTTCTTTGCCTCTTTGTTTTCCAAAGCATTTTTCTTCACTTAGCGTGTTTGGTAGTGTAAGCTGTCACCTGAAGCGCTACAATTGGTAGTTTACCCAGTTCCTCCGTAGCCAGTAAACAGGAGGATCCTGTTGAGGAGCAGACAGGAGCGTCTCTTTGCAGAGTTCTCCGTCCTGATTGGAAAAAGTTGGCAGGGATACCAGAAAATGTCTTTTCTCTTTTACTGCACGCGGAGGAGAGACATGGGTTACTGACAAAGCACTTTGTAATAGGGATTGCTGTTGCAATACAGAGCTATTTAACTTTTATTTCAGTAAGAAAATGACACTTCAGCAGCTTTAACACTCACCAAAACCCAAATTTGAAACCTTGTAGAGCCAGTCACGCATATTAGCTAGCTCACAAAACTGACTGACATTGCTTTTTCCTCGAAACTGCAGCTGTTAATTTGGCTAGACTTGTTGCGACTTTCACCTTTTAAGCACTTTTTCTTTGCCATTTGACAGCCAAGTTGGTGTTAGTAAAAAATTGAGCGAGGCGATGTAGTCACCGAGCAGCTTAACAAGGAACTAAATGATACTTTACCATCTTTACGACAAACTGCAGCTCTCTCGACTTGAACAATTATCTTTTAAATTGATGAAAATCATATGTGTCATTTATGTCACAATTCAAACAGGATCTAAAAATCATTTGTCTTTGGAAATAAGGTAACACAGTTGTCCACAAAAAGGGACGGGACTTCGCTTCATCTTTTCTCTCTCTCTTTAAGCCCCGCTTTGGTCTCCACCAGCTCTGGTGCAAAAATATCAGGCTCTTTAGCCACTAAATGCTCCACTTCCATCTCCAGTTAGCTGCGGCTTTTTCCTGGCAGTCATTTGGTGCCGGGCAGAAATCAAGAGGAAGCAGGAAGATTGGTGCAGTAAAACCAAAACGGTAAGCTGAAAGCTTCAAAAGCTGCAGGAAACTGACTTGTCTCTGAGGGATGTCTTTCACATGACATGTAATCATCTGACCCATTGTTCATTACTGCAGCTTTTAAGACACAATTCATGATCCAAAAGTATCCAACAAATTATTTGTTTTTCCTAATTTTGTTAAAATCATCTGTTCTTATAATTAATATGTTAAGTTTTTTTGAAATGACAGACTGTGTCTTTAATGATTTTTTTATGGGCACAGCATCATCTCATATCTTCTATGTAAATGTCACCGTGTGATATTTAATGCAGTTACTGTAGTGTGCTGTAAATGGATCAGCGCTCGCTCTCACGAAATGATCATGATGATAATTTCCTGCGGTGATCACTGTCACGATCAGTTCTGTCACCAGATCTGCCGTCCAATCTTTCCAATAAGAAAAACTTTCCATCCTCCCGCCTTAATTTTCCAGCAATGAGCAATGACAAGTCTACTGTATATATCTCTCGTGGTGATGTGGGATGTCCGACGTACATAAAATGTTAATGACATTCCTGGACATCATGTCCACGTGAGCAGCCTGCAGCAAACCCACACGCACTAAAGACAACATGCTTAATTAAATTCATGGGGAACAAGATGGGCTTGCATGACACTAATGTGTCCTGAACCTACATGATAATGTAATATGCATGTTAATAAAGAGGCATCTAGTTTAAAGATTCTAAATAATGTAAGCAACACATTATTAATCATGGCTGAGAGCACGTCTAGAAGACAAAGTGCCTGCAACGCACGCATTTTAAAGCAATCCCGATGATGTGTGTGTGTGTGTGTGTGTGTGTATGTGTGTGTCCATCAGTGTGGGCGTTTTAATCTATGTACACCTTGCGACTTTAGCACGCAGCGATGATGCATTGTATTACATTTTCTCATGCAGCAGTCAAAAATGACATTCCCAGCAACAACTTGCTGCGGCACATTTATTGTGATTCCTCTCATCTTTCAGTCTCACAGACAACCCGGTGTTAGGTTGGTTCATTCAAAAAGGGGGGTGGGGGGTATGTATAATAATCAAACTTTGATAGAACTAGCTGTGGCTTACCCAGAGATGGGTGCATTAAAGTGAGTCCTGCTAGCTGGATAGAAAGGACAAAAATGCAGAGAAGGATTGGAAATCAGAGGGAGATCACAGCAGCAAGGCTGCAGCTGTGAATTTCGCCATTACATGGTGCGATGCAGGCTGAGGAGAAAGCTAGCAAGATCATAGGGATAACCCATCCGTCCGCAGTTTTCCAACAGCCAAGCCTGCATGACGGACACGACTTCTCCACATGCAATGCTGCCTGCTTGTGCTAAGATTCAACAATTAAGTCTGCCACTTGTTTTGACTGTAAACGGTCAATCTGCTCCAATATTTGGAAAAAATATCGGCCATTCAAAGCTCAAGGGCCACAGCATTATTTAGCTTGGCCTGATGCTGTGATGAATTAGTGAATTTCTGTGAGTGTGCTCTGAATTCCATTATGCTAATGCTACCAGACGGCCCATCTGCAAGGAGTGTCAAATATTGTGTATTTCTGTTCCACCGTGCTATTTCTACCCGGTGGAACATAGATTTAAGCACCTGTGCACATATTTTTATTAAACATGATTTCGTAGAAGCACTGTGGCCATGACTGAAGAAAAATTCTTTAGCAGGAATTGGCACGCTCACTGAAATGTTGAAAGCAGTGCAGGTGGTGCCCAATGACCCACAGGCTTCTATCATCTCTGGGTTAAAAGCTGATTGAGACCAATGACTTTGACTCTTACAGTAAGAGGGAACAAAAAGTTATGCTCCCATTTCAAATCAGCCCGAGTTTCAGCCCATACACAGGACATGCTTCAGTGATCTGAGAAATTACAGGATACCACCCCTTCCAATTTCGCCATCACTGGACCAGACTGTTGCAGGCTTTTGAAACAATTACCCCAAGGGGACCAGAGTAACCTTGTTTATAGCTCATTGAGCATCCACAGTTCCAATTTAGCACAGGTAATTACTACATCGTTATCTTCTCCTAAATCTTCACCGAAGGTGTTATCACAAAACACTACCTTTGGCTCAGCTGTTTGCCTTTTGGACATTGATCGAAATAAACACAGCATCAGTATGCCCATGCATTTTCTTGGACGGGCTTATGTTCGTTCTCCAGGTGTCGGTGACCCAGCACAGCCTGCTCACCCAGAACACATTAGTCACACTAACACACATCTGTCGCATCGGTCCAACCCACTCCATCACAGCCGTGGCTGGTCTCTCTCCTTGAATGTCCCGCCCTGCTCGGAGAGGACAAACAAATCTTCTGATTTGCCTCTAATCTGCAGTCTACCCTCAGCGTGGGCCACCGTCAGCCCTACACATCAAGGACAAGCTCTCCGCAGGGGGGCTATCCATTAGCCCAGCATCCTGCTTCTTCCATAGTGTGATAGGGACAGGGCAGAGGGATACGCTCCAATTAGAGATGGAGACATGGGGACTTTGCCCCTGACACGTCCCTGCTGCTCCACAAAAGAAGTGTGAGCACACCTTTCTCATATAAAAGAAAGGCTTTCCTTCCTGTCATTCCTCCTGCCTCGGGCTGTTGCTGTTCATTCACCTCATGAAGCCAAACCATTTCGCTTCATGCTGTTTCTTTGCTTGTGCGGTGCTGCCTGTGTGTGTGCGCCTCAAAGTATGAATTGCAGGTCAAGCTTATGTGTGTGTGTGCACTGTATGGATATCTCTGGAAGGAAAATGTGTGTTCGGGGCAGCCTTTGGCATGCATCTCTTGTCCGAGGCTCCCATCAACGAGAAATCCACCCCCCTATATAGTGCAGCATGTTCAGTTTGCCTGTACTGGGTTGAGATAGGTTGGACCAGCTTCATGCTTCATCCATTTGCATGCTGCATGAACACAATCTGCTGACGCCCAGTGAGAACGCCTTCCATCCATTTGCATTGTTTTTTACGCTCCTATGTGAAGGGAAACAATTTGCGACCATAGGGCTTCTGATTTGTAATGAGGATTTGTGTACATGAGAGGTAAGAGACACAGGAGAAGGCATAGCAACAACACTGTCATATGAATATTTCATCTTTGTTCTATATGAATAAAACACAACATGGTCCAGATTCATCTACAGGACAGCATACCTTTCACTGTTCCCATGTGGATTTGTCCATTCTGAAGAGGGGAGCTGAGCACTCAGATATGAATGAGCCTCTCCATCATAAGACGCCGCCCATCGAATCCAAACTTCACCAGCGGCCTGCAAATGCAAGTGCAGCCTTCGACATAAACACAAAATCTAGCGTATTTGGTTGATTATGCAGTGTATCAACTATGCATGAAGCAATTACATGGCGGGGCCTTGGGGCTCGGATGGAAAGCAAGTGGATGAATTCCTACAACGTTCCCCTACTTCCACTCTCTCTACATGTCCATTCATTAATCCAGCCGGGCAGCCATTTGTTTGTGCAAACATTCGTTTAGCTGTTTGTTTGTCTGTTCGCTCAGCCGTGGAAGTTTTTCCTTTTTTTTTTTTCTTTCCTTCATCTGCTTCAAGAAAACCTCAGCATCTTGTGACCCAATCTATAGGGATTTCCATCTGAGTTAAAGAGACCAGCCGCACTGATAAATAAAAAGGTCAAAAGGTACACGAAGCAGGCCCGGGGACGTGGCCTGTGGTGACAGAAGAAGCGAGACGAGAAATAAACCACTGGATCTGAAGAGGCTTAGATTGATTGGAATTTAGAGAGAGGGAGGAAAAATTAAATTGGGGGATCGGCGGGAGGGAGGGAGGGAGGGATCAGAGTAGATGGAGAGAGAGTGAGAGGAGAGCAGGAGTCAGCATGATAGGGGAGAACCAGAGAATGAGATTTTTTGCCCTGAGAGCACCCACTTCAAAAGCTTTTTGGGGCATGCCTTTACACAATTTTACTCTTAACATAATCCAGATTTCTGAAAGAGAGAGAGAGAGCGCGTGTGCATGCGAGAGGGAGGATGGGGATGAGAGAGATGTAAAAAGAGACAGAACACCCTCCCCCCTCCTCCATTGATTAGAACAGAATTAATAAGTCATCACCCGTTTCACTAAGTCCAACATTTATGATTGCTTTGAAGGTTAAGCCGTACAACCACATTAGCATGTTGTAAATGAATTTGGAGCGGCGATTGATTCATGTGCAGTGTGTGTTTTTCTACGTCGTCTCGTGTGCACTTTTGCTTGTTTGTTTCTGTGATTGTGTGTGTGTCTGTGTCTGTGTCTGTGCGCCTGTCTGTCTCCCTTTCTTCCATCTGGATTCTTTTAATCCTATTCTCTTCCTATAATCCATCCTTCTCTCTCTCTTCCTCCCACACTCTCTTTGCCCTCTCCTCCCCCCCTCTTCTCTGTTTCTCCCCCACCCCTCTCCCTTTCCCTCTCCCTCTCCCTCTGCTTGCTTGATCGCTGCTGTCTGCATGGCAAGAGGAGCTGTATCTTCCGCACGGCTGTGATTCACTTGGCAGCCGCTCCAGATAAACATGTTGTGGTGGACAGACGCCTGGGTCCCGGTCCGGAGGAGCAGGACAGGGGGGACGACAGACTGACGTGGGTGGGCCCTGCCCTGGTCCCAACGTCAGCACGGGCAACAGCGGGCAGCGCCAGCCACTTGTCCAGATGGTCCGGAGTCGAGCTCTCGCCACTGTTCATCAAACGCACCCGCTCCCTCTGTCTTGCCTCGCCATGGCCCCCAGCATCATGTCACAGTGGAACCAGAGAAAATTAGCACCTAATTATAGGCTCCTCTCTGTGAAGAATGGTACTGGTGCTGCTGGTGTGTGTCAGCTTGTGGAGGCTGGGTGGTTGACTCACTGTGGGACCAAGTCCTGCAGACCACGCAGAGGACACAGGAGGCACACACTCGGGCCACGGAGGAGACACAAGTGGTTGCACACACATATGCATGGGAACACACACATGGAAAAGGCAGAACCTCCCGTCTTTCTGGTTGATTTGTGCCTCAGCGGGGTCTGGCCCCCCTCCCCACCCGTGAGGATGCCACAACAGAAACCACTTGTGTTCCATCTCTGATCCAACAGGATTAATTACACACACAATGGAAGCTGATGCCTCTGGTTTCTCCGCTCTGTGGGCTCCCTCGTGTAAAGGATGGTGTAGTTAATCTTCACTGGGAACAATGGAGATTTTGTTCTGGTGTATGGTTGAGACGTAGCTACAGGGGAGAGTTTGACTATGCTGCCATCTTGTGATTGCATCTGGACAAGAACAGGATGCAAATGAGAGGACCGGGAGAAACTCTCGGACTGGTTCATCAATGCAATACAAATGAGCGATGATGCCGAGGATAAATAAAAAGGGCTAAAGGAGATTTACCATCACAAGAACCCCAGATGCGAAGCAAAATATTAAAAGCCATGAAATCTAACTATCTGAGATGGTAGCACGAGATCAGACACGACCAGCTGTGAGCATCTGTGATCAAGAGAAAATATCCTGACAGCTGCTCAGACAGAAGAACCAGCAGTGGTCTGAAAATAGCTGCATGATGAAACTATTAAAATCCTCAAAAGTAAGAAATGCCTCCTGTTGAATTAGCGAACGGTCCGCCACAGCTGCGAGAAATCAAATAAATTCAATCACTTTCGTCTGGAAAGTTAGCCATTAAATCTTTATTAGGTCTGCAAAGACTTACCAAAAATAGGTTAATATAACAAAAAAAAAGTCAATTTCTCATCCTTAAACCATACAAAACCATATTGCATCACACTTAAATACTGCTGAATACTCCCGACATCTCTTGACATTCATGTATTACACCATTCGTTTACAACACGACAGAACAGAGAGAGGAAATTTCATGGGACTCATAAAAACCACACTGTTGCCTTGACATCATTCTGGATGTGGATGCAATTTCTGGAGTTAATACAAAACTTTTTGGCACGGGATAGACGTCTTCAAGAAAACTGTAAGCAAATGTCCTCGCAGGCTTTTTTAGTGCACGTTGAGTATATTGTAATCCGCTGAAGGGCGAAGAGCAAAGGAAAGGAAGTACTGGGGAGTTGGGTTGGTGCTGGGTGGATGGAGGAGAGGGGGAGCTGGGGGGTGTGGAGGCGCGTCGGTGCAGTTTATTTTTAAGGCGCAACCACTTTGTAAGGGCTCCCGGGGATGTTGTCGTCGCCCCATTTGACGATGATGGTGTAGCTGCCCTTGTCTTTGACGGCGTAGGTGACGTTGTAGAGCTTTTGGCCCATGTGCTTGACATACACCTCCTCGCAGGGAGCATGGGGTCCGTGCACGCCCACCATCAGCATGTTGGTACCTGGACGGAGCAGTAGGAGATGATTAATGATCGTGGTCCGTTGTTTGTTTATGTTACAGGACTTCACAGTCAAGCGTCCACAGGCTCAAATACCATCAATAAAAAAGTGATAAATACATGTAAATTGCTACAACTGTTGCCTGGAGCCCTTCTAAAGCTGCAGCGTATACAACAGGTTTTTTAATCTCACTCATTTAACACATTTTCAGCTAAATCAGCCACCTGTTTTCGGTTTTAAAAAGCCTAGATCAAACATGTGCTACCTGCACAGCACCAAAATCCAAACTACGCCAAGTTAACGACGAACACAAGGGAAGCATTGAGCTGCTAAAGAGCCAGATATTTCCCTCAGGAGTTGGTGGAGGCTGGACTCCGAACGAATGCTAATGCTCTTCAGTGTTTACTGAATGTGTAAACTCGCCCATTGTTTGCTAACACATTCACCACAACAACTTTATGGGGTGATAACATATGAGTGTTGTGTTTACAGCTTGTTCCTTCTGCCCACAAGTGGACAAAAAAAAAAAATCAATATTACTTTAATCTGTAGTGTCTGTAGAAGCAGAGTGTGTTTGATTTGTGTTTTTACTGCATGAATATAAGGTTTGTCTGTGTCTTTGTGCCTGTGGTCACCTCACCTGCTTTGCTGCAGTCGACTGTGAAGTTGTTTTTCTGCCCGACCAGAGCCTTGGACAGCCCCGTTCCGCGACAAACCACCTTACTGGCGTCAGAAGTCAGCTTCGTTGAGGTGGTGGAAGAGGAGGAGCTGTAGGCGCCGCCAACTTTGGAGGTCTTGGTAACCGTTTCGACCAAGACCGAGGAGGTCTCGTGGAGGCTGTGTCCCCCTGACAGCCGGGCTCCTGTCGGGGAGGGCGGGAGCAGAAAAGAGAGAGAGAGGTTATTTGATGTTATCACCGCTCAGTCCAGACATTATATAACGCACTCAGTATTGACGAAGCAAACATGCTGCTGCTCGTGGGGAGAGTTTACATCTACAAAAAAAAACAGGACAACTTAGTGGAGTATTGAAAAGACTTCATACCACTTTCAAATAAAGGCAACTCCCAGGCCTAAAGAATTTTTATGCTAAATGGATGACAAATGAGTCTGTATGCACCGAGTAGTGACAGGCGTATATAAGTGTAGATCTTGAGGAAGACAGCTTTTTATATAAGATGTACACTTAACAGCATGAGGGAACATGACATAACATTTCCCTGACTTTTTCAGAGGAACATTTGTTTCACAACTGAGACATTTGTCATCTGAAAACCACAGATCAGATGGGAGAGTGACTGTCAAGCAGACCTGTGATTTTAGCTTTGAACGGGCTGCCCACGATGTGCTGCGGCCCTCCGTATTTAATGGTGATGAGATAGTTGCCAGGTGCCATGGGTGTGTAGGTGATCTTGTAGCCTTCGGGACACTCCCGACAGTCCATCTTGACCTTGGACGGCCCGTCGATGTTGACCGATAGCGTGGCGGAGCCCGCATTGCAGGTGTTGATCACGAACTCTGAGGATACGCCTGGAAGACAGAGAGCAATGCAGACATGTATTTTATTTTTTTAAAACAAGCCCAATTATCAGAAAATGTGGTACATATATTTGTAGCTGTGGCGGTGATATCTACCTGTAGTTCCTCCCTGCAGTCCAGGGCCGTGTGCTGTCACCATGCCGGGGTCTCCAATCAGCCCCGGGTCTCCCACTCGCACGTTGAAGGGGCTTCCAGGAATGTGGCATCCATTGAACTTGACATCTATGGAGTGAACTCCATTTTCCCGTGGAATGAAGCGGATTGCGTTCTTGTCTGAAAAACAACACGAGTGGAGCTGTTACTGATCTGTTTCCCATAAATAATGCCTACAGAGCTGAATCCCCTGTCTTCTGACGTCTGCTTTGTACTACAAAGTCAGGTCGGTGCGTACCGCTGTCAAGCTCAGTGACATAGCATTCCTCAGAGGAGCCAGAGGGGGTGTGAACTTTGGCGTCAACCACACCTCGAGCCCCGTTTCGCTGCACCATGAAGGACGCCTCATGGTTTACCTTCAAGTCTTTCTCCTACAAAAGAAAGAAGAATATAATCAGGATACATGCGTGTGTGTGTGTGTGTGTGTGTGTGTGTGTGTGCCCCCACCTCGAGGGACACAAAGTGTGTGACTCATTCCTGGACAAGAATAGATTGAGCGGTTGGGTATGAGAGGCAGAGAAGGTCAGAGTTTACAGCGAGGCGTTTAGTGTTTTTTACCCCACGGGCGGACGAGCAGTCCTCGCAGACAGAAGAGGCAGCGCGACATTTTAAACGTTGGCCTGATATTGCACTTTACCTGGCTTCTCGTGCTGGAGAGGCGCTTTGAAGTGTCATTTTGAGTTAACTAAAAATACATGTCTGTAGCATTGTTGGGTGGCAGTTGTAATGGAAACTGTGAAAGCAAATGTAACAAGCATGTGTGAAGCGAGGAGACCAATATTGTGAGCTGTCACAGGTTATCTTCAAAAGAGTCTTTATCTCCCGCGCGCTCTGCTCTCTGTCTGTGCTTTCTTCCTCTCAGACAGAAACACAATCGCACAGACGAGCCGACTGCCCACACATAGCACAGCTTGTGTTGCCCCATATTAGCAAGGGACAGTTAATCCAGCCCTTCATCACTGGCCAGCATCACAGTATTATAGTCGTGGATAATTCTCCAACACTGGCACTCAATTACACTTCAAGGGCAAAGTGCTATTAGACAGAAATATCTACAACCGCTCAAACATTATGCTACAGACAATCTGTTATCCAGACATTTCATGACTCCGCTTGTGAATGTTTTGTGCGAAAAAAAATTAACGTGGATTTTTCGACAACTCGAGTGCGCTCTCACCTGAAGGCTTGTGACAGTGAGCCTGCGGGCCTCGTCTGACAGTGTAGCAATTGGAACGATGAATGGGCTGTCAGGGATGTGCTCGTTGTTGAACTTGATTGACACCTCGTAGTCACCTGGGGAGGCAGACAGGTTGTTTTTTTTACCTTAGCCATCAAATGAACTGGAGGACGACTGGAAGAATTATTCTAAAAGTTTCGCAGCTCAAAGAGTTAAAAACATTCAAATGAGGAGAATTCTGCTACCTGGTTCTTTCACTATGTAGGAGACGCCGCAGGAACCGTCCTTCCTGTCCTCAAAGGAGATTTCAGCCTTGCTGGGGCCTTCTACAGCGATGGACAGACCGCCAGCACCTGCCTCTCTGGTCCAGATACTAAATTCAGCTACAGAGGGTGAAGGAAGAGGTTTCGACTTGAGGCCCATGAAACACTTTCAAAATAGCAGGAAACACAATTCTTTTCATGTTCACAGAGCTCACATACAGGGTGCTCCAGCCACGCCTCTCTCCAGGCCAGGTCCTCCAGCGCGGACCTTGTGCGCTCCTCCCTCCCCCATGGGCCCCACAGTAAACTGGAAGGGGCTGCCGGGGACGTGTTGGCCGCTGTACTTGACATTGACAGTGTGGGGTCCCATTTCCTGAGGGATGAAGCGCACGCTGTAGGTGCTGCTCCCTCCATCCACAATGTCAGCATCCAAGGTTTTCCCACTGGGGCTGGTCACCTGAGCCGTCATGGTCTGGGGGCCACTCTCAACTGGAGGAGGCGGAGCAGCACAGAGGATGTGTTTAGACACAACCTAGACATTTGCACATGATGTACGACTTTAACATTTCAAAATCTTAGATTTAATTTTCGACTCTCACCCTCAGGTCTGGCCGTGATGCCGGCGAAGCTGCTGAGGCTCTCTCTGCCCAGAAAGTCTCCAAAAACGTCCCTGAAGGGGCTTCCTCCTCCGCCCACCTGGGTGCTCTCCTCCACTCGCACCTCCCTCTTGGTCTCCCCACCTCGGCTTTTGCTGATTTCCGTGCGCTCCGTGCGAGTGTAGGTGTGGCTGCTGCGGGTGAACGTGCGGGTCAGCCTCTCCTGAGCTGAAACCATCTGGAACCAGTTTCCTACAGTGAGGATAAAGCAGCGAGAATACAAATGTGAGTGCACAGCGGGTTCATTTATTTTAAGCTGGTTGACCGCTGCCCTCTAAGCGCTTCTGGCCGGCTTCTGTACTCACCTGGGATTTTGAGGTTAAGGCCACAAGTGCTGCCCACTGAGGCAAGAGAAGAGGCCTGTCTCTTTCTAGTAATACTCTCCCTGATCCTTCCTTCTCCGGTCACTTTCACTGTGAAAGGACTTCCTGGAGGGCACAAACACATGTACAGTCAACAAGAAATACACGTTTCTTGTAAGATGTTTTTGTATTTTTGAAGTAAAAGAGTCGAACCTGGGATGTGCTTCTCAGCAAACTTGATATTAACAATGTAACTTCCAGGTTCCGTTGGACAGTAAGTAACTCTGCACGTCCCATCCTCCATGTCCTCACAGTTGATATCCACTTTGCTCGGACCCTCAATTGACAATGCTAGACCTCCATATCCTAGATGAGGAAGGGAAGTAGAAAGAAGTCAAAAAAACATATGTTGCCTGTGTATTTTGTCATACTGTCCTCGCCTTGAAGGTGAAAAACAATGTCTCTGAAAGCTTACCTGCATTCCTGGTATCCACAAAGAATTCAGCCATTTCAAAAGTGTGTGCCTCCAGCAGGCCTTTACCGAAAGCCTTCACTCTGCTGGCCTCGCCGATCTCCGACTGGCCGACCATGATTTTAAAAGGGCTGTTGGACACATGCATGCCATTCTTCCTCACACTCACTTCGTGCTCGCCAACCTCCTTCGGGGTGAAAGAGATACCTGTGCACATAAACGAGGGAACAAGGACAAAAAAAAAAATCAAGACACAAAAAAAGCCAGAAAACCTAGTTAAAAATGCATTAGGCGTATCCAGCCATGTCTTATCTATGTTCTGCTCTTCAGGTTATTTCACTGGCAGGTGGATATCTCACCGAGGTGTCTGTTGGGCAGTTTCTTGAGCAGGCAGGGCTCCTCGTTGCCTGATGGCGCTCTGATACTGGCAGTCAGGGAGCTCAGATCAGTCTCTGCGATCTTCAGGGACACGTCAGCCGCCGTGCCGACATTCAGTTGGGATGTCCTGGTTATGGAGTCGTCCCCTTCACATAAAAAAGGTGGTTTAGATGTTTGTCATGATTTATGTTGAACACACCCCACTATAAATAAATACGAATCAACAGTAAAATAACTCAGTCTGTGGGAGAAGTGATTTATTTCCTCACCAGTGATCTTAGCAGTAAAGGGACTGCCGGAAATGTGCTTGTTGTCAAACTTGACGATGATGTTGTAGTCTCCAGGAGCTGTGGGCATGTAGGACACGGTGCAGGTGCCGTCTTTGTTGTCTTTGCAGGTAATTTCGGCCTTAGAGGGACCTTCCACTGCCAGAGATAGCCCGCCTGAGAGGGAGTGAAAAAAAACAATCAGATTCTTATTTTTCTGCACTGTGGTGCTTCTAAGGGTCAACTGTGACTGAAAAAGTAAAGTATGGTACCTTCTCCTGCATTCTTGGTGACCACAGTGAAAGTGGCAGCCTTGTTGACCATGCCGTAACTCAAACCCGGTCCGTAGGCAGTAACCACTCCACTGTTTACAGCATCCACAAAGAACTGCAGGGGGCTTCCTGTTGAGGATATAATCATTGGAAGCAGCAAATGAGACTCAAAACTGTGTGAAGGATTGTTTTAAAGTGAGACATCGCTCAGATTTCATTACAGAAATAATATGAAAAAACATCTTAAAGCAGCTACAAGTAACTTAATAAAATTGGAAAATTGGAATGAGCACCACTGCATCCTCTGGTAAAAGCAAGATTAATATTATTTCTTCCAAACTACAAAGCTTCTTTACTTTCCAGGCTGTAAGATCCCTGATTTCATCATCACTGCTCTGTCATTTAAAAAAGATTGTATGACTTATCAACCTTAGATAAGTATGACTCCCACCCGTTGATAGGCATTAAGAATTATTGTGGTTTTCGTGTGCTTATGTAGGTTATGTTAAGGCACCGGTATCAAACTGAGACTGTTTCATGAACTGTTAAAAGTTCCTTGTAATACATAAATAAATCAAGGTTAATTTAAAAGAACTTGGCGCGTTTCTGACCTGGAATGTGGTTGGCCTCGTATTTGATGTCCATCTCGTGCAGGCCTCTCTCTGTGGGCTGGTACTTGATCGTGATGGTGCCGTCCTTATTGTCAGTGATATGTGGGCGGGCAGTCTTGCCTGAAGGCATCCGCACCTCACCTAGAAATGACAGCGTGTTGGTTAAATGTCAGCAACCTTAAAGAGATGTTTTGTGGGCGTGTGTGTGAGCTGTTTCTGTTTGAGTGGTTGTTTGTCACACCTGTGATTTCTCCTTGCTGCGGCGTGAAGGGGACGAGGAAGTTAACAGGACGGAAGAGAGGATCCACGGTATCGCGGGGAACAACTGGCTCATTTGAGGCCTGTCGATACCGAGAGAGAGAGAGAGAGAAAAGAAATGGTGTCAAAGAACTGGATGTCAGAACAAGAGTGCACCTGGCTGCTGCTTTTAAAATCTCCTTTCCTCACCATGACATGGAAGGGGCTTTTAGGGATGTTCTGTCCCCCGAAGCGGATAGTAATAACATATTTCCCAGGTTCAGGGGCTGTGTAGTAAATGTCAAAGGTCCCATCGCGATTCTCCACCACATCCATGTCCAGCTCCATCCCCTGTGGGGTCTGCACCTTACAGGTCACCTTGCCTTTCCCAGCAGCTTTGGCATCCACCGTGATAACTGTATCCTCAGAGGTCTGCAGCTTCTGTAGGCTTGCTGTTAAGGGCAAAGAGGGAATGAGGATGAAGTGCTGCATGAATGAAAGGATCATAAGATTTTCTAGAAATGTAGCTCAAAGCCTCGGTTACTCACACACTCCATGTCCTCCGATAGACACTGGAAAGGAAGAAAAACGCAGGGTTTAAATAAAAATATGCAAATTCTACAGCTAGACGACATTTTTTATTCATCAGAACAATGATGTTTTTCTCACCTGTGAGGCGACACTTGCTGGCGTCTCCTGTGGGAAGGGACTGGATGCGGTATGGGGAGTAAGGGATCTCATCTCCTCCATATTTAATAGTGATGGTGTAGGGGCCTGTAGAGTCAGGCACATAGGAGACAGTGTAGGTGCCGTCCCTGTTGTCCTGGATTGTTGCATTCTTTGGCTTTCCCTCTGGATCCTGTCGATACACAATATGGAGTTATTCTAGGTGTTGGCTCAGGGTTCAGAAATGACTGTGCAAAAGGAAGCTGAACCCACCAGAATCTGCACAGTGAGCAGTCCCTCTCCAGCATCGCGGGCATCGATGGTGAACTCAACAGGCAGGCTGGCAGACACACCTTTTGTGTCTAGACCGGGACCACTTGCGCGAACCTTACTGGCGTCATGCCCAGGCTGAGACATTACCTTGAATGGACTGTGGAAGAAGGAGAGAAATGTCAAGTGTAATTACTACACCCAGTCCGACAAAGGACAGAGATGGGAATAGGAAATCCGCTGAACTACACTTTTTCTCTTTATAATCCAGCCAGACAGAGCCGAACTTTAATTAAGACGTATCTGCACATACTGCCTGGCCTGGTGGGACTTTTCTGTACCTGTGTGGGACTTCCTGATCTGCATATTTGACATCGACAGTGTAAGGGCCATCCTGGGCTGGAGTGTAGTGCACTGTGTGGGTGCCATCTCCATTGTTCTTCACACCTACCGGCTCCACAGTACCTGGAAACGAGACAGTATGGAAATCATTATGTGACACCAACTTTCTCATAGATTTTCAGCTTAAAGTAGGCATGGCTTATAGGTTGTCATAGTTAAAGCAGCTATAACGAACATTCATTTTGCAGCAAGTGAAAGAAAGTATGTTGATACGATTTTTTTTTTTTATGACCTATCCAATCCGGATTGATTGGAATCCGACTCAGGCGTTCAGAATATCTATACTGTACTCCAAGTACCTTTAAACAGCATGTCCTCACCTGATGGTCCATACAGTTTGACGTCCAGCGGGGCCTGTCCAGCCTTTGTAGAGTCTACTGTGAACGTCTGAGGAACATGAGCTCTCACTCCGGCGCCCAAACCTGGACCTGAGCACTTCACCTTGCTGGGGTCCACAGGGTCCTTCACTGGCACACGGAAAGGACTGCCGGGGATTGGGTGACCTCCATAATTAATGTTGACATCGTAGTCTCCTGGAGTGAAGGGGATGTACTCCACGCTGCAGCTGCCGTCTTTGTTGTCCTTGCAGGATATTTTTGCCTCGGAGGCTCCCTCGATAGTCAGACCCAGACCTCCTGTACCAGCACCCCTGAGAGACAAATCAACACTTTTATTTATCTTATTGCACTTTTCTTGGGTTAAATTCCTTCCCTGTAAAACGTGATCCAACGGTACCTGGTCTCCACAGTGAAGCAGTTGGACTTGTTGGTAATTCCTCCCTCCAGACCTGGTCCAAAGGCACGGACCCGGGTGGGATCGCATCCCTCCACCACAGACACTCTGAAGGGACTCTTCGGCACAGGCGCGTCGTCAAACAGCACCTCAATCAGATGCATTCCTGCACGCGAACAGATACATCCGTTCTATCAGTCTGATGTCACACCTCTCTGCCTGAGCGTTCTCAAAGCGAGCAAATATTTTCTTTTATTGCCACTTGCTTTTAATTATGGGCCAGACAAATTCCCTTTTAGGGAGATAAACATCTGTTTATTTATAAAAGACGGCAACTAGAGTGCAGACGCTCTGGTGAACGTACAAGGCATTACATCTGTTCCCTATTCATTATTCTGTTACAACATTTTTCTGACAGAGCCCTCTCAGTAGGCCTATATGCCAGATTCCCAGCCGCACTGCTATGATATTAGAGCATGTCTGGTGGTGGAGAAGTGTGCTGTGATCTCTTTGCTTTGTGTTATAGGTCTCTATTAATATCCCCTGTCATTCCCCTGCTGTATAGCCGTGTGCAGGCAGCCTTCAGCACACATACCTGCCTGGTTAAGAGCTTCTGTTCCAGAGCACACTATTTATAAAACAGAGCCAGTCTGCCTCCCTGCTCTCTGCCCCTCACATCATTGCTCCACTGCATCATTCTGTATTTATACCCCCCCCCCCACTCTCTATCGCTCTCGTTCTTTCTTTTCCCACTCTCTAGCTTTATTCCCAAATGGTGCCCAGAACGAGCGCCTGCTAATGATTTCTCTGTCTGTGTGTATTCACTGTTTCAGACAGCCTCTATCTCTCTGCAGCAGGTAGGGTTTGTTGGTGCACTTCCATCAATGATGTTCGACGCCTTTTCTGATCCCGTAACTGTGTGAATTACCACCGTTCAATGAAATAATATAGTGTTTGTTCTCCTACCATCCTCGAATGCTGTGTACTCCACTCTGTAGGTGCCGTCTCCTTTGTCGGTGATGTAGGTGTCTGTGTTTGTGCCAGAGGGGTTGATGATGTGAGCCTTCACACGGTTTCCTCCAACCTTGTTGAGGGCGCGGGCATCAACAATGAAGTGGGTTGTGACTTCTCTGAGGACCCCTAGAAACAGAGAAGCCCCGCCAGGTGATTTGTTGCCAAAGAGAAACAAGACTGAGTAGGCTGTCATGTTAACACTAATGGGAGCTTTATAAACAAGTTAAAGCAAAGTGTACTTCATTATAGATGAATATGTCAATTATTTTGTCTTTAAAGGTGCAATATGTGAGAATTTTCATTCAAAACATTCAAAAATTAGCTAAAATTATAAACAGACTGTGAAGAAGCGACAGTGGTGACGTTAGATTTCTACTGCCAACCAATTGATAACCTAATTAATCAAAATCAAATCCTAACCCTATTGCAGTGCTAACTCATTTTAAGGTGAGGTTTTTGGTCTTGTTACCTCTGGGCTCAACTCCTGGCCCATAGACATGCACCCCACTGGTGTCCACAGACGGCTCCACCTGCAGGACCTTGGGAAACTGAGGAATCATATGGCCGCCATACTTGATCGTGATGGTGTGGGCGCCATGGAAAGGTGGGATGTATGTAACAGAGAAGGTCCCCTCTGCAGTTTTCTGGATGTGCACCTCGGCTTTAGCCCCGGTCTCCGACACGATCTCAATGGTGAGCTCAGCCTCACCTGCCCGGGTGCAGTCCACAGTGAAGGTTGCTGGTTCGCCTGCCTTGGCTCTCTCCAGACCTGGCCCGCTGGCCGTCACCTTGCTTGGGTCCAAAGCTGCGCGCACAGGAGCCTTGAAAGGAGAGCCAGGGATGTGCTGCTCAGCAAACAAGATGTTGATGGCATACTCCCCAGCCTCATTGGGCAGGTAGTACACTGAGCATGTGCCGTCACCGTTGTCCTGGCACTCAATCTTTGCCTCACAGGGACCCTCCACAGTCAGGCCCAGCCCACCTGCACCAGCTCCCTTTGTGTCGATAGTGAATGGAGCAGGTTTACCCACAATGCCTCCCTGCAGACCAGGACCAAAGGCTCGCACCTGTGATGCAACAGGTGAGTCAGTTGTGGTATTCCAAACTGTGTATGTGTGTGTCATGTTTCATGAGTCTCAAGAGCAGAAAAAGTGAACAACTACATGCAGCTTTCATGAACTTTTACCTTTGAAGGATCAGCAGGCATCACAGCTTCAACCCCAAAAGGGCTTCCCATCACCGGGTTGCCATCGTAGCTGACATCAACCTTGTACTGCCCCTCCTCTGGGGGAATGTACTTCACACTGTGCGTGCCTTTGGCTTTGTCTGATTCCAGCTTGCATGGGATCGGTCGGCCAGAGGGTGAGGTCATCTTCACACCTACGTTTCCCTGTCCACCAGCGCCTTTTGTGTTGACTGTGAACTCCTGATCCTTTCCGACCTCCACTTCTGCGAGAAAGATTAACAGGAGAAACTTAAACCACTGCAATCAACTATACTTTTACATGGTGAATGCAAGAGTATAGTATTTAGTGTTTGTAACTTACTGTTGTCTAATCCCTCCACTTTCACCTTTCCAATATCCAGAGCTGGCGCAACAGTGATGTGGAAGGGGCTTTTGGGAATAGGATCTCCTCCATGAGAGACTGTAATTGCCATGTTACCCTGAGAAGACACAAGAGCAGCAATGCATATTGATTAGCTATGAATAATCTCTGCATCCTTCTAAAGTTAAATGGCTCAAACAGAGGCCTACTGTACCTGCTGAAGTGCCGTGTATTTGACAGTGTAGGAGTAATCGTGGTTATCGATGATCTCAAAGTCACGAACCGCCTCTCCTGGGCCTGATGCTGCGAAATGCACCTCAGGCTTGGCCTTGCCAGCTCCCTTTGTGTAGATGGTGAAGTGGGTTGGAGTGCCCACCTCCACTCCTGAAACACAAACGTGTGTTTCGTCAGTGCTACCAAGCCTAGTCTGATCAAATATTGTATTGTAGTGGATGCAAATGCAAATAACTATCAATTAAGTTGATAGTTGCCTGGTACTTTCTGATTCTAATAAGTCGGTGGATCTCACCTGTCTTGTTGAGTCCGGGGCCCTCTGCCCTCACCTTTCCAGCATCATGGGAAGGATCCACTTTGATTTTGAATGGACTGACTGGAATTTCCTGATAAAAGCCAATCATAAAATAATCATGAGAAATCACAAAAGACTAATAAAACTAAAAGAATCACTCTTGAAAACTCATCAGTCCTTGTATTCTAACCTGGTCTGCAAACAGCACCATGATGGTGTATCGGCCTGGACCGGGGGGAGTGTACTTGACAGTAAAGGTGTCATTGTCATTCTTGATGATGTCAAAGTCGATGTCTGCCTCAGCAGGGCCAACCACCCCTGGGGCACACTTGATTCCAATGCTGATGTCCCCTAATGGCGCATAGCAATGAGCACAGTTCACGAAGGTCATTCACAAGTAGACGATCTGAATAAATAGAATCAGCCTCTTCACTGCTTAGAGCTTTATTTTAAGTGCTTTTCATACATTTCAAAAAACTTAGCTTTGTCAGCTAAAGTGCCCAGACTTGCTTATTCTGCTCGTTCTTTGCTTTATATTTTTCATTTATTTCATTACGAGACGACTAAACTCAGAAGTGGTTTTGTAACCACCCACACCATCTCCTCGTACACGCTCACCTTGACCGGCCTCACTGCAGTCCACAGTGAAGTATGTCGGCTCGTTAGCCTTGAGCCCCGTCTTCTCCACTCCTGGCCCATAGACCTTGACTTTGTCTGGATGAGAACCCTCTCCAACCAGCACCTAACGAATTCACAGTGTACTTGAGGCAGAGGCAAGTGTTTCAAGAGCTACAACGGCTGCAGTCCTCTCACTTTGACTATATCTAGCAGAGTATCATTATATTAAATTGACTGAATTATAAGTGCAGCAGTGGTGTGGGTGCGTGTAAGTTCATCTTCATGTGTCTCACCCTGAAGGGGCTGTTGGGAACGTTGACCTCCCCCCAGGTGATGATGATGGTGTGTTTAATGGGCTTCACAGGAGTGTACACACACAGGAATGTGCCGTCTCCCTTGTCAGTGATCTTGATGTTGATGGCGCAGCCTTCAGCATCCTGAGTGGATACAACAGCATGTCAGCACTGCTCTGTTGAGCCACATGCAATATAAATAACTTTTTCTTATGAATAAACAATGATGGTTTCACAAACTCTTCATACCTGCGCGTAGATCTTGAGATGACCCTTCCCTGCCATGCGGGCATCGATGGTGAATTCTGTTGGTTTGTTCACAATGACGCCTGTTGGCTTCAGGCCTGGACCAAAGGCTTTCACCTGCAACAGATTTACTGTTGTTCAGAATATGATCGAAACAGCTCGATGCATACTGTATGTTATTCTGGGATTAAGAATTACCTTCTCAGGGAAAATGTCATTGACCGCAGGAAGGATATGAGCCATGAAGGGGCTGTCCTTGATGTCCTCGTCGTCACAAACCACATGGACAGCATAGTCACCAGGCTCAGTTGGCCAGTAGCGCACATCACAGGAGCCATCGCCCTTATCATCACACTCAATTTTAGCCTGTGATGGGCCTTCGATGGAGAAGCCTGAACATCAAGATAAAGAGGCATTCAGATTTCACAGTTCGAATACTTTTTAAAAAGTCCAACTTTTCTCCTGCTCGAGCTCAAATCACTTGCACTCGGCTCACCCAGAGTTCCAACGTCGGTGCCGATAGCCTCTACCACAAAGTCAGCAGATTTGCCCACCATGCCGGTCTTCAGACCAGGACCCCAGGCCCTCACCTTCTGAAAACCTGCCTCCTCACCCACCTCCACTTCGAATGGGCTGCAGCACACAATAAAGCGAATACACAATATCACCCAAGAGTACATGTGAATGTGCATTGTTAATGAATAGCTCGAGGCAGCAGTCGGACCCTACCTGCGTGGGATGGGCTGGCCTCCCCAGGTGATGCTGACCGTGTATTTGCCAGGCTTGAGGGGGTAATATTCACATTCATACACACCGTTTCCTGCATCCCGCACTTTCACTTGCTCCTCTGCTCCAGCTGAGGATGAATAATACAGTCAATATGGATTCTTATCCACTTCTAGAGACATTTTATGTATTTTTGTTTAGCGCTTTATCGTATGCTTTATATACACCTATGGGAATGCAACCCCTGAGACACAAAACCCAAACAAAGAAAATGACTCTATAAATGTTCTAGGGGGAGGGAGGAATGATGCAGGGAAGAGAGAGCTGTCTGACTCACTTGGTCCTTTGACTGAGACGTTCAGCTCTCCACTGCCAGCTCCCTTAGTGAAAACTTTGAAGTCTGCAACCTCCTTTACTCTCACGCCTTTAGGCTGAAGGCCTCTGCCTGTAGCTCTGCAGGCATTTGGGTTGATGGCTGAAAGGAATAAGAACAAGTGTGAAAGAGAAATATTTAGCAAAGCGAAAGGCAACTGAGAGTAGCCAGCAGTTGACAGCAGTGTTAGTAGCAGAGACATTATCATATCCGATTCACCAGGGATTTTTTTCAAAGGTTAACTGACAGGACCTGTAAATGGGAATGAATAGTGCTTTTGCAGCACAAAGTGGAAAGTGTTGAATAGGATATTGACACATTCGAGAGCATCGAGGGAGCATCTGACAACATTTCAGTCACTGTGAAATGTTGACTCCAGGCTTAAAACTGAATGCCGGCTGATGCAAATTTGGTTGTGATAAAAACAAACATGTCAACAGCACAAGCAAAGATATTTAACAGAGAGGAACAAAGTGGACAGAAATGCAGACTGGGACAATCTGTAAACTATTTGTACAACATTGCATCTCATCCCGCTTTGAACATAACGAAAACATCAAGCTGCACGATGCAAGACGATGGAGCAGGCGACCAAGCACGGCATTGCGCCGCGGCACTCTAATCTTAGAGAAAGCACAGAGGGGCATCGGCAGGCCATGGCATAGGGAAAGTTTTGGGGGGATCTGGCTGCGCAATGAGCACAGGCTCCTCCCCGCAGGCCATACTAACTTGGACGGCCAGGTTTGGGGGGGGGTGCCCCCCTCCCACCCTTGGCTCCAGGAGGGGTACACACTGACTGAGGGACTATCTGCAGTGGAGCTCCCGCAGTAGGAGCAACGGATGGAGCTAGAAATGACAGATAGGAAGGGTTATGGTCTGCAGTGGGTGGTTGTTCCCAGGGAAAATAAAGATGACTGCAGATTGTGACGGATAGATCACCCTGCCACTAACAGCAACTAAGAAATCAGATTTGCTTGACAGTAATTTACAACACAGACAGATGGCTCACCCTCCGCGATGTTGACAACAAAAGGGCTCTTGGGGATCTCCTGGCCTGCAAACAGTACGTGGATGGTGTGAGGGCCCTCCAGCATGGGACGATAGGTGCATCGGAAAACACTGTCGCCCTTGTTCTCCAGGATGAGCTCCACTGTGTCCTTTTTGCCCTGAGGGTCGACGATGACCACGCTGACATCGCCATTACCCGCACCTGAGTGTGACAGGAAAAATAATCAGTAATCACAGGTCAAAGTAGAAGCTGTAGCAGGTGATTCTTTTAATTTGTTTCAAAACCATTCAGGCCTTTCATCAGATCACATCCCTACATGTCAGTATGTACAGGGGATGAATTTTCCATACTAACCAGCTGTGTAGATGTCAAAGTAGGTGGGCTTGTTAGCCACATTGCCTGTGGGATCCAAACCCGGGCCCCTGGCGTGCACTTTGCTGGGGTCACCCATATCCTTGGCTACATTCACTGTATAGGGGCTCTTGTCAATGTCTTGACCAGCGAACAGCACTTTGACCTAAAAAGAAGACAAAATTGAGAAACCTTTGTCCATGTGCTGACTAATGTTGGTTTAGACTGTAAAAAAAACGCTACTTGTTCTTACCTTGTGAACACCCTCAACTTTAGGAACATATGTGACAGTGTAGGTTCCCTGTTTGTTCTTGTTGGGTTTAACTTTAGCCTGGAGAAGAAGAAGACAAAGTAAGATTAAGGATTAGATGCTACACTTCCAAAAACTTTGAAACTTTGAAGAATTATGTGAGCTGGCTGGCCAGCTGTACGCTGAGATAACTTGCCTCCTCCTTGTGTCCCTCGGGATCCTCCACATAGACCAGGACCTCACCACTGCCAGCTTCCAGGGTGTCTACCGTGAACACAGCTGGCTGCAGCACCTTGTTGCCATGAGGCTCGATACCTGTACAGACACAGTATGGTGATACATTCTGTATGTACTGGGGCAATGCATAAGGCAACAAAGCTGAAAAAGAGAATTAAAAAGTTTCCTAAGTGTAAGCTTCCTGCCTTTAAATCCAGGACTGAGAAGAGGAACAGCATTTACATATTTACAATGTTCACATGAACTGTTGTGAACTGCGCAGGTGTTCGCAGCCACTGCTGGGCTACCCACCAGGTCCGTAGGCTTTGGCCTTTTCAGGGAAAAGCTGTTTGGGCTTGAGTGGAGCTCCGGGCTTCAGTTTTGCTTTGGGGAACTGAGACAGGTAGGTCATGACTGAGTGCTCATCCACATCTGGGTCCACAATCTCTTCAGGGGCAATCACCTAAAGCACGAAAAACATGTACAACAGAGGTTTATCGTGTATATGTGGGAATAAATTCCAGAGTACAGTTCAGTTTTTATGCAACCTCCTGCAACAGCTATGACCGTAAAACCACCTTATTTATGTGTAAATTGAAGGTATTATTGTGGTAAGAAGGCTATGATTGACTCTTAATACAATTTCCCCTCATTAAGCATAGTGCAATGGGATTTAACAAGGATTAAACTTGTTTATCCCCCCCACCTCTGACTCCTCTCTCCCTTCCAGCACTCGTTTGCCTGTCTATCACACAGTGGCTCAAAGCCATGCTTCGCGCTGGTTATATTTAACCCCAGGACAGCAGGGTTAAGGATTGTTGCCCTCAATAAGCCAGCCAGGGGGATTTATCCAGAGCCAGACCTCTCCCACATCTCCTTAACACCACCACACTGGAATCCAGCCCCCCAGGCCTGCAGAGCCATGACATACACCCCACGGCCATCTCACCAATGCTAAGCCTCATGGAGAGAAGCTAACCCTGTGTCTTAGACAAACAAGTAAACAACCTGCATAGTGCAAATTACTATACGGAGACTCAGAGTCTCAGAAACGGAACTGGAAATATGGCACTCTTGCTCTGTTCACATTGTTATTCTGATGAGCGCAGGCATATATTTACACCTCTGCTTCGGTGGCTGGCTCGAAAGGTGTTAAGGAATCTCACACCTCCACAAATTCACAAATCTACTACATAAAACTCCTACTAACTCACTTACAATACAGTAAATGGAAAATATTAGAAGTGAGCTGGGTAATAAATATTTCATCACACCCTCCAGCGTGATCTCTCTGGAAAAACACTAGACTCGATATCATGCACAGTACCGCCTTTTTTTTTCTTCTTTCAAATCGGCGTTGCCTCACAGGTGTATGTACATGTGGAGAGGCATGTTTGCGTTTGCTAATGTGTCTAGGTACTTTGGTTAAACTGCTCGGAAATAATTGGTGCCTACTGAGTGTCTGTCCACTGAGTATAAGCTTGAAAGAAAACAGAAAAATACACAACATCTGCAGCAAAACTAAAAAAGCTATACACATATCGTGCATCTTACCTGAGGCACGCCCAACCAGTCGTCGGCCTGCTGCATGGCTTCCCTGGCATTCTGCACAGGCTTGTTTGGGTCCCACTCTGCCCAATCAGGACACAAACCTGACAGAATACAAACAGGGCGATTAGACAATTCTGCACGGGCAAACACCGACTTACACTGCTGTTGCTATAATAAGGTCACTTGGGCGGTCGCTGCTATCCATCTCATGGCCTCCAACAACAACATCGCTTGACCTTACCCTGTGAATTCAGTGGAGGTGCCTCTCGATTGCTCATAAGAAACAACCCTCGAGGCGCTCAGGCACTTTCACTGTGGCTAAAGCTAGCCTCCCTCCACCATGCTCCTAATGCCTAAATTGGATTAGTCGTGGCGATGGAGTGGGCCACTCACTCAAAAGGCCTGTGCATGCACAGCGTAGAATACTATCATCCAATTAATGTAGACACAGGAGCACAGTATGACCAGGGCTGAGTTTTACATGCATCTGTGAGGAAGGAGTGCAAAGCTGTCTAGATGGGCCTTCCTTCATGTTTCTAAGGGGACTTTAGTGCTCTTTAAAGTGATGTCAGCTCTGGAGTGGAGCCATGTATAGCCATGTAGTTCATAACGCAACACCACTGCAACACCAGATGCTATAGTTGTATAAGAACACGCTGGATTTTCTAAGAGATATTGTAGCTTTGTGCTCTGGACATTTAACTTGTTTTGCGCAGTTGTATCTGATTTTAAAGAGCGTGTGTGTCTCAGGACAGAGCTAGTTTCATCAGTTATCCTGCTGTTTGGTAATAGCTGATGAAACAGCAGAACCTTGTATGGTCAATATTGCAGCAGTGTTTGAAAGATGCGTCTCCTCAGATCAATGGCTCATATAAACACAGCTAAACAGGGTTCTGTCTCCCCTTGCTACTCCTCCACCTTTTCGCTCTGTAGAGCACAGTGAGGAGAGGAGAGGATTCACTTTGTTCAGTGTTGGAAAGTAGAAACCTAGACTGGCAGTGACTCAAATTGTGGCCTCGCGGTCTTTGGATCTGTGGCTTAGGCACCTCCCTGTAAGAGATCACTCTGCATTTTGATGCTCAGCCAAGCATCCCCCTTGACAGAAGAGGAGGAATGGTGCCCAAATTTGGGGGTGTTGTGTAGCAGCAAGGCTATAAACACTAAAGCCAGGGCTGGAGGCCTCAGGGCCCGGAACAGTGAGAGTGAAGGCTTCAGTCACTGTGGGACAGCTGGCAGGGACGTCCTCCGGCCATCAGCAACCCCTGTCCACCCCGCTGACACTACCTGGTCCCCAAGAGACGGATTACACCAGCTGATGTCTGAATCCGAATCTGGATGTGTGTGTTTGAGTGTGTGTGCTACAGAATGTGTGAGAGATATACAGCACTCGTTTCTTGACGAGGAGCAAAGGAGAGAAATTCTCATGAGTAGACGATACTGTTTCAGACACATGCCTGACCCCGACCTCCATAGCAACGAATGAAAACCGCGACATACAACAAGCCTTTCAAAAGGCACTGTGCGTAATCTGACTCAGCACTTACTCAGCCCGTAAGTGCAGCCACACACTTCTTACCGGGTGCACAGTTGTCAACCAGAGCTCCCAGAGCTTTGCCATCCTGCCAGTCACGGTTGAAGTTGTTGATGGGCAGCTGGGGCACCTTGTTCTGTATCCAACCCAGCAGGCGCTGTTTGGGGGTCAGCTTCTTGGTCTCCTCATCATCCTCGTCATCCCACATGGGCATGGAGATAGAGTAGTGGAGAATGAGAGTCCAGATAAGACCCAGGATCAGCTTTAGATTCCCATCCACAATGGCTTTGCTATCTGTAGTCGGACAGTGGAGATGAACAGTGTACATGAGGATTTATAACTTTCACAAAAGTGCACATAATGCAGCGTGTCTGACAGTATTTGGCGATGCACTCGTTAACTCCATCTTCCAGCTGTGTGCTCATTGTTAATTGATTATAAACCCTTCCAGGGATATTTGTGCAATCTACAAGTAAATCAGTTTATATTCTGTGTTGTTATCTCTGATCACAGCAGCCCAAAGGAAAACCATAAAAAATTTAATCGGGAAATAAGTGAGTTATATCATAACAGTGTTTCCTTGCTGTGCTGCAGAGTTGACCGAGCTATTCTGAGCAGAAATATAAACAATGATGATTGACTGCTGAGGAGACAAGAATCTAATGCTCCTCACTGCTTCCCCAGAGCCCCTTTCTCTCAGACAGCTGTCTGGCTGAGGACCCCTGACAATCTGTCATCCAGTCACAATGGTACTCTGAAGACAGTGACAGCTGAGGATATGTGGAAGTCTCTGCATAAATGCCACTTGGATTTCAATTACGTCCAAAACTTGTAGTGCCAGCGTGTGATAAATCAAAGAGGTGGAGATTAGATTACACTGACAGCGAGCACGCGGCTCATTTCCCAAAGTTCTCTGAGGAAAAGTTTGTCAAATAAGCCATTCTAAACCCACTCTCATTTAGATATTCAGCCGTTTAAGCCGGAGAACCTCCGAGGAGGGCTAGACTTTAATGTTTCATCGACTGATCTCGTGTGATACACTCGGGTTAATTCAGCAAGACTTTAATAACGGAGGGACTGTGATGCCAGTTCTTTATCACGGGACTCTTTTATTTATTGAGACTGTTTATCGTTTCATAAACAGCTCCTGCTATCAGGTTTGATGCGTCACCATTTGACTGACACAGGCAGGTGGCACGACATGGCACAGTGATCTCTGCCGTGTCCGGCTTTAAGGGCAACTGTGTAGTCACACAGACGTCCATCAAATTGTATCTAGTTACACACTGTGACACATGTGCAGCTAAGCCTGTGGTGACTTCTTTAGTGTCTCTGGGTCACTGGAATGAGACTGAGACATTATCTTAAGAGGGCTGCACTGACCCACTAGAGCTGCATGGGGGGAGCCGTTAAAATGCCAGGACTTCTATTATCACGCCCCATTTCTGTCAAAACAGTCTGACCTAGCTGGGACACTAACGTATTAAGTGCCAGCCACACTTTCCTGGACACACACTCTGCAGGCTACGAGGTGATATCTGTGAGTGTGACCTCTGCCCTCCCCTGCGATTTGAGCACACACACAAGCTAACAAACTCCAAGTGGACACGCCGTGGCCTTCACAGTCGGCCGGCCAAAGCCTCAGCCACGCCGGGAATTTCACTCAATTGTGTGGCAGGCCTATTAGTCACCAAAGCAGAAAAATACTCTGTCAGATTTTTAATAACTCTCCTCCGGTGTGAATTGTGGGTTTGTCTCCAGGTGTATAATTCAGCCATGACTCATCATCTTACTATAAATCTGTAAGCTTTCGATCTCCGGCTACTAGTTTCTCCTCAGTAATTAAAGTGGCACTGCGTAGGCCTGGAGAAGAAATTCAAAGTCAGAAAATAATGAGGTAATGGCGCTAACTCCTCCAAGACTACATAGTGCACCTTTAAACATTTCTAAAAGGTGGCATTATGTTCTCTGTGGTGTAAAGGAGTCTCTCCTTGAATGTGACACATAGCCACAACAATTTATTGTACGTTCAGCTATCTGCACCACGGTCTGATCCCCGAGTCCCACTGGAGTTAATCCCCTCCGAGCAGGAGTTGCTGACTGCTGTGGCTGTCATCGAAAGCACCCCAGCGAGCCGCTCTGACCCCTGACCTGACAGAGATGAGTGTGTGTGTGTGTGTGTGTGTGTGTGTGTGTGTGTGTGTGTGTGTGTGTGTGTGAGACACTGCTTTCCGCATGTATAAATTGAGTCTCATTCTCATTAGCACGGTCCTGGTGAATTTCCACCATAGTTTTACCACATTGCTGCAGTGGGAGTACACTTAATAGATGGTTCCAGGCCTTGACACGAGTCAACGACCTCGGTGGCACCTCTATAGTAACTTTCCAATAACCTGTTGACCCCCCTGCTCAGCGCAGAGGCCAGTGAAACCATGTCTCAGTGCTGGCTGATAACATACCAACAGAGCAGCCACAGAATGTGGATGTGTCTGAAGATATGGCATGACAGCACTGCATCTGCTCACACGCTGTCAGTTTTATTACATTTTCCCTATCTAATAATAGCCTAGTGACCTGTTGCGTTTCCATCTAAGAAGAAGCCATTAAAGTGTGACTCACCTATGGAGACCAGTTTGATATGTTCTCTGTCCAGGAACTCTAGAGCCACAGAAACATTCTCCAGTTTCATCTGACGGAAGTTGGGTCTGGTGTGGTACTTTCTGTACATTTTCTTCTGGCTCAATACCTCCAGCAGAGAAATCAGCTTGAGCCCGTCGGTGAAATCCCTCTGCAGGTCGGTGACGGTCTTGTTGACGCACTTGAGGTGCTCGTTGCACCACCTGGTGAAGGTGTTCTGCTGGATCTTCTTCCATGGCGCGTCCTCGGCCAGGTCCTTCTCCGTGGCTGGCATCTCGTCGTCCTCCTCGTCCCCAAAGTCGGTGGCCTGGTAGTACTGCGGAGGCAGCTGGTCCTCGCTGTAGTTGTTGCTCATCATGATGGCTTTGTCCGCGTCCACTTTTATACCTCGGTGACACTTGCCCGGCAGCGCGGGGGGAAACTTTTAGCGGGTCGATGGCAAAGCGGAGGAAAGTTCAAACTTTTTCTCGGACGCACTTGCGAAGAAACCACTTATGTCAGGACAGTGATGGATGAAATGATCCGATTTACAGGGCGCAAGGCAGCTGGTCGTCCGCTGTTGTTTTTTTTTTTTTTTTAATTGGCACCCTCTCGACAAGTCGTTCCTTTCCAATATGGAGAGCGTCGCGCTTTGAGAAATGGAGTTTGGTGGCAGGTGAGCTGGAGCAGCGGTGTTAACTCTGTGTAACTTGACTGTCGGGAGAGGAGAGGCTTGGGTATATAAAGGACCTCGGGCCGCGTCACTCAGCCTCTGTGATCATAGTCTATTTGCTAATCCATAAGGGTAGCTGGAGTCGGGGTCGGTTTACGGGAGGATGGGGCCGGGATTGGTCGGACAGCAGGCAGCGCAACAGTTGCGGCATGCTCCTTATTTTTAGGCGCTCCTATTTGGGCGTCTGGGGGGGCTGGGACTTCACCATTGTTGCGAATGTGTGTCATGTTCAGGATCCAAGTGGGTGAACAACAAAACTAAGAAAAGAAACTGAGAACTGTGACTCCCACTGTGAAGACAAGTTGTTTTTTTTTTTTTTTTTTACAGAGAATAAACGTCAAAAGGCTTTTTCTTTCTGTTTGCTCTTGATCCGTGAGGACATTTCAAAGGATGAGGTCAGCCTGGTGGAGATGAAGAAACTGCATTACGTGTGATTCACAGCTATCTGCCACCCCTGGGTGAAATGCATGTCTATGAAGACAAGCAAAAGGTCAATACAAGCTCGGGGGAAGGTTGGAGAACAGCGTGTTTACATTGTGATGTATAAAAAAATCAAGTATTCAAGTGATACTCAAGTAAAAAGTACAGATTTGGTGTTAGAATATCACTTTTGGTAGGAGTGACAGTCACCCACAGGAACAGTACTTGTGGAATCTGATGTTAAATGTTCGTATCAAAACTACAGGCTCAATTTACTCAAGTACTGTACTTCAAAACATTTTGAAGGCAGATGCTGTATGACTATACTATATATGTATACTGAATGAATACAATCAAATAAATGATTCTGCACAGTAACTAGTAGCTTAAGTTATCAACTTTAAGTCATCAAGTTAACAACTGTGATGGGGAGGATGTATGAAGTAGCAGAAAAGGGAAATACTCAAGTAAAGTACCTCAAAGTTGTACCTTCTGTGAGTAAACTGTAGTTAGTTACATTTTATCAGTGGTTACTCTCAACTTTGACAAGACTCGACCAAGGTCTTTATTTTTACTTTAGATGTATATCGGTTCCATCGTTTAACCCTTCACTTTACTACAATGGTCTGACATTCACTGGCATTCAGCATTTTTCTGGTTGTTGACATACATGTTTTTTTTGTTTTTTTTTATCTAGTTAGCCAAAAATTTAATAATTTATTTTGGCTGTGATGCAGCGAGTAATCTGCAAAGTACCTAAAGTTATTAACTTAAATGTAGTGAGTAAAAGAACAATATTTTCCTCTTCGATGTAGTCGAGTGGAAGTATAAAATAGCAGCAGATGGAAATACTCAAATAAAGAACAAGTGCCTACATTCAATCACTGACAATAGTTATAATTTCAAGCAAAACCATAATAAATGAATATATTGTGTTAAGTTAGAGAGTTATTGCCTTTCACCTCAGTATGTTGAACATTTACACCCTGATTAACACATTTAAAACAGCTTTTCTGTATAATGTGTGTCTTTTTGTTTAGCAAAACCCGACCGAACAATGTGTCGTCTTGAATCAACTAGAACCAAATTAGTGTCGCCTCCAGCTCTGATCAGTGGCAACATGACAGTGTTCATCGAGTGACGATGAGGCTGTGTAAAGAAATACAACGTGATGGCTGTTGGTGTGTGTGTGCGAGCGAGCGGTAAAATTAATAATCTATACACAAAACAAGTCAGTTCCAATAAATACTGCGTTCGCCGCAGATTTCCTGGACTGTCACAGTGTTGTGACTCAGCACTCAGTGACATGGCGGTGACACCAGATGCCAGCACCATCCTTGATGAAGTAGTGGGAGGTAATAATAACTGTGACACATGCAGGAGGCATTCTAAGGATTCTCGGTCTGGACACAGCCAGGGGTCCCCGTGTTGATATCCCACCATGTAATAAGATACTCTCAAGAGGCTTTGTTTGTTCTTCAGCCATTTATCCATTTCTTTTTCGGACAATCCCACATATGATTAACTGAGAACAATCTACAGACGGTGGCATATGTTCATTTTGACATATCACAGTTCATATCACTTGTGTTTAAACAGGGGCAGGAGAAGTATTCACATTTATTAAACTGTCAATATCTGCAAATAGGGTATACTGTTTTGTGTTTGAGTGTGGATAGAGTGCACTATTCAGTCGAATGTGATCGTCTGGACTACTTTGCACTCAATGCACTCAATGCACTTTATCTGGTGGGTCGTTGGAGGCCCAGCTGATCCTCTTAATGGGTGCTAGTGTGGGTTTTCTTTATGGCTCGGATGTTAAATAATGTTTCTGCCCATGCGGTTTTATTGTATTGATACATTTATTTTATTCACCTGATTTAATCTTTAATCTAATCTAATCAAACTCTTAATGTGCTTTATGAGTGAGTGGTAGATTTTTTATGAGAGAGTTCCCTCGGCGGTGTTTGGGTGAGCTTATGAGGCTTATTCCATTCAATAATGTTATTATATATATATATATATATATATATATATATATATATATATATATATATATATATATAGAGAGAGAGAGAGAGAGAGAGAGAGAGAGAGAGAGAGAGAGAGAGAGAAATCTTCACTTACTAAATTTCATATATATGAAATTTAGTAAGTGAAGATTTTTCTCCTCTCTTAAAATGTCTTCATCAGAACTGCACGGTGCACCTTTAACTTGCACTACAGTCTGTCACACCTTGAGATCTGTGTGAAATATTTTTCCTCATCACAAGATTCCGTGTGTATTGAACAAAAGTGTGATTTTTTTGGGAGGTGATTTTACTACTTTGGGTGACCAAAAACAAATCACAGAGATGTGTTGACCTGGACACTGTTCACTAAACATCATTTCCCCACAGATTACCCATGGCTGCTCTCAAAATCAGCTTTCAATCTTTTTTTAATTAGCCTTTCCCCTCGTAGTCTGTCAGTTGAATAAAATAAATATTTAAAAAGGGATTTGGGATGAATTTGCTGGACGGATAGGCCTGAAGCCAAGGCCCAGTTGGTTAAATTTCACACATGAGCTGAATCTGTCATTTATAGCATTAAGACTTGTATTACTCTTTATTTCTTCAGTCAGAATGAGACAGAAACCTGATTCGGAATCTGTTGGGAATATGTGCAGAATCTGGAAATTAATTACACTCAAACGTCAAGTGACAGACGGTTGTTCAGTGAGGGTTTACGCTAACTGTACCCCATGACTGGGTCGGCACATCCAGACTACTTTTAGATCATTAGACACACTGAAACCCAGTAAACCATGAGACACAGCAACAGAGTAATGAGTGTAGTTCAGAGACCCCCATCAACAACGTTGACACACCAGTTCCTGCCATCTGTAAAGAATACGTGTCTGTGAGCTAATGTCACGTCTCTGGAGTGAAGGTTATTAATATCCATACAACCCGTGTAATGTTGAGCCAGCAAAGAGATGCTTCTCACTCAGGTTCACCGCTGGTGATCTCATGAATGGGATTCCACGACACTTTAAACCCCGAGACCGTCACTGCCAGTGAGGCCACCCCCTAAGAAAAGAAAGCGCTCAGACATCATGTGGGGTGGATATATTTATTTTCTCAAGTCATCTGCAGTACAAAATAGACCTCCAGGTAACAAAATAGCCACGACTATATTGAAAACAACAACGCTATCAATATGTAAAGCAACAAGCTGAGCAACACTGTGCAATATATAGAAGCCTTGTGGAAACTATGATAAACTAAATGAAATAAGCTCAGAAGTAATGAAAAATAAAGCTCCGAATCAGACGACATTCATCGTGTACCATCCCAATCAATGGGAGTTTGATTTCTATTACAAACTGACAGTTTCTTTAGTAGAACAGTGACAACGTTTTGCAGTCCAGTGGCACATCATTACATTAGTGTATGCAGAAACAACATTGGTCAGGCATTGCTTATAAGGTTCTGTTTTTAATGACAGACGTTTCAGAAAAGATGTCAGTTTGTTGCTGAAATTTAGCTGACTGGAAAAAAACAGGAGTCATATTGCTCTTTCTGGCAAATGCAATCTAAATGCATGCAATGACTACACCACCTTTGAACAGAGAGGTACTGAACATGATCAGTGATGCTTTCCAATGTAACGTCACCATAAATAAACATTTACATGGCATTTAAATTTGGCTATCAAATATACGATGCTCTTCCAAAATAGAATAAACTTTCTAGAAAGCTAGTACAAATGGATTAAAGGAATATTTCTCCCAAAGTACTGTATGTCACATCTATTTACATGGAATACAAAGTCAAACAGAGTCGACATAAATTAGATATTTGTGCTTCTATATGTTTTTCTAGCATGCTCTTCAGTTCTAAAATAGTCTCACAAAAAAACGTTTCACAGATGTAAACAATAATCGGAGTCCTTCCACATATACATATATTTATTGTAACTGATGCTTAAACAAACTACGTTTTTCTGACATCTTTCTATGTACATATTTCGGAACCATGTTCATCTCTAAAATGCCCTCACATCCAACTAACCCTGATCTTTCACTTAAGACGCATCAGTGGTTTCATCTAGCTGCGAACTCTGAATGCCAAAACACTTGGAGAAAACCGGCCCATTTAAATCCTGTTGGAGATCCCCGCATCAAAATCAAAACTGAGTTGAAATAATACAGCTTAATCATCAGAGAATTTTTTCTTCCAGAAACGGCTGAGGATCTTTACTCGCACGTAACAAACTAAAGCAAAGAGTGCAGCAGTGGGTTTAAGATTTCAGATCTTCAAAGTGACCTGTGAGCAGGGGAGATGAATCAGAAACACTGCGCCGGCCTTCCAGGCATCTTGCTTAGCTGATAATTAAAGGGGAAGATGGGAGACACAGGACTGTGTGTCTCACTCTGTCAGGCGGCACAGCACATAAATGAAAAACACTTTGAAGAAGAGCTGGTTCCCGTCTTACACACTGAGCTCACATTGACAGGTGCTTGGTTATCAGTCAGTTTGATGGTTCAAAGCAGAAATACAGTGGCAGGATCGTTACTAGGCAGTTATCAATTCATGCAAATTTTGTGACAATTTAGTTTTTCCAATATGTTGCATTTATTGCATCTAGTATTTGGGGAAATAACACCTAAAGGTGCAGTATGTAAGAATTGGCCACCTGTCAAATGTCAAAACCAATAGGGGGCAGCATGTTGGTAGTGTAATGGCTAACTGCTGCTATATACAGTTGCTGTTAGCTAGTTAGCTGAGTTATTCATGCAGCTGTCGTTCCCAATTGGGAGTAGTAAGGTAGTAACAAAGGAGCGTTGGACCGGGACGGGCTGGGGCTAGCTGGATAGCGCGCTAACTTTAGTAGATATCTCTACAGCACAATACATAAACACAACGTCAAAACGGGTATTTCAGTTTGAATTTTTGTATGTTATCAACTAAAATCTTACATATTGCACCTTTAATATAGTCTATAGTGAACTCATTGCGAAAAAGAACAATGCAAACTGTTACTTCAGGGTCACGTGTACTTTTCATGGGTTTCAGTGCATTAAATGTCCAAACTCCATTTTGCGTCATTATTCTCAGACACAACTATGAACAATATTGAAACAAACAAATAAATAAATAATGGTTAAATAAATTGAGAAAACCAGTCGGTGCACATTTATAATCAAAAGCTTAATTTTTATCACATTGGTAGCTAAAGGAGAGAAAATGAACACAGACACAGAGGAGGGATGACACAGCACTAGCGAACATTTAGTGGAGTGAGATCGTGTCCTCGTGTAGGCTCTCTGCAGGTCAGCTCATCATCAGAGCCCGTCTCAAATGAGACCGAGCACATTATTCTCAGTACTTGTGTCGATGTAGTACCTTCTCATAGAGACCACACTCTTCCATTTTTACATTTTCTACTACGCGGTGGTCAACTGCATCACATTTAGAGAACTCCGGTTCAGTCTATAGACATGGCAGGAGAGAACGAGGGGCTGGTCTGAAGCCGACGTCTGTCCCTGTGCGGCTGTTGCCCATCCAGTCAACATCGGACGAGAGCTCTCAACAAGCTAGTCATCATTAGCAGCACTGCTGTGGCTGCAGTGATAGTCAAAATGGAGTTCCAACCTACCTCACTCCTCTGAGGGCAGACAGGAAAACAGTGGTGTTAGGAGTCAGAAGACAGCTGATCATCAACCACAGATAAGCCATCCAGGAAATATGCTAATTTGCTTTCTCACAGAGAGTCAGATGAGGAGATTGTTATCACCCTAAGTACTGCTGTTACCACATTAGGTGGAGAGGTGGAACCAGGAGGCAATTAGCTTAGCTTAGCACGCATAAAAACGAGGGGAAACAGAATTTTGGATGGAGCCTGGCTCCATCCAAAATTCAAAAACGTACTCCTGCAAATAAGTCATATTAACATGTTGCATCTTGTTTGTTTAATCTTCACACAAATAGAACGACGAGGAAAGCAATAGTTTGTGGCTTTTGGATTTGTTCATGCTGTTACTATTTCTTGACGAACAACAATTCATTTGTCCGCCCAGCACTCAAATGTTTTCTGCTGGCTGTGGTGTCGATGAAGTCACAGAGAAGTTAGCGCTACAGCTTTTAACTCCCACGACGAGCCACAAATTGTTGGTTTTACATTCATGTACAGATTTAACAGATAAGACATTGTGACAGATCCAGGCTGGCTATTTCCTCCTGTTTCCAGTCTTTATGTTAAGCTAATCATCTCCTGTAGCTGTAGCTTCATATTTAACAAACAGGCATTGAGAGTGGTATCAGGCTTCTCATCGAACACTTGGCACGAAAGCAAATAGGCATATTTCCCCAAATGTTATAACTATTCCTGCAAATGCCATTGAAGGAAATATTCTGTTAAATAATTTGCCAAACTGCCCACCCGCCCCATGTCCACCTTCCATAAATGCTTCTCATCATTATTAACATTCCTTCACTGAAGAGTTTTCCAGTGAGTTTAAGCCCACCCCGAAAAAAACAACACTCCAAACTACACTCACTGAATCTTCAGCAGTGATTTATATTAAAGGGTCAGTTCACCAAAATGACACATAAACATATTTTCTCGTGTACATCTTATGGTTTTGAGCCATGCAGGCGTTGCCCAAGTTTTAAGATGTTTAATCTTTCACTCAGAACTATGGAAGCATTATGCTGCCACTACCACTCTGACATTATGACATAAAAACTCGATTGTCATATCAAGATATTTTCACATTATTACATCATAAAAAACTTATCACATTATAACAAGAAACCTTTTTAATTGTTATAATATATATATTGTCATAACCTGATGAGTTTCTATGTCGTAATTAGTGAAAATATCTTGTCATAAGGTGAAAAACATCTTATTATAACAATAGAATTTTCATGTTATAACATGATTGGGATCCATTTGTCTTTTTGTGGTGTGGCGGCATGATGCTTCTGTAACAGTAGGGGGGAAAAATCTTTTTAGAAACATTGCTCGGATTATTCTGAGTAATCCACAGAATGTTGTTATATATTGAAATACTTTCTTCTTTAGACACTATCACAGTTTCTGTGAATTATCCAGAAAACAACCCTGATTCCAAAAGAGTTGGGACGCTGAGGAAAATATAAATAAATCAGAATGTGACGATTTGCCTTTTGTCTCAGTGATATTGACATATACGCAACTGTAAACAGGTTGTTTTAACTCTTCAATATCATTTAGTTGCTCATATGCTTATTACCTCTGCAAGGGAGGATTTGTTTTTGCCATTGTCCGTTTGTTGGTTTGTTGGTTTGTCAGCAGGATTACACAATAACTGCTGAATGGATTTCCACGAAAATCAAGAGGGAGGAAGCGTCTCAAACCAGAATAGACCCCATTAACTTTCTGTTCTGATCCAGATAAAGGGAGCGGTTCAGGAATTTTTTTCTCTCTTTCTTTAATTTTGAGATATAGAGGGTTTGTCAACACTTTGGTTCTAGGTTCTAGGTCTAGGGGAATAATGCATGAGCTTAAATTATGGTTAAACAGTAATGGGTGTTTTAAATTTTAGATTGATACAGGACTATCAAGTTTGGTATTGGCTCAATTGAATTAAAGGAGAGTGTCGAGGTATGAGCTCTTGTTGTTTATGTTGTAGACTGTATACAAACTGTCATCAGCCAGTGTATCGAGGTAAGACAGAATTCTACACATGTTTCCCCTAAAACCTGGGCAAATCAAATCAAAACTATCTGCATAGCCTGAGGCCACATGTGAGAAACTATGTTTTTTATGTTATTGGGTGAAGCGACTCTTAAATCTGTGTGCAAGGACCATACGTAGCATCAGATAGAGATAAGCTCCTCCCATACCTTGCCCTCTGGGACGCCAGCTCCGACAACCAGCACCAGACCACAGCCACTATTACAATCATTCCTATGAAGGGGATGGAGAGAACAGGGTGCTCAGACGGATGGATGAATCTCTGAGGAGGGAACAAAAAACAAAACACAACGACCATGGGAATGAAGGGAATGAATGAATGAATGGACGGATGGATGGACTCAAAATAACAAACACACGGATAAAAAACGGTGTGACGACAGCGCAAATGGACCACCACTACAAAATCAACGAATCAACATGGACTATGGCTGTGATATAAAAAAGGGAGGGGTTGTGATGGAGTGATTTACATTTCCCGTTAAAACAAACAATGCATAACTTTATGGTGACATACACATCGACTCAATGAGAGAATGTGCGAGCGGTTCTGTGTGGCATCTATTGGCTGCGTGTGATGTTATGGTGACCAGAAAAAAGAAAGACGTACAGCATGAATGTTGTGAGTAGCGTACGGTGGTATTTTTCATCTCTCTATCCTCATTATATAGCTCATTAATTTCTTTTTTTTTTTTTATGTTTTGCTTTTTTTTATAGTCATAAAGGCTGAGAGGTCATGGACATTCAGAGAACGAGGACAGCATCAGAGACAGGCACGGGTAGACAGTTTGACAACATCTCATCACTGCTGTTGTAGACAAAACACAGAGTTTAGTCCGCTTTGTTTCCAACAAGAGGGAAACAGAAAGGAGCACATTCGTGTTGACACGCACAGTCGTCTGTATCGCTTCCAACCGATTTTCCAAAAATAGCGAGAGTTTTGTTTTTTTATGTTTGTTTGTTTTGAAAGAATTTTGGATGCATAATTCTGTTGAATAAAAATCAACTTGCAGGATATTGAGTGTGTCCTTTGCATGGTAATGCAGCTTAAACCACAGATTGTCCTCGGGCTGGTGCCACACTCTACTGCGCCAGAAAGTCAGAACAATAAGCAAAGGAAGACATTGCAAAAAGGACAATCAATTTGGTGCCGTAGTTCCTTGCATGAAGAAGGTTGCTGTTCAACTTAAAGGGGCTCTGTGGAACATCTGTGTTGGTCTGGATGCCAGTTGTTTACATCAGCGGACTCCATTTCTAGATTAATGTTAGCGACTTTTGCTCCCTGTTAGAGGAGCAGAGAGAAGCACTTAGAGAACGTGCACAAAGTCTTTTGGAAAAGCAAACCCGAGTGTAGAATCCATCAGAATTAATCAACTTAAAGAAATCATCCACGGGTTTGTAGCGGCAACCGAGAGAGACGGGGAAGGTCTCATGTTCCACGTCACATTACAATCGGCTCACATAAGACAAAACAAATTGTTCCATAGAGCCCCTCGAAGAGTTTTGGATGTGAGTGTTTTCTGTAAGCAATAATTGTGTAATTGTGACAAAAGTTAAAAAAAAAAAAAAAAAAAAAAAATGGTAGCTGTTAATTGTTTCAGTTGTTTCAAATCTTGTTTCAATTTCCTGCAAGTTGACCCTCATACAGCATTAAAATGAACTGGAATAATTGTAAAGCAGAAGGTGCCAAGTTCCTGTAATGGCGTTGGTAACACTCGGTAGGGTAACATATCAACCATTAAGTAGATGCTTGTTAGCATAAATATTAGAAGCATATTGGCTCCTTATAAGTCATTAAAAAGCACTAATTATTGCCTTACTCTGCATTAACATAACAATATAACTACTAGAACACTAACTAAGAATTTACCCTCAATAATTAATCTTGATTATCGCTTTTTGAGAGAAAGTAAGGAAGTTGTTGTTGATGAATTGTGATCTTGATATGTTTTGATCAGTATGAACAATATAAGGTGGTCGTACCACAACAACAGTCCTGCTCCCTTAAAGGATAAGTTCACCCATAAGGAGAATTCAGTCATTATCTATTCACCCCCATGCAGATGGAAAGTCAGATGAAGTTTTATACTCCACAGAAATTCTCCATTTATGGAGGTTTACTGCAAAAGTGTGTTACACAATTCTCCAAAACAACTGAGGCAGCTTGGGACTTGTTTTAAGTTGTAAATAAAAGAAAAGAAAACAACAGAAAACATTTAATTGGCTCCAAACGGCTCGTCCGGTGAATTCCAGGTCTCACGAAGCCCCAAGATCTCAAATTCAAATTTCAAATGTCGAGAGGGGTGAGCGCTGATGCTTTTAACGCCGCAGCTAGAGAGAAGATTTTAGCTTCAAAAAGGGTGATAACATAAAATATAACATAACATCTTTTCAATAAATTTGGGATCTCTGATCTTCCAGAGACTTTGGGTTATGCCGCATGAGCCGTGTGGAGTCATTTCATGGTTTGAAACGAATCCCCATCTACTTCAGTTGTTTAGGAGACTGCTGCAAGGCTGCTTTGCCGTGAAGCTCCAGAAAAGTTTTGTGGACTACGAAACATCATTTGACTTTCCCTCGGCATTGAGATAAATAGGAATTTTTATTCTAAGGTGAATTTATCCTTTAATATTCCTTCATAAACATGGTCTATTCTTACGTAAGAAAAAAACTACAAGTGTTCACACAGTTCCCAAATAACTCTAAATGAAGTCTGTCCAACTCAGAACATGTTCCTCACCCTAAAGTGAGGTCTTGCTCATAACTAATTCACCAGTAAAACCTGTGCGGGTTTATGAGTGCCAAACAAACAGTGAATTAGTAATGAGCAAGCAACTATATATAGTTGTAGAACATTGTCATGCAGATAAGTGCTTTAATAAGTGCTTTGTTATGACTAATAAAAGGCTAACACGCTAACAATATGCATTCAAATAAGCAACTGGTTAATAGTTAATATGTGTACTCTGAGACAGAGTGAGAGCGTTACTTTACTTTTTCTCTTTTGAACAATATCCGACGCCGACACAGGATTCAGCGTTAAAGCAAAGTAAGCATTCTTCGCTCGGTGCCTGAACGCCTTTCTGCAGATTCTGTGTTTTTGTCCAACAACAGTATTAAAGCATCGCTGTCACAGAGAAGTTAGAACACAGACACGGTGGGAGGAAAGGTTCCCCGGCCCAAAGCACACAATAAATACCGATATGGGCTGACAGGCCAGGTCAGTTCATATCGGAACATATATCGCTACAGTATGAGACACATAGAAAGTGGGCTCAACAGACACGTGGTACAGTAGGTGTGATGTGAGGTGTGTTACGTGTTAGGTGACAGTGCGGGTTGCAGAGAAAAAGTTATGCTCTTAAACCATAGACGTCATGGCTGGAAATTCTCAAGACTACAACAACACAACCTGCTCCACAAAATATATATGAATATCTCAAGAATGCAAAGCTAACTACGCGACTTAAATGTCCTAAAGATTGCTATCATTAATCACATACATTTGTCTGGAAGTAAGGGTTGCAACTAATGATTCTTTTAATTATCAATTAACATCTCATCAACATCCCGACCCAAAAGTGATGCCTTCAACTGTCTAAAACCCAGAGTTTCTTAATTTACTATCTTAAAGGAGAAATAAGAACAGAAAAGCTTTATATTTAAGAAGCTGGAACGAGCAAGTGTTTGACATTTTTGTTTGAAAATGTTTAATCGATTATCAACATAGTTGGGAAAAATAATCGTTTGCCATGTCACCAGGATAAAATGTTGGAAATGATCGTCTCTGCAAACCTCTGATATCTTCACATTTGTACGTGTCATAGGCTACATACCATTGTGACATTTCTATAAATATGTCATATCGCGTTTGCATCACATGTTTATGAACTGATTTTGTTAGTTGGCTGGTGGACTTTGAGGGACCACGTTCATCATTTGTATGCATGAAAGCACTAGATATTTTTAAAGTGACAATTTCCAGCTGTGTGTGCCTGTGTGTGTGTGTGTGTGCCTGTGTGTGTGTGTGTTTGCGCGACCCAAACAGGTATCTAAAGCTGAAACGTGATTTCCCTAACCCCCCTTGTCACAAAAACATATGGTTTGCATAAACATACTGTGCCAACATTTATCCTGCGATTTAGTTGAGTTATTGCGGCTCTAACAATATTTAAATCAGCTGTTTTACCATCTGTATACTGCTATGTTATTCATGTCCGTCCCTCACCTGAGCCCCCCCTGACAGCTTCTCCAGCTCAGCCTTGCAGCGCTGCAGCTCCTCCTCCAGCTCTTTTCTCTCCCTCTGACTGCTGTCATACAGTACCTGCAGCTCCTGCAGCTCCATCTTCAGACCATCACACTGCAGGACACAGACGTCACACTCTCAGTCTTCCTAACAGCAGTGGATTTATTAAAGCCATTTTTATCTGAATTCGATTGAAAAATCAAATAAAAGAATTTGCTAATATTGCTTAACCCAGATCTGCCCATGTTTTATTCATATGTTTAACTCCCCAGGTGTCACTTCAACATGAATGCCTGGTACCTCTCTCTGAACCTGTGAAGCCTTCTCCTCTGCCTGTTTGAGCTGGTCCCTCAGGGAGAAGATCTCCCCGATGCCTCCGTTCCAGCTGGTTGGTGTCGCGGGCTTCCCATCGAATGAAATATTCTTCTGGATGGAGGCGTCCACCAGGCGACAGTTCTCAGACTGAGCCATGGTCATGTAGCTCTCTGTCATGACCTCATCGGGGCCGCTCTCCATGTCCTTCCCCTCTGTGCCCTCTGCGTCCTCCTCCTTCAGTGACAGGTAGACACTGGAGCTGGACGAAAAGGCCAAAAGAATATAATGTTCTTTAAACTTCAAATAAATGGGCTGCAAATGGGCCGACAATTTCCATCATTGAAGGCTAGAAATGATTGTTATGCTATTTTATGTGATAATCAGAGAGCTAGTTAGCATATTTGTGTTTTGTTTTGGCACATTCAGTATGCGGAGATTTCATTATGGTGTACACAAAGTCTAATAACTGCTTTTTGATTCCTTTTTCATGCTGACAGATGTATCTAACCAGCCTTGTAATAGGACTGCGAGGACTCTTTCCATTTCTGACTAATCAGTTTTTTTCATCTTATTATCAGATAATTGTTTAGTCTATAAAATGTCATAAACGAAAAAAAAAAGACCCCATTACAGTTTCCCGGCTGCTCAATCTGTCTGACCAACAGTCCAAAACAAAAATCGAACGTTTTAAATTAAATTCCAGACGATGCAAAAAACAGAGAAAAGCAGCTTAAAACATTTCAAAAAGTACAGACTGTTTGGATTTTTGCTTATTCATTTGATTGATTGTTTGTTTGTTTTTGAATTGTTGAAAATAAAAATTGTGTCAAAAGCGCCATCAAAAGCTGTTCTATTATTCTACTCAAAAAAGTTGGACTACTGTGTAAGACCCCAAAAATATGATGACTTTAAGATCCTTTTTGTGATGCATTCAATTTGAAACAGAACAAAGACAATATATTTTCATGTTTTACTTCATTAACTTTATTGATTTACATAAATATTGTCATGGTTTTGGGCTTTTGGTTTGTATATTTCCTGTTTTATTTTGAAGTTCTCTCCTTGTGTGTCGTGTTTCACTTTCACTTCCTGTATTTGTGTTTCTACTGGCCCTCTATTGATTACCCTATTTGTTTCACCCGTGTCTTATTAGTTTTTCCTGTCTTGTGTATTCAAGTCTGTGTCTTTCCCGACGTCAGTGTTGTATTTTTCACACTTCTTAATTCCTTGATTTGCCCCTGCCTGCTCCTCTGGTTTTTGTTGCCTTTTTTATTTGCCTTTTGCAGGAGACAAAAGACTGGGATAGTTGTGAAACACGATTGTATTTTGCTTGGGAATACTTTCTCAAACTGTTGTTGCTACCCACAGTGTGTTTGCAAATGATTCTGTTTTTACATCACATTTGAAACGGCGTCAACTTTTTTTAGCACATGGGTTGTGGAACTGTTAGCTGTGGGTTATTTCTCCCTGTTGAACATGTTGTCTTCTGTCTCCCTTTTTTCATCTTCCTGTAAAACACAACTTCTCTTTGAGCGGCACTATAAATAAAGTTTTCACAAGATCTTCCTCAGCAGATTGAGTCTGCACTGTTCCATCTGCTGGAGGGAAGATCACGTGATGCACTGAAACATTTTTAGAACAGACACTCATTGGATCTTATTCGGGGACTGTGTCCTCGGTCAATTTCTTTTTCTGTCCATCTCCTAATCAATTAATGAACTAATGGTTTCAGCACTTGTGTGTGTGATCCCTCGTATGGTATTACAGTAGTGCAGAGATTAAACAGGTGGCCGGCCTTTTTCTAAACGGGATATGACTTGCGTGACTGTGACGCGGGGGTGGTATTCCAGAGGGTCTCCCCTCCAGCTGATCCGGTAAGCACAGCTGACGAGTGAGCAGCCATTGACCTCTCACCATGTCCTCTGTCTCTGCAGCAGCTGCAGCCTCTCAGAAAGACGTCTGTTGTCCTCCTTCAGGGTCTGACACTCCTCCTTCAGTATACGGCACTCCTCCTTCAGAAGGTCCACGTCACCTGACGGAGCAGAGAGGAAGATGTTGAAGAGGATGCAGGAATTATTGCTCGCCATTAATCCTATTGTTTGCGGCTATAGAAAATGTGTTTAGAGTATACTAAAAGAGTAGTCTGACATTTAAAAAAAAAAATGCTTATTTGCTCGTGTCCCAGTTGATAAACTGTAAAATCTGGAAAGTGATTTTCAAAAATCGAGGAAACTGATAACCTCAAAATGTCCAAGTTAAGTAGACTAATAACTAAGTTGATAAATCTTTTATTCAACTTATAAATTTGTGAGGTATTCGTTTCCTGACTATTTTTAAAGGTAAAGTCAACTACTTGTAGGAAGCTACAGGCATAAGCCAGTTGGCTTAGTTTAAAGATTGTAAATAGTTAAAAAGTTAGCCTGTCTCCGTCCAACAATGAAAAAATCCACCTACCAGCACCTGTAAAGCCCACTGACTGAAATATTATCTTGTTTCATGCTTACAAATATTATCTTGTTTGTTTTACAGCGTTAAAATCATAATTTGCTGTTTTGACTGGTACAAAGAAGAAACAAAGAAAAGACATGAATGAAAAAAAAAAAAATGCTGCTAACTGCAGCAACCGTTTGTTACTTAGCTCATTTAGCAATGCAGCTAGCAATCTGGACTGGTAGCTTGGAACACCTGGTGAGTGTTGGTGTTGTTTACATAGCGAGCAAATTCTGTTCAGTTTATTGCACCTTTTAAACAGAGAAATAATATACATAACCTGTAGAAACTAAAAAATGTCAAATTGTTCCTTTAAAATGCTGTGAGTTTGACTGGACTTGCATTATAAAACACATTCTGGGAGATGTTTTCATGAAGGAGCGTGACAACAATACAACATGAACTCTCCTCCCTCGGTCCCACCCCGGCCTCAGCTGCAGATCCCAGCGGTGACATCATGTGTTAGAAGTGTGTGTCCCTCCCCCTCATGACTTCATGTCCCTGGTATCCTAAATGCAGACGCACATCTGTGCACACACACACACACACACACACAGAGCACTCCCCACCCCACTGCAACACTCAGCACACTCATTTGTAATATTTATTAAACCCCACAAATGATTAATGTGCTTCACTGCGGGATGCTAACATGATGTGAGCACGGAACGAGAACATCCATAACACCGTGCTTTGTTTTCATAATATTAGACACAAAGACTGATCGTGGGCTATTTGTGCAAGTTGGATCAATTCCATAGTGCATGCAGAGACAGTGGGTTGTGTGTGTTTTAGCGTGTCCTTCTCACTGATGGTGTGAAGATGAGGTGTAAAACAAAAGACATATTGGATTTTAACTTTAATGTGCTTGTAAGTAAAAACAGAGTTGTGAGGGAGGAGAAGGTACCGCAACCTCCTCCACCTGTCTTCCCCTCTGACATGCACCTCAACCTGTCCTCTTGCTCCTCATCCCTCACCCTCTCTCCTCTCGGCCTCCCTGCGCTGGCTCTTCATGCTGATCTCGGCCCTCAGCGTGGTGATCTCCAGCTCGTACTCCTGGGTCTCGTCGCTGAGGCGCTGCAGCTCGGCCCGCCGGCGACACAGCTCCTCCTGCAGCGAGGCGATGTCGTTCTCCCTCTCTGCCGCCGCCTCCTCCGCCGCCTGTTGGAGCAGGATCACCTCCTCCTGGGCCACGCGCAGCTCCTCCTGGGCCTCGGCCAGCTCGCTCTCCTTCTCCTCCTCCAGGCTGTCCATCTCCTCCTGCACGGACCGCAGCTGTGCTGTGGGGAGAGGAGGAGGAGAACTTCAGGTTCTCTTTCTGGGGGATGTGTGGGTGAGACTGCAGTATCAGTATAGGTGTATATGTGTGTGTATATGATCTTACCTGTTATGCAGCAGTGGGCCTTGCATGTGTTTGCGTGTGTGTGGGCGGTGTGTTCCTGCACGTGTGTGTGTTTGTGTGGGTACCGTTTGAAAGAGGAGCTGATGTAACTGACAGTAACAGACTGTTTTTCAGGGTCAGATCAGATCATTAGTCAACTGTTTTCAGGAATAGAACATCTCCAACTCGATAACAAAGGACTAGTGCAAGGAAATGGCGATAAAACCAGCAATAACTCAGCTAAATGGTTCAAAAGTAGTTCTTGAACCAGTGCAGCTGCATCATAAAATAGTTTAGCATTCCCCGAACGGACTAAAAAATATCTTGCAGCTTAAATCAAATTTCTCCACTCCTCCTTTTTCTATTTGTCTTTGTCTCCTACCGTGCTTTTTCTCTTTTCTCTCTCTGTTCTCAGAGCCATTATGTGTTTTATTCACCACTCATGGTCGAGTACAATAAGGCTCTAAGAAGAATAACAGTTTCTAAAATTTGATCACAAAAAAGACAAATAACTACTGAAAAATAAAGTAATACAGCCAAATCAATAAGCCAGTTAATAAGCATTAAAGTGTTCTTTTCAATTACATCCCAATATACCTATTCAGCACTAGTTGGACAAGAGTAATCAAGAAATACATAAAGAGATATTGAAAAAATGATAGAACAGTCTTGTGTTCTGGGTTAATCACACAACAGAATCGAGTGGAGTTTTTAATGTCGATACCTTGTAGATTCTGAATCTGACGTGTGAAGGCTTCAGCCTGATGGGCACTGGCCAGACGCTCGTCCTCCAACAGACCTGGTGGCAAAGGAGAAGAGAGGTGAGGAGAGGGGAGAGGAGCGGGGGAGCAGTGGGTGAGAGTGGGCAGAGAGATAAGAGGAAAATGTCACTTCAGCAGGCCAAGAGAAAGATGACAGCTCGATAAGCTGTTCAACCTTGAGGCATGACTGACTGTCTGTCTATCTGCTTTGCCTGTCTGTGTGTTAATACAATGTGAGTAGCAGCATCAGTGTTAGTGTGTTGGATTTTAAAGAGTTAATTCCTTAATATCCGTTTTATAAGGCAGTGATCTCAACAAAATAAAGTGGATTAACTTTCATAGCTTTGTCATGTTGAGTCATTTCTGCAGCGCACTATTTGCAGATTCATGAGTAGTTTTAATTAGAGCTGCAACAATTTACAATTAATTGATTAATTGTCAACTATTTTTGTGAATTAATCTGTTTTAGTATATATATATATATATATATATATATATATATATATATATATATATATATATATATATATATATATATATATATTTTTTTTTTTTAAAGCAAAGGCAAAATTCTCTGATTCCAGCTTCTTAAATGTGAATATTTTCTGGTGACCTAACACCTATATGACCTCCATGACTCTAAACTGAATATCTCTGGCTTGTGGACAAAACAAGACAATTAAAGACTTCATCCTGGGCTTTGGGAAACATTGATAGACATTTCAAAAGACCAACAACAACCAATCAGTGAATCAAGAAATTAGAAATTAGATCAAAATGATCATTAGTTGCAGCCCTAATCGTCCTAGTGGTCCTTTAAAACAGAGGGTGGTCAGTATTTTCTTAAAGGATCAGTTCCCCAAAACTATAAAATAAGATATATTTTAGCTTGACTTTTCTTTAAAAGTCAATTTCATTTTTGACCTTTTTTTTCCATTTAGTTTGATTCAGACATTCATGGTCCCCAGAGGATGAAGTCTTCTGAATCAGGTGCTTACTGATATTTCCTCTGGTGTCGTCATCAGCAGTCAAAAGTTCAACTCGTCCAATGCTTTTGTTTATCACCAAATATCTGCTAAACTAATGACGTCATGCTCAGCTGCAGGTTGTGATTAGTGCCAATTAGCATGTTAGCTTGCCAATATGCTAACACGAACATGATAAACACTGTATTCGGCTAACTTCAGGATATTAGCATTGTCGCATGCTGACATTTAGACTAATAAAGCTTCTCAGAGCCGCTAGCATGACTGTACACTCCTATTCTTGTTTTAATAATGTTCAAGCCGGACCACTACGAGACGTTTACATAGAGATATCGGGGTAGTGATGAAAATTGGCTCTGACTTCCTAACCGGAGCCTGCAGGTGATGAAGCAGCGGGCAGGGGAGCAGTGGCACTGACAGGCGGTGACATAGATGGGAAATGTTTGCAGCTTAAAACGACTGCCAGATTGCGAGGGTGTGTTTGGTGGACGACTGTGGAGAGCGCGTCACATTTATCTAACGGCGCAGGTCGAGTTGACTGCTTGCATCGCACGCTTTCATTTAATCGACAATTTTCACGGGGATTATGGAGACTTTTTCACTTTCAGCTTTTTTAATACAGCACCGCGAGTGAAATTCACTTCACCGCCATCGTTTTAATGGATCAATTTGCCTGAACCAGCCCTTTAATCAGCAGCATCCTGCTTGAGATTCTTGGCAATAATTTCATTCCCACTGAGTATTTCTCATTTCCTGTCTCGAGATTTTCACGGCCTTTCAATTTGGTTCAGAACTTTTAGTCACACACCCACCATCCCAGTTTTCTATTTGAGTCATACTGCAGGTGGTATATAACCGGTGAGTGGAGCGTGATTGGCAGCTTGTATCACAGATCACCTACAGTCAAAGTTAGCCTTGATGTGCTTCTATGCCGCACCTTTACGTAATTCTCCAACCATGCACACTCATCACCCCCAACAACCCCCCACAAGCCGCCAGCAGCCGGAGCAGCTGACTGTTCTTGGTGGGAGTTGACCATCAGTGATTTCTCGATGCAGTCTAGGACACCCAGTCTGGAAGCTTCCCTCAGCGTGCACGCAGTTGTCTGAGGAATGTCTCTACTGCTGCCAGACCAACAACTGAGCTCACCACGCCATGTCTCTAAGTATGACACACACTCAAGACACACACACTGAGCTCACCGAGGCCCCATTCCCAAGGCCTTACTCACTGCCAGTGTCCCTGGAAGTTAAGCTCATCATTTCTAAGGTGTGATGTGAGGCTCCATTTAGCGGTGATGAGGAACTGACCGTGTCAGTGGCTGCTTATAAACATTTATGCTTCCTCATGTCGAACTAGATTGTGATGAACGGGAGGTGTCTCAGGTAGGGAGTTAAGCTCTCCAGGCAGAGGACAGGAGGTGTGTGTGTAAAGTAGAATTGCAAACAGTCAGTGTGATGCAAAGTATGACGTTTATTTAATTTTACTGTAATAGTAGTTCAGGTTGAGATCTCACAGGAATCAATTCCCATGACATCTTTCGACATAAGTGAAGATAATTTATAGAGAATACTCCAGATGGCAGATGATCGTGTCTAATTGTGCTGTGATTTTATTTCTATTTTTTTAAAACCTGTTTTGCTAATTGATGATTCACTTGAGATTAAAGAACAACTCCGTTATTAGTCTGTCTGGGTGTTGTTCTCATATATTGGCCACTTCCTTTGTAACATTTCACACACCACCTCTACTGAGAAGAAGGGAGGACTCATGAAATGCAAAGGCAACAACAATGCTGATCAGATGTAGTAGAATAAGGCAGGCATATGGTGAAATTTCCCAGATTACTGTTGTGTCATGGTTTGTGGTTTTTTGGTTTGTTGATTTCCTGTTTTATTTTGTAGTTATAACCTCATGTGTCGTGTTTCACTTTATACTTCCTCACTCTGTCTGTTTTCCTGCTTCTTTGCTCCTCAGCTGTTCGTTGATCACTGTCTGTGTATTTAAGCCGGTGCTTCCTCCTCCTTTGGTTCTTCTGGGTGTTTCACTCGTGTCCACATGGTTTCTTGAGTCTTTATAGACTTAACTCTGCCTGCCTTTGTTTCTTGCCTGTTGACTTTTGTATTTTGTATTTTTTTTTTGAGTTTGCACTTTGGATTTCAGCTTTATGTTAATAAAGCTCGCTACCTGCTTCCACGTCTGCATTTTTTTCTGCACCATTTTGCTATTGTGACATGTTGAATGCAAATTGCAGATATAATTTACGAGCAGGAGCTCTCACACGTCCCCGGTGCACACACACAGCCTGTTTTGAATGTTAAATTGAGTCAACAGTAGAGAGGAACTTACTTCATGCTGTGCCTGCATGGCATGGCGGATCTACTTTTTCGGTCAGCTTCCCACTGATTTACCTACCACATTTATGCACACATACTATTTTCCAGTATATTACATGGTAAGGTCTCTGCTCAAAGCGCTTTGCAGCCACATTCCCCTTCTCACATGCAATGGCTGCAGAGCAAGGTGCCGGGCTGCTCATCAGCTTCCAAACCAAAGCACCTTGTGACATTTCTCTTCTCAGTCATTCACACATGAATAGCAATCAGGAGAACCTTGAGGTTCGGTATCTTGCCAGAGGACTCTTCAGCAAGCATGTAGCTCGTGGAGTAATTTTTATGGAAATAGTAGCAGCAAGCAGACGAGGATGGTTAAACGTCTGCACACTTCTGAACTCCAATTTAAGATAAAAAGCCAGACAGTGGGCAGATTGTATTGCGTTTCACCGGCTACCACAATATGACTGACGGAGATTCCACTTGTGGCTTATTACTTTACAACTGTTAAGCACTTCACTACAACAGGGAGTTTCTTTCAGTTCGGCTCAAAAAGTGTTAGAGGGTTTCTTTTGAAGTTTTTGTCCCTCGACATCTTTAAAACAAAATTTGCACTTCACAGTTCTCTGAAAAAGGTGACTCAAACATTGTCCCAACTAATAAAAATCCAAAATATGAGAATGAGACTTTAAATGCCAGAAATGTCTCCCCAGGATGGTGAAGGCTTTTATTGATGTGGAGGATGTCTGTATTAATTGTCACACTGTAGATGTGTATTTCAGGTCAGATGGCTGTTAAGTAAATAATGAATAAAAGACGGAGATAGAAGACGATTAATGATTCAAGGCATTTAATAATGAATAAAAGCTATAAGGAGTCTCACCTTGCAGCTCGTGAAAGCTCTCCTGGTGTTTGTTGGAGGTCTCTCTGGCGTCGTCCAGCTCCAGCAGCAGCTGCAGCACCTGGGCCTTCAGCTCCTCCAGCTCCTGCTCCTCGGTCAGCGGCTCCTGCTCCTTCCTCCTCTTCTCCTCCCCCTCGCCTTCCTCCTCTTTCAGCTTCTTCTCCTCCTCCCCCTCCTCCTCCTCCTGAGCCTGGTCCATCTCCTCCTTCTCGTTGTTCTCCTCCAGGATGCCTCTCTCCTTCGCTGTGATCTCGTTGTCCATGGTGGGGCTGCACTCGGCTTTCAGATCGCACGGGTCATCTGATGGAGAGATGACAGCGGTATTAGAAAAGGTACGCCTGACAGGGAGAGAGAGAGGGAGATGGAGAGAGGGATTTACAGGTGACAGACCGGTTTGTCATCACCCAACATTCAGTCATGCTGTCGAGGCTGTGTTTTTCTTTTGAATCAACAGCACCATCTTGTGATTGAGCTGGCATTGACTACTGCTCTCTAAAAGCAACCTCATTTCCACTGATTTCCTTTGATTAAACCCATCAATTAAAATATACAGAGCTGCTGACAATCCTCTTATGAGATTAGAGGTAAGATCGTGATGGAAAAGGTGAAGAAAACAAATCCATTCTTTTGGGGAAGAATGCGTTAGATCATACTCCTAAAACGTCTCCTGTGTGAAGGTTTTGACACTGCAGTTGTTAATGAGATATTACTATATTATAAGACATGTTGCTTGGACTTGATCACTACACTGTGCATCTTTGCTTCACATCCCTCTTATCTGCATACTAAAGGTAAATATCTGACCAGTAGGTGGAGCGAGTCAGCCGACATAATGCAGAGGGAGAAGGGTGGTGGGGCGGGGGGAGCTGGGCCTGTATGCTGAAGCAATCACTATGACTCACCGCTCAGCAATGCACCTCCAAGTTCATAACAACACAAGCTAGCACTCATAGTAAGAGAGACGTGAAAAGAAGAAGACAGATCTCTCTCATTACACGCCTGTCCCGCTCTCTTTTCTTTTTGATTTCCTCGACCTTGTTGTGGACATCCTGGGAGCCGTTGTTAATGTGAGCCCGTAAAGCCCGATGAGACATTACAGACAATGCAGGGCCTCCACTAATAAACTCGATTCCATGTTATACCAGCTGTTGCTCGCAAACAACTGCAAAGACAAATGTGGAGCAGGTTCAGGGAAGACTAGAAAGGAGGGCATCATTTACAAGCACAACAACATGACGGTGAACGCTCGTTTGTCCAGGGAGAGGAGTCCTTTCCCATTAGTCAGATGAGATTTGCTGTGAGGCAGGAGGGGCCGGAGCTAAATGGGGATTACAGTCACAGTGTTAGGGTGTTCTGATGTGCAGTTAAAAAGTAAAAAAAAAAAATAATAAAAAATAAATCTCTCAGCTACTGTCTAAACCCAGAACATTCTGCTGACATCACTCGCTTTTTCTCTTTGTAACAAGCCTGCCAAGGGTCAAGTCCATCTCAGGGAGAAAAAAAAATCTGATAGGTAGCATCACACATCTCAGGTTCAAGTGGTATCCAAGTGCTTCAGAAATTGCTGTTTGTACTCGTGTGAGGATTGGAGAGAGGAGTGCAGTTTTCCGTGTGACAGGAACAGAGAGACGTGACGGGGGAAAAAAAGGTGCAGCAGGGGACAGAATCAAGCATTAACTAAAGATCTGCCTAATTAAGAGCGATGCTCACCGGTGTAATCTCCACTCAAGGGATGCTTCCATTTCTTCTTGTAATTATTTCTCTGCCTTTGTTCCCCCCCCCCCTCGCTAGATGTAACTATTTCCATCACATCCAGGCTCACGCAACATGCTTTTTTTTCTCTAATCATATCTGCGCGACATTAGCGGCAGGCTGCGCCCCTTTTATTCCTTCTTGTCTCATAATAATGTTAATTTAAACAATGCAGCCCCTGAGAGGCAAGCGAGAGGTTTCATCAGCACTGGGCTATTTTGTCATTAAACTTTGATGCCGCTGTAATGAGTTAGTCATAAAGAGGAGCACTAGAGCCGGGTGGCAGGGGGAGAGCGAGCCGGAACTGCTTGTATAGCCAGCGGCAGCTAAAGGCCATCAAGAGACAAAAAAGGCTTCCCAGTGAATATCACTCACATCTAAATCCTCCAGGATGTCTCGCTCATGGGGTAATAACTCGGGAAGCTTTCGGCTCATGTGATCTGTGCTCCAATTTTACTTTCTTTCGTTTGTGTAGATGATGTAGCATTCAGACCGCCCTCCAAACACAAACTTTCAAGCTGAGGGAAAGTGGTGACGCTGTAATCAGATTACAGTGAGAACACCAGCTAGAATGAGGTACCACACACACTTTGTTACACACTGGAACAAATTCCTTTGGACATCCGCTAATATCTGACAGAAGTGGCATTCCAAAAAAAAACTCCTCTCAACTCTTTTCACCTTACTTTGAGGCCATCTTTCAATCTCAACAGATTATTCTGCAGCCACTAAAGGAACAGTTCACCAAAAAAAATTCAGCAATTGCCGACTCACCCTCACGCTGATGGAAAGTCGGGCGAAGTTTTTGTGGCCCACAAAACATTTCTGGAGATTCACATCAAAACAGCGCTGCGGCTTTCTTCTGAACCGCTGATGTAGATGGGGACATCCCATCTGATGTGCATGCACAGGCTTGACAAGGGGTGTAAATAACATCCTCTAAAATAAAATAAAAGACTTCCAGAGCCTTTTTTTAAGATGTAGTCCCCATCTGCATCAGTTGTTTAGCAGGATGCCACAACCCTGTTTTGCTGTGAAGCTCCAGGGATGTTTTGTGGAACAGGAAACCATCACCTGACTTTCCATCGGCATGAGGGTGAATAGACAATGACTGAATTTGAATTTTTAAGTGAACTTGTCCTTTAACGCTACAGAACCCCCGTACAGAGCCGCACCTGCTATCTGTCCTCTGGTGTTTGCCTTCTTAGCATTACCCAACAGCCTGATAATCATTTCCCTTCCTGGAAAACGCTTTATCGCCTCACCTTGTGAGTGAATGTCAAACACCTTGTGCAGCCGAATCAGCCGCAGTGACACCTGTGATCACTCCACTGCATTCTTGGCACACTTTTGGTCTTCAGTCACGCAGGGATTGCATTAGACATGGACGCTGCATGCATACAAGAGCAGAGGAAGTCATCTCAGGAGCAGTGTTACAGCTCCGGGGAGAGGATGGCTTTATCTAGCCACAGCACATTCCTTCGTAATCACGTGGCAGCAAAACACATTGAGAATGTCACTGCACAACATCGTGGCACTTTAAAATGGAGACAACAAGCGGGCCGAGTGTTCTTCGTCCGCATCTCGGAATAGCTGCCTGAGATTAAATTGAAACGTTAATGTGGCAACACGAGCCCTTTGTTTTGCTTCTGATTTGGTGTTCGGTGATGGAGTGGGGAGTGTAATGAAATTTGCACTTTTCAAAATTGAGGAGCAGAGGGAGGATTTAAGCTAACAGATGCATGCTGGGAGAGGCGTGGATGTGGGACATAACCCTGGATCCACAGGAGAGCCTTTTCAGTGCAACACTGCAGATAGAGTTATGGCCCTGTTTGTTAACCGCAGCGGAGACTGAAATTCAATCTCACACTGTGATAGAGGAGATGCATACTGAAGATATGTCTGCATGTTTTTAACAACCTTGATCTTCATATTTCAGCCAGCTTTCTGTGCCTATATGTGGTACAAAGGAGTTTTTCAAGAGCAAATGAGTCCATTCTCTCGCTGTGACTGCTAGTTAAATATCTAATTTTACGGCATTGAGGGAAGCATCTGCACTCAAATCAGCTGTGAAAAAAGGAAGGACTGAAAAAAGGAAGGACTGCTCGCTTGAAACAGGAGCTGCAGGCTGACTACATGTGCAGTGTGATGGGCACCTTGTGCTGAACCAAGAAATGGGATTAAGCAGTACCTGGTGGTGCTGGTGGTGCTGGTGGCAGTGATAGTGGCTCATGTGTGTGTGTGTGTCTGTGTGTGTGCTGCATTTTGATTCTGTGGTTTACATTGTGTGTAAACAGCTCTGTGTGCTCATGTGCTTGGACCTTCAATTATGTAGATATGCAAGCTTGCAGATCACTTTGTTTTATCTCCTCCTTATGTACACATATATGATCACACAACTGGTAAGTATCTGTATGTATGTCTGTATGGTTTTCTGCAGCTGTGTAGGAGGCCATGCATAATACACACCACCCCCTCCTACCCCAGCTTTGAAGCCAGCCCAGCTCTGATGCTGTAGCTTTTCCCTTGCACTGGCACACTTCCTCAGCAACACATAATTCAGAAAGGGGAGGGGGGGAATCGAAAAAGGCGGAGAAACCGTGTGAGAGCAAAAGACGAAAGGAGGAGAACACAATGAGAGAGATGCAAGGGAAGGAGGGCACTCGAGCTGCTCCATGAGAACAGGAGTCAGGTGGAGCCGTAGTGATGGCAATAAAGCTCTGTTTTCGTCCTCAGCGCCACTCTCCATGGAAACCTTTCTGTCTGCCACAGAAAAGCCCAGGTGAGCTTATCAGCTGTCCCTTCAGATAGTGAGGTCACCATCATACAAGTTTTGCTGACTTCAACCTGCATGACACAAGCAAGTTCTCGTGAGATTGACGCAAGTTCATCCTGTCCTCCCTCTGTTCTTTGAGCCTGAAAACTCCAAAGAGAGGGCGAGGAACAACGGCAGCAGCCAAAGACAAGAAAAGAAACAGGAAACACAAGCACCCAAGAGTTGGGCTGACTTAATGAGCCGCTCTGTAATTTAAATGGAAAATCCATGTTTGCACTTTCAAAGGGAAATAAGAGAAAGTGGGTCAACGGAATAGAGATGCATCGCAGAAACTACTGTAATGTGGCCCTCGTTAGATGAGCATGCACAAATACTGTACCATGTGTTCAAACTGTAGGTGACTGATTCAGGGAATGTGCTTTTTTTAGGGCACCATGTGTGGCTGCGTGGGGGTGCTTGTTGTGTAGCTATTCCATGAAGGGGATATGAATAGCGATAGACAACAAAGCATGACAACAAGTGATGCGGTAATAATCCATTCGGTCACAAACCAGTGCTTCCCACCTGAAAGGAATCTCTCTGGAAGGTTTCACATCAACTAAATCACAGAGGAAACAGGCTATACGAAAGCTTGCCACGTTGCTGCTGAATTCGAAAAAGAGGAATAAAGACCCGGAGGGAGAGAGCGGGTGTGCTAATGATAGGTTGACAATGTAGAACGCTTCTGAGAGGGAGAAGAAAAGTGAGGGAAAAAAATCCATCCGATACGCTGCATGAAGGAGCTGCTTGAGTTCACGAACCTTCTTCTATTCACGCCAAAGTTTAAAGGAGATGTTATGCTCATTTTCAGGTTCATCACTTTGCGTGTTTTGTCTGTCCTGTCTCTTTAAGCGCCCCTTTCCCAGATACCTGCTCTTACTGGTCAGCTCACACACGCCCGAGTCAGCACCTCCCACCGTGTCTCCGGTTGGCTCTGTCATGTTTTCAGCTTCCAGGTAGCCTAACTTCTGCCGTAAATATAGGCATACATTATGCACATGAGTGACATGGCGACTCAGTGTGATGTCAAGAAGTCAAGAGTTAAATGCGGGACTACTCACAAGGCGTTTAAGGTGCATTGTTTTCTGTGGGAGAGAGGAGCTCCGTATAGTGCCGTCTTTGGGCCTTTCAACTGTCAAAACCTTTTACATGCACAAGAGCCTATATAACACACTGAAGGAAAAAAAAAATAGGTCTCCTCAAAGAATTTTCCATTATGCAACCTTGAGAGGATAAAAAAAAAAAACATGTGGCACATTCACTTTTGTCGGAGCACATTGGAAGCTTGTTTTACAACAAAGCCCCTAAAAGTCTGACAGGGGATAGTGGGGATAGGGTGGTGCAGGAAGACATGTCACACTTTAAGTCTTCGGGGCTGAGAGAGAAGGAGCTGCGATACCTGAGGGGTGGAAAAACAAGCAAGATTTGTTTTCCCTTCAGCCCCTTGACTCGCCATGTTAAACACTCGATGTGAGAATCTCACTCTGTTGTTTTTCTCAGAGGCCCTCTCCGGCTCCCAGATCTACAAAGTTTGTCTAGGGCAGCAACTTTTCTGTTTATTAGTTCCGGAGAGCTGAGAAAATCCTGTTCTGTGCACCCTTGGGAAGTATCACCGCTGATGTGAGTTTCACAAAGTGGAGAGGAGTGGAGTGGAGAGGACAGGAGAGAAAAATGCTGTGTGGGCCGAGGCAGGTGCAAAGGTTCGCGTGTCTATGCGGGGCGCGCGCTCATGCACGCGTGTGTGTCGGCGGGCGTGTGGGCGGTGAAGAGAGCAGAGGATTGCGACTGAAAGAGGGGGGGAAGAGATATTGAGTGGGAAAAGCGAGAAGGAGAGAAGGACGGAGATGGAGAGAGGGATGGCCTGCGAGTAGTTGCGAAGTGAGAGGAACATACGGTGGCTGACAGGTTGTAAGGTACACAAGACGGCTCGCAAATGTCAGACCAGCCTCTGATGGTGTTTTATTGATCAGCGAGTGCGTGAGAGCCTCTGTATTCCCTGTTGGTAGATGCAGCGAGTGATTTTCCCGAAGCATTCATTCCCAGCAGGCCTGACGATAAAAGCCTAGAAAACAACCTGCTGTTCAGAGCAAAGGAACAGAGAGGTGGCTCAGACTGGAGAACTGACCTCAACCAGGACAGACTCAACGCACTTTAATCCATTAAGATCCCCAAGTGTGATTCAAAAAAAGATAGGAGTTAATACTGGCCATCACTCAATCCACTTCCTGTGCACCGTATGTCTGTCCTTATTATGGTCAATCAGTCAGGATCCACGCTACATTATCAGACACTTTGCCATCACTGACACTGAATTTTTCCAGCTCTGAAAGCATGCCTCAGGCTGTGATGAGAGGACAAGAAGTCCCCAGAGTTTAGATAACAGGAACAAGCTTGTTAGGGAGGAAGATTTCCTCCTGAGACAGCATCCCTGTTAAGATGTCAACACGCAGGCTTCGAAGTGATACGTTTAATAAAGGAACCTACTTACTTACAAAGTGGTTTGATCAGCCTGCATCTAAGAAACAATCCCCCCAGAATACATGTGTTCCCAAGTTCAATTTTAGGACACAGGAAAAAGGAAGCCAGACTCAGGCCACATGGTCAAAAGTGCTGCTGACCTGCGAGTCCCTCCACGCCAGTAAACATCCTCCCAGCAGTGTGTCCCACACAGAGCTGCACTGTCTGCATTCAAAACATGTGGAAAACAACCACACATCTTCTGTGTTGGGGCACAAAAAAAAAAAAACACATTCCAGGCATTCTTCTCTGAATGCACAATCACACACAAACCGATTGTTGAGGAGATGCATGGTGCCAAACGTCACATACGCAAAGTTAGCAGACAGGCTGAAGCTGTCGAACACAACCACTACATGCGCACAATACAATTATTCAAAGCTGAGCTCAAATAACATCCAGCACTGCATTAGCCTCAGAATGACATGCAACACAGACCCTCAGCATTAATGACTGAATGATCCCTTCCCCTCTGCCTGCCAGCCACCCATTACCTGGCAGCATGCAGCCTCCATCAAACGTCCACAGATGCCACAGCTGACTGTAATGCCCACTCGTCTGTCAGGCTGTCAGCTCGACCACAGCTCCTAATAAAGACGGGCTTCCTTCCACAATAATCTCCCCACCTCCTACCAGCTGACCACCTCTCCTCTCCTCTCCTCTCCTCTCCAGCTCCCTCCGCCTCCTCAGTTCACATGTCTCACTTCAGGAGTAAACACAGGGATTAAAAAAAAAACACATCGACCCTTCTCTACCTTTTTTTTCTTTTCGGCTGATCCGTAGTGCAGGGCTAAAAATAGACACATACACACACACACACACAGAAAGCGACAAAAAAACAGCTGCACAGACCTGTAGAGTCCAAAGCCTCCTCGATGAGTGGAGGTAAGCGCAGTCCATCCATAGCCCCCCTGTAGCTGCAGCAAAGAGGGAGAGACACAGAAAGAGAGTGGGCGAGAGAGGGTCAGAGGCTCCACACACCCACCTCAGCTGCAGGGGGAGAGAGAGAGAGAGAGAGAGAGAGAGAGAGAGAGGGAGAGAAACACACACACGGAAAGTACTGAGCGCACTGTCAAGTACACGCAGGCTTCAGTGCACACACACACACACACGCACACACAAAAACAAGGCTGTGTACCTCGGGAGAATTTGGGAGGATCCGGGGAGCTGAAGGCTGAGCTCTGGAGCGTGGGAGAGATGCCGAGAGGGGAAGATGGGAGGAGCAGAGTGGAGGGGGAAAGATGCTGTTTTCCAGACGGCAAAGCTCCGTCACGGACCTCCCTCCCTCCCTCCCTCCCCCCCCCCCACACACACACACACACACACACACACACACTCTCTCTCTCTCTCTCTCTCCCCAGGTTGCACTCTGTTTTGTTCTCTTCTTTCCACTTCCTCCTTCTTTCCAGTGCCTCTTCTTGCTCGTTCCTCTTTTTTATCCCCTCACTCTTTGTCTTTACAGTTGATTTATACTACAAATAAAGGCACCATAAACCATAATTACACTGACATTGGATAACAAAGGGAATCCATAAGAAGAAAACACACATGTGCACTAAAAAGTAAGAGTTTAAATGGGCAATTGTGTAAGAATCCATTCAGAAATTAATTAAAATAATCAACACACTGAGAATTAATGTTTTTTTTAAACGCCTATTCATTGTATTGCAGAGAAGTTAGCATGCTAATCGGTTAGCCCCAGCTCATCGCGGTCTAAATTTCCTGTGCTAGCGGTGTGAGGGCCGACACACATCAGTTCCCATAGCTCCCAGTCCAGAACCGCTAGCTGCACGGCTAGCTAGCTAGCTGCTCCGGTAGGGGCAGGTAGTGGTTACTCTGGCGATGTGCTGCCCCCTATTTGCTAGTGCCGATTCGCACCAAAAAGCGTTCTGTTAAAAAATTGAAGTAGATGGGGATTTGTTTTTAAAACGTAAAAGCAAAAAACAAATGTATTATAAGAAACAGAAAATGGCTCCGTACACCCCCTGGATCGCAAATGTATTTGAAAATGTGTGATTTACTCCCTCGATTGGCCGGTCAAACTTGTGCCTCAGATGGAGTGTATGCTAATGCTTTTAGCTTAGCAGCTACAGTGAAGAGCATATCGCCAGAGTAACAGCTAACAGATAACTGTAGCTTCCAATAGCTAGTTGGCTCAGTTAGCTGTGCTGGTAGCTTAGAACACCGGGGAAGTGTTGGTGTTTACATCACTAGCACAGGAGCTTTGGGCCGGAGCTAGCAGGTTAGCATGCCAACTCCACTAGATATCTCTGCAACACAATACAACATAACATCAAACTGTTATTTCTGATGATCACTTTTACATGTTTTCAACCAAAATTCCTACATATTGCACCTTTAAAAAGGTTGTGAATAACACCTTTTAAAATCAATTTGGCATCTTGGGGTTTCTGGAGACATGGTTCCCATCAACTTCACTTGTTAAGGAGAAGGCTGCAATGCTGTTTTTGCTGTGAAGCGCCAGAAATATTTTGCAGATGTTTGCAAAACTTCACCTCAGTTTCAATCAGCATGGAGGTGAGCAGATAATGACTGAATTTTCATTTTTGGGTGAACATCTCCTTTAACATCAGTTCTGTATGGAAACATGGATATTTTTTTGATTTTTAAAAAAATGTTTAATGTTTAAATGAAAATGTTGGATTTCCTTCGATATCATAGTAGACTTTCTTTCAAGTGTTAAATAATTTCAGATTTCAATCCACCAGTGTGACAGAGTTGCCAAAATAGTAGATCTCCAGTGAAAGGCAACACATAACAGCCAAGTACTAAATCTAGCTATATATATTCTGTGTACTAAATTCCAACTGGCTCGTCTAGTTCTTAATAAACGTGCAGGATTTGAATATGTGTGAAGAGATAAAATATGATGGCAAACAACATAGAGATTTCCAAAAACAGCTCAGAGGATCACAGGACCAAAACAAACTCCATCTTTGCTTCTGAACAGTGTTCACCACTCATCTGTCCACACACAAACACACACACTCGTGTGCTGTATGTTCAGCCTTGATGAATTTGTCTAAAATGAGACCCAGACAGGCTGTTTGCAGTGGAGGCTGACAGCCACCACTGCAGATTACCGATCATTTCCCGTCCATTGTTCATTTCCTCCCCTCCTCTTGCTGACTCTCGTTCTCTCTCTGTGTGTTTACTGCTAACGAACGGTTGCTCTTGTGCTATAAACAGCATCCCAACACCCCCTCCCCTCCGTTTTCACCACTACCCTTTTTACACACTTGCAGGCATCTATTTATCTTTCTCTATCTGTCTCTCACCTCTTTCTCTTTCAGTCGCTACCACATCAGGCCTCTTCTGTGCTGCACACAGGGAGCCAGAAGAGTGAGGTGTGCCGTGAAACGTGACTGAGAATATGTCAGCGTTCAGAGAGAGGGAGAGAGGAAAGGAGGGCTGGAAGTGCTGTGCAGACACAGACACACAAACAATACAGACATGCATGTGGAACCTGCCGATGTGACAGAGGAAATGTGAAAAAAAAGAAAAGCAGAAGTGAAACGGAAATAGTCACATGTGTCTCTACATGTGCTCGGTTGTACCTGTGAGGGACAGACAACATGCAGCAAGGGACAAAAAAGTGCCAGATTGAAAAGATTGATGCCTGTCTCTAAGCACTTCCCTCTCTGTGGCTCTGTGCAGCTTCCCCTCAGGCAGCCGTAATCCCCTGACAAGGCGACTGAGCGTGGAGGCATCTTTCTCCTCCTCGCCACACACACTAACAGCCTCCCCCCCAACACACACACACACACACAGGAAGGGAGAGGGCCGTGGAGTGGAGAAAGTTGGCTGACAAGGTGTTGATAATGAGCTGACAATGTCTGGCTTCAGTCCACCCGTGTCACTCCAGTGTGGCAGGATTTCTGGTTGCGGGGCAGGAACGGGCATGGAGGGAATGCAGATACCACCGGAACACGGTCAAACGCTAAAATGATTCTCAGTGTTTGTTTGAAACTCTTCTCCGAACCAGATGGGAGGGATGTTGCTGCCTGGGGACAGCTCACATGCACTCAGCCGTAGAGATGTTTGCCAAAGCACACAAAGATGTTGAATGTTGGACGATAAAATCCAATTATTCTCTGCGGCCAACCCCGCCCATACCATAGCTAAAAAGTACGGGGGAATCAAGCTGAGAAGTGTCTACAAGTGCCATTAAGCCAACATCTGATGGGCCTGCTGTAGGAGTGTGTTCGCGATGAGCTGTTTGTTCTGTAACAGAGAGCTGTCCCACAGAGTGTGAGGTCATACGCAGGGAATCTATCCGCTCATACTGTGGTCTTTTGTTTTGTCCAGATTCAACGAGTCATACGCCCACAGCTACAGTGCGGACCTCAGGAATGTGAGCCTGTAATTGACGTGAAACAAAAACGGACGCGCGCACGCACACACACACACACACACACAGACACAAATACACAAAGGGGCCAACAGTTTGTTTAAGTATTTGCAATTGAATCTGTGGTCAAAATCCTCCATTCATTCGATCCCCGGTGGAATGCTGGTTTGAATGGGAGTGTTTGAAAATGGATTTACGCAAAAATGTACTAGATGGAAATTATTGTGTATGGAATTGACGCAATGTTGGAGTTTTTAGCCATGGTCCGATCAGAAAGATCTCAATTCACCGCCATGACAATTTGAGGAGACATTCAGGGTCACCAGAAGATGAATCCCACTGACTTAAGTGATCCCCTATACCCTATTTTTGCGTTCTAGTACAACTGGATAGAGTGCCCGAGACACTGGAAGTCAGTCACAGTAGGGTTAATGTTGTGCGAGAATCATGTTTTATTGAATTTGAATGGACATCAACATGCGCTGGGTTAAAGCAGCCACAGCAATTGCGGTCGACAGCAGCCAGGAGATAAAGAGGGAAAGAAATTCCCCAGAATTCCTCAGAAAACCTCTCAGTTTTGTGAGTAGTTGAGTTAGGAGAAACTGAAACCTAATTCCAGTTTGCAGTGTACTTTATACACTTAACGTATAAACCAGAGAAATGTAAAATAACACTGGGCATCATAAGAAAGCATCATATGGACAATCTATTGATAGTTTTATAATGCCTTGTTTTAGGCTGCAGCCCCCCTCAGGACCCTTTACTTCCCGTGTCTGATAGTGCTGAAGGGGAAGTTTGAAGACCACCTGACTTTTCATCCAGCACCATCTCCTTGTCAATTCACCCAATGCTGATGTAACTCCGCTCAGTCGCAGCTATTCTTTATGTTTAGTGCAAAAATAGCAAAAGTGTTGTCATGCTGACGTGAGCGTTTAGATCAGAGTCCATCGTCAGAGAGTAGCTGGTGTGTCTGCAGACTCATGTTTCTTGGTTTTTCTAAATCTATCTATCTGCAGTCCCTGGGCCGGTTGATGTGAAAATTAAGCGAGAAAAAAAAACTATAAATAAAAAAGAGCAGACAAACAACATCAAAGCACATTTAGTACAATCAAGGCAGTATTTACCAAAGCCAGCAACTGCCACAGGGCCCCACATGCCCCTCCACCTGGGGGCAATGGAACAACCTGTAAAGACAACACTGACAGATGTGCACTGTGGGGCAGATATGTCCTATTTACTTACCATCCAGCAGAAAAAGGGGCAACTTAAGGATCTATGTTGTTGTGTTTTGTGTATTCACATCTGCTAAATTAAATATCTGTCTCTTTAGCTGGTAAATGCCCCACAATGCCAGCTTTGGCTGAGGCTTTTAGAGCGTCTGTGTTAACAGAAGGAAGATGAGGAGAGTGAGACTGCACCAAAATAGTGAAATTGTTAATTTAGAAAAATACATCAGTGAATCAACACAACAATGATCCAATATCTCATTAGAAAGCTTCTTGTAAAGGAGTCCTGAGACAATATGTACATAGCTTTAAAGGCTCACCCAGCCCACATGAAGGCCGGTTAAATAAAAGACCCACAAGTGGCCCTAACCACTCTGAAACACTTAGCTCACACTCTGTAAGGACACTCCCACACAGAGTGCAAAAGCCTGCAACTCCCCTCCAGTTAGTTAGAACTGAAGAAGCCTCTTGGATGAGAGGTGAAACATCTTCAAGAAACTGATGGTCCAGTTGTCTACGTTACAGCACTTAGAATAGCTTTAAAGGATAGCTCCACCTACTTTGTGTGTGTAGAGGTCTTAGGGAGTATTCCTGCATATGTGAGAATCATGCAATTTAGCAACTGAATGACATCACTGAAGGCAATGTCTGATTATATGCAGCTACTTCTGGAGCCAAAAAAGGCTTCACACTGCTCTTTTTTTTTTTCTTTGTTTTTTTTTTTTTTTTACATATGCAGTGGTACTGCAAAGACCTTTCAACATACTGTGTGAAACTGGTGGAGTTACCCTTTGAGAAATCATTGCTGTGATATTGTGCTTGCATGACGGATAGTCCTAAGTGAAATTGTGAGCAAATCTAGGACTACTTGTTGTTTACTTGCGCCCCAGGTGACATTTACTGTTGTCATGTGTGGTCTGCAGTGTGCTTTTAATAGGAAGTTGGAGGTGACGGATCACATGCACAGAGAGCAGGATGAACAGATGGTCAAAATGGCTCCAGAAGCTTGTTTTTGTGTGAGTGCCCCATGGTGGTTTAATCAAGCCCAGAGTAGAATACAGCCTAGGAGACCTTAATTGTAGACACAGACAGATAAATAGATGGCATGCAGACTTTAATTGGACTTTGCAGACATTAGTGGACAGAGAGAGATGAAAATATGATCAGATATCATGTTGGCACTGTTCTTTCTCCAATTAACAAAAATTAAAGGCTCAAGCCAAAGCACCGTATGTTGTTAAATCTCTCAGATTAGTTCTAATGATTATAATCGTTAACTGCTTGTCCAGTGGCAGCGGTCAAATAGCCCAAGCCCCACTACGATCATTTGGCTGACATAATTTGCTTGCGGATACACCAGAGGGATAAACAGGCTGTATAATTACTCTGCAGTCAGTGACAGTGCATCATTGTCACTGTCAGCTGGCCATGTAATGGAACCTCAGAGCCACAAAAGACAGTGATTCACCCCACAATCCACTTTACAACACAGGGCTGCCAGCCTTTAACACCAAGCATCACAGTGGCGCTGTGTGGTTGCCTAGCAACTACAGGAAATTGGAGGTGCCTTTGAATTAGGGAATTTTAAGAGGTGATTTATATGAAGACCTTGATGATAAATGTGTCCATAAATCTGGAATTTTCTACCGGCCATTTCTCTGCTTCCGTCACTGGGATTGGTTCTAATTCTGGTCACAGACGCTGCAGTGTCAGAGCTGCAGACCTTGGTCCTGCTGACGTACGAGACATTGGCTCTTTGCTAGATGCGGCAGGGTACATTTTAATGTTATAGCGCAAAAAGCAGAGGAAGGGAACGTGGCCTGTCTCCATGACACCATAAACAGGAAATGGGAAGGGGCAAGTGCTGCCAGAGGAGTCTAAATCTAAAATGGACGGTGCCAGAGAGGTCAGAAATTTCCCATAATATGAGTCCGTGTATGCAAACACACAAACCAACACTAACACCCAAGGTTCTGTGGTTTTTAAAGTTTGTTAAATTTTTCACTATCCAAGCCCGGCTTTAGTCATTATTTTGAGACGGCTTGTCAATATTTTGAGTTACTATGTAATTATTTTTAAGACCGTTTCTTATTATTTTAAGATACTAAGATGTTATTTTGAGATTCTATGTCATGATTTTAAGATACTTTTCATTATTTTGAGACAGTTGGGTCATTATTACAAAAAATTCTGTATTTTAACGAGGTAAAGGATATCTTTTATCATTCCATTTGCAGAAATGGGCTTTTCTTTGTTTCAGTTGACTTCAGTTTCAGTTTATTTCCAGAGTGGGTTGACCTGGGTCAGTTCAGTTTTTAATGTTTGTTTTAGTTTCAGCATCAGATGTGAGGGGCAAGAATTAAAAACTTCCAAGGTATAATAATATAAACACAACACTTTGTGAAGGCAACTGACTCACAGTCATGTAGGCATCCTGGTCTCAATAAAGATTTGCACTAGTGCCTTCTCATCCTTGTTGTATTGAGAACAGTGCTACTTAATTTTGTAAGTAAACAATATTGTTTCAGTTTAACTGCGGCTTACATAATCAGATTGATTTATAAACACACATACACCCAAAAATCACAAAATTCATACCAATGCCATTCTTAAATGCCAATTCTATCCCGACACTTCCTGCTCTCTTCTTCGTCCTCCTGGAAGAAGAACGCTCAGTCGAAGAGAGCAGGAGTGAAGCGGCGGCCCTTTTGGTGTCCTCCTCCACGCAGGTCCCATCCCCTTCCGGTCACCATGCCAACCTGTTTGAGGAGGAGGCTTAGCTGCGGGCCCGAAGAGACTTGATGAGGTCCTGGGATAATTAGCAGCTCATTATGGAGCCCAGTGAATAGGCCGACGAGCTCCCGGAGCCACGAGGGAGCGCACGATGGAAAACACACAGGATCTGAGCGTACATCAAAGGGAAGTGCTCACTTTTTAGATCACATAATACAGAGGAAAGAGACTGGGTATGAAAATATTGCTCTCCATTCACACCTACAAATATAGCTCATAATCCCTTTTTTTTAAAGCCTGTGTGTGTGTGTGTGTGTGTGTATGTGTGTGCATGGGTGGGTGGCTGTGTGCATGTGTGTGTTAGGCAGGATCTCTGCGTCACACCAATCTGAGTGTTTTTTTTTTTTTCTCCCCCAGAGGCCTTAGTTGCTCCACAAAATGCATGAAACCCCACTCATACTCCCACGCGCGCACACACACACACACAAACACAAACACATGTGCACACAACCCACAATCCCACTCTTAAACTTAAGCTCTCATAAAGTACGGGAACACTGTGTGAGTGCCAGAGATCCCCAGTTAAGCTATCTGTCTGTCATCCTCGTTCCTGTCCCTGTACCTCAACCCGCCTGTCCTGCCTCTGCTTTGCATGCAGGCAGGCACTAGTCACGCAGATCAGCCATGCACACCGCTTTGCCAGGTGACCCATATTTCTAGTGTGCCTGAGTTTAACTGACCATGAGCTTCATTTTGTGTGAATATGTCTCGCTGTGTCTGCATCTTCGGCTCCCTGACAGCGATATGCAGTAGTCATGTTCAAGCTGCTGCACTGCAGCGTAAATGTGGCATGTCGTGCGTTAGCCGTTTGCTTGAAGGTGATATTCGACATGTAGTTCCTGATGTGTCGTGAGTTTTTAACGTGGCTGTGTGATCTTGTCCTAACTGTCCTGCGAGACTTTATAATAAGAGAGCAAACCACAGTAATGCTTCACTTCAACTCCTGATGTGTTAATGCATTCATTAGTGCAGGGTGCGTCATGACTTCCTGTTGCTCAACATTACAAATGATTAAATCACCATGGCTTCATGTCAGGGCTGATTAAAAAAAGTACAGGTGCGTCATTATGTGTTGAAATGTGTTGGGGCCTGATCACAAATTTCCTATGATATTGCCTAAAATCAAATTTTTTTTTATTTATTATTCTTTATCTGAGCTCTTATGTCTGCAAATCTTTGCCACCTATCTTATCACTCCATCATTCTGCACACAATACATGGCAGCCAGTTTTAACAGGTGCTGATGAAGAGCAGCGCATCCTCATTTCTTAATTAACAGTTCTTGGTGCGAGCTATTTTTCAGTAATTTTTTTTTTAAAGCTGTCTTTAAACATGCAGGATCCCTACTGAGCATTGCAGGCCGTAGTCACATTTGTGCAGGAAGTCATTCATTAGCACCATTTTGCATGTTATCAGTACATTACAATACAATAGGTTCCTGCCTTGGGTAACCGTGCTGTATCGGATTAGTCCACACTTTATAGATCCTTCAGTAACTTCATAATGCAATTGACGAGAGGAACTGAGCAAATATATGGCATATGACTGAAATCCAGCTAATGTGGTCGCGTATCAGTTAATGTATGAAGCACACCTGTGAATAACGTGTCCTCATTAAGTGTGAACACATCACAAAAAGTCATGAGTTATGCATTAGGCATCAGGGGCGGTTCTGGGGGGGGGGGCCAACAGGGGCCAGTGCCCCCGTAACTCTGAGTCTGGACCCCCCTGTGGCCCCCCTGACAGTGAGTCTGCATCAATAATAAAATGACAGATTTCTTGCAATGATTTTGTTTTGAAGAGAAAGGCTGAAATAAAGTGTCTCAGCAGTTTACTACCCAATCAAAATTGCTGAAATTGTAAACACTGTTTTGTCTGAATGAGGGATTTATCTTTTTTTCCCAGGTTGTATGTGCCCCCTAACATAAAAGCTGGCCCCAACCTGGCCCCCCTATTAAAACCGGTCTAGAACCGCCACTGTTAGGCATTACTGAAGTACATGATTTCCTTTCCTTATCATAAAGCATTTCCACATGATGTACCGATTTGCCTGAGGGATCATTACTCCATCTCTCTCTGATCACCCTGAGGAGAGGCACACCAGTGTCAGTCTATAGAAAACGCTCCTGTCGACAGAATGGATCTTAATTTGATGATAATGGAAAAACATCATAGACTAATTGTGGAAATGTGTAGAAAACCTGTAGTTTCAATGTCTATTTATCACAACAGCAGAGGGCGCTGCTCCTCCGCATTTTTTGTGCGGTTTACTGCTGCAGGAGAGTGTGATGCTTCCGTCTCCTGTGATAGTGCTGTCTTTAATGTCTTTGTGGCACGTCTGCATCGATTTCAGCGGAATGAAAATGAATCATTTAGATTAACAAACGTGAATGAGATCTGGTTGGTACAGTGGGAGCTGTGGAAGATGCTGCAGCCCTGCAAATTGTTTTCTTGATCTCTGCTGTGTCAACAGTGCAGCACCTGCGCCCCCTAGTGGAGGTGAAGGAGAGTGTTTTAAATATCGAACAGCAAATATTTGTGGTGCTCATTAATTCGTTAGAAAAACGTGTTCTTTGAAAGCGAAGGGTTGTTTCTTTTCTGGTGGAAATCCCTAAAAAGGGCATATAAAGAGGTGTGATTATAAAGAAAGTGTTATCAATGAGGAGTGAACTGTAATATCTTCTGTGAATCTATAAATAGGTTACTTACAGGAAGTTTCAGCAAGTTCACAAACCCTCATCTCATTTCCTTTTTTGTACCAAAGGCACGTGATGACGTACTCTGGTTTTATGACCTGTTCACTTCACAGGCACAGCGACAGAACTTCTATTCCAAACGTCAGCCTCAAGTTGATTAAAAAGACTTGTTTAATTTAACAGAAAAATTGTCAGACAAAGGCACGTAATGCATGGAAATACAACTGATTGATTACATAGTGCACCATGAGAGATGAAGAGAGAATGTAAACCAGACTTGTAGTTCTGCAGGTGAAGCGCCCTCAAAAAAAAAAAAAAAAAAAACAGTCAGTAGAATGACAGACAAACGACATAAACATGTTATTTTATGGCAGACAAAACATTAAAAAGTGGTCCGTAGCTTCATGTTAGATCCTCGTAGGCAATGTTCGTGAGACAAACATGATATAATACATTAGTAAGTCAAAAAAACAGAAAGAAAGAAAAACAAAATAGGCTCATAGTTCATGACTTGGAGCCCGTAATGTGCTTCCAGGAGCACTGAAGGCTGTTTGTTGCTTCTTTAAAAAAAAAAAAAAAAAAAAAAAATAGGGAATTGCATTTTTCCTCAGAAAAAGCCTCATATCACAGTATAACCCATCGCTTCTCCATCACATTAGTAGTAAAAGACAGACATCAGACCCATAAGACATAGAGAGCAAAGTGACTGTTCCTGTGTTGTTTGGGCGTGTGCGTCAGAGAGCTGGCGTGTGTTGATATTACCACGCTATCGGCACGGTAATGCAGTTGGATTGATTTTTGGCCCTTGAGAGAGGAGACAGCTGGTCTTATCAGAGCCCAGCAGTGGCTTCAGTGGTTATGGATCGCTCATGCCAGCGTTAATGACACTTCCTCTGCCGAGCCCAACACCCCGTCACTGTAAAACACTGATGTAAAACGTTCACTCCTTGAAGACCACGTTTCAAAAACAGCGCTCGGAAATCAAATATATTGCACTTAGACATCAGGAAGAGTAAACAGAAAAACTTTAAAGACCACACGGGGCAGACAAGGCAATAAGGAATAAAGAAATACATAAAGAAAACAAGATGCCTGGTGCCTCTGCTGTAGTCTGGAAGATCCTTCATTAAAATATAGATTTCAACATTTTGGGAAAGAAACGTGCTTTTTTTTCTGAGAGTTAGATTAGAAGATTGACACAACTCTCATTTCTATATGCTAAATATGAAGCTACAACCAGTAGTCAGTGAGCTTAATATAGCATAAAACCTAAAATCAGAGAGAAACAGCCGGCCTGTCTCTGTGCAAAGGTAACAAAATCCGCCTACCAGCCACCTTTAGCATTTCATAGCCAAAAAGATGCCAAGCTTGAGGTTTTGTTCGTGTGTGTATGTGCATGCTTGCAACAGTTTGAGAAAGGTTTAAGTAATTATTCGCTCAATTTTAACCTCAACGATTGATCATTTCCCCTGAAAAATTGAGGGAAAGACAGAGTGAGTTGTAGTGATATTCATGCACTTCTCTTCACCCTTTCTTAATCCTTGAATTGATTTCATAGCAATGCTCAGGGAAGGTAACACAATTTACTGTTACATAAATATTATTTTAAAAAGGTTAAATGAAAGTTGTTAGCAACACACATTCAAGTTCTAGACGAGAAAAATAAATCACATTTAATTTCAGTCTGACTTTAAAAACCTCCCGTGAATTCAAGGCCATCGTGTCTTCTGACGATTGTACAACCAATCCTCTGAGACAGTCCTTTCCTGACAACTGACAGCATCCACGTTGCTGCAGTGTTGTTTAGCGTGTGCTCTCTTCACTATCAGGCGGGCACCAGCAGCCTGTCTATGGCGCACTGTAAACGGTCCCAGTTCTTCCAGAATATGGTCAAAAAACAAACTCCCAGGAAGGTAGCGACCACATGATGCCGGCTCCTCATCAGCGGAGCGGCAAACTTGGCAGCAGTGGAGACGCACACCAGGATGACGGTGATGATGGCCAGCATAATGTTGATGCTCTTCCCCAGCAAGACTCGGGCGTCATGGCTCTCGAGCTGGACCGTCTGCTGCTGCTGCTGCTGCTGCAGCTCCAGCTTAGACACTCGTGTCTGACACGACTCCAGAGCTTCCTGAGAGAGATGATGGAGAAAGATTAAGGGTCTGGATGTCTCTCAAGTGGCTAAAGGGCATTTTGCTGACCTTTTGATGCTCAATTACCCAAATTCCCCCGAAAGATTAATTATGTATCAGCAGAGAGACACAAAGACAGAACAATTTGTCTCATCATAAATGTCAAATGACAAAACAGGCTGATTTTATTATCTGATGAATACATTCGGCTCACTTGGACAGACAACAGCCTTATTAAAATGAAGGTCAGACAAGCTTCAGCAATGTGCTGAGATTTTATATTTAATCTATGTTAGAATTGATTCACTCCTATCTGACCTGCCTGCTGATACCACACGCTAATGACATACAGGTAAGCCACATTATCTGCAGTCCACCGATCAAGCTTCATCCTATAATCGATTGACTGTTCCGTACCTGTATGTCCCTGGCCCTTTCCTGAGCCTGGTAGGCCACCCTCTCCTCGATGCTGGCCAGCTCCTGCTTCAGATTAGTCATCTCATTTTGGTGAAGCTCCGTCAGGTCGTTCAGCTGGTCTTCCAAACGCTCGTACCTGGAGGTGGATATTAGTTCAAATGTAGGCGCATTCGGTGATGGAATGTAACTAAGTGCATTTACTGAAGTACTCGACTAATGTACAATTATTTTACTTGTGTATTTCCATTCTCTAGTTCTATACTTACACTACAAAATTTGTATGTTTTACTCCCCTACATAATTTAGTAGATTTAGTTACTAGATTTAGTTACTAGCTACTTTTTAGATTACATGCTTAAAACTGACTATCATGCAATCGGCCTGGCAAATAATTGATAATATAATTGAAAATGTACTCAAGTACTATTTGTATGAGTGACTGTGACTTTGACCAAGAAGCAGCACTTCTGCAGTTGTGGTGAATTTCATCCACAATTTAGTAAATGTTGGTCTTCAAGTTACTCTAACTGCTAAAGTTGTTTCCATATTTAGATCAATAGTAATTATGTAAATTCTCAACATGAGAACAAAATCATTAACATTAACAATCAAGCCTGGCGCTGTATTATGAGGTTACAGATTTTAGTATAGTATAATATATACCACTATAAAATATTTACATTTTCATTCATCTTGTTGATCAGTCAAGAGGTTTTAACAGAAACAATTTCTATTTTTATCACTCCATAAATCTGACCAGTGCATAAAAACATACCTGTATCTCTCCTCCTGCAGTGTTTGGCTGATGATGTCATACTCTCTCTTGAACTGAGTCTTCAGCTCCTCTAGATCCTCCTCCAGCTGATTCTGAGCATCTTTGATCTCGCTCACCTCCTCCAGGCTCAGGGCCAGTCTGCTCTGGCCTTCACCCTCAGCCTGCTGGCCTTGACCCTGACTCGGCACCGCTGACCCTCCTGCTCCCGCTGGGTTCCCGTTACTGTCTGCGGAGATGGAAGCACTCCCCGAGGAGCACTCGTCATCGCTGGGATACTTGGGCTTGCCCACCAAAGAAGTGCTGCTACTCAGCCCCTTTCCTGCACTGTCAGTGGGCAGCGGTGAGGAAGCATCCAGAGTGGTCTTGAGGTGGGCGATGTTGTCAGCGCTGCCAAATTTGTTCCTGATGAGATTGGCGAACTCTCTGGGCTTGCTGAAGAAGAAAGGAGGGGAGAGGGAGACGCCCGGTCCGATGGTCTTGATCTTGTCCATGGTCGGGTGTCGGCCGCTGCCGGTCATATCCCTCAGCAGCTGTCTGGGAGACTCCCTGGGTATGGTGCTATGTTTGGCAGCAAATGGATGAGGTGTTGGGCTGTGGTGGGTTTCATTGTCCTTCATCTTTCGATGGTACTGCTCCAGCTTCTTTTGCATCTGGGCGATGTTCTGCGCCGACTTCTGATTCTTTTTCTCAAACACCTGCTTGATGCGCCCTACTTGCTGCTTGTCCGCACTGTTCACCAGCTTCAGGTATTCTGCGACGTTCTCGTCCCGCGCAGTCTGCTCGATCTTCAGCTGCTCTGTGACTTTCAGTATCTTCTGCTGAAGGCTGTCCAAGCAAGAACGGCTACGCTGGACCTCAAATCCGAAAGCAGGACGGGGACTTCCATCAATCAGATCCAGATCCAAGTTGTTCTCTGAAGAACCCCGACGCATCGACACAGGAATGCCAAGAGGACTGTCCTCGGTGCTCCTGTCCTACAAGACAGAGAAACAAAGACCAGATATTGTATTATATACGGAGCATTTGAATGATTCTTATATGCATTATGAGTAGCTTTTGATAGATTACATCTCAATGCAGAAAAGATAATAATCAGACATTTTAAAAAACAATTCTAAACCTTACGATCTCTCGACTCTGCAAGACAGGGCTGCATCTTCCTTACAGCTGCACCAATTACGTCCCTCACATTTATAACCAATTGGATGTTGAAGCGTAACAGACATAAACAGGCGCTTCTTGGTTATGTTCAAAGCTACGCTACTTCTTGAGTTTTGGTTAGGGTGGCTGAGTGAGAGCAAAGATGATGGAAGTTAAATTATCAGTTTATTTTAATTATACACCATAACAAAGACGTTTGTATTAAAACCAGCGAATAGTCACACAGAGAAAAAACAAACATGTAATGAGAATGTGTGAACTTTTTTTAATCACACCGTAGAGCTGTGAATCTGTCGCGACTCCCGTGTCCTCCTGCCCTGTACGTTTTAGATGTTTCCTTGCTCCATCACACCTGATTCAAATGAACGGCTCGTTATCGGACTCCAGCACAGCTCGATGATAAGCTGATCATTTGAGCCAGGTGGGTTGGAGCAGGGAATTATATCTAAAACATGCAGGGCAGGGGCCCCCGGTGAAAAGGTCAAAGAACAGCCATCTAATCAAATCAGGAGGTTCCTCGAGAATCCCACCCGAACTTTTTTTTACCTACGGTCGAATAAAAGTTGCACCATTGAAGCTTAACGTGCGCACCATCACTTTAGAGAAACAAACTATTAATACAAATACAAAGCGAAACACACATCCATCCAATTATTATCCAATAAAAAGACACTGGAAAGCACACCTACAACGACATGGCCAATCTTAATAGGTGTATTACGTATTCTAAATAGCATAACACAATTTACTTTTGCAAGAAGAATGAAGTACGAATACTGTTTATTGTTTATTATTACATGGCTCTTACAGTTTTGATACACTATTTCATCTCCATAGACAGGTTTACTCATTTTTATCAGTGTGCACAACAACAGGTGATGTGTGTTTGGGCAATGTTGAACTGATAAGTAGCTCAGCAGCACAACGGACAGCGACAACAAACATGTTATTTTCACCCTCATATGGATGATTTGGATAATTGAGTTAAGCTGGAGGGTTGTTTTGTAAACCCGATCCTCTGGCGTTGCTTTGGTCCACAGACTCCACTGTAGCTAAAATGTTGGGAATCATATTTTATGTTTCTGAATGTCCTCCTCATGGGCAGCACTCAACACGATAAGCATTTGCTCTAGCTGCTGTGAGACCATCTGGGTGTGAATGTAATGCTCTTATTTGGCACGTCTGTTGCGATTTACGGAGCCAGAATTTAATCCTGTTTGTTCATAGTATAGCACATGAATGACAAAATTCAGATAACGGCCGTTTGTGTGTGTGAAAGAAGTGGAGCGTGCACATCTAATGTAGGTCAGTGATAATAATGTCAAACAAGGCCACAAGGCTCAGGAAATCCCTTTTCCAGACATTGTCCCCTATTTTTACAGTACATTACCGTTATCCTGACAGAGGGTCAACATTACAGTCGGTGAGTTATTGACACATCAGGCAGACGGTGTCGTGAATAGAGTTTTTTAGTTGTCTGCTTTAGATTTGAAGAAGTGAAACTGAATAAATATGCTTCAAGTAAGCAAGTTAAAAAACCCTCCTCAAAGAGGAAACAGTGGAGAGCAGCCAAGAGATAATTAAATTAGGTTTTAGAGCAGCATTTTTTAGAGCAGAAGTGTCACTTCAAGTGTGATGTCGCCGCAATGTAGCGGTGGCCTAACAAGCCACTGGATCTTGCGAGTTGATCGCAGGGCAACACCAGCGTGATGATGATAGGATGTAAGCTGATGAAGCCTAATACAAAGTGTTGTACAACAAGCACTACATGCTGTACAAAGCTGCACTAATCCTTAACAAATGTAACACTGCTAGTTTCAAGCAAATAAACAGATCACAGCAGGCAGACTTAAGGCTCAACCCTGCTTAGCATTTCCACATCATGACGCCGTGGTTACATATTGCAAGCTAAGTACCTTTACAACCGACTGACGCATCTAGAGTTCACCGTGTACTGACACTCCTCGACACATGACTGTCAGGTGGGACTCAAGAGAGGGTTTACAAGTAATAGGGTGATTAAGTATGACTAGCCATTTTTTCCTGCAGACACGCCACGTGACACAGCAGATACGAATGACTGAAACAGTCTGGATTTACAATGCCGAATAAAGTTACAGTTTGAGAGATGAATAAAACTAATCCTTTCTGACATGTACTCGTTTAAAAATGGTGCCAAGACAATAAATGCAAGATTGTACTTAATAAACTTAATTGATTTTTGTAAATAAATGCTTACTCTGAATTTGACTGAAGCTGGGACAAGAGAGTTGCGAAATGCTAAAATAAATAAATAAATAAATAAAAACCTGTTCGGAACATTCAACAGGTAAAGAGGTGATGGTATCATGATTGGGTATGAAAGGGGCATCCTCAAAGGCTCAGTCATGGGAAAAAGGTTTACCACTCTGTGAAACACATGACTGTAAGAAGGGTATGAGTACATGGGCTCTGGAGCACTTTGTAAATCCATTCTGTTTTGATATAACAAAGCATTACAACTTTTTTGGAAACGGGGTCATCCGGTTACACATGAAGGCTACATTCCAATTTACTTACTGTTGTCACAGTGACCTCACGCTTAATCTAGCTACTAGTTAAACTTGTTTGTGGAGGCGACACGGTGAACAGGAACTGTGTGTCATCTTTGACTCCACTACAACACACACCAGAATGTGCAACACAGAAACTGCCTTGCACATGTTTTTAGCCATGCTAATTATTTTGTAGCAACTTGTAATATTCATGTTCCCCAGAGGATGAATCCTTATAATTTTAGTACTACACTGACATGGCTTTATCCAAGTTTGTCTTATGACCAAAATACTACTCACAGTAGTCTCAGCTGTACTTCATTTTCAGTGGTAATTAGCAGGTGTTTATATGCTAACAGGCTAAACTAAGATGGTAAACAATATAGGCCTAACAGCAAAAAATGTGCGTATCACCATGCTCCTTTTGAACTGATATGTTGGAATTTCTGAGTTCCCCATCGGAAATTCCCCACGAATTAGCTGTTAGAATGTTGGTTGCTTCGGAGTACTTAAGTGTTTACTGTAAAATCAGGCAGCAGCCAACAGTGCAGAATGGACGCCCCACGCCCTAACCACCAGATCATAGACGCCAATTGATTGGCAGCTTCGAGTGAACATGGTCGAACCAGGACAGAAAAACACTGCCTACGAGAAGACATGAGCTAGATTGACGAAGGGAATAGAGTACCACGGTGGTTTTCTGGGCTGAGCAGGCAAGGACCGCTCACAGAGCTAACTGCAGCTAACAAAATTTAGCAGCAATCTAGCAGTAACTTAAACATTAAAGCTACTTGTCTATAAGGAAACCCATAAATCATCTCAGTATTCCAGCTGCCCCGCTCCAAAACTGGTCATCGAGGAGCTGCTGGTAATCGGTTAGTTAGCAGTTGCTTTGGTAACAAGTGAAGCTATTTGCTTTTTGTACAGCAATTGGTGCTGTCGCTCCCTAGCAACACACTCCACCTCCCTCTTTTTATATTTCCGTGGCAGTGTCATAAAATAAAGAATGTTTTTATTGGAGAAATAATTGATATCTGCCCCCGAGTGCAGGGTGAGTCATCCTAATTTTTAAGGAAGTTACAAACTCTAAAATACCCTTAAAAATACCTTAAAACGTCTTTTTTGCCACTGATGGGCCCGATACTGGTGTAAAGTTAAGATATGGAGAAAGGCATAAGCAAGCAGTTTGACTCATAGGAGGATTGCCCCCTGAAGTCTGATTTTTTTTTTTTTACTATGGAAGGCAGAAGAACCTCATCAACCCCGATCTTGGAATCCATGTACCAACAATAAGTGAAGGCCGTAGTATACACCATTTATTAGCACTTAGTCCTACATATACTGCCGTCTAGCTTCTTTCTTTGGACATGATGTAGGATATTTGTATGAACAGTACATCCTCGTGCATTGTTATCAACTGGTGCTGCTAATGGCTAACAATGGTCATCTTGGTTTCTGACTTTTACTGGAACGCAGTCAACTCGGGTGTGACGTCATTCCCAGCTCTGACTTCCAACTTCTGGGTTAGTGCAGTTTCAACACTACCAGCATGGTTTACAACTAGTAGTCTTGCTTGTAAATAAATGGTTTTTTTTAAAGTGCTTATAATTATAGTGGACATACATAATATATACTTATTCATGTATAGTGTGTAACCAGAGAATGCCACGCTTCTTTCTCCAAGCATGCCTGGGGTATTTCAGCCTCTGTCCTCATCCCCAATCACTCCCCCCTCTCTGGCATCTGTCCTTCTTCAACACAGGACTCTTTGTTTGCAGAGAAAAAAGCACACTTTGTCACATCCTACCTCTGCTCTGTCCAGGACTCCGATGAGCGAGCTACTGCATATGGATTCACTGGCCTGGCGTATAGCATGAGGAGCCCCGCATCCAATTACAACCCCGCTCCCTCCCGAGGGCATTCAATATATCAAAACAATCAGGTTTACACATACGGTATGCTGCCCTTTTGTCAAACCTGTTTGTCACACAAAAGAAAAAAGCGGCCTGATATCCTCCTTTCTCAAGAGGAAGTGTAGAGCAGGCTTGTGTGTAGGTTGCTCATATTACCCAGTCTTTTTAGTTATCAAACAGCAAACACAAAGAGCTGCCTGTTCGACCAGACAGCTTGGACTGTGTGCTATTTCTGCAGCACTGGAACTAAGCTAGCTCCTCAGGGCTCTCTCCCACCACCAGCCTTAACTCTTAAATGTTATGCAATGTGTTCTTCTGTAGCATTAGGGGCCATACTCAAAGCACAGAAGGGCAAGTGTATTGCCTCAAGCCGCTGTGATATCATAGGTACAGGATTGGAGTGTAAAATAGATCAACTTGTGGTCCTGGCAACCACTGATGGATCACCGCTGAGGCATGCAGGAAAAGCTAACCTTGACAGGAGTGGGAGACGTTTTGCGAGCATTGATACGGCTTCCACATTCACACTCATGCACCTGGAGTAAGGAGTGTCAAGCCAAAATTGTATTACACCGCTGGAATGAGGGGAGTAAGCTCTTTGTTATAAAAACAAGATGGCTTTTGGGCAGGAGGGGGGCCTGATTCATGAGAGCAGCTCAGATAACACAAATAACACGAGCCAGATGTTTTACACAAACTGGGACCCAAAAACGAGTACAGCATCTGACTATTTCCATCAAGATGGTAAATGAAAAGTGCACAATCTCTATTTGTCAAGCTTATTTCTGACGCCTCAAGATTTTCTACCCATTCTGACTAACTGCTGGAGCGATCCGCAGGTCTCTCTGGATGAGTGGCTCTGCGAAATGAATTAGCCTCATGCTGATGAAAACGTCCTCCCAAATCTGCTGAGGAGCTGCCCTACTTTTCACTCCATTTCTCCCAGACACTTATGCTGGCGTTCTCCAGGGGTTGCTGAGGTGGGAGGGTTAAACAGTGTGAGGGACTGAAGGTCTTTGGGGACGGCCGGAGACGACGATGGGGGGGTCAAAGCCCAGTAACTACGGGGGGAAAAGCTTCTCAAACGCGGCAGATGGGGAAGTCTGACGGTTTGCTGGACCGTCCTCAACTGAGGGGTCACGGATTCAGCCCAGTTTGATGAGCAGTGATGGAAGTGCATTACTTTACTTGAGTATTTCAATTTTACGCAACTTTATACGTCCACTCCACCAGATTTGGAGAAAAATTTGCTTTTTATTCAATCATTTTGTCGCTAGTTACTTTGCAGATTGCAGATTTTAAAATCTATTTATTTTATCCGCTATCGACTTAACTAAAACAGAGATTCGAATCATCAGAAAAATTTTAAATATCAGATCTGATAACTGGCATTCTGACAACGCCACTGTCAAGTAAACATCACGTATAGAGTTTTTACGCACATGTAAATGTGCGTTTAATTTACATTTACTTGTACTTTTGACACTTCGGTGCATTTACTGCCACAAACGGATACTATATCGGATACTTTAACACTTCCACTTTCAAGTATTATTCATCTAAGTGGAAAGTGTGACTTTTGGGTACTTTTTACGAACACTGTAGATGAGATGGTGTTTCCGTCTACAAGTGTCCTACAGCAACAGGATGAACTCGTACTTGTGCTCACTGACTGTGATTCTCTATAGCTTTTATAAGCCAGGCCATGTGAGAGTCATCAGTCCGCTCATATGTTTAAAATTTAGCGTATCACCGTAAATGTGAAGCTAACGAGCCAAGCGGACGCCCACTGCCGCTTGAATCATTCAGTGATATTAGTGTGTCAGTAGAGCAGAAGAGGAGAGGCAGACAGAAAGTGGAAGACAGAACAGAAACGAAACACACAAGAGGACAGGAATAGAACAAAGGGAGGGTGCTCCCCAAACACAGCACAGCAGCGCACATCATCCCGATCATCATCATCTCCGCCAACAGCATCTACGGGAGGCCATTGTGTCCCCAGGGTGCCTCGCTCACACCTCAGCGCTGTACTGTATGAGCCCCTTGTCCCCCACGCTGTCCTACATATTACACAGCGTCTGTCCAAAACTATGACCCATTTAATAAGCTCTGACCTCCCGAGACAGCCTAACATAAAGATCCAACTGCATTAGCCTCAATCTTAACCCAACAAGGGAGGAGCTGTGTCCTGTTCTGCCCAAGAAATCTGCCCAAATGTTATCTGAATTTTGGGTGCAAAGTCGGGGGAGTTGATGGAAACTGCAGATGCTGCTTATCTCGCACTGCAGCGTGCTCTCTCTTGGATCAATGATCTAGTTAGTGATTCAATTTTTCATGCAAAACCAGACCTTACACTCATCTGCCCACTGCGGCACCAGAAGAAACGAGCAGAGCAGCGATTCAGCTCTTGAACTGGAGTGAGGGGGAAGTACACAAATAATTTAGCGCTGGGTGTGTATGCGGTAGGTGTGAGCTGTGTACAGAGCGGTTTTAGTGAGATAAATATTGGTTCAGACTAGCAGAATGTACAGAAACCTAGCCTGTTAGGTTTTTTTACTTTGGTTAAACTCGCCATGCCACCCTTTAACCGGGACGCTAGTAAAACCACAGACATTTTCTGATGCAAACAGGAAGGCGGGAGGAAGTAATGCTTGTAACTCGCAACAATCGCAGCAGTAATCTATTGAAACCATCAGCCACGATGTAGGGTCAGGTCACAAAAGCATGCATCTACCAGGTTTTTGCAACATCAGCAAAAAAGTGATCAAAATGATAAAGTGTGTGGTGCTTAGGGGGGCTCTTGTTTATCGTTCTCTCTCTGTCACTGCCTCTGTGCACCCCAAATGAACACACACACACACACACACACACACACACACACACACACACACACACACACACACACACACACACACACACACACACACACACACACACACACACGGCAACAGAGCTGGCACACTCACTGAGATGGAACAAAACCGTCCCTTCAGCAGAGAACAGAACCACAGAGGGGATGAAGCCTGCGGTGCTTATTGGTATTCCCTCCAGCTGATCCTCATGGATACAGACACTCTCCCACTCAGAGCTCACACATGGAAACGGGAAGAAAACCCAGAGAGGGGGGAGAGTGAGAGCGACAGGGAGCACATCTTTGATTGTGGTCAGAACGCTGACCCAACATCTCCTCCTCCTCCTCTCATCTGCATCCCACAGCTGCCTATGTGGCCTCACTTTGATTGCGAAAAACCTTTCTTGAGAGGCCAAACAGTACGCAGAGTCATCAGAATAAAAGAGGAATAGAAGTAGCAACAGTTTGAAGTCCTGAATGACTAATCCGTGGGAGGTCAGCGGAATGAATTGCTTAAGACGTATTTGCTATTATCTCATAGGCAAGCTGGTCCAGGACTAAATCAATAGCCCATTAACACTCCCAGCGTCTGCTTTGCCCCCATGGACAGGGGGAGTATTGAATGGGATTCAATTGAGATAAAAATGCGGCTATATTCAAATGTACTGATTCAAAGTGTGAGAGTGAATAGAGCCAGTGACGTTGTACGGTTGGTGATGAGTCAAACAGCTCATTAGGCATGAAAGACATAATTTATGCTACCCACAAATAGATAATATGTATTATGTATGCTGTCAAGTAACAGACCACAGCGAGAGACCACTGTTCAAGATGCCACTCCCACATTTGTACCCATAAAACCACTGGATATGTTTAACATGACTTGAAAACTGAGGCATGTAAATGGCAACAAAACTAAATATTTTTTGTTGAGAACGCAGGGGAATTTCCAGCTTTGTGTTTGTGCCGACTGAACCAGTTCGGCAAGATGGCTGCCAAAAAAGAGACCATTTCAACATTTGCCAGCAATAAACCACTGGATATTTTTTACAAGTCGAGACCATTTCCAGCCTTGTTTGTGGCGACAGAACAAGGTAGGTGACCAGCTGCCAGACGAGTGACCGCTGTTGAAGAGGTGTCAATGTGTCAACAATTTTAAGCGTGAAACCACTGGATATGCAGTTTTGATAGTGGTGACTGAACCAGGTGGACAACATGGCTGATATGACAGATATTTTCAACATATCTGTGGTTTACAGAAACTTACATTGTCAGCATTCATTCTGGCGTTGGGGCTTTACACAGAATACAAACGCAGCATATCAAGAGGTTCTCCAGTGTCCAGCCCTGCGACATTCAGTCAATTAATCAAGTGATCAATCAAAAGTAAATCAGTTGCCAACTATTTTCCTGATCAATTGACTGATGTAGTCATTTTTCAGGCTAAATATGTTAAACATTTACTGGTTCCAGCTTCTGAAATGTCAGGATTTGCTGCTTTTCTTTGTAATTTGTGAGTCTTGTTGGTTGAACAAAAGAAGCAACGATAAAACGACGAACATCATCGTTAATAGCAGCCATCGCATTTCATGTGACAGAGCCACTACAGGGCAGATGTCACTAAGAATTGGCATGCACGTGTCTGCCGAGCCACCATCCTTTCAGTCAGGGTTAAAAAGACAGTTTATGTAAACGAGCTACTCGAACTGTGGTGTTGCATCATCTTTGGCCTCTAACCCACTATATCTGCTGCACAATGGCTTTTTGAGGAACCAAAGTGGAATGTCAGCTGCAGCCAACAAAAGGAGGAAAAACATAATTGGACAGTCCAGTAGTAATAAACAAGGCAAATCATCAGACATGTTCCATTACATTGTGATGGCCACAACCGTCTTACTGCTTACTTGAGAGGCTGGCTCAAATGGTCCGTCTGTGTATGAATCTTTCAAGCTCTTCTACAGGGCAGTCATAGTTATTGATTTCATTAGTCTATAAGAGTTAGTGTTGCATTTTAATCTGAAGTATATGCAGTTAGTCACAGAGTTAAACAGGCTACACTTGTAAGAGCTCCCTTTAGGATGCAGGATCCTGTTGGTGAGTAGATCAAAATCTTGCGCTTCACCTTTAAAGACTATGGCCTGAAGGCTCATGCATATGCACACGAACTAGAAAGAGAAACAACCTGCTGCACGATACCCGACTGACTTTCTGGTTGCACAAGACAGAGCACTCAACTCTTTGTCACTTTGCGATCGAAAGCACCTGACTTTAAACACATACTCAGGTTGATCTGTCACAGCCTTCAGGGGATTTTTCGGAACATCATACATTAGCATTAGCAAATGGTTGGATGATTTCCCCTAAAACCTGTTCTTGTAAGGTTGAGAGGTTTTAGAGTTGTTGTTTTTTTCCATAACTGAGTCAGTGTTATAAATATTGAAAAGCTCTCTCAGGCAAATCTGTGACTTGACTGACTCGATGAGTTCAGTGCAAGATTTTGGTGTAAAGACAAAAAACGCTATAAAGTCTGACAGCAATCAGGACATTATTGCTTTAAAACACGTCATATGTTACAGAATCCACTCTGGCTCCACAGGAAAAAAAAGTCCTTTCAGGACATATCTGATAAAACGTGCCAGGTCAAACTAAATGGGATTAAGAGTTTAATTTGTACACTTGTACTGTCAAACACTGAGTCATTCAGTGGGCACCTGTGAAGTAGAATGCAAAACAAGAGCTCTGTCAAAAATACCTGAAGACTTCCAGTTTCTGTTTAGATTATTGCTTTGGTTGTTTATGTACTGACTCTAATTTATGTGCTACTCATGTATTAGGAGTGTAACATTTTGTCCAAGTTACTAGTTTGGAGGAGGACAAACAGCCGATTAAAACTACCTGCAGTTTAATACGATATTGCCACAAACTACAGTGTAAAGAAATTACCATGTAGATGACAACCAGAGTCACTAGTTTCAGTTCAGAACTACTCCGTCTGCCACTACTTGTTATGCATTACAGGTATGGGACGTTTATGCAAATCCGCACATACATGAGTGCAGTAATGGAAAGTACAACTTGGAGGAACTTTCTACTTCCAATATTCAAACACGATATCTTTACTTTTATTCTGATTTTTGGGTGCCTGTGGTACAACCGCAAGACTAGGACGCATGCTTACTTCAATTAGAGCTGACACATTTAGATAATGAATTGATTAGTTAATTGACATTAGGTTATTCAGTAAACGTTTCTGAATTCTGATTCACTGGATACAACTTTTGGGTTTTTTTGGCTTTTGACTGATCAAAACTAGCATTCTGGTTTTGGTTTTTTTAAAGAGGGCATCTCTGGGAAGAATGTTAACACTCTTATGACACTAAGTAGACCAAACAATGAATGGAATGGATTATTCAAATATTATTGACTATGCAGGACTCAGTTTTCAGTGACAGATACTTCAAGACATCAAGTACATCTTCATAAAGACTCTGCTGTCTTTCTATCGTACTGAACCTGAACGTCTCGCAGTGTTAAAGGCTGACAATTCATCAGTAAACAATTCTGATAATCTGTTGATCATTCGAGTCATTTTTTTTTTATGTCAAACTCCCCCCAAAATTCACTTGGTACTTCTTCCTCCACAAGCATGTCATGGGCTTTTGACTTTTGATTGTAAAACAAACAGTTTTTAAAAGAAGACATCTCTTGGAAGAATTTTAACACTCTTGTGAAAATTAGTAGAACAAACAATGAATCGAATAATCAATAAATCGATCTCACCCCTAATTTCTATTCAAAGCATTAGAGAAATATGATTGAAATATTAATAATTGGCAGTCAGTTTTCAGTAAGAGACACTTCAAGACATCAAAAGCATCTTCACAAAGACTTTACTGTCTGTCAATCATATCGAACCTGAACATTTCACAGTGTTAAAGACTCAAAAACTCATGAGTAAACAATTCAGATAATATATTGATCATTTTAACCAAAAAAAAAAAATCTTCTTCCAGAAGAATATTTGGGGCTTTTGACTTGTGATTGAACAAAACACCGTTTTTTCAACATCTCTGGGAAGCACTGAAACACTCATATGACACTTAGGTAGACCGAACAATGAATCGTATGATCAATAAATCGATCAGACCAACTGATATGGAAAAACAACCTCAGTTTCAACCCTAATTTTCTATCTGAGGGATAACATTGACTGTTGAAATATTATTGAAATATTATTACTGACAATACAGGAGGACTCGGTCTTCAGTGACAGACACTAAAGACATCATAACATATTCACAAAGACTCTGCTGTCCGTGTGTGTGTGTCTTATTGAACTTGAACGCCTCACAGTGTTAAAGGCTCTTTGTTGGGGAAACGTGCGGCTCGAAGACGACACAGCTGTCGGTTTCACATGACGTGTGGATGAGGAGACAACAATGTCCGGCTGGTACAGTCCGGGACCTGCCGTCTGTGTGACACAACATGCTGCAGAAACACTCGGAGGGTTACTCACCATCCGGCTGCCGAGGTATTTCTCTACTTCAGATAAACTTCGCACGGACACGTTGGCGCTGGGCATAATAATCCCTGTCGGTGGGCTGATAGGAGCCTGCGGGTCTTCAGTTCAGGACCGGGACGAGTTTACAACTCAAATCTAATCTCGTATCCATGTTTAACCCCCTTTCTCTCCCCCCTCTCTCTCCCTCTCTCTCTCTCACACACACACACTTCCACACTGGGTGCTCTCTTCAACACACACACAAACTGTGGGTGAACCCAAACTCCGCCTTTTTTTGTGTGTGTGTGTGTGTAATGGGAGGGGTTAACTCTTTCAACAGTGGAAGATAAAGAGAAAACACACTCGGTATTAGCTTTCTTAAATATGTATATATTCCCACTGTGTGCTCATACACGTTTAAAACGCCTTTTTTGGGTGGTGGGGTAATTTATAGTGTTTTATGACGGATGACTTTCAAAATAAAAGCGTGTCTAACTAAGAGAGCCTGATTGTTTGAGAACAGAAATTAAATTCAGTTTGATACCACATCATTATTTTATCAAAGCAAAAATACCAAAGTCAATTGCAGTATTGTTTAGTATGCAGTTGGGTTTTTTCATATCATTTTTTTTTTAACCTTTATTTATCCGGGAAAATCCCATTGAGATTAAAAACCTCTTTTTCAAGGGAGTCCTGACCAAGATGGTCATATTGGTGCACAAAGAACTCGGATCCTTTACTTAGGTGGAAGTATAATCCCAGAGGAAAGTTTTACTGCTCAAAGCTTGCTCCTTTATGGCTATTGAGCCGTAAAGGAGCTCAATGAGAGTTCTCATTTCAGTCTTGTTGTCTTTTTTGGTCTCAAACATTTCTCATTTGTTTCTCCTAAAATTCCTTAGGAGCAATAGGTGAGACTTGAGACTTTGCGGCTTAAACCTTGCTCCTTTCCAGCACTGGGGAGACATTCTGAAACTTCATTGAGAGCTTGATGAGATCTCCTTTGAAACTTACAGGGAGCCCAAGTTGAGATTTTCTGCACCTGTTTCTCAGGAGAAACAATTGAGAAACAGGAGAAATCAGCCACAGCCTCACTTTGGTCTCACAGAGATCTCATAGTTGTCTAGGAGAAATGAACTACTGAGATCTCTTTTCCAATTTTCGTTTCCTTTGGGATTAGTCATTTAAAAGGTCCTGTTTCTAAGAAAAGTTTATTTTTGAGTTTCATTTCCTCAAATACTGACCCATTGGGATTGCAGGTCGGGTTGGCCTATTATGTAGAAATGCAAGCAAACATTTTGAAGTAATAGAATCAAGGTAAAAGTACAATTTGGATTCTAATTACTGGTGCATCAATGTAGCTGGTCAAGAAGTTTATACAATATTGGGTAGTTTAATCCAGATTAACGCATGATATAGTCATTGTTCATTGTTATTTTCTAGTTAACCCCAAGTTAACCACAAAACACCTTTAAATTGAAACTCTCGCCAAAATGCAACCCTGGCTTTTTTTGTGAATGTATATGAGTCAAACTTTCAAAGCACAATTACGACGAAAGAGGCACCTTTAAGATTTACCGTCTTTTTGTTTTCGTTCAAACTCTTTTAAATGGGAGTGCTAGGGGCAAATTAGCAATAGCATCAAATTCGCTATTTTTAAAACACTAAGAACATGAGACTTTGCTCGTAGTATCACCAGGGTCTCGACACATGTACATAAGCATTGAAAAAAATTGTTACAGAGTTTACTAAAAAGAGAGTTTTTGGACAACTCGTTAGCAGATGTTTCCTCCGCTCGCCGCTGCGTCCTGCCAGTGAGAAGTGTAGATCTCCGAATGCGACATAACCTGGAGGACAGTTAAGGTGGACTGCTCCTAAAGCTTAGTTCTACATAAAAAACGCACGGATAATTCATTGTTTTGTCGTTATCGAAAAACAATATTGACCTTGAAGTTGAAAAAGGAGCCAGAAACAATACTAAAATCGAAAGCCAAAAAAGTCACGTGAGATATCGCGTGGATAGTTGTTGCCCGAAGACAGTAGCGGACCACCTTAACTCTCCTCCAGGTCATGTCGCATTCGGAGATCGATACTTCTCGGCTGCCATGATGGCGGCTAGCGGAACAAGCTACTTCTAAGGTGAGTTGTTCAAAATCTTACCTCGGCTGGAGATGACAGGAGGGGAGAAGGGACAAAGAGCACAAACACAACCAGCCGTAACAATTATATATAATGTTCTGCAGGAAAATCTAGCAGCTAGTTCCTCACTTTCAAATAAATGTCGGCCGACAAGCTCGACCGATACTCAACTTTTAGGGCTGATGCAGATAACCAATATTAGGAAAGTAAACAAATGTTTCGCTATCGACACAATGGCCGATATACAAACAGACAACCACACAAACTCTGAAGTTGTGTCAAGAACTGAGACTCTCAAAACATTTTGCAGTTTTTAAAACGTTAGAAATCATTTTCTAAAATTCGAAAAAATGTTTTAAGTAAGAAAGAAAAGAGTGACATTAGTGGAATGTGAACATTAAGAAAATCTGTGCTTGGACTAATGTTAAAATAATCACGATGTCTCAGTGAAAGCGAGGTACATACTATAGGTAGATGTTGAGATGAGGAACTGAGAAAACATGTTTAAAAATAATGAGTTCAGTAAATATAGTTGCTCTTGTACTTTCAGCTAACACCATTTCCATCTGTTGGCAATGCCGTTATTATTGGGTGGTGTTGTGATGTACGCTGTTGTTAAGTAAATGTCTGTTTTAACATGTTTTGTTTAGTGCCTGACAAACTTCTTTCACATTATTGTATGTATATTTGTATGTATAATCTACTGTATTATCTCCTTTTAAAATTAGAATTATTAAAACTATGAGGAACATTACTTTTTTGTCTGCTTGTCCCTTTGGACAAAAGTTGACAGGGGGGGGCAAAATACACTTTGTTTTAGTGCTATACTATACCACCAGACTACAGAGCAGCTTCTTCCTCTAGGCTGATGCTCCATTCATCCCCAGCAGTCCACCTTAAACTTATTTTTCAAATTTTATGGCTTATCCAACCTGACTGTGTTGTAATCTGACCCAGTGACAAGCATTAAGAACAACTCTAACAGTTCATCATGGTACATTTAAAGCTGTACATATCAGTGTGGAATAAAGATCCCTGCTATTTAGTCATAAAACCAGTTCAGTTGCCTTGTTTTGCAGCACATTCACCCGTCGTTCCACTCAAGCAGTCAAAGCCAAAGCCCCAAGGCCGGGGGAACAGTCCAACTGGCCCTTTAACTCACATTCATTCGGCTTGGAATGAGCTAATCCACCTAGCTGTGAACACAAAGGCCTGTGTTGCATCACAGCTCGCTTAACCTTTACAGTTGCAGACAATACCTGTTTGTTTTTGCAGTCTGTATATAGAGCCGTCATGAGAATCCCCTTTTGTTCGTGCGGATCATACGGCCAGAGCGCCATACATTGACATGCATTGACCTCTGAGGTTCAAAGAGGGCTGGTCAAGTGATGCAGAGATGTGATAGCCCTGTGGAGAATCACATAGAGAAGACAGCTGGGCACGTTGGACAATGGGCTTCTAAAAACGGCAGCAGACAATATCATTCATCCGGTCATCAAGTTTTAATGCCACTATCAGTGCCCTTTAATTAGCCGCACACATTCACCGGGTAACTACAGCAAAAGAAAAGCTTACAGTCACTGTCCTCGGCTCACCCATATCTGCAGAGCCCTAATGAAAAATTGATGGGCTAATAACGCACACTGAAAGTCTAGTCCCCTCGCACAGCAACCTGCGACATCTTCCTCCTTCACGTCACTTGACACGAAACGCTACAGTAAGTCACAGGGGTAGGATACAGATTTTGCATTATTAATTCGGCAGGAAGATGTAAACAATCTGCTGTGTTTATAGAAGCAGGTCCAAGAAGTTAGGTCACTGAGCTTCTCTGCATATGTTTCTTTAAATTCAGAGCCTCATCAAGATATACAAAGAGCTATTGTAGGTCGTACCCTGCATATTTAAACTAATTGTCTTCTCTGTTCTAGGTGTCAATACAGGGATGATCTTGGGAGGAATATTACTGTTCTGTTTTTTTTCATATTTCAATGCTAAAGAGAATGATTTTCCTACAACAGCGACTATAAATATTTTGATAAGTTGTGTCACATTTGATGCAAGGTTTTTTTTCTATCACGTTGAGTCAATGTGAATAAATGAAATAACTTTGCAACTAACTGATTCAATTAAATGAATGCAGACTTATACATAAACCTTATCCTTCATGTTCATTTTTAAATATAAAGTTAAGAGGAACTTCAACATAAACATAACACATTATTCAGTTGTTTCTTATTCAAGTATTATACATAAAAGTAATGAACCACACTCCTATCTGTAATTACATTTTAGATATTCATAGCAGCATTTTTCATAGTCAAAATTGCATTCTCACCAGTCAGAATAGTAATTTAAGATATCCTTACAACATTCTTATAAGTGGAAATTGTAATTCAAGATAAAAGTCTCTAAAAATTCTTTTAAAAAGTCACCATTTTAATATTTGATAGCTAGACTGGATAAATATCGCAGATATCCTTCATTCAATTCTTCCCAGTGGAAAAGGACATTTTACACACAGACATTCTTCTAATCCATAATTGTCATCTGAGATATGTATGTGTACTGGTCTTTAAATTCTATATGTCCATAGGTACATTTTTGATATCCAAAATGTAACATTAGTTGTATGTACTCCCCACAGTTAGCTGATAAACATGTGCAAGCCAGTCAAATTGTACATTCGCACATTTGATGAGGCCAACATGTTTACAGTCAAATGTTTGTATGAGGGGGAGTCAGTGCCGCTGGTTCAACTCTGTCTTTAGGGAGACTTTGACTGACAAAGGTCAAAGGTTGATCAGCTTTCTATACCATGCAACTAGAGGTGTTTCAAGTACACCACAGATGCTTATGAAAATGAATTGGCACCCAAGTAATGCAGGATTGTTTTCTAATTTTCACTATTTTTTGTTTTCTTGTTTAAAGTCTTTTTGTTGCAATTAAAAACACCACCTTTTTAATTTAGAGTTGCAGTAAACCAGATGGGCACTGCTACACAACACTTCCCCTCTCTTCATCCACACAGAAAGCCCATTATAATGCAGACTGCTGACTTCCCAATTTATCCTAGCATGGGTCCAACCCCACGTTTTAGGGGTACTAGGTTGTTCACAGCTGCTCTAAAATACTGACACAAAAACAAAATGGTGTTAAAAAGCAAACACAGCCTGAAAAGCTACACTTGTTTCTTGCAAACAAAATGTAGCATTAGATATAGTGAAGAATACTGTCAATCAAAATGAAGCTTAATTGTGTGAATAATTGGAGAATAGTGAATGAAATGAGTTTTTATTTTCAAATGACTTCACCATCATTTTCTGTCCATGATTTACCAAGTGCTGCCCATCTCTGACTTCTTGGTGCATTCTATACACAAATCTATTTACACAGTTACTTCAGATCCACATGATGATGATGTCAAATATTTGACAAGTGCCCGATCCTTTGGACTGGCAAAGAAATAAGAAATAAAGGTCATAACCTTTAGCAATAACAACATTTCACAAATCAATTCACATTGACAAGTATTTTTTCCTCATAATTATTAGAAAATAAAAAAGCATGACCATGTAGGAAAGCGTTGAAAAAACAAACCGTCCCTATTTCTTCAAATTACAAAGAAGATCTGCAGAAAAAGGAAAGGCCTGGAGGCGATGAAGCATAAAATACTATGTACAATAAAAAGCGCAATCTACTATGCAGGTTTCAAGAGTTCCTAGAGTTTATTTCATCCATCCTCTTTGTGAGTCATGCTCTACTGACTGGTTACTGAGGAGTCAGAAGAAGGAGCAAGGTACGTGGGAGACTTCCCAAAGGATGCTGTGTCATAAATACAGTACGTTATGACCACTTAGTGATCGTTCTGCGGGGCACTCTGATTAGTTGGCTGTCAAGTTTAACAGTCCAACGTTGCAATTAAAAATGGCACAGTGTGTCAGACCCCGGAGGCAGCCTGGCTGTTATAATCGGTGGACTCCATTTTGAGGATGTAAGGGATGATGCTGTCGATCTGCACGTTGCCAATGAGCCCTGCAAAAAACAGCTCCTCTGTGACAGCTGCACTTATCAGCCTGAGGGCGGGAAGACGCAGCAACAGCTTGGATAACCTGAGAGCAATGAGGTGGAAAGGAGACATAACAGTTGAACATGTGTTCTGTAGCAAGTACATCTGTGGTAACATCATAAATCTGTCTTGCTGAATATAAAGCGATTCTGCAATAGTGCCAACTGACCGATAGGAGTCTTCTGGGTAGGTCCTGGTTACATAGTCCTGCAACTCCATGTAGGCCTTCTCCTGAAACCGTTCAATCTGTGGGGTGTTATCTATGCCTGGGTGATCTGGTACAAAATGCATACAGACAGTCAGAAATGGGTCTATGCATGTTTGGCTTTCTGTAAAGCTTTTGTAATTTTCTGTCGAAGGATTCTGTGTTGGGGTGTTGACACGAATCAGACAATACTTTTTAAGACCCTTTCAAGACCATTTTAACCAAATTTAAGATTGATATTTTGGACAAATTCTCTTTTTCGTACTCAGGTAAGTATGAAGTTTTGTAGTATATATGTGGTTCCTTGCAGAGGTAGGTTTTGTGCAGAACTATGGTTAGGCTAATCTACATTTTGCCAACAGGTAATTGGAAGTATAGTGTTGGCTTCAGTGGTAGATCTAATGATTTGTAGGGTTAGGGTTCACGTCACATCAGTAGTGTAGACTTATGCAAAAACAAAAATAAATCAAAATGTATCAATTCATGAAATCAAATTTCAGACATTTTAATACTTGAAAGACATGCAGACCCCCTTTAAATCTTGCCAACCGTCTACGTACCAGGACTGAAGAGAACGATGGCTTTGAGGTAGGCATATTCGTAAGAGTCTGGGGACAGCTTGATCATGCTGTTACAGAACTCCTGCATCCTCCAAATGTGTTCCATTACTAGTTTTACACGCTCTGGAGACAGCTTGTCTGTGGGAGACAAAAAAGGACAAGTTGTCCACACCGAAAAGCTCTTTTGTGGAAACGCAAATTTTTTGCATTGTTTCGTTGAAACGATTCTGGTTTCCTTGCACTAGCCATTTACGTCTTCTTCTTGTTGTGTTCGGTTTCTCCGTCTACTGTCTGTTTGTATACAGCGCGCAAGCTTTATGCGCATGCTCTGTCTCTTCTTCTCCGTTTTTGGTGAATTTCAAGTGCCACCTACAGGCGTGGAATACTAACTACAGCATTTTGGGTCATTTTCAGTAAATCCGTCTGGACGCAAATATTCTTGAGACGATGCAGAGGAAAACAGAGGAAAAAAGATCGTTTTGGTATGTGTTGACAAGGCCTTAGAGGACTGAAATATATAAGCGGCCAATCATCAGTTTACTATTTAGCAAATTCAAGAGAAATTGAGCTTTGATATAACTATTTACAGCACAAGCTTTTTAAAAACTTGAATGACTCAACTTAACAGTACAGATACTGAAACATTTACTCGGATGATACTTGACTCCTAAAAAGTTCATCCTTTGTACCACTTAGCTGAGCCCCAACTCAACTCTCATCTATATGCATGATAACTTGTTTCCCTCTTAGCATCACACAGAAAAATATTGTTTTTCTTTGTATTGCATTTAAACCTTGTAGGCAACCAACAGCAGAGCTCTCCTACCTTCCTGTAAGCTGGTCTGCAGATGGTTGATAATGGCACTTAAGATGGTACCAACATTCATAACAGAGGAACACTGTGCCAGACCGAGGGCAAACAGCTCATTCCAGCAGGCTTTCATCAAGTTAATGTCATTGTCTTGACCACTGTGAAAAAAATAAGATTCATTTACATTTACAACAGAGAACTCCACGGTCAAATAAGGGAAACATCATTCAGCTGACATTTTATAACTGCTATGTAATGATAGAGTCCAATAAATGTATTAGTGAAACAATGAAAATCCTTGTGACGACTGCTTACCCAAGGGTTTGAAAGGCAGGAATCGAGCGTGCCCAGTGCATAGAGAGAAAAAGCAGTCGGGAAGCTGACTCACAGATGTAGTTGACATTGAGGTACTCTGGCACAGGCAAAGGCATCATAAGCTGGGAAAAAAAGATGAGGAGAGGAAACATGACTGCATTGTTTATAAAGATCATGTATGACTCAGTAACACATAAGCAGGGATTTTGGTAGCAGTGGGACTTCATCCTCAGGTTTAAGGTTTAAGGTCAGGGTCACTTTTACCTTGAAAGGGAAATGGCTGTCAGAGAGTAGAGATCCTTCCAACTCCACCACGGGGCCTGATTGGTCCCCTGACATCAGCTGCATTGTGGCTTCCAAGGAATCTCCTGCTGAGCCATCAGTAGGGTGGAGGACTTTGGCCAGGGTGTCAAAAGCTCTAATCAAATGCATAACAGGAACACCAAAAGGTCACATTGAAATATATATATGTTTTCATTTAGACACTGAAACAGGAAGAGAACAGCAGAGTGAAGGAAAACACAACTCAAAGCACTGGACTACACCCTCAATGTATGCTACATTTTTGATTGAATAGGGATGAATCTAATCAAGTCTGTAAGAGTGGAGTCAGAGACCACATGGCCCTACAGGAAATTCTATTAAAGCTTTGTGACAACCAGAAATAAACAGCCTCTGGGTTCCTTTCTAGTGCTCCTGTGGTTCTCAAGCCTACATATCAACTTCTTCACAGACGACTACTGGTCAGTGTCAAACTCTCTTGATTCTTTACGACATGTCCCTCACCGAGTGATATCACTTGCAGTTTGCTCCTCTCCTTGGATGTCTGTCATGGAGCTGTCCCCGTTGCTAAGCGTTTCAACTCCCATCAGATCATTGCCGCTGTCACTTGTCTCCCTGCTTTTGTTGAGATGGGCGAGGGACGTCACCACATTTGCCAGCGTGCCGAGGTCACCTTGAGATGGGTCGTCCTGCTAGATGGGTAAACAGTCATTATTAAGCATGTTTTATAAACAGAGAAACTTGAATTTGTTTTCATTGTCCTGTATCTGGACATTATCTATGTGAAGAATTTAAAACTCCACATTTTCTCAGACGATTTTACATTTAAGATTTGGATGGCTAGGTAAGAATGACATGTTAGATTCTAGTTAGATGCAGTGTTGAATGTTATTTGACTGCATCAGAGTTACCCTGTCCGGAGACGCTGGGATCAAGATGGTGTTTTCCATCTTGGAGAAGGGTTGTTGGATGTTCAGTAACATGCTCGACTCAAGCAAACTTGTAGATCTGAAATTAGAGATTTGATATTTCGCATTGCGTCATGTGATATTAAACCATAACATACAATAAACTAATTAGTCAAACTCTTATCAGTTTTAGTAATGCAGTACAATCTATTTTGATCCAATCCAATCCAACAGAAGAAATTCCATCTCTCTTTAACTTCTAATTGTCAGATAAAGACAATGTGTCAGAGAGGTGCTATTTCAACATGGTAGTGTTGTTTTGGACTACAATTTATTGAATTGTGTTTTTGGCTTTCTATCGATACCATGTATTTAAAACTGGGGGGACAAAACACAGTGAATCACAGCTGCAATGATTAGTAGATTAATTGATTTGTCTATTGAAAAAAAATTGGGAAAAAAAACTATATTGATAATATAATGAGTTGAATCAAGTTGCAAAAGTATTTTTTTAAGCAAATCGTCAAACATTTGCTGGGGCCAGTTTCAAATGTCAGGATTTTCTGCTTTTCTTTGTCATTTATGAAATAAATGAGGAGTCTTTCAGTTTTGGACTGAATTTTAAGACGTTACTTTGAGAAAACTACAATGAAGTATCTTTAAGTTGAAGCTTCCAATATGATGCAGTCCAAATAAGCACCATATCATTATTTGAAAAACATGTTGTTTACAGCAGGGCAACTTACTGTGATGTATTAGACTGTACAGATGTCTCTAATAGATTGGACACTAAAAAGTGGTTATACCTGGCAGTTTCCTTGTCCGATACAAAGGTGGGTGTGGCAGCCAGAGGGCTACACAGGTTCTTGCGGATGTAGATTTTCTCAGTGGAGGCCGCACAGTTGAGGGACTTCTCTCGGGTGTTCACTTCAACAGGCTTCCTCTCACACTGCACAGCTGAAGACAAAACAAAAGGCACTACATCATATTAATACGAGTCATCAATAACATGTCCACAATTGATTATGTAGAATATAACAGTCTCTTACAATCCTGTTTCATGCCCAGAGCGATGCAGCGCTGCAGTCGACAGTACTGGCAGCGATTTCTGTGGAGTTTGTTGATGGCACACTCGCCAGACCCCCTGCATGTGTATACAAGGTTTTTTCTAATGCTGCGTTTGAAGAAGCCCTTACAGCCCTCACAGCTGACAGCTCCATAATGGCGCCCTGAGAGAGGAGAAATTTTTCAGTTGGTGAAAGCTTGCTCATGTGTGCTAATGCAAAATAATAGTGTTAAAGCAAATTAAACTTAGTTCCCACCTGAGGCCTTATCCCCACAGACAACACAGTATTCCACAATCGGCTTCACAATAGACTGGTCTGATCCTTCAGTCACAAACTGGCAAACAACACAAGACAATGGAGTAATTTAATAAAGCAAGCACTGCATAAGTTCACATTGACAAAACATGTTCATGCTTCAGTCATAAGACCTTTCGGTAACTTGTTTATCATAACTGGCTGGGAGAAGTCACTAATATCCTGTGGCGTTACCTGAAGCTGCTGCCCAGCCAGTTCCGGGGAGGCAAACAACAGCTGGTTAACCCCAGAGCCATCTGGGGTAGCGAGGATGACCTTGTTGGGTGAGCCTTCCTGCTTGGCCAGGATCACTTTCCCTCCAGGGGAATAGTCAGAATTAGCTAGGATAAACTGCTGCTTTCCAGGGGAGGATGGCTCAAGTGCTGTGACAATCTGGATCTTCTGGCCAGTCTGCTGATCAGTTACAATCTATCAGAAATAGAGAAATAAAAACATGAGCAAGTGCTGACTGTACATGCAGAAAGAGTGTTGGAGAAGTTAATCTAGGACATAATTTTGCCACAGTTCTATGCAGATTGTGCATATGTGTTTATTCACACAGAATAAAACAAAGTAACACAAGTCTCTATAATACTAATAATAAGTCTCTAGTGGTGGACAGGCTGTCACATCACCTGGATTCTGTGTCCCAATGCCATGCTGCTGTCTGCTGACACAAGCTGAATCCTTTGGGTCTGCCCATCCATTCTGATATCACACACACCTTCTTCCACTGCTCGTCACATCAGTGCGCCATGAGGCATGCACACCTGTAAATAAAACAGAAGTTTAATTTAATGTTTTATTAAAACAAACTTTGGGTCAGATGAAGGAGCCCCTTAGAAGATAAGGCTGACTTTAAATCTTTTTTACTGTCAATCAAACCAAATGTATAATACAGTTTTTTCAGACTTTCCTACCATATTATGTCTGATGTATTCAGCCCCAAGCCCATTATTTCCTGCTGAATCTTCAAAAACAGGTCACAAATTCATTTTTTAAAAGGCAAAGTTATTTCCTTTAACAACTTGGCACTTAAGCTTATAACATGTTTAGAAGGAGCAAATAATGATTTTGTTGTGGACTATTTAAATCAAATGTGTACACATTAGGGGCACTGTTAGGTATTTACAGCCAGACTGCCTCAGCAAAACTACAGTGCTCATGTCAAAGGCTATACTGACAATATAGCCTATGACTTGTCAGTTATTAGTAGGCTCGATTAAATGTTTTTGGTGTTTGCGCGAGGATTTGTTGTTCACAAGAACAAAACAAAACAACAGCCTTTTTCTTTAGTTGACGTTGCATGTTTGTGTTGAATTGCGATGCCATAATACATTTTATTAAACTTTCACCGCACGTGTAGATCGTATAACCATACTGAAATGAGTGAAAGTGACCCGCAGCACGGACACAAATGTATTCCAACATGATATAGTGTATCATAACCCAGCGGTTATTAATACATATTTATACTCCACTAACGTTACAACTACTCTTTTCCCACCCGTTTAGAAGTTTACCTCTCCCTTTAGCTAGAAGACATTTCTAGCCAGAACTTGATCAGTGTTTCCAAATACTGTAAACAGCTGATAAAGTCACAACTGGCTTGAAATCATCTATAATGAACAAACAGGCACACTACAAACATCTGTTTTATCACATTGCGTGTCACTAACGCTAACTAATATTAGTTCGTGGCCTGTGCTAACGAATCTAGCGCTAGCCGGCGCTAGCTCGTAACTGTACTATTGGTGGCCTTGTTATAAAATACAGCTTAAAATCACTTTAACATAACAACGAATGGGCGTGACAGCTGCAGTCGTAACACAAACACGCTCTTGACAGCCAGCTATTTAAAATCGATACGGAAGATAAAGGTATTTCTTTTCCTGTGGGTGAAAGGTCAACATTGAAGGGTTAAAGCATGCTAGGGTTCAAGGCCCATGATGCCGAATCGCAGAATCAACGGCGGGACTTCGGTTTTGACAACTAGGCAAATTTCGCATTAATTCTGGCACTGGACTTGCACATCAGTCGGCATTTAATACGGCAGCTGACGATTCAACACTACGGCATATCGTTGTCACAGTTAGATTTAAACCAAAGACGTAGCTGCTTAGTTTACGGAGACTAGTTAGCAACGCTAGCACAGCAGCTAACAACAGCTAACAGCAACACGGTTAGCTGGCACAGCTAAGCTTGTTGGCTAGCTAGCATGTCCGATAACTGTTTTCTGAATTGCTCCCAGCAGCTACACGTAGTTGTGTAACGTTAACGTTAGTTCGTGAACTAGCTATGCAGTCGCATACACGCCATCAACCCTATTACTTACTTGCAGTTTATCCGCGTTGGGCTCCCGGTGACAGTGCTAACGAGCTAGGTTAGCTGTTTGCTAGTTGCTAGCTGGTAGCTAATGGCTGCCTCCCTGCTGTAGACCGACTGAACACTCCCTCCCTTCCTGTGTTAGTGGCCCCTCGTCTCTCTTTCACGACCCTCGCATGCGTCCACATTAGTAAATATTACTCACCGTACACGGAGCTGTGAGATCAGATGTAATTGTCTTCAATAAATTAATATTTTAACTGCAGTTGGTGGGAGGGTCAGAGTTCGTGACCTTTTTTTCATCAATAAACGCCTGTTGCGCATGCGCAGTTTGGTAGCAGCGCTTCACAATGTTTGCCAGTGTCAATCTGTCAAAACCCAATTTTCCTCTTGGCTTACCTCGGCTTTAGTGCTTTGTCACAGGAATAAACGCACATCCTTGCAATCAGTATGTTACCATGATGGTTAACTTGGCTGTAACTTAAACTTTTTTCGTAATAGTTGATTTTTAGAGAGCTTTGTCTGCATCATTGGATGTAATGTTATGATTTCAGATGGAGTGCATGCTCCACTATTGTACAATTGCTGCTTTTTCTGCAACATCCCCATATTTCTGTTAACGTTGTTTTCTGTTTAATGTAATGTTTGTAATTTACTTCCCCATTCGTATTCAATCACATTGCTTGTCCACCATTTTAATGCACACATTTTTATGACCACGACACAAAGAACTGTAAACCAAAAATTTATTTCAGTGACAGAATTTAAACAGAAAAATTTGAGGTTCCTTGAAATTTGAGTACACTAGACACACTGTATTTACAGAGGCTGTGTGTGTTCGTAGCTGGGTATAATCTATGTACAGACATCTGATTCATTAAGTGCAATACACATTTGAATACAAATAGTGAATATTCGCCTGATATGGCGTTAAGACTGTGGTCTTAATCGTATAGAAAAACAGAACAATATAAGGTGAGACTTTCTTACACAAGCATGAAGAGTGCACGTCGTGTCTTCTACACCCAGCTTTACAAGTGTGAAATAACAACATCTATATGAATTCTTTTGACCTCTGAAACTGATTTGGCTTGTGTGGATCAAAATGTTACGACAGTATTCGTTACAAAATCTATTGACAACGATGCAAAAAATCTGTGCTACGAAGAAAAGAATTCAATTAAAATGTAACAAAATCAACGTCTAACCATCTAAAATCGCTGTAGATTATTGTGGCATGATTCTGCCACAACAGGAGGGCTCTTAAAACAAAAGGTAAAACGTTATAGCAGTATATCTGGTGAGAGCAATAAAATATTTGGATTTTGTGTCAGTGCAACATAGCAATATGGTGTCTCCTGATGCTTTGTGCAGAATTCAGAGAGCACTGAGGTAAAACATTTTCAGATGAGGGTGAAAAATTATGACGGAACAGCTAAAGCACCGTGGCTTCTTTGAATGAATCGATCCATCTGTTTAAAAAAGAAAAAGAGTTTGTAATTAGTATAATTACTGATGTCACGGCATGCAGTCAAGTGGCTCCGCTTTTTGTACTGTACCTCTGTGCTGTTTGGATGTCGTCAGCTTTAAAAATGTAGTACAGTGTGTTTTTGTGGTAGAGCTTAAACTGTAACTTCTGTGAAGAATCCACCTTCAACATGAATCCTAACAGGGGCTGGCTCTCTAAGGCTGCGACATCCTGAATGACACAATGAAATACTTCCGTTAAATGAGCATGAAATCAACCCCGTTTGGTCCAATTATGACATGACACTGAGCTTGTATTGATACAAGCGCTAGAACTTACCTCGCTCGCAGCGTACGTGTACAGGACCTTGTCTTTGATGACGAACCACAGCCTCTTCCCCTGCTTCTTATTGCCCTTTGACCTCTGCAGATACCCACTCATGGAGGAGTCTGTGTTTGCAGACACCTGAAACAAGTAAAAACCCATCTGATGAGTTATCACGTTGCTATCACCGAATCACAGCGTGCCTTGATCAGTACAAAACATCATTCAACCTCTTTGAGGGCTGCTGGTATCTTTTTCTGCTTCCTGGAGAAAGCAAAGGTCGCTCTGTTGCCAGGGGATACAGCTGCTGAGAGGGCTTGTTCACCTGATGAACAGAAATGTGGAACATGCGGTTCTTAATGCAGAGAAAACACAGAGAATACAAGGTGTGCTTTTTGTCTCATCTATGCTGATGTTTCAGCCTTGGATGACATACAAATATGAGAAAGTGCATTTGGAGCAGATTGCAATCCTGAGAGGAAGCCAAACTCACTTTTCTGCTGCTGAAGAACAAGGACACACTGATCACACACTCGTGCCAGCTGATTCTTTAGGTATTCAAGTTGGTGTTTGTTGGAGGAGCAAGACTGGCACACCACCTGATGTGACGATGAAGCAGAAAACATGTGAGTTGCCCTTGTACATGTCCCACTGTCCTGCTTTTTAATCACGTAACAGTTTATTTAATCGGCTGTTTTCATGTACAGTTTTTGACGACGAAGAATATTTCAGAATCTACATCTTCAAAATGTGATCCCTTCTTTGCCACCTTACCTTCCCACATGCACGGCAGTGGTGTCGCCTCCATGTTAGCGTGAACTCACAGGTGCATATCATACACATGGTGGTCCGCGGGTCAGGGATCCATATGGGGGCTTTGGATCCCAAAGGAGCACCATCATCACAATAATTCAGTTCTACCTGAATAATAAATAAACAAAGTAAACATGAGTCATCTTCTATATCTCATGCATGGACTATGAAATAGACTCGCTCATACACTGCAAATGTGGGAGGTTCAATTTCCTAAGATGTTATTTACCTCTTCTAGAGACTTGCCAGGTATAAAACTGATCTTCTTCCTGGTGTAGTCACTGATCGCTGTGGAAATGGCTTCAAGCCAGTTATCCCGCTCTGCTGCTGAACTACAGAGAGAAAGAAAGTGTGACTAAACACCCACACAGTATTAACAGATCTATGCACTACATGGAAAAACACACCATGAAAAGACATCCTTTGTTTCCGAGCATTACCTCGCTGAGAGAATGAAGGAGCGCTCCACGCTCTCGATGTTCAGCTCGTTCTGATAGGCCTCTTGGCTCGGTTTGCTAACCTGTAATTATGTTTCATTGTGAGCAGTTTTAATCTTTGTGTATTTAAGTGAAAAGAACCAAGAGTGCAGGAAAATAAGGAGTGAAGTTCTCACCTTCATCCCAGCCAGAGACAACATGTTGTTGAACTTGTATTGGCCTGACTGAACAGGGGTGGTGTACAGCAATGTGTCATTAAACTAAAGGAGAAATAACAAAGAAACATTATTTAATTTCTGTTGTTTGTAATGCACTACAGAGCAGCTCAGAGTAAGATGATTCCAAGATATCTTATGGTTTCATTAGCCTCCATAATGCTTTAATAACTCGATCACATTTGAGTTTTGATCTGAAAACAGTCAGAGTCTCTGATCGAGAACTTCTTTAGGATCTTAGCAGCAACAAGAGCCGGTGTGTTAAATCTGTGACTGCATACTGCCCGACTTACAAAGGATGAGCATTTTTTTAGACTTGCATTTGATTGCATTTAAATCTGCACAGAACACATTTTGGACCAAGTGACTGTGAGAGAGTACTACCAGTATTATCATGATTATATTATGTAAGACTGTGGATGCAATAAACAAAGGAAGAAACAGCTTGTACTGTACCAGGAAGAACATTCTGGGCTGCATGACCTTTCTGGACAGCTTCTTCAGTATGCCCTCTTTCAGGAAGATCTGGAGCACAAAAACACCATAAGAACACATGTTTGTTATTTCATGTTGTTTTATTCAATGTGCATGATTGTCAAATCATTTTCTGACTGAATTGAAGCACAACAGCATATTTTCAGTATTTCTAATGTGATTTCATGTTTATTATAATAATTGTTACAAAATTGGATTTAAATCCAATGACAATAAGCTTTATATTTGAATAACGATTGTAATAAGGGCTTTTCACCCTTCATATTCTAATGATAGCCCTGGCTTAAGAGACACGCGCAGAGTGTCAACCCAGAGTCAACACTGCTTATAGCCCATAGTTAAATGTCTGTTGGAACATCTGACTAATGTTTACAACCTAAAATGTGCATAGAATGACTACCGTTTCCCACAGGGACTTTTAGCCCCATGTTCAGTGGACTCTAAGGGGATAACCCCACAAACTCAGGGGCAGAAAGCCCGAGTTGGCTAAAGTTGGGGTTAGCCAGTGTGAACTCTTTCTTAGCTTTGGGATAAGACAGTACTAAGAATGCTTTTCAACCCGTGTGAACAGCTCTACAGTGCGTCATCAGTCAACACACAACTGTCACTGATTCTAAACTTGTTTCAATGATTTGTAAATTTGATTAAACAAATATTTCAACTTCATTTTGGACCGGAGAGCCTGGAGTCTGCGGGCAAACTCCATCTGCTGAGAAGATCGCGTGATACAATCAAGAGCTCCAGAAGTGCAGCTAAATGGATCTTAAAGTGAAATTGTGTTCTCAACTTTATTATGTCGCTTCATTTAAAAAAATGTATCAACCATCTTATTTATGAAAAACAAATCTTGAAGGAGCGCATTTATAAATAGTTCGCATTTAAAAGAACTCTAAGCAAGATCTTTACAGCCTTACCCGCCCAGGTTGGACTATCTCATGCTGGCCGTTCAGACTGCACTGCACCTGGATCAGCTTCTGGAAGTTATCCTGTGAGGAAATCAGTGGACGTAAGCAATGTACCCAGAGAATTTTATCATCACGTCAATCGAAGATAGCGCAGATGCCCTATTTCTTGTAGGCTCTCACCCCTTGTTTCATGATGTCGTTGGCATGATTGGCCACCTCTTTCACTATTGCAAGGGCAGCTGAGTGGACAAAAATGTGAAAATCAGATATGTGATGGACGACATTTTCATTCCACTGACACCATCAGTATGTAAATAAGACCTTGTTTTACCTTGCGTGTCCTTGTAATCTTCTGAGTCTTCGGACAGGTTTTTGAGATAGTCTGGAACACAGTTAAAACCATTTTAGATCCCGGATCAAAAGTCCAGCCAAACAAGTGAACTACTCTGTACACCTGGTTACAAGTGTTCAGTCTTGTGCGGCAAATTCCTGGAACGTAATCTGAAATTAAAATCCTGGACAAAAAGGTCTGCAGGTGCTTACATAATACAATTATACAAGAGTGACGCGGGCGACATTCTTCACATTTCGGTACTGAGGGGACCGACCCTGATCCATCAGACTCATGAAACACTAATCTCACTCATGTTAAAGCTCATGTTATGTCACTAAATCTGATTTGGGCTGCACTTCAAAAATCGTATTATACGCGGATTGAAGAGGCGAGACAGACATTCCAGAGTCTTTTAGTTTCTCTGGACACCAGAGGGCAGCATGATGCCTATAATGAGATGTGACAAGTCAGGGAACTGCAAAGTTTAGGACCCCACTGGCTTGGACTTATAGATACCGTTTCAAAACATTTAATTTAATATGAATGTGATGTAATTAATTATACCTGTGAGTAACAGCTGATATTGAGGAATCCTCTGAACAGGCTTCAGGAGGTAATGCCTCAGGGCCAAGTTGGCGCAGCGAGGACTGGCCTTGAATAAAAAACAAAAAACAAAAGAGACACATCCCTTAAATGACACAGTTTACAGGAACAAACTCAGAAACACATTCTCCACACACGAATAAACAATCCAACCACGCTGGCCCAAAAGACACGCCCCCGCAGACAGAGAAAACAGGTCAAGCAGCCGTCATTACCTCAAACTCCCGTACGACTGCGCCAAACGCTGGGTTCTTTTTGCTCTGCTCTTCCAGTACGGCCACATTCTTGTCGTACTCGCGAATGTAAGTGGAGTACATCTTCAGATAGGGCCCTTTTTTCAGGAAGATGTCTGCTAGTTGAGCGCTGTCATCCCTGTAAACAGATTAAAGTAGAACGAGATGAACTAGACACTGCAATGCAGAATGTAACTGAGCTGCACAGCACACTATGGTAAGTTACATATTTCAGGAGGATTAATAAAACAATATTATGTTGTCCTATTTCAGAGCAGAAAAAAAAAGAATATTCCTAATCCACTCCCTGTGTTTCTGTACAGGGGACACTAGTGAGCCTCACAGAAACAGATGCAACAAATGCAACAGAGTGGAGTCGGGAGTGACTGAAGAATGATGATACGCATCTAGATAATATGGTTACAGACTGGTGGCAGCGGTGACATTGGGTTGCTTTTCCAGTCACTGTGGGCTGCGGATAACAAGTGGGCCACGGTTTCTCTTATAAGGGAGTAAGATCTCAACATAGCTAGACAGTAAACCACCCAGCTGCTCTCTCTCAGGATCCACATAACAGTAACAACCAAAGTTTTTAAGGACTAATTCCAATTTGTGGCCACCTCCACCCTTCCAAAAAGACCTTCCACAAGATTTTGGAACCTGGCCGCACGTTCATTCAGGCACAAGAATATTAGCAGAGTTGGCGTCGAGCTCAGGTCACAACTTCTGACCCAGTTAATGCGAGAAGTGTTGGACAGGGTTCAGGTCAGAGTTTCTGTGCCAGCCAGACAAGTTCTTCTACTCAAATCTCCAAAAACTATTACTTCACAGAGCTCTCTTTGTCATGTTGGAAGGTAGTGCACCTTCCACTCATGTTTACCACAGGGTTGGAAGCACATACAGTATCAGGATGTCTCTTACATGAAACTAACAGGCTTTTTTACTCTACATATTCTGAGCACAGAGCCCAGAGCTCTCCTTAGCTCTTGTTGATCCTGGGATAACTTTGCCCCTTCTCAAGCACACATTTTTAACCCAGGGTTAATCTGAACCGAGGGCTATGAGATTCATACTGCTCTCCTTCTAGCAATAGAATATGCGACTATGTTTACATTCTGGAGTGATGCTTGACTACTCTAAATGTCCATTGTTAGCTTTAGCCCCATTTCACTACGGCACCTTTTAGTCCTAAATTTAGTACATTTTCACGTGGCCAGCAAACCTGAGGCTAAAATCATAGTTATCCCACTTTCTAATATGCTAGGACTGTGCTAGTGTGAAAGCTTTCTTAGCATTGGGCTAATAGCCTCCTTTTGGCTTGGGCTAAGAATGTTTTTAGCCAGTTCTCAGCCAAATCTATGGAAAATAGCCCCAGACCAAAAGCATGCACATATGTGGTGGCAGGGGCTCTAACATACATTCTGCCATATAGTAAGGGTGCACACTTTGAGTCAGTCACATTGATCAATACACACAAATGTTAAAATACATGATTGTGTCGTACCAGTTGGCCACTCTCTGCTTCAGCTCTCGGAGGAGGTCTTGATTGAGTTCGTAGAGCTGTGGGAGGGAGTAGAGGATCTGGTTTAGGAGCCGCTCCTCAATCACAGGCTTCCCACTCTGACGAGACGCTTGGGACACGGCATCGCGGAAGTCCTGTAGGTCAGATAGTGAGACAGAGAAAAAGTCTGGTGGTCAAATACAGGCACAGAAGGCAAAATCTCACACGTCGAATGTGATAGTAAACTGTTACTGAACTGGTTTTCTTGAAAAAAGGAACAGTCTGATAGTAGGATGGCGACAATGGACTAAAAAAAGAAAATTACAGATCCGAAGTTGCCTGCTCTGCAAATCATGCAACCTGGTCTCATTAAACAACACTCCAAATAAATCTAACAGATAAAGAAAGAGAAATACTGCTGACCCATTACCGACACACACCTGACTTCCATCAAGCATTTTAAATTTCCAGTATAAGGTGAATCAGGCCAAAAAAAAAAAAAAAAAGCAGAGAAAAGAGCCGGAGGGTGCTGTTACTGCTTCTCTTTCTGATGATGTGGAGGGTTTTTTTGGTGGTTTATGGGGACACATGGCAAATAAAAAGCTGGTTGCACACTGACTGAGCGCCCGATACAGAGCTCCTGTGGTGAACATGTGTGATCTCTTTATACTACAACAGCTGACAGTGATGGAAGAAAAAGACAACCTAAGAGGGTTAACATGAAGCTCTAGACCTCTGTTTGATTGACTTTCATGATTTCACTTAAAGATTACATCTTCCTCTATGAGTTAAGAACATTCTTCACACTTGGAGCTAAAAATCAAAGATGTTTTATCTTTGTGTTGCTGGAAAGTTTTTTTGTTTTTTTTTGGAGACGATACATTTTCACCTGACAGGGACAGCAAAAAGAGCACAGCAGAAGCATTACTAAAAATATGGCTGCACCAATAACTCAGATAAAAACGCATAACAAACGGCACAATACGTTATCATCGATCACTTTGTGGAAAATCTGGCCGAGCGCCTGGCAGAGAAGGAAAAGGAACAAATACTAAGTCACCTCCACTCTCTTTTGAACTTGGTGTGACTGTTTCTCATTACTGGACTCCATTCCTCTTCAATCTACAGAGACCCGAACACATCCTGTCTGTGCGGAGGAGTCACTGCAGAGAGGAGTCATTATTCATGACTCAGTACTACTGCAATCTTGTTTTCCCCAACCTTTATCTGCCCGAACATCTGCTAATATGACCAAACTCATCATTTTTTGTGAAAATAAAGATGCAGTAAAACAAGACAACTTGTCCCTCAGTCAGTCTAACTTCCAAATGGGAATTCTAACAGTAGAGATAATCAGACTTTTGTCTGAAGATGTGTTTTTTTCAGGATAATGCCATCAAACTTCTGACAGTGTGATTGACTTTGTAATTAATTTGCTCAGTTGTCTTTATCCAGGCGGGTTTTTCTGCAGCACTTCCCTTAATGCAAGACAGTGTCTCTTATGGGATACAAGAAAGTGGCCTTAACCTGAAGTTTAAGTTTAATGTGAGGGACTTGACCTTTGACCAGTTACACGTGACAGTTAAGAAACCAGTACGCTCCGAACGAAGTGCTTGTTAATTGGTCTAATAATGTCTGGAACTACATCCACAAAGGTCTATAAAGGCAGAGGTATACTTGAAAAAGGAACTCGGTTGTATGACGCGTCATTCGCCCACATCTGATTGTTGTTATGAACGGTCAAGGTTAAAGGTGGAGTGAGAGTCTGCTGTCACAGAGAGAGGGAAGATGCAATTTCATTTAAATGTCACTGTTAGTGAAAAGAAGAAGTAAGTTCAATCTGAATTCTCCAGTCGAGTCCTTTACTACTCACAGCTTTTTCATCATTCATTGGCCGTTTTCGTCTAAGGGAGCCAAGATATTCTTTTTATATAAATTTTCTATGCACTTAATTTGCAGCACATTTTATTTTTAAGTAAATTGCTTAACTTTTAAGAGAAGATGAGGTTATGAAGTTATTTGGAATTCCACTGGTCCGACAATAGATTCAATACTTCTGTAACTCTCGGGTGTGTTTTCTGACGTTGTTTCTCAAACATATTTCGAAGGAGCTACAGAAAAGAAACCAGATCATCACATCATTGCGGCGGGGCTTTCGATTCCGTCACAGATTTAATTTCTGAAACAACCACAGGGAGACAACATTTAACACCAGACGTGTAGAGTTACGGTCGGATCACGCTGCTAATGAAAATCTAGAGGGGAAAACCACGAGGAATGCGAGCTGTGCAAGCGAGTCTGTGGGGAGTCAGGTCCACACGCAGCCTTATCCTGCAACGGGGTGTGCCCCAGCGGCTAGCGTAATGAAACACATATGGAGAATGTGGTCTCAGACAGTAGACTAGATACGACGTACACAGAATAACACCAGCTAATCACAGCAAACATGGGAGTGTGTGGGAGTACTTACAACGTGAAGCAACTTCAGGACATCGACAAACCTAAAACGAAGCATTAGAAAAGTTAGAGGGGTTATCACTACACATGTTTTCTCTTGATAATTAGTTATAATTATGGTTTTATTTGCCAAGGTTTTGAGGTGTCCACCTGATGCAATGGGATTTAATGGAATTGTGTCTGTGTTGTTCACTGTCAGATGTCTTTTGTGGGGCTTTTTTTTAAAGAATTGGACTGAAAAAACAATTTAACACTCTCTTACACACTCTCAGAGCTCATAATTTCTGTGGCGATGTGCTGAATCTTGCTCTTCTTCTGTCCGCTCTGTCTCAGACAAAAAGGTGCAAAAACACAGACTTAGAAAATACAGCGTAATATTATAAATCACTATGTAGTTCACATTTACCCAAACAAGGTTCACAACACAACTAATCAATATGTATTCAGGTATATTAGGTGTCCTGTATGAGGCTGATATACACAAGGTCAATAAAAAAGAAAAAAGGTTCTTCCCCAAATGACCCCAACTTCCAGGGACTCAAATCATAAATCTAACAGCGTCTGCTTCTCACCGGACTCTCTGCTGGCAGCTCAGGCTCTCCTTTACTGGAGACAGAGCTGCTGTCCTCCTCCTCATCTGAGGTGCTGGCCACGATATCGTCATCCGAGGCGCCATCATCCAGCGGTGCCACCTCTTCATCGACAGAGCTTCTGTCAAAAGGGCAGGAGGTCAGAGTCAGAGGAGAATAGAGGGAGCTGCCAGAGAGGGAGTTTAACTCACACCCTAACACTTGCAGGCATTTATGAAAAACACTGTGAATGCAAAACATGACAACACAACTTTAGTCACTCACATGCAGCGTGATTAGCATAATGTAAGAATGTTATTTGCAGAAAAAGGGAAAAGAGATTGGGTTTAAAATAAAAACACTGGTGTCAGCACCTAATATGAGGAGGAGTGCCATCGCGAAAAGAAAAACTGCAGTGTTCAACATTTCTGCTCTGATCTACTGGGAGTCATAAAAAACACACACTGAAAAAAAGGGAGCATTTGACAGAAAAACATTTGGTGATAATCGTCGAAACTGTAAAACACTTGACTCGGGTCACAGGGAAGCAGTTTGGCTAAACACTGCAGAGTCCAACACAAACAGAAGAACAGCCAAACCAGACACAACCCAATAACCATCGGACACTTTGCTACTCTAACCTTGCAGCTCTGGCTGAGAGAAATCTACAACTACATATCTAAAATGCCACAATTCCCTGAGGGAGCGCTATAAGTGAGACAGCGGCCCCTCCCTGAACAAAAATGCAGAATACAAAATGGGCCGAGGCTAAGCTAGGAGCGTGTGGGTCCGACACACTGTGGCGGGTTTACATCTAACTGGAACTGGTCTCTGTTTGTGAGCTGCCCAACGTGTTTTTAACATGTGACCGCAGCACAGTTCGATCTAAACAGGGGGGACACGCTAAGCTGCGCGAGTGTACAGTTACACAAACTCTAATCCTATTTTTCTGACTGACTTCTGCTCACTGGTCATTCACAACATACATTCTTTCCATAAAAGATTAACTGCAAACAATATAAACATACTACAAGTTTAACTGAGTCCATTAAGCACCAAGCTGGAGCGTCCTAGTCAAACTTTTAAAGGATCAGTCCACCCAAAAACATATATTCTCACCTTCCTGAGACCATCTGTATGCAGAGCTAGTTCTATCACCTTTTATTTGAGTTAAAAAAATCTATACAACTTGTATCTCAAAACCTGAGCAAATACAGCATTCAAACGTCTGTGTGGTTGAGAACATGTGTCTTTCTGCAAATTAAAGTGTGTTTACAGGTCTTGGGGAGTGCTACTGCATATGTAAAAAAAAAAAAAAAAAAAAAAGAGTAGTGTAAAGCTGGCGCCTACATTACCCACAATGCAACCTAGCCACTGAGTGACATCACTGGAGGTAACTTATCAGATTACATGCAGCTTCCTCTGGAGCCACAAAAGCTTTTTCTCATATGTAGCAGCGCTCCACCAAGACCTGTAAACACGCTTTAATGTGTCAAACTGGTGGATTTACCCTTTAAGACTTGAAGGACGTTAAAGGACTTTTCTCACCCCAAATGAAAAACATAACAAAAAACTCCTTAGCTGCGATGCACTGTGACGGTGACAAACAACCTGACTCACAGAAAGCTCTCCACTTCCTGACAAAGACATTCTGAACTAGATACTGTCCCGTCCTGTGGGCCAAAGGTTATCTTGTGTGTGTGCTGCCTCTGATAAACGCTCATGGCATGAAGGACATATAGATGCAAATATGTTACTTGTCTGCCCACAATCCATCAACAGCTGAAAGGCTGTGTACACACGTGCGCCACCATACCAGTCAAACTCCCCTGACAGGAACTTGGAAACAAAAGACTAAATGTGACCTGCTTCTCTGTGATCTTCCTCTTTTCCAAATGACAAAGTCCCTCTCTATGCTCAGCTACACCTTTGAGAGATAAATGGGGTTTTTTTTGTGTAGCCTCAGGTGGTTTCCTGCACTCCCTTTCAGGAAACAAGGGCCATCACCTGAAGAACAATACACCCACAGGTAAGACTAGGATGTGAGGGAAACAAGACACAGCGACAGGAATGAGAGGCATCATTATCTACCTCTCACAGTCTGTTGGTGTCTCACACTGCTGTTCTTGTCCACTGTTTTTCTCAAAGGACATATACGGCTCCTGCTCCTCATAAATGCCCTCGTCGTTGTACAGGGAGCTCTGCCAGGCTGTCTGTGGCAAGAAGGCGGCCGGAGGGGATGTCAGGTCCGTCCCCGCCTGCACATTCATGTAGTCCGGTATCTCCTCGTAGTGAGGGATGTTCTCATAGTAAGAAATCTCCTCTCCGTCCACGCTTTGCTCTACTCCAATCTGCGGGCAGGAGAGTTTACGTTCAGCTCTGAGATGCTCCGACTTCTGACAAACGTCTTGGTCTCTGTCCGTGCTTTGATCATGACCATTCGCAGCGCGGTCCGGGATCTGGCTGCCTCCTTTCACCATCAGCTTGGGGAGCATCTTCACCGAGAGCTTCAGGTCCAGCAGTTTCCGGAAAGAGTTCCTCTTCTGTCCTTCAGAGCGGATGAGGTCAGCAGCAGTGAACGACTTGGCTCTCTGTTTGCTGGACCGAGAGGGCTTGAGGGCTCCCACTGTCAAGACGTTTCTGCTCACCTTCTCTGCTGGAGGTGCAGGCAGCTCCCGCGTTAACCTGTCCTTCGAAACACAATCTGCTATAGGCCTTTTCTCATTATCCCGTTTTTTCCCCTCGTCTTTCCCCTCAAAGGATTCCTTCTTCTGCATCCATGCCATCGGACTGCTGTGTCTCTGGGGCTTCTTCGGAGCTACCTTGACCACCACACCCTCTGCTGCCACAGTGACGGCAGGAGGCTGGCTGATAGAAGGTGGACTGTGTGAGAAGTCCGTGTAGACGTCCTCCTGATCCTGATCATGTGTCCCTTCCTTCTCCACCTCTTCATCCTCCTTGTCAACTGACACCTCCATCTCGTTGCTGATGCTGTCCCAGCCCAGGTCTTCCTCCTCCACATCCTCTGCGAGCGTCCGAGGAGCAGAGGTCGGTGCTTTCTCAGGTGCAGACAGAAAAGGCTTCTTCCTGGGCGGAGGGGCCGGCATAGCGCAGGCTTTCCTCGCAGACAGAATGATCGGTTGCTTTTCAGCACCTGATGGCACCTTCACCTCTTTGGCGTTCACATCCCTCCCTTCCTGGCTTGTAACCTCTTCCCCCTCCTCCTCCTCCACCTTTTCCTGGCGGGTCAGTACAGCCATCCTGGGTTTCCGTGGTACAGGGACAGGGACGGGCTTCCTAGGGGAGGCTGCTTTGGGTTGGGGCGCACAAGACTTGTGCTCGGAGCCAAGAGCATCTTCCTCTGGTCCTCGCCCAGGTGCACTGTGAGGTATTACATTGCCATTTGCCTCATCGCTCCACGTTCTGTGAGGAAGTGACGGCCTAACAGTCGCCATGTTGACATCTGTGTTGAGATTTTTGTCCAAAGCAAATGTTTCTCGAAGGGGTTTATTGTTTGTGATCATTTTATCTCCACTGTTATCCAAAGTGTCTCGAGGTGGAGGGAGAAGCTTTTTATTTTCTTCATTTCTACCCCTGTGCAACAAGTCTTTCTCTGTTTTGTCAAGGTTTAATGATGTGTTCCTGATGCACACACAGTTCTCATGGCTACACAGGCATATAGGAATAATATAATCCCAATCTGGCTTTTTGTTCTCTTGCTGTATTCCATTGTGGGAGTTGAGAAGACCTTTGGTCCGCGGGCTCTCTGTTACAGATGTCTGGTGCAGGCTCTTTGAAGCCAGCGGTTTGGATTCAACAGCGGTGGAGAGTTTAGAGAGGCAGGGTTTGGGGGCCAGTACCGGTTTATCCCTCCTCGGGGTGCCAGGAGAAGGGAGCGAGAGGACTCCTCCTCTTCTGGGGGTCGAGGGAGACAGGCCGGGCCTCTGGAGCTCGGTCAGCTTTGGTTTGGGGGCCAGAGGTGGCTTGTGCATGCCTGAGGGAGAGAAACAAAAGATACGAACTTCAGATTTCTGTGTGAAGTTATCTCCTCTGAATCAGGAAGTAGTACTTTATTCATGAAGGTGACAAAACAGCACCACGATGAAGTGCTGTAGTGCTGCACAGATGTCCCGGCTTCAAATTCTTGTTCTCCAGATGTAAGAAAACATGTTTGTCTGACACAGACCCCAACAAATGTCACAATTTCACAATTATCTCAGACATGTTGTTTTTTAACCCATGTTCGCTTGTTGGTTGGTTGGTTTGTCAGCAGGATTTACACAAAAAAACTACTGAAAGCTTTTCAACTAAACTTGGATGGAGGATGGGTCTCAGCCTAGAATAGACCCAGTTAACTTTTGGAGTGGATGCGAATCAAGGGGACAGATTCATACTTTTTTCTTACTGTCTTTAACATTTTACATTTTTGACATTCTTGGTAATTTCTCAGGGAGTAATGTTCGGATCTTGGTGAAAAAAATAAGGTGTTTTTAGGTGGCTGGTATCTATGAGTGAGAACAAAAGGTGACTGGTGGTCCTTGGCTGATGTTTGCATTCTACTTTTATGGGGGGTTTTTTGCGAAAATTTAAATTGCGAAATGGTCATTTCTACTAATCGTGAATCATAATCTGTGACAATGATCTCAATATGATCTTTTTTAACCATATCCTGCAGCCTTAGCTTCAAATCTGAAACACATCAAACAGATTATGATTCTAATCTAACACAGCATAGAAACATATTCTGAACATCCAGATGGGAAAATCTGATGCTTTATCAGTCTGACAGATGTTGCCCTCACGAGTGTCTGCTCTTTAACTCTGTAACATTGATCCCAACCCAGTGACGGCTTAGTGTAAGACTGCTGTAAAGTGCTGAACTCCTCAGGCAGGTTCAAATATCACATGCCGTTTGTTTGCCACTCGACACAACAGCACTGTAATCCGGCTAATGGCCCGTGTCAACAGGCAGCAGAGGAGGGGGGGGGGGGGAGCAGATGGGTGATGAAGAAGAGAGAAACAGAGGAGGGGGTGGCAGCAGGGACTGGGAGAGAGTCACGCAAACTGGTACATCTGGCTGAGCTGGCGTCCGAAAAAAATCTTTCTGCGGTGGACAAAAACAGTAACATGCTGACCTGCTGACAGGAAGGGAGGCTGTTTATTTCCCCTCAGCAAATTCACATATTTTCTTATTGAGCAAGACCCAGTTTGACAGTCAACAAGTCTACAGGGAGAGATTCTGGGCACAGACGAACACTGACAGACAGGGGAGTGAGAGTGAGATGTGTTGTTTGTGATTGACACACAAGTTAAGTGAAATGAATAAGGAGGTAATACTTTAATTCTATAGATGACATAATGGCCAGTCATTTAGCTGTACACACACACACACACACACACACACACACAGGTCTGTTACATTTTATCTCTTATATCTTGAATGTATTATAATAAAATTATTTTAAGATATCAATTTAAAGGTATATTCAAAGAGTGGAAGCTGCAGACTAACTTCACCTCACACTATAAACAACACATCTGTTGCATTGCTTCTCCCTGTGTGACAATGTGTATCTGTTTTGTCCACAGAAATAAATAAAACAAGCTTCTCTCCTTGTGTAATGTCCTGATCTGTGCTGTATTTGCTCAGAAGTGACAGGACAGTCACTGACAAACTCACTAAATCACCGAGTAACAAGTTTCCAGTCACTTACCTGAGTTCATCATGGCTCCTCTCCTCAATTCGTGTCTCTTTTACCAGCTCTTATCAATCACTGCGGCGGACACAGGACCATCTTCAGTGTGTCCGGATCAGCGCGGGGAGTCGATCCAAAGTGAGTTATCTGTCGCACACAGGACATTTTTCTCTCGCTTTTGGTCCGAGTGTGTGTGAGTGTGTGTGCGATCCTGCGGCACACAGTTCAGCTGCAGCGGGCTGCCTGCCAGCGGTGAAATGAACCACTCTGCTCCTCGTTTTGAGTCCCTGAAGTGTCCACTAGAGGTCCTCAGGAGCCACGAACTGCCAGGATCAGCCAGAACAAAAGCAGGTAACTCTGAACTATGATTAAGGTTAACAATAACTCAGAGCGAAGTGTCTCAGAGCTCCTTGTTGAATGAACTACAACCATCTGCATTCCTATCATACACTTTCTGATTGCTCACCAGTATGCAGGAATTTTCCAGTGCCAGACAAACACACACACGCACACACACATATTTCCACACACATCATAATCATCATCATTGCTAATATTAACACCGCTGCTGTGACTCAGAAGCTAGAGAAGAATGAGTGGGAGCCAGCTGACACTGTGAGAGCTAAAAACTGATGTTTAGTTGAGGAAGTAAAACTGAGAATAACATCATTTATCAGAGGCGCTTTCATCATGATGTGACTTTGTCAGCAGGATAACTCAATCATGCTTACAAGAATCGGCGCCTGAAGCCATGAGAAAAAAAACAAAACAAAACACAACAACGTATGATGGAAACTAAACTGGGTGAACTAAAATGTTCCCATTCTAAATCATGATTGTGAGATAAAACGTCAAAATGGAGATAGTCGTAATTATGAAAAGAGAAAAGCCACGAAATGATGAGATAAAAGTCATAATTATGAGATAAAAAGTCAAAATTGAGATAAAACATTGAAATTATAGATAAAAAACTTTCTAATTATGAGATTAAGTGCCAAAAATATGACATAGATTGAAAATATTTGCTAAAAGTCAGAACTATGAGATCAAAAATTCCAAAAAATTGGAGTGAAGTCATAAACATGAGATAAAAAAGTTTATATACATATATATATATATATATATATATATATATATATATATATATATATATATATATGAGAAAAGTCATACTAAAATCATTCAATAAAGTAACAATTAGATAACCCTGAGATAAAAGTCATTATTAGGAGATAACGGTTACAAATTGAGATGTAACTGTGAGAAAGGGAAAAAAGCCAAAAACTAGATTATTATTATTTCATTAGACAAATGTTGAAAATATTAGTTTAGTGAAGTCATGATTATTACATAAAAGGTCATATATTTTAAAGAAAATATATGACCTTTATATGAAAGCAAAAAAAAGGAGGCACAGCACTAGATAGTTTGGTATTTTTATTAAAGTAACTCATACCGCAAAATAAAACAGATATTTTGCTGAGGATGTAGAGCTCATTATTCAGAGAGGACTGAAACATCAGATTATCTTTAGCTCCGATGACTCTCTGAGTTGTCACTGTTCTCCATGAGGCCAAACGCTGACAGACGTTTTGCATTTTAGTTACAGACCAATCAGCGGTGCCAATCTGCATTTAATCCCGTCACTGGAGCATATTCAGTGTGTGACGACCGGGACAACAGGAAGAGCTGGAGTCTTCTTTGGTTTGATATGAAAGTCTCTCTGTCGTCGGCGTGACACGTCAGGAACTTGATTGTGTTTTCTGTTCGGGAAAGAAGACATTACACAGGTCGTTCACTCACATATCTCTAAACCAGAGCTGGCAAAGATTTATGAGAAGATATCCAGTTACAGCTCAGGAATTTATAAAACATGAATTCAGTCACACACGGTACCTCTCAATGGCCTTTTCCTTTTCAACTGAAGTGGTCAGTGTGATGTCATCTCCTTTTAGTGTTGCATCCTGTGAGTTGGCTGCAGGAGTACTCACTCTTTCACTGCAAAGAAAGGGCAGGAATGAATGGAATAGATTCTTGTTCTCTAAACCTGTCCTTTAAAATAATAATTTCATCGAGTTTATCTTTAAATTCCATGATGCTCACTGACAGTTCCCTTTACGCTCACACTGTTTCAGTGATCAGTGATGAGGGTGACTGACAGATGATTTAGCTTCTTACAGTAAATCAGTTGAACGCTGGTGAACGTGGCGCAGTCGTACCTGAGCTTGTAGTCCGACGGGAGGCTCAGACCTAATCTGTAGTCTCCCCTGCTTCTGGAGATTTGCTTTTGAAGGTCCCTGACTGAGCGGCTCTGACCACTGAATACGTCGCCGACAAACAGCAGCTTCCCTCTGATGTACATCTACCACATTAACAAAAGAGAATTAACATCACACCAGCAAAGTCACATGCTGAAGTTTTCATCGTGATATTTAAAAAAATAATCAGTCGGCGTGTATCGAGGTCACACAGAAGTGGTTTGCACAAGCACGTTGATTCTGTCTTTTCGCACCATATACGTCATAAAAGTCATGAGGTTAGGTTAGATTTCACAATAGAGGAACCTGCAGAGTGTGTGTGTGTGTGTGTGTCTGAGTTTGTGAGTAAGACCTTCTGGCCTATAGTGCAAACACTGGTTCATGTCATCATGATTCAGGTAATTTCAGTTTGATTTATAGGCCCATGAAGGGATGTTTCATCTTACAGCAGAAATCAGTGACTTTGAGCTAAAAATTACGGCTCCTCTTTTGTAATTAAGAAGCGTCATCCCTCACTGCCTGTCAGCCTACAGTACTTTTATAATAGATGTCCGGGTGTCTTGGAAAGGACAGCACCTCGCTACAGTCATCCTCAGCCCCGTCCCATCCCCCTCACGCTATCATCTCTGCTTCAGGCGAGCAGTGCTGCTGCCACCCGGTGGGAGCCATGAAATCATGCACTGAGAAGGGAGAGCAGGAGCTGCAGCCTTTTGGCCAAGCCTGCAGTGGGGTTTACTGACCAGGACCATCCCAGGAGCGGCGTTATGTCTCTGCTGCAGCAGGATGTTCTCTGCTCCACAACTGGGCTGCTTCCCTGTTGACATCTCGTACCTCACCAGGCGAAATGAATCCATCTGGCACTAGATAAAAAAAAAAATAAGCTGTTAAGAAAGAACTACGTAATAGCCTTCTGAGTGTATGTCTTTTGCTGACCCTTTGTTTTATACTGACTGTTGTCCTTGTAGTATGTTAATCACTGTAGAAGATTAGAGTACTTGCAGATTATGTAAACCGGAACAGTACCACAACAAACAAATGATGCACACACTGTGAATCAGAGACTGTGGCGGTGCTTGACTGGTGACCAAAATAAGAGAAAAATGTGTTGTTTTATTGTGCTCACACCTGAGTGCACGGCGTGGTTCTCTGCTTGTTCCTCCTCCTGTAAAGCTGTTCCAGCACCTCCTGGCCGGGCGCCACATGTGTATTAAAGTGTTGGCTTGCTGGAGTCACACACACCACCAGGATCTGTTGGCTGTGTGGAGGCTGGCCCGTAATGAAGGCATTGTACTCCAGGTCTGTCACCGCTGGCATCAACGTAGCGCTGCAGCAGCATCGCCTGCAACCCCCCTCCCCCTGCAGGGCAGCTCTCAGCAGAGCGGGGCACACTGTGACGGGGGCGGATGAGGTGAACGACGGCCGGGCTGGAGGGCCAGTGACAGCAGAGGGCTGCAGATCTGCACTGTTTGGATTGACCAGTGACCTGGCAGAGTGAGGATGATAGTGAAGCTGTCATTGTAAATACATTCTTGGTTTTATAAAACTGCAGTAAATGTCTTCATTGAATGAGTTTCTGATGGTCACGAAGGGCGTACTCAAGTTTAATGTTGCCATGAATCTGAAGGGGTCCTATCTGTGTGACGCGGGGCTCCACCTTTGTTCGCTTTTTGGGTGACCTGGAAACATAAAAGTAAAAACAGTGGAACTGCCCTTTATTAGTCGTCATATGATGCAATGTACAGTACAGTGTGTGAAGTCTAGCAGGGCTCAAGCACTTAAAGTGATCAATAAACAGCATGTTTCTGTTTTTCCAATATTGCAAAATCAATCACTTGCTTCTGTTTACAGATAGATAGATAGATAGATAGATAGATAGATAGATAGATAGATAGATCAAAATATGACTTAAATACATGAATTTGAATGGCTGTAATTACTTCCACCCCTGGAGATATCAAACTCATTAGCAGCTAAATGCTCCACTATGTTCACCAGCTTGTCTCCCACTTGGTGCTGAGCAGGTATTGTTCGACGGGTTTTACACCTCCCTCACTGAAAATCGCTTCCCGTTGCAGCTTTGAGAGCGAATCAAAACAATAAAGTTGAAGGACAAACAGCTAAACAATGAGCCCACGTTCACTATAAAGCTCCGTAAAGCTGAGGAAAGCTCCAGATTTTGGGGGATTATTCTCCGAAGGTTCATCCCCGTCACATTGTCTCAGCGATTGTCATTTGATAAATTGTTCTAAAAAAAAAAATGCTTGAAAATTCCCTCCAAGCCTTTATCTACATATTTTGACAAAGTGTGAAACAAGATTTGCTTGTACCAAACATAACCACTCTTCTACCTACATGTCTTGTATCTACATAAACAGAAGAACGTAAAGAATTACAGTTGCTGCTTATTTACCTTCTCCAAAGTAAATTGACTACATTTGTTGGGAGCAGTCTTCATAATGGTGAAATCAACCATTGGCAGATTCACGATGTTTGAGGGGCAGGGGCACCCTAGAGGACACTTTATCAAGTTTTGTCCACTGGAAGGGCATACTTAGAGTGGTCCACTAGACTTCGGTCAGATGTTCTGGTTCTATGTGTCGGTATAAAGTGCCCACCTTGGCAGCTTGACATAGGTCTCTGCTGACAGATGTCCGTGCAACTCCTGCGACTCATCCGCGTCCTCCTCGGGCTGGACTGGCTTAGCATCAGCCCGCTCAGGTGGGTTCAGAGAGGGCAGAGCAGCTGACTGTACCTCCCTCCTCAGCCTGGTCCTCAGCGGGGCATCTGGCATCCGCTCTATGTCAGGACACTTGATCCCTGAAGGAGAGGAGGAGGTCGCTCAGAAATGCACACGGACAACGAGTGACACGAGTGACCGTGAACAAGATCCTCATGGAACTATTCAATAATGTTGAGTTTGCAAGATGAGGTGATACTGTAACTTTTTGCTTCATTGAACAACTCGGAACAACCTCGCCGGGTCAGATTGGCTCAGTGTTTCTTTTGCTCGATATACTTTCATCACTCATCATGTGCGTCACACCCATTGGCTGCAGAAAAAAGCAAGACAGGCTGTGTTCATGCAGGTAGGTTACCGATGGCCACACGATAATAATCCAGCCAGTCATCCAGAATGTTTCGTACTCTCTGCTGAAGCCTCTTCAGCTCCCTGCCAACATGCCCTCCTCTTCTCCGCTGTGTTGACGGCTCCTCCAGCCCCTCCACCTCTCTGACCATCTGGAGGACCTCCCGGGAGCGCACCGACACCTGCCACACACCATTACCCGCATGGTAGATTACATGATATAACACAACACAATGCATTTAGCAAGCTGTTTTACACAAAGTGACTCAGTGAAGGCATCTTCGAAACTTTCAGAGGCTCCAAATGAAATTAAAGGTAACTTCCTTTTTATATTCTTGTTGTTGTTGTCTCTTACAGGTGTTAGCCTCAGGTTCCTCTTGTTTTTTAGGACCACAGCAGGGGATTTCATCTTCCCCGCCAGCTGGGGGTCTTGAGCAGCCTCAGAGTTTGGAGTCTTTCCTGGAGTCTGCAAACAAGGCTGTCAATGCAGAGTATACATATTGCAGTTTATCATAAATCCAAAACCCTCTTTAATCATCCACTTGCTCATCTTGATCTCACCATTTCCTTTGGTTTAGACAGGGCAAGGAGAGGAAGATGAACACTTTCTTTGTTACACCTGAAGAGGAGCATGACAGAAGTGCCACTGAGCAGCCTCACAGAGATTAAATCTGACAACTGCAGGAGACAAAAACACATTTACAGGGTTTTTAAAAAAAAATCTTTAAAAAAAAGGAGCACTAAACTGCAGCGAATTCATCCATGCGATCTAATCTGCATGCTATATAGACCTGTTATGAAACCTCTCTCTGTCCTGTCGGAGCGGCTCATGCGTCATGTCTCACATGACCTGATTTGCTTCCCCTAAATGTGACACTTCCCGTATGCAGATCTCACAGTTATCTCGCATGACAAGGCTCACTCCAGACTCCTGCTCCCTCTGACCAGCCTTGTCACTGAATATATCTCAAGTCTGGAGATCACCTCTGGCCTGTTCTTCTCTGCAACATGCTGCAGAGCTGATGCGTAATAGTTTAGACATAGAGTGGGGGGAAAAAAGGAAAAGATGCGGAATAAAGGGGTTTACTCTGCAGAGAGAAACTCTTGTGTTGCAGGATGACTCAGTTTGTTTATAGCACATCAAAGTGGGCATCATTTTTTAAAAAGTTGTATAAAAGTTGCAGCAGAGTCTCAAACGTCTCTGTTCTAGCTGGCGGCTGCACCTCTATCACGATCTTCTCCCTCAGTGTGCGTCCTGTCTGCCAGCTCCAGTCCTTAGTTATGTTCCTGTGATGGTCACATGTGAATCCACCGTCCTGGTCCCACACTGCGGTGATGGAAGAGCTGGAGAAACAGGTAAGAAAGAATTACATTTTACACATATTATCAAAGCTGTGAGACGTACATGATCACAGAGAGATAGTTAAAAGGTTTTCTTTTATGGTTTGGATTTTTTGGTATGTTGATTTCTTGTTTTATGTTGAAATCTAATCCTCAATTTTAATATTTTACTTTCCACTTCCCGTCTTTGTCTGCTTTCCTGCCCTTTTCCTGCTCACCTGTGCTCCCAGTGTTTTTTTCTCCTGTCTAGTTGTGTTCCTGTGCTCCCTCCAGCCTGATTTACTCTCCACTCCATTCCCCTCATATGTGTTTCTTCACCTCTCTCCACCTGCATGTCAGCCTCCCGTGAGTTTAGTTTATATTTAAGTCCAGTCTCTAGTTCAGTCTTTGCTAAGTCATCTCAACAAAGATGCAATTTGGAGAACATTCTCTCTTTTTTTGTTATGTGAGATGGGAACATCAACATCAGTCTCATGTATTCTAGATATTGGCACTTCCATCAGTTCCCTTAAATCAAGGGGACTCAGATTTGCACAGGCAGAATTATTAAGGTATAACTAGTTTTAGTTTTTCAAACTTAGAAGAGCTTTTTCAACAACCACAGAGGCATTATAACCCTGTTTTACCACTGGTGGAAGAAGTACTCAGATCTTTTAACTTAGCAAAAGTAACAATACAGTGTAGAAATACTCTGTTACAAGTAAATATCCTGTATTCACAATGTTACTCAAGCAAAATTACAAAAGCACTAGCTTAAAAATATACTAAAGCATCAAAAGACAATTATGTTAAATGCCTAATTTAATAAAATATGATATGATATGTTATGATATGATATGATATTATCTTAATATAATCAATGATACGATACATAAATGTGTAGATAATGTATATACTGCTGGGCAGCTTGTAAATTCCACCAAGTGTTCAATAATGTTTTATCTCAACCAATACCAACACAAAATAACTGATCTTTTGAGTATATGTTGTACTGTTTGTACAAATTCACAAAGTAACTTGTAACTAAATGCATAAAAAGTAAAAAGTACAAAATGTTACTGTGAATTTTAAGTATAAACCAGCAGAAAATGTAAAAACTTGAGTAAATATACTTAGTTACATTCCAGTACTTTTTTTTTCACAAACTGAGCACTTCTTCTCATGATAAATCAAATGCTCTCATCCACTCAGATATTCTCACGCATTAGTATTGAACTCACCTCAGAGGGTGTGTAACGGCTCCACGCCCAAACGCTGTGATAGTCGCCATGATAACAGGAAACTCGCTGTCACTGAACACATTGGTGTAGAAACCTCCACCGGGCAGACCTGAGCAGCTTTGGCATACTGCCATACAACCAGATGGGTAGCTGAGAGGACGGGTCAAAGGTCAAACGGTCAGCGGCAGTGACAAATTTCCCATGTGCAGTACTGCGTCTTGGACAACAACAAGAATTAAAATAGTAATGAATAAAGATGATGAGAGAAGGATACTATATGAACGAGGAGCCGTCATTGATCCTGTAGTGAAGTTTCTGCCATGCTGGATCCTGCTGTTTCACCTCTGGTATCTGGGGTAAACCGTTGACTAAAGTGGCAGGTTGCGCCTTTTTTCTCCCATCCTTCACTGTTTCCTTTGCGTCGCCATAATGGCGGAGAATGAGGGGCTTCATGTGCTGATCAGCTGTTTGCAGTTTTCTATGTGAAGATTGAGTAATTTTTTTAATGCTCATAACAGTCAGCATTTTTGAGGAGTGACATTGAAAAATTAAATGTAGCCAATTCATTTGTTTAGAATTGATGACCAAACAGATAATAAATCAAGGACATGTTATGTCTCATGTACACTCAAGATTGATTTAAATTTGTCATTGAAAATAAAACAGCCTTACAGTCTACGACCATGCTAGCAGCTAGACTAAATGCTAATATCAGAATGCTAACATGCAAACAATGACGATGCTGACAGATCTTGTTCAGCTGTTTGAAGTTTTCTCCAGGTCCTTTCTGCTGAACAAATGTAAAATTCATTAAAGATATGTCGGCAGCTTCTCGTGTATACTGAAAACCATCATCCACCAAAACAGAAAGATTAAGATCAATTAGCCACTTAAAATGAGAGTGCTAATGTCAGGATGCTAACTAGCCTACTGACGTTTAGCAGGAAGCTGTAATGTCCATGATGTTAACCATCATAGTTTAGCATGTTAGCATGCTAATATTTGCTATTTAGCACTAAACGCAATGTACAGTATACTAGGGAAATAGGTTTAATCATTAGCATGATTAATGCTTGCACCTGAAACTATACTTTATGCAATGACAATGACAGGGTAATGTTAATTGATTATTACATTCACCAAGTTAGCCATCTTATTTTAATGTCTTAGGATGCTAAAATTTCCTGTTTGTGAGGCGGAGGGGAATTATTTGTGAGTATTTGTTCAAAAAGTATTGGAATACATAATATTTTAATCTGAAAAAGGGCAACATGAAATGTCAATGAATCATCAAAGTTATTAGAATTCCCCCTGAGTGGTGCGACGGAATGATTAAAGGGTTCACCAAAGTTAGTCTGGAAATGATGAATGTTTTTACAATATTTTATACCAAGTCATTCATCAAAACTTTAACCAGCTGGTGGCACTTAATGAAACATCAGGGGGTAACCAAAGTCATTATATGATTTTATCTTCTGGGTGCTCTGGATTTAAGTGCTGGACTGAACAATCAACTGGAAAATCACATTATCAGATACAAGATTTTTGGAATGCTACCCATCATTTGACACACATTTGCTAGCAGGAGCAACTACACACTCAGTATTTCTTGACGCCTGGAGCCGATCCACCACCCACTGACACAACCTGATCCACTGAGGGTCATCACAGGAGGGCTGCTTCGGCTGGACAATCCAACCTGGAAACAAATCACATCCAGCTGAGGCAGCCGGGCCACTGCAGCGAGACAACGAACGACACGCTGTCCATCATATGCACAATGCTTCAGCTCCGTGTCTCACCTGGATGTTTACAGCTGTCGGATGAGACAGAGAAACTGAAGGTTGTGGAGTTGTGAGCTGTTCGGGAGAGGGAATTTCAGTCGGTAATACATTCATTCACCTTTTAAATGAATCTGTACAGACAATTCTAAGCAGACACTGCATAGGTTACAACAAGTGACTTCAGGGAACTTAATAATGTAACTCAATAGCTGTGTAACTGATTAACAGACAGCAGTACATCTGTGCCATGCAACCAGCTACTTGTCCTATCTGATAACCAATCCACTCACTTCCACAAGCTGCAACTAAAGCTGTCCTCCAGTTCACTCTTTAAAGGTCATGAGAAATTATTTAATGGGTTTTCATTCTGGCTGTGTGACTCTCATCTACTAATCTCAACACCATGTCGCTCCGCTTAAGACGGTATTACACTATTAGTTTGAGTTCAACAGCCGCCGCTGTGCATAATTTGAGTTTAACTGCTCTTGTTTATTTTAATTTTATTCTTTGTTTACTTAAAATTATAAAACATTTTCAGTATCTTTACTTATCTGTATTCAGTTCTACCCTTGTAGCACCCAATTCCCCCTCTGTGGGATAAATAAAGGATTTTCTTATCTCATTGTTATGTGTCTTATCACATTAACTCTAGCACATGCATAAAAATAATGGGATGTGAAACTGCTCCGTCTATCCTGCCTTATTCTCAGTGCAACATCACATGAGCATTTTATAATAATGCATATTTTATAGAGGGTTTGTGCTGCTGCCAAGAGCTTGATTGATGGTTGATAAATCATTTATTAATACTTTATTAGCCCACCTTTTCGTTGCCATGTTATTTTGCCCTTTGGCTGATGTATATCCTCTTGTACCATAACTTGTCTTGTCTTCATCAATATTTACAATTTGATGGATTATTGTTGTAGAAGAATTCAAATTAATGACTGTGTCACATGATCTTTATTATTGATTTACTCACTTTCTAAAAACCCAATTATACAATCATAAAGCATTAAGTCTTTGGTTGTTAATAAATCAGCATATTAATTCTGGCCCTGATGCTCTGAAGAGTCTTTTTTACAAAGGTAAACCAGCTGGCAATGGTATTACGAGAGAAAGTGAGTGGCTACTTCGTATTTTTTCATCTTTTCTTTAATTGTGTCTTTCTTTCTCATACTAATGTTTTCTAGACTTTGAGTAAAAGTGAGTCTGTCAAAATGTATAATGGCTTATTCATAATGGCCCAAAGTAAAAAGTCATCATAGCCTTACTCACAATTCTGACTTATATTATGTCACGCTTTAGATATCTGAGTATTTGAGTATTTCACTTTTCATCTACTGTTTTACTTTACTGGCACCAATGTGCTCCATAAAATGTGACCCAGACATTCATTTACCTCTCTTGTAATTTTGTTTGTGCTTTTTCATGCGTGGATTTGAGCTCGCATGTGGTTTTTTCACAGTGGGACCAACATGTTCCACCACAACAACTGAGTTTTTCTTTCCTGCCTCCTTCTTGTCACAGTCGGACACCTCAGGAGACCGAGCTTCATCCAACTTCAGGGAACCTTTGGGGCCTCCTGGTTTGTCGCTGGTCTGTTGCACCGCCCCTGCTGTCAGCTCCTGCCAGGAGCAATTCAGAATATTTACAATCCCACGAGGAATACACGCCTTCTTGGTCCACTTATGCTGGGAAAGCAGGTGAGCCAGGTCGTTTAATAACTGAGGGGCTGCGCGCTTGTAGGCATCCACCGGATCTTGGTCCTTTATGTTTGGCGCATCAGATGAGGTATCAGGTTTAACGCCCCCACATGTTTCACCTGAGAGCCTCGGAGTGAGCTCAACACCTTCTTTGTTGTCATTCTCTTGACTACAATGAGAACAATGAGAATTTACTGGACACATAAGGAGAAAAAGCATGACAGAATTGTAGCATTAAAGGGGCATTATGTAGTTCAAACTCTGAATTTGAATATTTACAATATTAATGAGGTAATAATACAAACTATTTTTTTCCATAACTGCATACACAAGTTGTTCTCAGAGGAAAATAAGGTCCCAGGGAGCTAGAAATGTGGCAGGGTCCTCCACATAAATGAAGTATAACAGTATGAAATTGTGTTGTCCTTTATGGGATGTTTGTTTACTCAGTCATGGAAACAAAGAAAGTTTGTTTAGTTAGTCTGTCTAGGCATTACAATTTCTGTCCTAAGACTACACAGTGCAGCTTTAAAGGAGCCCTGTGTAGTTTTGAAGAGGAAATTGAAACTCAGAATTTAAATAATAATAATAATAATCAGATAATAGTACAGACTCTGATATGAAATTGTGTCCTGTAAGGTTAGTTTGTTTATTCAGCTAATTCATAAAAAAAAACCCAAAAACAGTCAACTAAGAACTTTCTCTTCTGATTACAACTTCTTTCCCCAAAACTACAGTGTGCACCTTTGAGGGAATTCATTTAAATTACCTTTGTGTTGTGTCTTCGTTTGCCCCATTGAAATATAACCTGCTTCTTGTCCCTTTGATTCTGTTTCGTTTTGTGGGCTGCAGAGAGGTGGATCACATGGTTAATGTCTGACTTTTAGACTGCAGTCTGCAAGCATAATGAATCATTGGCCCACCTGGTCAAAGAAATACAAAGGGCCAGTCTTGAGTTCTGCCAGCGCACCAGAGCAAGAAATCATCGTGTCCTTAAAACAAAAAATAAAAATCCACTTGAGTGCCCTCTAAGAACTCTCAGATTAGTTCACGTCCATGCGACAAAATACTTACAAAAGCAAACTGTGGTGCTTTGAAATGCACCTCTCGCTCCTGTCTGCGTGCTGCCGCCGGGCTCGTTGCCTGGATGCACGCTTCTCGCGTTATGCACCATTAACGATCGACTCGGGACATGAAAATTGAAATGCTATCTGTGACAACACACACCACGACACGTTACTCACGATAACAGATAAGGTGTCTGGGCGTTTGGAGAAACACGCCAGAGAGGGAGGTGGTAGCACAGGAGGAGCTGCGGGCACAGGTGCGCGCACCGACAGGTAACCTGAGACTCTGCAGCCACTGGATTGTTCGGAGAAAGTGATGATTCTAGCGTGCGGTGCGGCTTTTACGGGCCATGTATCAGGACGTGATGCTCACATAACCGAGCACCAGCCTCCTCAAAGAGAGAACACAGAGTTCTGGTACAGTTTGTCCCCAAAAAAGGAATTAAAACAAACACACAAAAAAAAATCTGAGGATAAAGGAAAGTTTTCGCTCCTCGGGACAGACAAGAGGAGGATCGTCTTCCTCCACTCGGGTCAAGTTGTTGCACAGAGATTGTCTAATGGCTCATTATTGGCTCAGCTTCCTCCAGCACACTTTTCTGCTCTGACCACTGGAGGCTCCCAGCAGCTTATGCGTCACTTCATCTCTCAGTCGCTGATCATGGCGGAGCTACAGCTACAGCACGAAGTGGAGCCGCAACTTCTCAACGGGGGCGACTTGAACGAGGAGAGAGAAGACGCGGAAGCCTCGGAGTCAGTGAAGAAAAAGAGAAGGAAGAAGAAGAGGAGCAAGACCAGCGCACCAGGTGAGAGGCATCACTTTGCGGGGTTAGAGGATCGTGAAGGGGGGGAAAAAAAGAATAGCGCTGAAATTGTCTCCTCCAGTGCCACACGATGTGGAGCGGATATGCGGGACAGGAGACTTTTTTCAACCTGTCAGAGGGTGTCCCCGTCCAACTGTCCCAACTCTGCACATCTGGAAACGGGACAGTCTCCGAGAACCGTAATGTAGCATTCAAACTGATTGAAAGCTGTCATTTTTTTTTGGGAGGGGGAGAATATAACATGGAATTTTACTCCAGATAAATCCTCTGTAATCTGCATGAAATGATGTAATAGAAGTATCCACAGTGTTTATAGTGCAATAAGATGAGAAACACTCTTGTGAGGAGAAGAAAAAAAAAAACATGATGATGATGATGATGATGATAATTGCAGCCTTAGAGCTTCATGATGTGGAGAAATAAAATGTGGAGGAAAAAAAAAAAAGCTTGAGTTGCTGAACCTGCCTCAAGTCAAGTGTGGTCCACACAGCTCTGCCTCTGAAGGGCTAAATGTCATAATGCTGCATGCTACATATGTCCTTGAGGATATTGACTCCCAAGGCATGGAAGGAATTTATGCACACACCCTGCCAAGTTGAGCCCTCAGTGGATGCACTTTTCTTGAGACGACTCTGAACCACAAATAATTTACTCTCTCTCTCTCTCTCTCTCTCTCTCTCTCTCTCTCTCTCTCTCTCCGTGTGTGTGTGTGTGTGTGTTTGTGCGTGCACGTGCGTGTTCACCTGCACATGCATGCACGAGGGTGTGTGACTTTGCAGCAGGGACAAACGAGGCTGAGGGGGATGGAGAAGCCGGAGGTGTTGGTGATGTGACTAAACAGTTGGAGCAGCAAGCGCTGGAGGACAAAGAGAGGGAGGAGGATGGAGAGGAAGGTAACTCCTCCTTTCACCCCCATCCCCATCACCATCCGCTCCATCCCTTCGTCATCTGCAGTAGTGAGTGTGTGTGGGGGGGGGGACCGTGTTGAACTTTAATTCCCCCCCCCCCCCCTTTGAAAGTGCTCAGTTAATTCTCGTATCTGCAGTGTGATGTCGGAATTTTGCCCGAGCCTCTTTGTCGATATTTCTCACTTTTTACACAAGACTGTGTTGAACCTAATGATGCTTTCAACAGATGGGGACGAGGGAGAGAACTCGGCAGGGAAAAAGAAGAAGAAGAAGAAAAAGAAGAAAGGATGTGAGTCCAGTTTTCAGACAGCAGGTCGCCTGAATTACATGTCCTTTTTTTTTTTTTTTTTTTTTTTACTCGAAGAAGTTTGAATGATCACAGTCAGCAGGTAAACACAACAGGTGCGCGCACACACACACGCAGTTTGACTCGGTTAATTAGAGTCACTGGAGGAACACAATGCAGCACCGAAGGACAAAATGCAGCGAGACCTTACACGGGCGAGCAGACGGGACACAATTAATGGAACACGCTCACCATAACTCGGAGCGGAGTGATCATTCAGTGGTTTTGTATTTACCCAAGGGTAGATCTGTAAGGTGCAGCTGAAAGTTGGATTGTGAATGTCATGAACATGCAGAGGATAACTTGTGTTGTCTTTTTTCCTCTCTCCCCTCCCTGCTGCTTCCTCCTCCTCCTCCTCCTCCTCCTCCTCCTATCTGGGCCACAGTGAAGGGACAGACTGACCCTCCCTCAGTCCCGATTTGTGAGCTCTATCCCAGCGGAGACTTTCCAAAGGGAGAGGAGTGCGAATATCCGCCATCGAAAGACGGGTGTGTTGACCTCCACGTCGTTCAACCCTCACACTCAGCAGTAGTCTTCCATGCCTAGTTTTTTTTAATTTTTTTTTTAATATCATTTAGGTCTCAGGTCAGAATAACGAGATGTGGTGTTTAAGAGCGTGCTTTCCATTTCCTTTTTTCCCATCGAAACATCAACAGCACGTTCACCTGTGTCCCTCTGCTCATTACAACCATGTGTGTGTGTGTGTGTGTGTGTGTAATGAGAACATAATGAGTCCTTCCTCTCTCTCTCTCTCTGTCTCCGCGGTGCGCCCTGTCCGCCTCCCGCCAGGCGCAGCGCAGCGTGGCGGACCACCAGCGAGGAGAAGCGGGCGCTGGACAGGGCCAACGAGGAGATGTGGAGCGACTTCAGGCAGGCGGCCGAGGCGCACCGGCAGGTCCGCGCGTACGTCAAGAGCTGGATCAAACCGGGGATGACTATGATTGACATCTGGTGAGAGAATCAACGGAGAGATGTGTTTTGTTTTTGTTTTTTCGTCCTTGAGCACCTCGTTTGCTCATACATGCTAGAGATCATTTGAACCAGAAATTGATCTGGTCCCAGCAGCAGCCTGCATGCAGCTGTTGTAGTAAGAGTGATCAATGAAAAGCAGGAGAGCATTATCTGCCCTGACAACACTCTCATTGTCCCTGTCATCCTCTTGCTCTCTTGTCTCTGGCAGCGAGAGGCTCGAGGACTGCTCCAGGAAGCTCATCAGAGAGGATGGGCTGAAGGCAGGCCTGGCCTTCCCCACCGGCTGCTCCATCAACCACTGCGCTGCCCACTACACCCCCAACGCGGGAGACCCCACCGTGCTGCGCTACGACGACATCTGCAAAATTGACTTTGGGACGCACATCAACGGTAAAGAGCTCTCTAATAACTTTTTAAGTGCTTCTGGAGGAACGCTGTGCCATTTCACACTTGGCATTTATTACGACACGGTAAAATGATGATTGCATTATAATTCTTACTGCCAGAAATAAACTGTTCTCACAAGTTAATTAACTTCAGCCCTCCCCTCTTTTTTTAAGATTAACACACGCTGAAGGTTCCTGCGAGAAGGATCGACTCATAGACACTGTTGTGAATGAGCAAACTTTTTTTTTTTTTTTTTTTTTTGGTCATTCAGGTCGAATAATCGACTGTGCCTTCACCGTCACTTTCAATCCGAAGTTTGACAGGCTGCTGGAGGCTGTGAGAGACGCAACCAACACCGGCATCAAGGTAACGGAGCTCTCCTCCAGCGTGCTTGGTGCCTCTGTGCGTGTTAAGAGCACGATGGAAGAAATGCCACTTCACAACACAAGTGACTCAATAAAGTGAAAAATGTCAAAAACAAGTTCTATTTATCTCACTGAAATACTGCTTTCTATGGGATTATGTCTCATATTAGGTGTAATGAGATAGTTTGACTTAAAATTAAACAAATACACACTTGGTAATGGTCATATATCACTAATAATCTATTTAGTTTGTAATTTATTACAATTTATTGCTTATTATAATATAATCACTGAGACTTTAGTTCTTTCCGGCTTTAATAGTGGATTCCCAGTAAACACTAAGTGGCTACATGTGGTTTTGGATCTTTATAAAGTAATGATGATTAGTACTAATATATTGTACAACTTTGCATACGGGAAGCACACAAATAATAACTAACGTGTGCATAATAGTGAAAATAGTATAACAATGAGACGATAAAAAGTGGATAAATAAAAGTTTATATAAATATTAGTTGGTAAAAAGTGTATTGAGACTTTACTATTCAGGAGATTAGAAAGGTTGCTATAAAATATGACACATAAGAATTGCAGCTTAGGTTTTGGTTCATATTCAGGAACAAGGCATAAAAGCATCCAGTCAGCAGATTCATGTAAATTCAAGGTCCCATACTGTATAAAGTGAGACTTCCATGTCTTCTTCGATTATATAAAACATCCATGGAGCGATGCACACAGCTCGTATTAAGAAACTCTGCCTTTAAACAAGCCGCCAGGTTGTGATGTCACAACAGCACAGCTGTGGCTGCAAAAAAACCCCAGCAGCGCTGATGCAGAAACACAGTGAGCGATGCCTGTTCAGGCCTGTAGGAGCTGACCAATCAGAGCAGACTTAAAGCCTTAAAGAGACAGGCACGAACAATTGAGAGTTGAGACAGAGGATGAGTAGAAGTTGCAGGAGGAAAGTAATCTGCTTTTTGAACATTACAGCATGGGAACATTTTTAGTAGACAAAGCCAAAATAAAAGTATGAATCATTGGCTACTCATTAAAATAGTAACTACTTATCATGAGTTGTTATAAAGTCCCTTGATTTAGAGTTATTCGGTAGCTGCTATTCATTTGTTAGCTGTTTGTTCCTGATTCGTTCCCCTTTTGCATTTTGATAACAATTTGTGTACTTTTAAAGGTTATAAATGCGACAGATTACAGAAGGGGTGGCAGATATTTCTTACAATCCAGACTGTCTTGTGTTTGAGGAATGTAATGCTGTGTGCTGATGCGAGTGTAAACACTTCTCTGTCCCAGTTTGCAGGGATTGATGTGCGCCTGTGCGACGTCGGCGAGACCATTCAGGAGGTCATGGAGTCTTACGAAGTGGAGATCGATGGGAAAACATATCAAGGTAATGTAAGGCCGTTTGTCATCTCTTCTTCACAGCGCAGCACCGCTTCCTGTTTATTAAACCCTCTGTGTGGCGTTCTCTCTGCAGTGAAGCCAATCAGGAACCTCAACGGCCACTCCATCGGACAGTACAGAATACACTCAGGGAAGACGGTCCCTATCGTGAAAGGCGGAGAGGCCACAAGGATGGAGGTTTGTGCGGCTTACAAATCGGCTCAAATATCAGTTCATCTGAGCCAAATGTGAATGTGACTGGATTCTGGCGCACAGAACAACACTGCAGCCTCTTTTTTACTGGAGTGTCTGAAACGAAACCTTTATTAGCTGCTTGACCTTGCGTATAAATAAACCCTTTTTAATTCTTAAGTGTAATTGGAAGAACATGTGGCTGGTTAGGGTTACGATGGGATGTGGAAAAGTGCTCCAATTCACCGCTCTAACAGCTTCTTAGTCACCCTCGTCAGCACTTTAATTACACCTTTAATGGAATTACACAGCCGCATCCAGTAGCAACACGTGTTCAAACTCCAGCCCCTCGTTTCGACGAAAAGAGCTGTGAATTGTGGGCATCCAGGGTTCATTAAGAGGCCACCACTTCACACTAGGAGATACATGGCTTTTGTTACACAGAGATCCAGGCCTGCCTCACACCCGCACAGCTGCAGCACATGGCTGTATTTGGACAGAAGTGAGCATTTTAATTGGCAAGTTGCTGCATCAAGCGTTTTTACCTGATGGTTCCAGGGGGGGTTGGGGTGGGGGTTGTTGCTGATGTGGCAGCTTTGCGTGTTGTATTTTTAGCTGAAGTGTGTTGGTGTAACAGGGCCATTACCCTCTTTTGTGATCAGAGAGTGCACGGATGGAGTGGCAGCTGGGTGTGCCACGGGGCTGCTAGCACTTTGACTGATTATCGGTGCAGCGAGAGAGGGTGTCGCAGTGTTATCAGCTAATACCACAGGGACTCCTACAACAGCCACGTGCTGATAGAGACCCAAAACGCCAATGAGACTTGGCCAATCAACTCGCGCGAGGCGCTGCTCCAGAAAGGACACCACTGTCTTTTTAATAGACTACACATGAGTATGTCAGCTGTTGGCATCTTGGGATTTTTTGTTCAATTTACTCTCGGTCCCCCCGGAGTGTTTTTGTCCTTTAAGTAACATCAGCCCTGCATGAAAGGAGTACGGATACAGACTGTCATAGTAATTCTACTTTTTAAATCAACTCCTAGAGAGGCACGATGTTGGATATTTTGCAGATATCAGATCAGTTTGGCTGATACCCGTCACTTAGTTTTTCTTTGTGTTTGCAGAGAACATCAAGTCTCTTCTGCAGTGCAATTACATTTTATTATGCTAACTCTTACCGGGATGGCCCACAGGCAGATGCAGACATACAACACTTTTCAAGATGTAGAGGTTCGCTGAGAAAAATAAGAAAACTACTCAGCTGGTTTTCATTGGGTGTGCATGGTTAAAGCATCATCTTCTAAGAGTCTCACTTATAGGTTCACAGTAAAAGGAGAATAAAAATGCTGTCTGAAAACAATGCAGACCTTTTTCACCCCCCAGGCTCTGTTCACTATTTCATTGTTACCCTCCCTTATGTCTTTTAAAAATTGAAATTGAGTCTTTGTCCAGTTTCACTTTAACATAGCTTTAAATCAGCTTTACTCTTGAATTCTAAGATGTCCTTGATTAACATCAAAACAAAATAAAATTGTCCAGGCCAATGCAGATGATAAATGCTGTGGCTCATTAAGTGTCTTTGTCTTTGTTGTTGCTGTTGCCTCTCAGGAAGGTGAAGCTTACGCCATCGAGACATTTGGCAGCACAGGAAGAGGTGCGGTCCACGATGACATGGAGTGCTCTCATTACATGAAGAACTTCAACGTTGGACACGTCCCAATAAGGTTGGCTCTGCTGTTTTCCTCTCATCCCTGTACTCAAAATACTGATTAAGAAAATAATTCATTGACTGATTTTTTTTATTATAAGCAACTGAGAATAGAGCATCATATCTGCATGTAAGTTTACATCTTCACTCTGTGCACGCAGACTTCCGAGGGCTAAACATCTGCTGAATGTGATCAATGAGAACTTTGGGACCTTGGCGTTCTGCCGCCGCTGGCTGGACCGTCTGGGCGAGAGCAAGTACCTGATGGCGTTGAAGAATCTGTGTGACCTTGGCATCATTGACCCGTACCCACCTCTCTGCGACATCAAGGGCAGCTACACCGCCCAGTATGAGCACACCATCCTACTCAGGCCCACCTACAAGGAGGTAGTGAGCCGGGGAGACGACTACTGAGCATGCGCCGAAACTCAAGGCGGGCCAGAAGGGAGCATGACAGCTCCGAGACAACAAACCTCTCCAGACTGATAGCAATTATGCAATACTTCTCTCACCGAAACTTCCACAGCTTGAGAACCTTTAGGAAATAATTCTAGCAAGAGCAAAAGACTTGTGTCATGGCGGTAGCTTACTAGTACTTTTTTTTCCCCTCCAAAGGATCGAGCCAATAGACAAAGGGCATATCTTTAAGATGTAGTGAGGTCATTTTAGTCATATTTTGATGTGCTGCTTTTAGGAAATAATATGCAAAAGAAATATATGCAAAAGAATCGTGCAAAAAAAGGTTTTGGCGAACACCTCGCCTTACAACGCTTTGCTTCATTGCCTTGTTAAGATCATGTGAGGAAAACTGCTATGAAATATTTATATTTCTATATTTCTTTGCTCTATTTTAATTTAAGGCAGTTTTATAAGAAATAAATTGTTATAAATCTTGAATTGATCACTGTGTACATATTTGTAAAGGCTTAAAGGGAAAAAATAATAAAATCCACTTATTATTTATTCAACCTCACACCGATGGAAAGTTGGACGACAAAACATTTCTGGAGCTTCACAGCAAAACAGCGTTGAAACGAGACGTTGTTTACACCTTCGATGCGGGGTTGAGCTCTTTCACCCACTGCAGACGGGGTGCACATTGGTGCTTTTAGCCTAGCGGCGCAAATGACATCTTTTCAAATTTCCTCTCTCTCGCTGGAGACTTGGATTACACCAGATGAGCTGCAAGGAGCCAATTTATGTTAAGGCTGTGTGAGGCTGTATACCAAGGCTTAGTGTCTACTACAGAGGGCCGGGTCTGTTTAAAGCCTGCAGCACCCTTACTGCATGTTTTATAATCTTGCAGAAAATGTGTATATTAAAGAATTGAATAACATTAGAGGAGAAGTTCACCTAAAAATGTACTAAAAAAATTATCTTAATTTTCTTCCCCCATTCCAATGTTTTGTAGTCCACGAAACATTTCTGGAGTTTCAGAGCAAAACAGCGTTGCAGCATTCTTATACAGAACTGAAGTGGATGGGAACGTATTTCACTTCCTATATTTTTATTATTATTTGTTATGGAATGTAAAAATGGCTTCATACAGCTCACCTGGCATAATCCAAGTCTCTTGAAGCCCACTACAAACAGGGTACACGCTAGCACCATTGCTAAGCAGCTACAGTGAAGATTTTGGCTTCATAAAGAGTGTAAATATTGTCTTTTTAAATCATCTTTTAATCACAAGGCCACTGGAGACTTGGATTACACTCTGATGTATGAAGCCATTTCATGTTTGCTTTCAGTTGTTTTGTTTTTTCACATTTTAAAACAAGTCCCTATCTACTTCAGTTTTTTGGGGTTTTTTTTTTTAGCAGAATGCTGCAACACTGTTTTGCTGTGAAGCTCCAGAAATGTTTTATGGACTATGAAACTTCACTCGACTTTCGCCTCGACATTGAGCTGAGTAGATAATGACATCATTTTAGTTTTTAGGCGAACTTATCCTTTAAGAGTTCATCGTCTCAATTACATTATCAAAAAACGGATGGTTTAAAAGTGTATTTCTCTCTTTTAACCAAAGGAGGGCGACAGTAAAACATGGGTCAAACATCAGTCAGCCCCCTCTACTAGTGAGGATGTTACAGGAAGACACATCGGGCTATTCATAGCCTCACGCTTCAGCGTAATGCCACCATGTAGTATAACAGACTTTTTCCCAGAAGGATTAAGAATGAGCACACTGACATGTAATGTAATTTATGCAGTTTAGATGAAAAAAGAACATATAGGACACACAGAAATAGCTTTACAAAACATCACACTGATGGCAGAGTACAGTATGCACCCTATATCACCACTTTGTCCTTTAAAAGAAAAATCCAGCCCATTTCCTCTTATTCTGGTACAGTCTTTGGGACAAGGACACACGCGGTGATGTCATGGTTGAGGAATGCATCATGTCTCCGTGCAGAGTTTGTCCTTCTCCTTGGAGACAGCCGACCACGACTATTCTTAACCGGGGCCTGGCTCAAAAATTGCCTCTGGATGTGATACACTGTGATGTCAATGAAGACCCGGGCTTTTAATACGTATTTATTTTCGGGCAGAAGGAGTCACAGGCCGAAGAGAGAAGCACATGTTAGGAGAGTGTGTCCTCTCTTTCTCACACACTTTAGTTCCCACTGGGTTGGGTTCAGAGAGGCCCGTCTCGAGTGAATCATCCTCACACGGAAGCAGGTTGTTCGAGGACAGCAGAAAATCCTCGCCGAAGGACTCTGACAATGATCCACTCTAGTAACAGAAGCGGCTGTAGGAGCAAACTCAAGCCGATTGCATGTACTCCAGAGCAGAGATGGCGGAGGGTTGAGCGGAGTGTGTTTTGCTCTTGTCAGACAGCGGGCGGCTGAGTGTGCCGGAGCAGAGCAGAGCTGCTCAGATTAGGCCGCCTGATTCCTTTTAATGTTTTTTTTTTTTTTTCATCTTCTCCCCTCATCCAGGAGTTACTTGTTCTGACCTGCAGAGTCCCAGACTCCGCCACCAAGGACATCAAGCATATGCACACATGCCATCCACACTCTCTCTCTCTCACACACACACATTCTGATGTTGACTCATTCGTGATTTATCGCCAATATCTGCGAGACGACAAGGATAATTCAGTCTGCGCCTTTGCAAGACTTCAAAGTAAACAGCTCTCAGTGAAATTGATACAGTAGGACGTGACTGTGTTTTGGCTCATCAACGCTGACAGCATCTCTGGCCAGAAAATAAAGTAAAACAGAGGATTTAAACATGTATTCCCTATTGTTTTATGTCCTGGAAAGGATCACGAGTTGTACCACAGGAATTAAATCAACTTTTCTTTATCCAGATGAAAGTCTTTATGGCTTCTCTTTGATTCTGAAGTGACTGTAGTTCTGGTGAGGTATCTGATTACAGTACAGTATGTGCTGATTTCTACCACAGTATTGTGGCGTTGCAGCTGTTTCTTTGAGATGTGGCCTTTGGAAACAGAAGAAATCCCTGAAGAGAAACAGGGTTCCGCTTTCGATTAGGCGTCCGAGCAAAATGCCTCATTTCCAACAGACCCTCTGTTCATCTTGCTTGCTCCACACAAAGTCTTCTCGATGATCCTCCACCTCTTCATCCCTCTGTCCTCTCTGCAGTTCTTGGTGATGTCCTACCACCAGTGGCCACAGTCTTTTCTGAGGATGTGGAGGAATTTGCGCCCCAGGCTCGGCTTCCATGGTTTAACCAGGCTCTTGGTGTTGATCATCAGTCGGCCGGTCTTCCAGTCCTCATGACCAGCTACCACATATTCAAATCCTGGAGAAGAGAGAGGACGGTCACACTTTATGTTAAAGGGGAATTCGGGTATTTCTAAACATGGGCTTTATATCTATAAGTTTGGGTGTGTAAATGATTCATACCTATCAGTCTGGCAGGTCGCCTCAGCTGGCAGTCGGGGCAACGGCTGCAACGTAATCCTTTGGGGGAACTCCAACTGTCAAAGTGACGTCAACTTAAAGTGCTTGTTTTTGCCACTGACAGGCAACAACCTCAGTCTGTTGTTTCCTCTAGTGTCCTACACCGTTGGAAGAAAATATTCCTACGGAGAGCGACCTTTTTGTTAAATAATAAGGTCCTCTTTGTAACCAGAAACACAAGTCTCGTTTAAGGAGAAGTCTCACCCTGAAATCTTGCGCGAATGAGACTTAGAAGTGTTTTCAGCCAAAAGTCTTACTGGCACTTCCTCTAGGTCAGGGGTGCCTAAACTTTTTCCTTTGGAGGGTCAAGAATAAAACTTAACCTAATTGTTACTGTATAATCTCTTTTAAATTAATCGTCATGATTTTATTCTTTTCAATAGAAACATCTGTGGGGCCATTTGGTGACACTGGGCAGCCCTGCTCCTTTCTGAAACTCCGACTCACATTTCAACCATCATTCTCCTGCAACAACTTACATCTGGTGAAACTTGAAAACAAAACATTTGTTTCTGGTCATAAAAAGGTTCAATAAAGGAATCGATTCTGTAATGTTGTCAAGGACTTAGATTAACGAATAACGACCCTGACAAAAACAGGCACTTTTAGTGGACGCAACTTTCACAGTCGTAGTTGCCCCGAGGGATTGTAGTGCAGCCATTGTAGCCCTGTCGCGGCTGCCAGCCAGGGTGGTCTACTTTTGCTAAGTGTGTTATATTAGCACATCAAAACAGGTAAATATAAGGCCCAGGTTTAGTGTGTAAGTAGGTAATAAGGCCCTTGTAAGCCCTTGTAAGATAACGTTTAATGATGCTCAAGAATATTTAGAGAAGGCTTATGAGGAGACTCAACCTCAGTACAAACCAGGTTATTAAGTTACAATTGTACCTATTTTTGTTATTACGGGACTTACATATTACCTATTAATGCTACAAGACCCTTGATATAAGGTGTTGTAGAGAGAGCAGAACACAACCTGAGTGAATTAATGTCTCTCAAACATGTAGAACAGAAGAAACATCCCTGTGGAAAGCACCTTAAATAGACCACACATGATTATTTAACTATAATCAAACAGTTTTGTGCTGCTAGTCTTTCGCCCCGGCTTGGATGAATGTTGCCAGAAATGATTATTGTGAAAGTTTTGATGTGAAAGTCTCATAACTGAGAGGAGGCTCTGATCTTTAAGCTGTAAATGTCTATTCTACATGAGTGATGCTCGGACACTGGCATCCGCCCAAAGCCTCCTCGAGCAGCGACAAAGATCCTCTATTCAGCACAAAGCTGGCAGGCGGTCCACTCAAGAGTCGACTAATTAATAAACTTCTGCGTTGTGAGCAATAAAGTGACTCAGTGGAAGTGGCTGCAGCTGACCTGGGTTGAGGATGGGACAGGTACAGCCTTGGATGGTCCAGGACTCTGGATAAAGAGTGACGCTTCCCCTCTGGAGCTTCATCCGAGGGTTCTGGTGCAAAACCTTCTTGACCTTGACCTCCACCTCTGCATGGGAGCCTCTATCGTCAGCTGACATAACCCTCACCACCAGAACTGCCAAGGAAACACAAGGAGTTATTGAAATATCAGCTTACTGATATAAGATACAGCACATCATTACTGACTCTCCACTTCTTAAATGTTTAATATTGCGCACTATGGACCCTTTTCAACACATTTCTAAGGTTTAAGGGGAACTCATCAGAAATAAGTTTACTAGTGCTACAAGGAGAACTTCCAAGCCTCCAAATAGAGAACAGAGAGACTCTGTGGTGGCTGATGTCACTGTGAGTTTTTTCTCGTTCTGGGTTTAGGACACTGACGATGTTTGACAGAAAGCCTTCATTCATCAGCCTAATGAAAAGATGCTATCAAGCTGCAACACTGGAATTATAGGATCAACTGCTGATTCATGCAACGGACATAAAGTCAGCATTTTGGCCTCTGCTGCATCAAATTTGATCAGTCTTTCTCTCACAACTGTAGGGGAGCGCAATAGTACATTCTGGTATTCCTTCTTTAAAGGTACCCTGAGGTGTTTTTGACCACTAGAGACGCTATGGAGCTGTGTTTTTGTGAGTGGGTTTCCTTCACAGTTTAAAGATGGATAGCATAATAGCGTCACAAAAATTAAGTGATATTTTAGTCCATTGCATAGTTAGGAGACAAACATCTTGATTGCCTCCTGATGTCTGGCTGCAGTGTAGGTCATAAACCCTACCCTCTCTATGTTAACAGATGAGACAAACAAAATAAGTACATGTCAAGTAATTTTTTCTCCAATGATGTTTCGGTCATTTCAGGCAGTTTTTCTCACGCTGACGTAAGTCCAAGATTTCGTTTTTTTAATAAGTTTGGTTTAAATTAGTTATTTGACACTATAAAAAGGGGATGTAATGTCTTGATTGACAGGCAAGTCTCTGAACTCTGGTACCAAATGACGTTACCAGCACAAGATGGCAGCACTTGTAACTGGGATAGTTTGGCCTTGGTTCTGTTACGGTGGGAGGTAGTGAAAAAAGGCAATCTCTCTTTACATATGTGAAGGGTTTTGGTGCCAAAATGTAACATACTGCAGAAGGTCTCGCACTATTTTACTGATCTTGAAAGAAATGCTGCAACGTGCCAGCAAATGCAGGGAAGACAAAGAGGGCAGGTTTCAACATTTTCCAAAAGTCGATCTTTGTAAATTTTTTATGTGGCAGAAACAGCACAGGATCAAATCCGTTCTTACCGTAGTCGTACTCTGCGGCACAGAAGAGTTTCGGGTTGCTCAGGGTCACTTCTACACACTCACATTTCTCTGGAGAAAAAAAACAAACACGATTAATAAGATTCATATAAATCACTTCATTATGATGAGCAGATTTCAAGATAGAAAAACAGCTGCGTTTTAATCTCTGCGGGTTGATGAGTGTGCGGTGAATTAAGTGTGATGTGACCTGTGACTCACCAGAGTGGTGCAGTGCAGAGAAAAGCTCCTCTACCCTAAAGAGTGCCGCCTCACTATTATTGCTGCTGTGTCCCATGTGGCCAGTGGCTGTATAGAGGACCTCCACATCTGAGCTGTGCCGCAGAGGTAAAACCAGTCAGAGGCAGGGCTCCACTCAGTGTTAATCATCCAGAATGCACTCTACACCATACATCACTTCATCCAAGTACGAGCACATATGGACATGGTAATAAGTCTTGGCTCTCACCCAGAAAGGCAGTCACCAGTGTAGGGGTCACAGTCCCCTGTGCAGTCACATGGGCGACAGCCGTATTCATGAAGCCCCCAGTATCCCAGCATGCAGATGTCGCAGCGGGGGCCTCCGACGCCGGGCTTACAAGTGCACTCCCCACTGCTGGGGTTGCAGAGAGGGCGACCACCTGAGAGGATGGAGCCGACAGGGTGGCAGGAACAGGCTGCAGAGGAGAGGGCGACAGAATAAGAAGAGCGCATGTTAACATCTCTGTAAGACAAAAGACATGTCTCCGTCTCTGGAGGCACTCGGTGTACATTATGAGTGTATTCAAAGGACAAATACACTCGTAGAAGCACCTATACAGGTTGTACACAGTAACCCCCCCCCCCCCCTGTGAGATTACAAAAGTTATATGTATTTTATCATCGTCCTGTAACAAGCGACAAGCTGGGAGTATGTACTCAACATGCTTTATGCAGCAAACACAGACAGTGAATCACCACGCTCTGCGCTGTCGGATCTGCTGCCTGATGGTCGCCCGTGATGACAGATTGATTTTTGTTACAGACCCGCTTCATCTGCTTCCAAAAACAGCATGTTTGTGCTTATAAAAAAAATGCTGCTGCATGCCTGGCGGGGGGGAAAGGGCAAGAATGGGAAAAATGTGCTTGCATGGTCCATGGGAAATTCCTCCATTGTTTGCAATTACAGTCACATTCCAAAACAGTGCGGTCCCCCCGTCATTCCTGCTAAGGAGCGGAGGAGAGTCATCTTACTATCTCATCACTGGCAGTGACTCAGAAAGGTGCCGGGGGAAAATACCCTTATCAGAGAGATCAATCTGCTCTAATCTGAAGGGTCAGAGGAAAAATCAAATCTCCATTACTGTCCTCAAAATATCAAAGGCTGCCTCTCTTAATTGGAATTCTCTGCTGGCATTCATCCAGGCAGAGTGACGGTTTAAGGGAAAATGAAGCCGCACTCTTACGTTTGCAGGAATCAGGGGCAGTTTTTGGTCGGCCGGGGTCCCTGAAGAAGCCCTTCTTACAGTTCTGGCAGTGGCGGCCCTCTGTGTCGTGGCTGCAGTCGTCACACACGCCGCCGCTCCGCCGTCCCGTTGCGAGCCACAATCCACGACTGAAGTGACAGCTCTTGGCATGGCCGTTACACTTGCACTCTGGGTGAAGGTGGACAATTAAAAAAGTCTGAAAGGTTTTTCTGTGCAGGCAGTGACAGCTCCTACAGTATCCAACATATATAAAAAGAGGAGCTGCTTCTTTATTCATCATGCACAGGCGACTAAAAGGTTACATGTGATTTATGAGACTAAATCCATTTTCGAGATAAGTCTACATGCTGTGTGTCCTACTCCTGCATTTGACTCTCTTGCCCCATCACTCACTCTGGCACTCATGCGGCGTCCCTGTGATGCCATTGGCCGCCTGCCAAGGTTGGTCGTTGTAGAGAGGAGCACAGTGCTCGCAGTGGTCGCCGGCTGTGTTGTGTCGGCACACACACTTCCCATGGACCTGCCAGGAAAACAACACAAAAGGATAATTATTTTGATTTTGTTTGGAATGTATATTTGTATTTGATATATTTCATTTAGAGTTTTGAAACAGTCTCAGTTTAATACTGATGCCATCAGCAACAAGATTAACTGTTTCTATTTAGTTTAACGCCTGCCACCAGGTCACGGGGAGACTGGAGGAGCCTTTGTTTACACATTCCAGGCAAATGTTAGTGAGAAGTAAATTCGCCAGTTAAAAAGAAGCAGGAGGGGCTTTTTCTTTAGATAATAATATTTTTGACATTGTATTTTGTGGTTTGGATGGTGGAAACACTACCGATTTGTCTATAGGGGCCTCCAAAATCAACAACATATCAAAGTTTCTGGTAGGAACTTTGAGTTGATCAGATATGAAAATACTGAGGTTGAGCTGAGTTTGCCTATGTGACATGTGTGGTAAATGCGCGGTGTCATCGTCAGTTATGGAACAAAATTAACGAATCTGCAAAGTAACTAGTAACCAAAGCTGATGTCGAGTAAAAAGGGCAATGTTTGTCTCCCAAATGTGGCAATGTGAGTGTAAGTATTTCTTTCCATCGCTCTATTTTGTGTTGATGTATTTTTGAGAGTTTCTACTGTGTTTTTGAGGTGTCAGCTGTTTTGACGTGTTCATCACCTGGGCGACCACGCCTGTCATAATAGAGGCTGTCATCAGTCTACTCTATTGGTGTGTATAAAGGGTGTGGTGACCATTTTAAAACGTTTTAGCCTGTTGACGATGCGACTGGGATCAAAACATTATCCACTTAGATAAATGTGCGGCTTGCAGTCAGTGTGTGGGCGTTTCATTGAAGCTGATATCCAGCAGCCTTGCGTCTACATGTGTCGTGTGTCATAATTGTGAAGTATTGCCACATACAAGCGTCTACATGTACAATCACAGTGGTTACACATCACGCAGCTTATTCCTGCCTGTGTAACATGTCTACAACCCCGTAGACCACGTTGGAATCAAACAAGCGCTTCTATTCTCCATTTACAGTGAAGAGAATAACATGACAGAGACTGTGGGTTGTTAAAGCATTAGGCTGAATACCATAATTAAGGTTTTCCACATCCTTAAATCCCTGTAATGGTAGGTAAAGCTGTGGTCTAATATCCAGTCTTCACTGCTGCCTTCAGATTGAGCAGCACATACCAGCTGGGTAACAAGGGAGTGGTGGGAACATAACCAAAAACCATCGACTCCCAATCTCGCCACAGAAAACAAATAAAAACAGAGACTAAATGAAGCCATTGACAGATTTCAGCGTGACACAACATCTCTTTTGTGCATTTCCTTGGTGGAATACCAATCCCCTGCAAGCTGTGTCTCAAAATCGCTCACCATGTTATTGGTCCTCTGTTGGCTGGGTTTGTAGCCACTGGCTGGCACACAGTGGTCAGCGTGTCCATTGCAAAGGCAGCTGCCTTTCACGATAAAATCATAAATGGCGTAATGGTCCGTGGGGAGGACTGCGACACCAGGATGTTTGGCCTGGCAGGGACACGGCTGGCGCTGCAGCAGACGGACTCTCAGGTTGGTGATCATGAGCTGGTCCTGGGCGGCCGGTCCATAGGGATCCACTGAGTGCCAGGGCGACAGCGCTCGATAGATCACCTGGAGACAGAAGAAGAGGAGACAAGCAAGAAAATCTCTTAAAATCTGTGATTCTACTTAAAAAAAACAACTTTCTATTAAGTGAAAACACTGACAGACCGTGACAAGAACATAAATCATGTCAGGTTCTACTTTCTCTTGGTCTTCTAAGAAAAAACCAGGCATCTGGTTTACCTTTCATGCTCCTAAAATAGCTGCTCTTCGAGGAAAATCAGCCAAGTTCCAATGTAAACATGGACAAATGGTTCTTGTTCAAGTTCATTACATTTTGTTGAATGTTGACCTTCAGATACATCCTCTCTGTCAGACACACAATAAGGATTGTGTTTTTATGGAAATAAAAGACATACATGTCAAAAAACGTTTCAATCATAATCCCATCAGTACAACATCTACTTCAGTTGTTTGGAAGAATGCTGCTGTGAGGCTCCAGAAATGTTTTGTGAGCAGATAATGACTGAATCATTTTTGGGTGAACTGTGTTTTTAACACTGTATCACAATGAATGTATTTTGTACTACGACGATCAAGTGGTTAGTGATACAGATGTGCGAAACAAGATTTACTTTATAATCACCTCTCTCTCGGTGACCATATGTATACTTTAGCTCATAACTGCAGGCAGAGAGTTAACACTAAATAAATGACGTTCACAGTCGTACTTTATCTCTAAAACTCTTTACATTTTCACACAACATCTCGGGGATGTCTTTGCATGTCGAGCAACAGAGACACTAATTATGAAGGGTGAGGGGCTTACACAAGAGAGCTGACATACTGTAGCTAGACACATACTTGTAGCAAACACACTGCAATTATGAGATCAGTCAAAGCTATATATTCATTCAGACGTTCAACCAGAACCTCCCAGCGTGGTCTGAGGCTCTTGAGAGCACAAACAAACCTTTACTGGCCAGTGAGAGTATCTCTTTCACACCACCAGTCTGCTCATGAATTAACCATAGCCACTTCTCTGGCTCAGACCTCCCTGTGATGATACAGCAGGTCCAAGAAAAAAAATATGCTTTGAGGGAACATCAGAGGTAAAAGTGAACATTGATATTCTAGACGTGCATGTCAAAGCAGTTTGCGGGCTCAGAAGGCTGGCCCGACAAAAAAGTTGTCCCACGGCCCATCAGAGGAGGTCAGTTTACAGAGCTTGGTCAACTGTTTGCTCGGTGGTTTGTGTGATATCAGCTCGTAGCGCATCCTGGTGCCAGTGACCGGACAACAAGGGCTGAGCAGACGGGGAGTGATATAGCTGTGAAGTGCTATATCAGGTCTGGGAGCCCGTTTTGATGTGGTGTCCGCTCAGATCTCAAAGCTCTCTCTGAGCAACAGCACCTCACTGATTACTGATTATTACATAAGTGTATCTTAATACAGTTTTAAGATTAAGGCTCAGTTGTAGTTGCATATTATTCCCCACAATGTTGCTGTGGAGTCCTACTCTGGTGATATGATCATATCGTGTTATCGATTCTCCAAACCCGGTTGTTTAAATTAAGGATTCAACTCATTTTAAGATTATAATGCAGAAAAAGATGCTTCGGGGGATTTTTAATCATTAAATTCACTGTAAAGTTCACTGTTTCAGTGCACTGATGTCATTTCAGACAATACAGTTTGTTGTTAAACTATAAAATATCCTGCCTCTGTTAAATATCTTTATCACAAGTGTCTGATAACCACATTTGAGTTATCATCACCACAAAATGTGTGTGTATCAGCTGATGTATAGATATTGGAATTTTTTAACATCGTAACATCGGTATCGACATCTGCCCCAAAAATCTGGTATCGGTCAGACTTCTGACCATCCACGCTCAAACACTGGTCTGTCTCATATATAGTTTTCCTAAGTTTTTCCCCGATAAACATCCAGTGTGCGGGATTTAGCGGCATCTAGTGGTGAGCTTTTAGATTGCAACCAACTGAGCACCCCTCTGCCCAATAGGGATGTTGTCAGATGTGCAAAAAATATAAAATATACTCTCCAGAGCTTGTGTTCTGCTTGTCCTCTTTGAGCTACTGTAGAAACATGGCGGCCGAGGTAATTATACACGAATATGATCTATTTCTGCCAATGTATTCTCGCAAATCTCCCTAAATCCTGCACACCGGACCTTCAGATTTCCCTTGAGGGGAAATTTGTGATTTTCAGCTATATTGCCTGCATTTTCCATATCAAGATACATACATGTAATGGAAAAATATAACACTAATATTAATTTCAGTCATATTGCAGAGACGTAAAGGATAAATTAAGGTTCAGACACATGTAACCTATGTTTGTCAACTTCTTGATGCTTAGTAACTCCGGCTCATGCCCAAGTTGACCTTTCAGGAAAAGATGTTTCATAATAACAGACAGAACCAGATAACAAGTAGTAGTAACATTTTCCTGACCAGCCACTGTACTCACCTCTCCTCTGGCACAAGGAAAAGCTCCAGAGTACTTGGAGGTGCATGTCGCTCCGCTCTCCCCCGCAGGCGACCCCTCAGTCAGGCCAAACACCTCCTCACAGTCTCTGGCGAAATACCTGAGGGCCTTCCAGGTGTGCCCGTGGTCCTGGGAGCGCTCTAGCACCATTGCGGCGGGGCGGGGGGAGCGGAACACCAGGATGAGGTGTGTGAGGAGGAACTCCGTCTCCAGGTCGAGCTGGAGCGTCTCCTCCTCCTCCATCCCCTCCGCGGACTGCCACCAGGTGTCAGGGTAGCGGAAAGAGGAGTCGCTCATGGCAGAGGGAGGGTGCGCTTGGCTGGGGATGGCTGAGTTGCACTTGCTGCACTTTGCAGCCGAGCAGGTCTCCCTGATGCGGGGGGCAGCAGTCTGTCTGTAGAAGCAGAAGAGCTCCGAGGAGTTGGAGCCGCAGACCGAGCTGGCGCTCAGCACTCTGCCCTGGGCCAAGTTGCCCATTCGGGGGTTGCAGGCTCGGCCGGAGCAGCGGGCAGCTGGACCTTTGGGTTTCGGCGATTCTGGTAAGACAAAGACATCTTAGTACAGTTTACGCGAGCATGTCAGGCTGCTATAGAGGCTGCGAACCAAAACAGCACGCGCAAAAGTCGTTCGACTCATTCACATGCTCACCGAGTTCGTGCGTAAAAGTGTCCAAAACACTCACCGGCTGAGAGAGGAGAGGATGCGCACACCGGGAGAATGACAAGCAGCGTCCACAGTATCATCCTGAAGGCGTTGTTGCAATTCTACATAAAGTCACCGGTGGTATTTTCCATTAAAGCAGGAGCCTTCAACAGCTTGAAAAGCCAGTCTTAATAATCCAACAGGTTCATTTCCGATTTAAAAAATACTTACACGATTTTTAAGAAGCACTACAGACTGGAAGCTTACTGTCTGTCAATATGTTAAAGGCGTATTAACTGTGAGCTCCGCAGTGGTTATCCTTAAATTATTCCATCCCACGCACTTCAGGGTTCAACTTGTTGTGGAGGGTTCATTGACATCTGGGAATATGAAGAGGCTGGCACCGCCCTCTTCTTGTTATTCCCAGACCACTCCCACTCTGATTCCTTAAATCAGACCTTCCAGAAGGAGCAAGAATATCAAAAACATCTCTGGAGGAATTTTTGGCATCTAAAGCTGATGTTTTTTTCAGAAAATGCCGATTGAAATAGAACGCTGACTTCACTTTTTCCATCATCCCCCAGTCAACATCATCAACTTACACTTGTACTTGCCACAATGCACATTTGACTCAACAGCTGCCTCAACATTTTTATCTGCATTCTTCAGTTAACACCCATAATGAAAGAAACGAGGTGTCATCAGATTAAGAGCCAAAAAAAAAAAAAAAAAGACAATAAACAAGACATTTGGATTGCTTCCACAAACCACCCAGGCACTCGAGCGCTGACCGACAAGTGTCTCATTGTGCTGCATTCCTGCCACATATCACCACTTGTTTGTAACTGCCACTCATTAACCACGCTTTACCTGCCCCCGTCAGACAGACAACAGCCAACGGGACCTGAGGGGTCGTGCAACCCTTGACCCCAATAATCATCCAGTCACATTGCGCATGTTTTTTCACCCCCCTTTACTTTGACAGTTACCTCATCAACTCAGTGAGACAACAAAGACACACTGCAAGGGAAAAAAATGTTGGTATATGACACCACATGTAGCTCTGCCAGCTGCCAAGAAGGTGTATCATAATCATGTGAAACCAAGTGTGGACGGAGAAAGACAGTGAAGATGAAAAGGGAATATATGTACATCTACCTGTGAATACATGAGGCCAGGAGTCATCTGTTCTCTCTGTGAAGACGACCTGTCATATGAATCACCCTCTCCTATGTGTGTGTGTATATGTTAAAGGCATTCTCAGCCTCTTCCCTAAGGCATCCAGGACGGATCAGGACATTCCAGGAATACTGCGACTCTCGTCACAGCGACGGCCTCTCCTCTTTAAAGGGGATGGGGTTCATGTCTGTGTGTTTTTAGATCTGCATGGGTTATTTCGGTTGCCTCCAGATGATCCGCCGGGGCAAAGGGGCGATGCACCATGAGCCATTCTCTTTGTAAATCACTCGCATGTTTTTGCGATTCTCAAATCCCAGGAGTCACCGTGACAAATGCTGCAGGAAGGATGTCTAATCTCTGCCAGTCTGTGGTGTATTCCCCTGGCAGGATGAAAGCAAGGCACACCACAAACAAATTCCTTTACGCTCTTTAACTCCAGCTGTTTGTTGTTTTTGTCTGTCTTACAATGTCGATCCTACTGAGCCACATCATTAAAAGAGTGCAGCATTTTGGGAAACACGCTTTTTTTTCTTTTAACTTTCTTGCCGATAGTTAGATCAGAGGACTGATAGCGCTCTCATGTGTGAATGGTAAACGTGAGGGCTACAGCCAGCAGCTGGTTAGCTTAACTTTGCACCATGGAAACAAACTGGAAACAGAGGAAAATAGCTAGCCTGGCTCTCCCCGAGTGTAACAAAATATGCCTACCAGCGAGTCTAACTTTCACTATTTAACACACTATATCTTGTTTGTTTAATCTGTGCAAAAAGCAAATGTGCCAGATTATTTTCTGACTGGGTGCAATCACCTCCAGGAGTCACGAGCTGAAACTTCAGGAGGTCACTACCCCTGGCTGAGAAATAGTCCTGCACATTACCCCTGTAAAACACTAATTTTGTTTTTATACACTTAAGGTTTTTGTATCGATTGAACAGGCAAGACATAGCGGGAATTTGTTCGACCAAGCAACAACCTCCGGGGTGTAAAAATTAAGCGGAATTACCCAAAACTCCCTTCCAGTGTGGGGGTAAATTTTTATATAATTCACTCATTTAAAGTATATCAAGGTTGAACATTATATATAATTAGGGTCATTGATGCTTTGAGTGACAACCAGCCAAAAAACTGTCTAGCTCGCTGTCATCATCCAGGCATCATTCAGCTCACCTAACACACCAAATTTAGGCACTAAAACTACTTGGTTAGGTCTAGGCAAGAAAAGTACTTGCTCCTATATCACTTTTGTAACTTCAGTTTCAAACGTACCTGGGCTACAAAGGTAATGTGTGATGTATGTGATGCAATTTAACAAGATAAGCAAGTTAAACGAACTCACCGTTGACTTCTGGTTTCAAACTGGACGCGCACCGTACCGTCCATCCCTGACACCTACCATATCTTGGTAGGTCTCTATTATTCTTTATACTACTTTACCTGTCTTCCTTCTTCACAGAGACATTCCTGTTTTGTACAGTCTATGGTTTCGACATGGCTGGGCTAGCTGTTTCCAGCCTAAGGTTAGGCAAAGCTAACCACCAGCTGGCTATTGCTTCATGCCACACTGTTGACACGAGAGTGGCATCAATCATCTTATCCAACTCTCACACTGTCACTCATTCCATAAAAAAAAAAAACTCCCTCACACCTCTATAACCAGTTATTGTTGAATGATTGTTATGATATAACCACAGGCGAAGACTCTCTGTCTGAGAATACTGAAGATAAATGCAGTTATGATTGTAATGCCAGTCATTACTGTAAAGTCAGAGGGGCTGAACGACTCTACTCATGTGAAAATGACCTCTCTGACTGCTATAATCTGGTACTGGGACCTCCACCAGTGGTGCTGCTGCGGTCTCGTCATCCAACGGCCCAATAAGATGACAGATGCGGGGCCGTTGCACCACCGTTGGCCCCGCTTTATTTCCAGACTGTAAAAGGATATGGTTCCCTCCCCCTCCTCATGCTGCCATGTCACCTAGTACCTTCAGCTCACTGAACCGTCTCAACCCTTGCAAGTAATCTGTCTACCCTCCTGTAAAAGCCAGACAAAAAGCCAGACATGCTCCAGGCGTGGAGGGAAGGTGCCTTGCCCTCAGGCTAGGCATTAAACAGAGGGCTCCGAACACCCTCTGTCGCTGGTTTTCTTGCTCTTTGCCTTCATTTTTATGACGTTTATCACCGCTATCTGTCTGCTGGTTTCTAGCCATAACATTGCCCTCACCCACATTTCATCAGATGATTCAATCTGTAATGACAAAAAAGTGAGAGAGCGTCTGTGTTATGTAAATTTTAGTCCTCAAATGGAACTCTTCCCATGATGTAACCCATTTGGCATCACTACTGTTAGTTATTCATATTATACTATGACGGTAGTAATGATCTAGCCCTCCCCTTGCCCCTCCACACACACTCCCCTCACCTCCCTCAGCTGTCTTCATCCGGACACTTCTGGAGGTTTGTACTTTATATTTTACATCACCTTTTGACACGTTGCACAGGAAGGACTCAACAGATGACTGAGCACGAGCACGATTTTAAGAGTGGACACAGAAACAGAGAAAAAGGGGGAGTTTCACCTTCATAAAAGCGAGGCAGGCGGATGTGTCCCATTTTTAGGTTTTTGTGCTGTGGGAGGGGAACAGAAGACCGCAGAGGCCTGAAGTGTACCTGTGTCATGTCACCTGCCACATGTTATGAATAAAAAACAGGAAAAGAGAATAGTATTGTTTACAGTGGGAGAGGAAGCAGTGACACTTTTTAACCTTGCATAAAACCGCATGTGTTCGAGTTCTTTTGGCTATTTGACAGGTGATAGCTGAAAAAGCAGACCAGCAGCCAACCAAGCCGAAAGATTCAAGACTAATTTAATTGTCATTACACAACACGAGATTTTGTAACCAGGGGAGAAAATCTCATGTGGAGGGGACAATTACATAGAATTTTCACTAAAGCAATTCATGAGGGGGATCTAACAGCTTGCAAACACCAGGTATGTCACTGTGGGGAGTTATCAAACGTCAGCTACCTGAAGAGTGAGCTGTTACTTAGTGCGGAAAAATGAAGATTGGTGACAATTATACTGTAAATGTGTTTTATTGCATTGAGTTGAGGAGGCAAAGGGCGGGAGTTGCAAACCTTTGTGACTCACAAACGTGATATTTCAGTTTTTGATATTGCATCATTGTGTTTACAGCGATGTATTTGGGGAGACAGATCATATTCAGACAATTCGAGTGTTTGATTCATTAATTTATTAACTGTAATTGTCACTGTTTTTTTTATTTTTGAAAGTTTTTAAAGGTTTTACTTATTTAACGGGCCCATTGCCAACATCTGCACAGAATTTTTAACTTTTCGCGCTGTTCATTTTATGCTATTTTATTCATAAATGTTTGATTTTTATTTAGATTTTAGCTGTAATTAATGCATTTATTTAGTCTGTACTTCACAACCACTGAAAAAAAGGGTTCTCCCTCAATCTGTTCTGTTCTGATGTAAGTGAATGAATGAATGAATGAATGGATTTTCCAGGATTTTGGGTTGTGTCTCTTCTACAAAAAATCAAAAGTTATACAAACTAATGAATAGATAATCAGGCCACAAAAATAAACGGTAAATGGTGGAGTTTGGAGGATGAGTTCAGCAGTATCACAAGATGCAGCTCTGTAGTCCAGAGCGAATACTTCTGTATCTTTTGCCAGATGGCAGCAGGGTGGCCAGACTGTGGTTGAGGTGGGTGTTGTCTTTAAATCTTCTTTTGGATCTGGGCAGACGTCTCACTCCAGTGATATCTCCTATGCTCTGTAGATAATGCTCCTGTCCTGGGCCGTGCACGATCCTAGCCAGTCTGTGACGTTCTCAGTCAGGTTGCTTTCCACTTCTCCTCTCTAGAAGTTGACAAGAAATTGGCACGGGAGTTTTAGCCTTCTTAACTTTCCTTACGAAGTGGAGTCGTGATGTGAAGTGTGACGACCGTGACAGGTTCTGTGTGATGTCAATTCCTGGAAACTGCTCACCTGCTCTAATAATACAGAAGTCTAACATTACAGATCATTTTACATGATGTCATGATGGAAGGGACCTCTGTGAAGTGATGGCCTTCACTGTATGCTTGTTGGAAACAACAAACTGATTGTGAGACTGTGAAGGGTTTTTTTGTACAGCAGTGGTAGAAAAAGTATTTAATTCCAAATGCAGCTTATTTTAAACATGAAACTGTAGTTTATTTTCTTTTTGCTTGTTAACACTGATTCTACTGATGTTTTACATCAGTAAGAATTATGTGTAGTTCTACGTTTAATTATTGTTTTGTTTTTTTGTAGTTGTTATGTCTAAATGTTGTGAAGATGCAGTCAAATCAACTTTGGTTGGCAATACAGTCAGTTTGTATTGTTTTATTTAAGAGAAAGCTCTTCCCATAGCCTGAAAAGGTGAATGTCCAAAAAATACATAACAAGTTCAAAAACTGGTTGTAGTGATCCACAGTAACTGCTCAATTTACGTCCAGTGGCAGACATGAGTGTAGAGTAAATTAATCTATTGTATATTAACTTTCAGAACAGTGCGCTATAAAGATTATTACTTGGTGTATACTTTATAGTACTGGCATGCGCTATGGAAATAGGAGAGCTGTGGCTGGCACAATGTCAAGTGCTTGATCATCATTGTGTAAGGCTCATTAGGAAATGCCCACACGAGACGGCCAAAAGAAGCTGTTTTTCCATTGGAAACACTGAGAGCGTACCTCTTTCAAAAAGCCAAGGTCACATGGGATGGCCCGCAAGGATGTGACAGACACGCTGACCTTGGAAAGCAGATTGAAGGCTCCTGGTAGTTGTTTCATCACGCGGAGGCCTTTTGGCTGTTCGAGGCTTCGCTGACAGAAAATGTAATAACTGAGAAAAATTGCACTTACTGTACCGTGTAATTGTAGTATTTAACACACTTTAATGAAGAAAATTGTGTAAAAAGCTGTGAAACATTTGAAAGTTGGTTCAAGATTGAGGATAATCATAACGTTTGCTATGTGGAGCCATCTATTAGAGGACATGATTGATGGTGGCATGTCTTGGAGATCCACCCTTAAAACTTTGCCAGTGTTACAAGAGGAATTTATCTGTTGCCTCACCGGTAGGACCTGGCTGTAGGCTCCATGTCTGCCCCAGCATTACACATCTTAAGCAATACTGTCTGACACGTGAAGACAGGATGAGTACGTCTTCATTTTGGATGAGCTGAGATGACAGCCCGGCCTATTTAACAATACAAGCCTTTCATAAACTTTACAGAAAGCAATTACTTTTTTAAAAGATAGACAAGACAACATGTGAAGATATTGTGTAGGCTAAAAGATGCAAAAACACAAGCGTAAATATGTATGAGCTATCGAAAGTATTGAGACTCAATTGTCCTTCTTGGAATTTTGTATTTACTTATTTGACTATTTCATATAAAGATGAAGAGTTTAATTTGTAACAATGCATCATATTTTATAAAAATGTGCTTCGTCTTGTATGTGGCAAGTAACAAGAAACTTTAAACTCTGTAGAAAGAAGTCGGTATTTCCCTCTGAAATATACTGAAGTAACAGTAGAAAGTAGCTCAAAGTAGAAATACTCAACCATAGTAGAAGACCTGTATCTTCCATGTGTTTATAAGCAGATCATTGCAGTTGTGTGTGAATTTATGCAGCTTGAGGATGTGCTGTCAGAAGACTACCAATAACTTCACAGATTGTACTTTCCCTCTCTTGTGAATGTACAACAGGTTTCTGCAGGTGGCGTATCACTTGCCTGGTGGTGGCATGTCACAAGGTGTCGAATCATAATTTGTTTCAGTCTTTTCTGAGCTCAGGGCATCGTGATCAAACTGGCAGTGATCACATTACTGGCCCGCTATGGAGGCTGCACTGTCAGTGTGATACAACGGCTGGAAAATCCTCATTACATGCAATCAGCTGGCAAACCACTAATGTTTTGATACTGAGGCACACGACATGTATTTATGTTTCATTGCATTAGCAACATCTTCATTGGCTGGGTCAGTTTTCATTACAGTGGTATTAATTCTAGAAATGTCATAGTTATATAGACGAAAAGAAGAAGAAGAAAAAGAGGGAAAAGATGAAAAGAAAAAGGAAAAACCACCACAACAACAACAATAAGAACAGAAACAAGAAGAAGCAGCAGCAGCAGGAGACGTTTCCATTTCTTATAATGAGGAAATATTGCCACCTAGTGGTTAAAATTGGGCCTAGTTTAAAAGGAGTGATTTAAAAAGACTATTATTGAACAATATAGTAATTTAGTATACATAAATTACATTAATCATAATTATAAATTGTTAGTGAACATGTTAAGATATATAAGTTACACTCAAGGTACTCACTATAAATCACACAGGATATGTTGTTTTTCCTCATGTTTGCATGCTCATATATATATAAAATAAACATGTGATGTTTGATTCTCAAGTCTTTAATTAGAAATAAACGTATTATTCAGGAATATACGAAACAAGTAGAATTAATTTATCTGTTTCTATAAATGTCATCATCAATGTCATGTATATCCTGAGACCCTAACTTAAGTGTTTCTTGATTCTGCATTACTCAGTTTTATAGTAAAAGCTGTGATTAAACATGAAATATAGACAAATATGCATCAAGTCTCTTTTATCAAAACTTCTCGTTACATTGCCTAGAAAACAAAAAAAGAAAACAATACAACATACTTTTGCAACAATTAGATAATTCTGTATAAAGAGCATCAGATAAAAGTATGTAAATTGTAAATGCTAAATGTTCACAGATCTAGGCCTAACCATCAATGATATCTTGACCACAGCTGATGCCTGCTCGCAGCGCGGCGGTGTGTGTTTTCTGCTCTTCAAAGATAAACCCTCTGCAAACATTACAACAGCACCATTTCCTGTTGTTTAGGGCACTGTTAGAGATGGCGGTGATGATAAGAGGAACTAAAGTGCCCGTTGTTCAGTGGCTTAACTATGACTCAAATGTCTTCAAGGTGTTTAACAGATGCCTTGTGGCTAAATTTGCCCTCTGCAAAAAAAAAAAAACAACAACAAAAAAACTAGTGAAATTACTCCTTTTAAAGCTGTCGTGGACTGATTGATTACAGTTATTTTTGTTGATTACTTTTACAGTAACACTGAAATTATGTTGTTAAGCATCAGGCCTAGTGATGCAAGCTGATAATCAGTGACTGTGAGCTGTTAGGTCAGAGTTGTACGTAGTGTAACTTTTGTTCTGACCTCAGACATGAAGGTTTTACTTAGGCTACCTCATCTCTTGTGATAGCTGGAGGATAACCTGCCTGAGCTGTACATTAAGTTCATTGCAAACATACTGTGAAACAAGCACACAATGCATATTACTGTATACAGTGTCTAAAGATGTAGCTGTAGACTTTACTGCTTTATGTGTTCAACCTCTGTTGACTATTTTGTTTTGTATTCCAACAATAGATGTGGGTTGCCGGTTCGAGCCCTGGGTATGTACAGAAATAAAATGACTGGAGAAAGAGACAGAGTAAACTATCTCTGATTACAATGGATGTTTTGTTGATAAAGAACTTTGTATTTCCTGTGGTATGGGCTTTTAAATGACATTACACCATGTAATCATCAAAAAGATCCATCACAGCTGGGTGCAGAGGTATGCGAACTTCACGTCAATAAGTTTTCCCATATTTTACAGAGTTTCTGTTAACGTCACTTGGCTTAAAAAATAGGATGGGCTGCAGCAGGTGTGCTGTTCAGCGAAATATCTTAAAACCTCAAAACCTTATCTGTATTTTGCTTTGTTTTTGTCGCAAAAGGGTGTGCGCAGTTTGTTGCCTACGTCTGAGAGGAACTACAGGTAACTTACATCGCTAGCATAACAGCTAGCTAACTAACTCGAACCTAGCCTTAGCCTTAAGTTAACTAACATTAATGTAATTGGCCTTAACTTGGGATGCTTTCTTTGTTCGTGACGTTTTTGGTTTTTTTCGAAAAACAGCGTATTTAATTTAGTCCGAGATGGCGTTGGTAATAACTGCACGTCCGTTGAAAGTGTTAGTTGGTTAGCCTTAGCTAGCGAGCACTCGGCACGCTAATTCGCATTAGCTAGCGTGTGGACGCACTGTCGTTAAGTAGCTCTAGATAAAACTTGACGAAATATATATTTGTTTTTGATATGAGTGTGGCTGTTTCAAATGTAGTAATGGTACGTACGCTGATATCGTCCCTTCGATAGCTCAGTTGGTAGAGCGGAGGACTGTAGAGGTATCAGTGCTGAAATCCTTAGGTCGCTGGTTCGAATCCGGCTCGAAGGAGACACGTTTTTTTTTTGTTTTTTTTTCTTGAACCGTAAAATCCCTTTAAAAAGAGCCAACTGACGATGAATTTCGTAAATTAGTGTAACGATTTTACTTCCTGCCCTGCTCGCATTTATTTTTCTAGGCTTCCTTACACCGGAGTAGACTGGTGGAGATGTCTGATTACTGACCCGATACAGAGATATTTAAGTGGGTCATCCCTGGGCGAAAAAGTTGAAATTCAACCACTATAGAGTGTAGAAAGTCCTCCCAAAAACACATTAGACCCTATTTCCCTGATTATATGGATAACGGGATGCCTCGAAACAATTGCAGGCGTGTAAATGGGATCTAACAACACTAGACGTGTGTACATTAGTGCTCATAAGTGTTTGCACAAAAACTCTTGTAACATACGTCGTAGGAAATAATGCTGGCGTTGTTTTTGTTCTGGTGTTACCTGTAACAAACATCCCTTTATGTTAAATCAGAACGTATTGTAGATCCAGCCTGTGTTTGTGGTTTGATCAAATGAAAAAAAGAGGCTAAACACACAATTATTAGAATCAGAATCACAATCAGAATTCCTTTGTTATTTGCAAATGGGGAAATCTCCTCGTCACAGCAGCCAAAGGACAGTAATATTACAATAAACAATAATAATGGCAAAAAATAAACATTATAATAAAAAGGTAAGAAATAGAATAGATGCTAATAGAATGATATATTCTGTTTTGTAGGATTGAGCTATTTTGTGTGCACAGCAGACTTCTGCCCCGTGTTACTATCTGCCATGAATTGTTTGTATAACCTTTGAATTTGTTGACCAAAGCTGCCTTTCCGGGTCTGTGACATAGCAAATTTATTTTCCGCAGGTTCCTCCCTCTCAGCACCTCAAGGTGGCAGGGTGGCCTCTCAGCCCGGACAGGTAGGGGCAGTTTAACTGGACTAAAAGCTTTTTAAGTCCCTTGTTATGTTCAGCACACATAGAGAACAACAGCAGGGTGTGAGTGTAAACACATTCCTCTCTGTTTACTCTGAGTGAATATGCAAATTAGATACTTGACTGAAAAGTAATTAGACAGCTCTTGGTGAACGGATGTACACCTAATGAAACCAGATGAATCACAGGCTGATATTCAGTGTTGGAATTTTTATGACTTTTGCTCATCTGATAACAAACAAAAGGGGGAACTTTGTTTATGGAAGTATATTGTATTTGATCTTTAAATCACAGATTATTATAGCCGAATCAACTAGTTGATTACTGAATTGATCAGCAGAATATCAGTCAGCAACAATTTTGACAATGGGTCAGTGTTTTCAGTCATTTTTCAGATAATGTACATGTAATGTAAATGTCTCTTTATACCAGATAAACCTACAACACACAGATTTAAAAAATGAATGATGGGTTTTCTTTGCTATCACATATCTGACTTGTTGTAGCTGCACCGTGTCTTACATTCTACGGGTTTCTATAATAATATTGTCATCATAATTACACCCACTGTGTAAGAAGGAGCGCCACCGCAGATCATTTAAGTCATCAGTGATCAGACTGTTTAACTCAAGCACTACCTGAACAATCCCTTTCCACTCACTTGTTTGTTTTTTGTAAATATTTTAATTGTTAATTTGTTTTTGAAAATATGTTATTGTTTTATGTATATATCTTATTTTCTTCTATTTATTTTCTATTCAACTTTACGCATATTTGTCTGATTCTTTTTCTGTACTTGTGCATATTGAGCTGTTGTAACAAGTGAATTACCCTGTTGTGGGATAAATAAAGACCATTTTATCTAATCTAATTTAATCTAATCTAATGAAGACCAGTGATAATAGATTATATACCGCTATTGTAACTAATATTACCATTACTATTTGAATTTATAATTACATTTTCTTTCTTAGAAAGAAATGATTTTCTTTCTGCACACTTGAATGCCTATGCTTACTTTTTATGTTAGTACTTGTGTTTGGCACGTTGCAGTATTCTTTGTACAATGTGTTCCTTCATGTACTGCTGCTGTGTCATACGACCTGGAGATAAGTAATCCATAAATCAATTTGTCAATAATCATTGTTTTAACCACTTTGAGTGGTAGAAGTAATTATAACACTGACAAATACAGTGTAATAAGAAATCGGAGATAAGTTGGTGTATCATTGTTAACCACAAACAACCTGTAAATGAACAGACATATAAACAGCAATAGTAAACAGAAGGCAGGGTAAATACAGTCATCCACACATTTACAGAATGCAACTTTAAAGTGTTTCATTTTTGTTGGGAATTTATTTCATTATAGATAACAATCATTTAAACTTTCAAATAATTACACCAGAAAAAAAAAACATTTAATCTTAGCATTGTTTGTGCTACATCATTAAAGATATTTGATATGAAAATGGTACACAATGGCTGAGGTAGTCATGCAGCAATAAAAACTAAATTATGCACATTTTAAAGGGACAACAAAGTTTAGATAAATACAACTCTAGTGCACAGTGGTGTGGCGTACGTTTAATACCTGATAATTACTAGAGAAATATATATATAAAGCAAACCCAGTTCTTAAATTAGAATATCCTCAAGGATAAAAAATGTTAATGTCAGAAATCAAAGTATTAATTTAGTTTACAGTGGTGAAAACAACATTGCATCTTCAGTCAAAGATTCTGGTTGGTTTTCATTGGAATCCACAAAGGTGTCAATAAAAGATGTGTGTCATTTTCGTTATTGCAAAAGAACAATAATCCCAACATCCTTTCACTCATGGCGAACACGCTTCCTCGGTGATGCTGGAGAGTCCAGAGAGAAGGCAGTAGGAGAGACGGGACGGGACTCTGGGATGTACTCTGACTGATACTTGTCAATATATGGTTTGGCCACATTCCACACCTAAGTAGAAAATATATACATGTCATTTTAAATGATCAATTTGCCTCGAGTTTGCATTCATTGGACACATTTTACAGCCAGAAATTGGTATGACAAAACTTCCTCCATGAGACTTGACACTTGCCTTCTGGTCAATTAGAAGACGGTGAACAGCTTCAATGTCTGGAGACATGAATCTGTCTTTGATCCATGGTCTGTTAGAGGCAGAACAGTTGACATTATGAGAGAGTCAGAAGTGGAACAGTGGATAAATATTAACCATCCTGCACATAACTTCAGCAGACTGAAAGCTGTGTACCATGGCCACATCTGTTTGACTTACTTGACAACACTGCGCACAAGTTCATAGACCTTCTCCAGTGGAGTTGTGGTACGAAGGGGGCGGAGGAACTCGATACCCTGACAGGCCGCCAACAGCTCTATAGCAAGAACTGATCACAGAAAACATCAGTTAGATTTGGCAAAATGTTGCTAAATAATTCAATAATTCATTCAATTTTGAGTTTGTTAGCTAAAGAATATCATTTTAAATGTCTTATTTAGTTTAGTCCACTTCTTAGTGATAATTATTTTAGTCTCAGAATTTAAAATGTCACACAGTAATTAATGTTAGTACTTTTGGGATGATAAATAACAATCCTTTGTTCGCTAATATAGGATTATTAAACCACAAATGGAGCTCTAGAAAAGCTTCAACACTTCTTCATAATAAATAATTTTGTTGGTTTCTTTTTGTTCCTTAATTTTTTTATTATTATTATTCTGATCAGAGGATGTAGCCCATTAAAGATGCTTTGCTTCATCCAATCTTTGAATTAGGTTTGCAACCTGAATGGATGTATCATCATTTTCATATAAATAACATGGGAATATCAGATAAATCTGATATTTTATGTCCATGCAGTGTAGCTGTAACTGGACTGAACAAAACTCACAATATCATTTAATATCTACTACTAGCCAGAAAAACAGTCATTGTAGGTTGAAGTGCTCTGTAGTCTTCACAGCTGTTGGCTTTAGCTTTTCATATTGCAACTACTTTTATATCTTACTGTGTCTCCTGAATATTTATTTTTAGAAAGTAAAAAGAAGACGTTTTGCAATGGATGCATTCATTCAGCTATGCATTATGCAACTGGTTAACCAGTTTCATGGTTAACCACCAAATCAGCCATTTATCCACAGTTGTGTACACTGGCATGGTTTCCTCCATTTTAAAATTTGCACCTTTTTGTGCAGAGGCATCAGGAACAGGATGATGCTTCTTGTCGCTTTCAAAAGTCTAATCAAAATGAAGTAGTCGTAAGATCCTTTCTTTTAAAAAAAAACAGCTGGAGACAATGACCACTGACCTTTAGAAGCTTGTGTAACTGCGATTGCTTTACTATTGCCTTAATGTTAGTTATTTTTTATTCAGTGTTCCCTTAATTTTGGCCTTTAGATGGATTGGTTTATTTGATGGAAGTCTGAAGTCCTACAGCACCAACATGAGAAAACCATAGCTGAATAAGTTCTATTTAATAGTAACAATAATCCAATCAAGCCCAGATTAAAAAAATGTAAAACAAAAAAAAACCCACCTTGCTCCACATGTTCAATGACCCTCAGGGCCTTCCTCGCAGCCCAGCCTCCCATGGACACATGGTCTTCTGTGGCAGCACTGGTGGACAAGGAGTCCACAGAAGATGGATGACACAAAACCTTATTCTCTGAAACTAGAGAGTACAATAATGGAGATCAATTTCAAGGTTCATGCTGAAAACATTGAGTAAAAAGAGAAATTAATGCAGAAAAAACATTCTATCTGAAAGTCTGTATTCTATATCAAATCTACTGAATCTGCTTTGTAGCGGGATTATCACTTAAGTTCCTGATAACCATGCTCCATTGTATTGTATCTCTTTGCACACTAACCCAAAGCAGCAGCAGTGCAATGAGCAATCATGAATCCTGAGTTGAGTCCTCCCTCATTGACGAGGAAGGCAGGCAGCTCACTCAGAGACGGGTTACACAACCTTTCAATCCTCCTCTCACTGATTGAGGCCAGCTCATGGACTGCAATGGCTAAAAAGTCCAGAGCCTAAGAGAAAAGAAGGGTCAATGAAAAAGAGGAGAACAAAATCCACAAGAAAAAATAATTATGAGTCACAAACATGTGTACCTTTGCTGGGTATTCACCATGGAAATTCCCACCTGAAATGGTCTCACCTCTTTCTGCAAATACCATCTTAGAGGGCCGTTAAGAAAAATAAATAAAGTCTTTCTGGTTGAACTAATTTAAAGTTTCGAGTACAGAGGAAAAAGTGGCAACCATCTAGTTTTGTCGTCTTGATACCAGGGAAGGATACAGGATTGTCGGTGGCACTGTTGATTTCTGTATTGATGATGTTCTGGACAAATTTTATTGTATCATTGGTGACTCCATGAACCTGTGAACAGAAGGGTATGCTCAGGAACAACTGAATACTCAACACACTCTTACTCCAGTTCCAACGACCTGAATGCTCTGCCTCAGGACTCATATGGGACCTATCACAAGAGACCACCACAGAGTTTTTCCTATTCCAAATTGAGAAAGTGAGCATTAAGGGTGCACAGATTGTAAAGTCTTTAAGGTGAAACGTGTGATTTTGGGATATATGAATAAACTCGACTCGAGGTTACCTGAGGGCAACACCGCATAGTGTAGGCATCCTGGACTCTGTCACAGAAGCGGTGGCTCTCTGGAGAAAGACACCAACACCAGATGACACACATTAAGAACTACATTATTAAGGGTGCAATGCAGGAATGAACACAAGATCCTTTCACTAAGAGGCAACAGTGCTGCTCTGCTATTAAGCATAGATAACTTAATACCTATGCATGATTAATATATAATGTAATGTTATTTGTCGGTTTTGAGGGCAGCAGCAATGATTATTTTTGATAATCGGTAATTGTCACTATTACTCTTTAAAATGGTAAGAAATTGTTAAATATGCTCATCATATTTGCTCAGATCCCAAAGTGAATGCTTCAGTTTTCTTATTTTGCACAACCAACAATCAAACAACCCAAACACTCTATGTTTACTGTCATAAGTGATGAAGACCATCAGAAAATCCTTACATTTAATAAACAGCTAATGTTTGACATCTTCCCTTGAAACAATTAAGTGATAATAAAATTAATTTGGCTGCTAATTGCTAATCGACTAATCATTGGAGCTCTGTTTTAGATTCTGGGTCCGTCCACTGACCTGCTATCTGGGACGGATGGTGATCAGAGTCCAGCAACGAGCGGAAGCGTTGGGCCACCTCTATCTGGCCTGGGTGGGGACGCAGTGTGTGGATGTCTGCAGGAGAAGACACCAGAAAATGAAACCGGATACAGAAACCTGAAGTTTGAGGTAAATATAATTATGTCTTGTGATTTTCTTGCTGCTGCCACTGCTCACCACTGTCAAAGGCCTTGGTGGTTCCTTTTAGCACCTCTAGAGTCAGAGCAGCAATGATGTCTGCCTGTTGAGCGATCGCCAGGGCTCGCTCCACAGCTTCCGCCCCCATAGAGGTGATCATCTGGGTCCCGTTAATCAGAGCAAGACCCTGTATGGGACAGATGTATGTATTTTTCACTTAAAGCAACAGAATGTAACTTTCTGGAGAAATATAGTTGAGTCTCATTCCCAGATCATCAAATATAGACGCTTCAGTTGGGGTCCCACCCAACGGACAACCTAAAGCATCAATATTTGATTATCTGGGGAAGAGACTCAACTATATTTCTCCAGGAAATAACATTTTGTTCCTTTAATAAGGCCACTAGGAGAATGCAATGCAGTGAGTTCTATATTGTGCTGCTTAATTGTAAATGTAAACACTGTTTTTGTTCTTTTAAACCACAATGTGTTTTCATTGAACCCTGGGTCATTTCGGTGGAGGTCATCCAAATATGAGATCAGCACGGTTGCTTTTAAACATTACCTCTTTAGGCTTCAGTGATATTGGCTTCAGTCCATGTGCCTCCAGGACCTGGCCAGAGATGAAAGGGGAAAAACATGTAAAAGGTTATGGGATCATCAAAAAGCAAACATGGACTCTTACAAACAAAATGCACATTTCCTGCAGCATTAAGCAATTCATTGTTTTACAACAACATAAAACTCATCATGACAACTCTATCTTACATATTTGGCATCTGCCCATCCGCTCTTGGGAGACCACATTTTACCCTCTCCCATCAGCCCCAGGGCCAGGTGAGAAAGGGGTGCCAGGTCGCCACTAGCACCCACTGTTCCCTTCTCTGGGACGAAGGAGAGGCAGGAGGCTGCAGGGGCAAAGTGAGTTACACATCAGTACAAAATCAGTTATATGGCAGTCAGCTTCCCCAATATTGATCCCTAAAGGAAGTTATCAGTAGTCGACTGAACTGAAGCTGATATCCCAGGTCAGTTAAGGTAAAATGAGGTCGGTGGTTTACCGTTGAATGCTTGGATCATGGCATGAAGGGTTTCCAGAGAAATTCCGCTGTGCCCTTTGGCCAGAACATTGATCCTCAGTGCGAGCAGCATGCGGGTTCTTTCTGGGCTCAGCGGGTTTCCCACACCTACAAACAGTAGCGTAACACTGATGATGCTGATATAGATATCAATAATGCTGACTCTTTGTCAGACAATCTTAACTAGTACGTGAGTTTTACAGAGTTTTGTTACCTGCTGAGTGTGAGCGCACCAAGTTCTCCTGCAGCTCCCTGTGGGATGAGAAGTGAACAGCCAGCAATCAGCGCATAATAACGACTCATTCTCCAACAGAAGATCTGATATTGACAAAGAAAATCAGAGCTCAAGACAAACACTGGTTGCACTGGTGATCCTAACTTTTCATTTAGATGCACTAACAAATAATAAAAGTTCACATGGTGATACATTTCAATTAAATTCTTTGCACATTATGAGATTTATTGTAAACTTCAATAAAGGTGCAGGGAAATGGTTTAAATCACAGCACACACTACAATAATTTCAAAAGTTGTTCAAAGTTGTTTATAGGCTAATATTTGTTTGAAGGGAACTGTCTACACAGACAGTGTAGACACAGGTTGGTGTTTGTTTAACAATATTTTTATAGGTTAAATTAGACATGCTCAATTTCAGGCGTGGCGGTGCGACCAACAAAAGTATTTAGTCGCACTTGACAGATTTTTGGGTGCATGTGGAACCCCAGGATTATGAAAATATTGTCTTTACTTGAGTTTGCTGACAGGAATGACAGTTCGGGCAAATTTCCCAAAACCTGTTGTGATTCCATAGACAACTGGAGGGATGGAGACAAGAGAAGTCAGACAGAGTATCACTGATTTCTGTAACACTTTACTGTAGCTGGTTAACATTAAACAAATGTAAGGTCTTTATTTTGCATCTTAACCTTTGTTTTCTTTGACGATGGTGTCCAAAAGTTCTCTGGCTTGCACAACCTTCCTTTCTGCCTCTGCAGTCAGCTGGAAAATGTTGGCAAATGGAATGATTAGGTTTAAGTTAAAGATTAACACAGACAAGCCATGACAAAGAATACAATCGTTGATCATTACCTTTATCTTGTAGAGTCCCCTTCCTAAATTGACGAGATCTGTCGATGTAAGGCTGTTCCCGTCCAGGGAGATATACTGCACAGGGAGACTCGTGTTACACAGTAGCAGTAGTCGGCCCGACATGTTTTAAATTTGAACAGCGAATAAGTAGACACTTACTTCTCCTGGTTCTCTGTATGCTGCTGTACTGTTTCACACAGTTAGATTAAGGAACTTTTTGCAAAAACATGGTTGCCCTATACTGGATTTTTATAAAAAAAACTAGATGTTATTAAATATATGACTAGTTTATCCCTTCAAAAGTTAGTATTACCCTTAATTCAAAACATAATATCTTGAACAGAAACTGATTTTATGATTGAAAACAAAAGTACTCGTGTTCTTAATATGGCACAAATACTAAGCAGGTTTAAGGATACAGATGAGAAACTCCAGGTTCACAGGGGATGAAGTCAGGAGACATGGTGTCTCCTTCAATAGCTGTAAATACAGGATTATGATGCACATAGTAAATATTTCTTCTTATTGTTAAATAATGTAATTAACATTGAATGTCTCATACCCTTGGGATGTAACTGACCATGCGCAATTACGCACAGCTAGTGGTAAAACATCTCCAATGTCTCACAGATACATCTCTTATATTTTAACTGCGGACGGTTATTACCCAGCTCAACAAAGTCATTATCCTCCAGTACATCCTCGATGGTGTCATCCGCGTCCAACAAACCCAAACTCTGGCACCTGCGCACCACAAAACGAGTGTCCTTCACAGCCGTGATGCCGCCGTTGTCCGGTTTGTTCTTTATGTAACGTTTGAGAGATTCTTGCCCGAGCCACTGAATGGTGTTGGTGGTATCCCGGCAGGGCACTGCCAGCCACTCATCTCGGATGTGGACAGTAAAACGAGGCATGGCGCTTCAGCCGGACTCTGCTGCAGTGAGCGCTGCTCGCCGCTCTCCAAGGTACCACATTCAGCCGCCTTAAGTTCAGCCGCCAATCAGACGCACCGCTGGAGAGCCACGCCTCGTCGGTGTCGCACCTCTGGGGACTACTGACCTCCTCAGCTTGGTCACACAGAGTTGCAGACATGATGCGTTCACGTGGTTTATACACAGAAATGCATCGGCAGCGACACAAATGGATGTGTTTAGATGAGGAAGCCAAAAGGATTGAGTGAAGGTTAATGGTTGATTTTTTTCTATACAAGCTTCATTAACAACCAAACAAATTACTGTTATTTCTACCAACAAACAAGAAAATCAAGGACATTTTAGTCTCAAAAGGACTGGAAATAAAATCACAATTTGGTTTTAAAAGTATTGAGAGTTGAATAATACTACAGTACTTTTACTACTGATGCCTTCACTTGCTGTCAGACATTTCAAATGTCTGTGTAAATGTTGTGGCGGTGGTGGTGTAAACAACATGATAAACATTTGCAATTTGATTTAATCATTCAGCGTAATGTTAGGTGATAGCAATGAAATCTTATGATGTATTTACATCAAATTTTTCTGTAAAGATTCATGGAAATCAAGACCAAACCTTTAGCTAATCCCAAATTACTCTTTAGATGAGGTTATATTTGATTTACACTGTTTCTTATTAAAAAATAAACATTCATTACAGCACATTCAAACAGTCAGCTGGATGTTATTACAAACAAACATTTGTACTTGTATTTGTATATGTATGTACATGAACTGCTTGACCTGCACAGGTACACAGGTCCTAAAACAAACAAGCCCAGTGTATTTTATCAGATCCTTAGTGTAACATTACCTCTGGCCTACTGAGAGGCCATGCACTGATTTAACAAACTGAGAAACAAAAGAGCTCAAAATCTGTTCTGTCTTAAATGTTGCGCAATAAATCTTTAATGCCAAAAGTTTTTATTTCCCCAAGAAAACATGAGACATGTCTACATATAAACATCTCTGATGTCCCTTTAGACCAAGTTGTCTTAGCCGAGTTCCATGTATGTAACATGTATTTGCATTTACATCAGTAGTTCATGCCAGCTGAAGATTTTCGCTATTCTTATTTTATTCCTAAAATCAAATCAAGGCAAAAATACTGTTGAAAAATTAACTTAGAATATAAATCCAACCATCTCAAAGTTCATACTCAAACAGTTTAACATCTTATGCCAAACTTACAGTTTTTATTACATTTTCACAGTTTTGTAGCATTTTCAACACTACTTTTTACAATATTAGGTGCAATAATACCTTTAAATTCTTCTTTATATTATTGTATACTACTTTTTCCATGTGATTTTTATTGTAGTTCACTTATTTTTTCAAAAGCTCATCATAATTTATTTGTAATGTTATTCTATTAAGCACAGATGTCAGCAGTTATTATTTACTTACATTTTCTGTTTTGTTTCTTGTGCTTTTGTTAGAATTCAATTCAGGATTCATAAAGTCTTATCGTTTGGTGTGTCAGTCATGGTGCCTCCTACCTGCACAGTACCAATAGAGAGGGTATTAAGTAGACACAAAACAACTGAAGGTAAATGCGGTTTATTCTATCATTGTTTAATATGTGACGAACTAGTCAAAATACCTCAACAAAATAAAAGCCGTGGAGCCCGACAGATACTCAGTTATTAGGGCAGATGTCGATAAGGATATCAGGGATCAAAAAATTCCGACATTGATATATTGTCTGATATACGAATATGTTTTGCACTGACCCCTCAAGTGTTGTTAACAAACACTTGCGTAAAAAGACATTTTACATAATTGCACTGAAACAGTAAACATCACTGTAGGCATCTTTTCCTGCATTATTATATTAAAAATAAAAGTGTAGTGTGAGCGCTTATTGGACAGTGTATACGTCGATATTGATATGTCTGTTGTTAGCAAAGCCAAATATATCGGTTGTGCTCTAAATAGCAGTTCCTGAATGTGTCCTTTTTCTTAAATGTATTGATTTTCAATTTTTCACACAATAATATAGGACATAAAAAACAAACACAAAATGTGAAAATAAATACATATTAAAACTGAAAATATAACAAATAATACATTAGATATAATATACATATATACATAAAATGAACATAATAGGTATTATCGTGTGTTATAGTATGACAAATCAAGGTATAAAGACTTCAGAGTTGTGCAATTGTACTAATTGTTGCACATATTTTCACAATTCATATACATAGTCATGCACAGGTATAGTAGTTTAAACTGCATATAGTATATAGTTGTAACTAATGTATTACATTTCTTTCATTTGTAATTTTTTTTAGTGTATTAGGTAACTTCTCTGTTTTCTTACCTATTTGTCAATCTCTTGTGCTGCAGTGTGAGTCAGGTCTTATATATATTGTACAATTTGAAGGAACTTGTACTTCACGTTCTGCTACTTCAGACTTCTATTTCAGAAGCAGAATTTTACTTTTTTTATTGTATCTAAGTATAATGGCATTAAATAAATCTTGAATTTTGAATTGCATGCTGCATAAGGGCCAAAGTAGCTCAATTTAAAAGCATTTGATTGTCAATCATAAAAACACTGATTTTGATAGTCAGAAAAATGCTGAATATTTACTTTTACGTGTACCTTTGATGTTGGCATACATTTGATATTAGATACTTTAAGACTTTTACTCAAGTTTTATTTGTATTGGCGACCTTCACTTTTATCAAACTAATATTTCAACATGTCATCTTTACTTTTACTCAAGTATGATTGTTGGGTATCTGAAACACGGCATTTATTTATCAGATAGTAAAGAAGATGAAGTGTCCCCTATACCATGACGCTGATTCAGACACATTCAATTATGTTATGTAGCACAAACCCCCGTTACGAAAATAGCATTATCACATGTCTTTTCGTGTCTGTGAATGTGAGTGATTGAAGTAACGAGCCGTACATGAAGGCATCACAGTAGGGCTGCGGTACTGATGATGTCAGTTTACGGTCTGTAGGAGTTTCTACCACCACATGTGTGCCGACACAGAGTAGGCCTTACTGCTGGCCGTCAGCGGGCAGGCAGGCAGAGGAGAAGAGGAGGGGAGGAAAAGTGTGTTTACACAGACGGCAAACTGCCTGGGGAATCGTCGGGGAGAGGAAGTGAGCCGGCTCTGTGTCTGCCTGCTCCAACTTCCTGCTCAGAAAGAGAAAAAGCCCAGGATCCTATTTCAGTCCAGCACAACTGTGTAGACCAGAAGTAAGCATGGAAAAACAAGGAATCCCACCAGCTTCACCGTAAAGTTTCACGGAGGGAAAAGACCGAGTGAGAGATCGCAGGTAAGAACGACAACCTGACGTGTTTGTATGTATGAGCAGCGCTTTGTTGGCTCATTGGTGGCTTCGTACGGGAGAAAAGAAAGGCACGATTAGTCTTTAGTCTCTAGACGAATCGTTTTTGGTGTAAAGTTTTCGCCCCGTCTATTTAACTCTTTGGATCGAGCGTGTTTATAACGTTTTTGTTTTTGTTTTTTTAAAGCAGGAGTAGTTAAACATTTATACACGGACATAATCGTCTTCCGGTCCGAGCAACATCTTGAAAATGAGTCAGTGGGGCAAAAGAGTGATCCAGACCGATGTTACTGCAACTTCAAGTCCCGGATACAAAAACTGTATCCTCCCTTTAGAAAAAAACTAAACAAAGATGCAAACAAAAGATGCACAAAAAACAAACTTATAGCTGTTTAGAGATACTTTTCTTGCGGGGCCCCCTCTTTGCTGGTTTTTCCACCGTCTGCGAACAGGAAGAGAGCAGATTTAGTCATGGCTAAGTAATGTCTGCACACACACCATCTAATCTCATTAGGAGTTTCCGTCCAGCCAACACACTGGATGGCTTTGTGCGCACAGCGAGACTTCTCCGTGCGAGCATCCGCAGCAGGGACTCCTGATCGCCGACCAAAAAACCACCACAATGCTCCTGTAATATTCCTAGAAAGAGTTATACAATATTTCACAGAGGCTGTAGTTATCTCATTGTGGGGCCATTGTGTTGGGTTTTTTTTTATCTCTGTGTGGTGATGATACAGCTGCAGTGATGTTGTCAATTTATGATATTCAAAAACTCCCTCTGAGGTGTTTTCTGACCCACAGTAGCAGCTCCATACTTTAAAAATTTCCTCTGTGCTATTTGCAGCATCTCACAAAGGTGAATGTTTATAAGTCACACTGGCCCTAATTGTAGCCCTGTCAGCTCAGCGGCTCGTGTATTGGCAGGCTTCCCTTTTTGCTTCAAAGTGTTTAAAAGCCCAAACCAAAGTCTGGGTTCAGAGTGGGTTAAAGGGTGGAGCTGTGAAAAGGGGACAATGATCCGATCTTTTGACCCTTCTCCCTTTGGGATTTTTTGTGGGAAGTATGGCAGGACTAGGGAAATGCTCCCCTGCTGTGGGATCCCCTCTCCTCACTATTTGTCCTTGGAAGTAGAATAGGAGGAAGTCCGGACTTTGACAGGTTTGTAGTTTCACATGGCAGATAGAAAACTCAGGGGATGGTAAGTGTCGGAAATGAGTTAAGCCCTCCCTCCCTCTGCCTCTCTTCTCTGGACAGAGACTGTTGAAAGGCCCAAACTGTTGTTTTAATCCGTCCTCACATCAGACAGAAAAGACTACAAGATGAGTCAGTAAGATCAGAAACCACACATGATCGATGCCTCACTTTGAAAAGTGTTTCTTCATGACCATGTTTATTTAACAAAAGCAGCCAAAGAAGAACTCTGGATGAATAATTCAAATCTTGTCTAAACTAGGGGTTTGCAAACTTTTTTATGTCAAGGACTCCGAGGATAGATGTTTAGAGCACAGATCTGAGCTGACAGGATCGTGTTCTAGGGAATCGCTTCTGATTCATTTTGTACTTTTAGGTTAGAAGATTAAAAACTCCTAATGGTCAATCAATGGTCAAACTAGCCTCCTCCAAACTTGTGATGAATATTAAAATATTGTATTCCCCTTACAACTCACTGAAGGGCCCCAGCTTGAAAACTACCAAGCTAAATTTTAATTTATGATAGTAAATGTGTCATAATTTAAGAATAACTTAAACTTAGACTACAGATAAACTATGAAACTAATTAGTCACTATTAAAGCCAACTCTATTTGATGTAGGTCTACGACTAATTTAGATTTCATCATTAATATGTTTTGGTTTTTTTCTCATAAAACTCTAAATTGTCTGCTAAAATCTAATCAGTCACCATTTCTCAGACCCCAACTGATGTCCTCATATCTTCAAATTGCTCGCTTGACGAATCAGAATTCCAACATATTCAGTTTACAACTAGAATGCCAAGGCCTGACAATCAATCCAATCCAATCAAGTCTAATCCATCCATCAAAATTCTTTGCTCATAGATACCAGCCACCTTAATAAGCCTTATCTCGCAAAAGCAAGAAAGTGGGAACAAATTCCTTGATACATCCATTTATGTAGATCTGCACCTGCAAGTTTATTGGATCTATTGTGGGCCAAGACCAATCCTCCACGTGTCGTTGAAACACCTTCAGTAGTTTTTGTGTAATCCTTTTGAAAGCCCAGCTGGCTCCAGCCGTCAGTTTAACACCAGTAGGAAGTTGGACAGAATCTGAATTTATCTTAGAAATAAACATCAGACCAATCAAAACCCAATGTCGGCTTGACATCAGTCTCCAACATTGGAAAGACAACGTGTGGACGTTGATATTTTAATAGCAGATGTTGAGTTTTGGTAAACTTACCTCATGAGCAATGTCAAGGTTCAACTTCGAATAACGTTGGTTCGAGACATCTAGAAGACGGCCTGACTTAAAACCAACCAAATGTTGAATGACTTGTTGGCATTGTTCTGACATTGACTTTTGGTCAGCCAGTGTCAAACAATTATCAAATAAATGTGTAGGGGAAGTGTAAAGTAACAGAACACTGTTCTTAGGAACAGAACTTGAGCAAACTGTACTTTATTTCATCACTGGTTGTTTGACATTTTGACACAAAGCGTTTATTTTTTACTGCAAATGAATACTGATGCACGATATCAGTTTTTAGTCTCTTTAATTTCTAAGAGTCTCTGTTGGCCCTGAAAAAAGCCATATCGGTCGACCCGTAATCACAGCGATGTTGGTGGCCAGCTAGGAACAAACAAACACAAGCAAATTCTCATATTTAAAATTTTTCCATAATTAATCAGTTGTCTAAATTTTTGCTAGGTTATCATCTGTCATTTGACTAATCATTGAATCCTTTCAGCAATACTCTGCTGTTACTGTCTGTGGTAATACACACACACACACACACACACACACACACTATTAATATATGAGCTCCTAGCAGGCAGACAGGAGCTTCGAGGCTGCACATTCCTCTATTAAAGGAATAACCCACCCTGGGCCCGTCATACTTCCTGTGGAGAGAGGGCCAGGTTGAACCGCAGCATATTTCTGGCTTGAGCTGTTGTTCCTCCTTATATTTTTTTTCTCCTCTGCTGCTGCTGCTACATTACACTACACTCTCTAACACACACTGTTCTATTCATCACTGGTCCACTCGTCCTTACTGCACATGTTACAGCTCAAACAGGCCGTTCCCCCTTCAGACAGTAACCTAATTTAGTCTGTATACGGTAAAGAACGCTGGCAAGACAGAAATCAGGAACAGGGGCTTATAATTAAGATGAAACATCAGTTCTTTTTGTTCTAAAATGTCTCCTTAAATGCACAAGGTGTATGTTTTTTTGGTTTTTTTTTTAACAACAATTAGTTTACACAGGTGTTAAATCTACAAAGCAATGAGCTCAGCAGGGTGCAAAGAGCTACCCAGCTTGTCTGTGTTTTGAGGTTTGAGTTTGTGCTTATTCTGTCATTGTAGCATCTGGCAGGTAGCATAGGAGGTAGTTTTAGTACTTTTTCTCTGTCAGCTGACGACTCTGAGCAGAGAAAAAGTCCACAGGAAGAAGATATGAGACATCATCATGTGATAATGTTAAAAATAACCAACGTGGGCAAAATCTCCCCCACCTCCCTCGCTGCAGGTATGGACAGTGCCATCACTCTGTGGCAGTTCCTGCTGCAGCTGCTGCTGGACCAAAGTCACAAGCACCTGATATGCTGGACGTCCACAGACGGAGAGTTCAAGCTCCTCAAATCGGAGGAAGTGGCGAAGCTGTGGGGGCTGCGCAAGAACAAGACCAACATGAACTACGACAAGCTGAGCAGAGCCCTGCGCTACTACTATGACAAGGTGATTTAAACTGACTGTGGTTATTGTGCAGGAGCTGCCTCTGTGTAACGCCCAACTAGTCTTCAGTCCCTGTTGCTGAAAGTACCACAACAGATTCATAGTTGTGCCTCTCTCTAAACCCACAATCTCCCCCGATAGCCACTTCCACTTCCTCTTTCTCATCAGATGCACAGTACACATCCGCCTGTGACGTAGCGCACATACACAGTTGTTTCAGTATAGTATTTGTCATCATCCGCAAGATAAATGATAAGTGTCTTATTATTTTCATGAATAATTTTCTTCATCATTGATGGCATTCTGTTTCACAGAACATCATCAAGAAGGTGATTGGCCAGAAGTTTGTCTATAAGTTTGTATCCTTCCCTGAGATCCTGAAGATGGACCCCCAGGCGGTGGAGATGGGCCTGGCTTCTGGACGGTTTCCCCTCCAGGAAGGAGAGGCCTCTGAGCTGGAGGTAGAAGAAGAGGAGGAAGAGGAAGGGGAGGAGGAGGCCCAGAGGAGGACACTGGCAGCGCTGGGGGCGCAGCAGTGTCGGAACGACTACCTCCGCTCAGGTCTCTACTCCTCCTTCAGCATCAGCTCCCTGCAGAACCAGCCCGAGCTGCTCCGTGCTCTGCGGGAGCACCAGGAGGAGCCGCGCTCCGTCATCCGCTTTGGCACAAACGCCGGTGACAGGAGCTCCCCTCCTTCTGTCAAACCCGAGTCCTTCATCTCCCCCAGGTTATCCAAACTCCACTCCCCGTCCTCTCCCCACACTCAACCCTCTCAGTCCGGTCGAAGCTGGAGCCCTGCAGTCAAGGAGGAGGAGGAGGAGGACTCTGACCAGAGCGCTCAGCCCCTCAACCTCTCCTCTGGGCACAGGGAGCGAGCCCTGCAGCCTCCAGAGAGGAGCAGCAGCAGTGGCAGACGTAGCGCTACTACTTGTAGTAGTAGTAACCAAGGAGATGGACTCCCACCAAAAAGCAAAAAGCCCAAAGCTCTGGAGATCTCCGCCCCGTCCCTGCTGCTCGCAGGGAGCGACATTGGCTCCATTGCCCTCAACAGTCCGGCACTGCCGTCTGGCTCCCTCACTCCTGCCTTCTTCACAGCACAGGTGAGATGATTCAACCAGGTGATAGCTTGTGTGTTCAACCGGGTTTCCTGCCTCTTAAGAGACACATGAGCAGGCGGTTTAGAAACTTAAGATTATGATAGTTGGCACTTTAAGGGACTGGTGACCCATTCAACATGCCAGGTCTACATTTGAATATGATATATGTTACTTAATATTCTACAGAACTGGAGGCAGCTCTCAAACCTGTTTCATCTCTATCCAGTCAGGACATGTTTACACACCTCAACGGCCGCCCTTTGACACATTTTTCCGAGTCTTTTTTTTTTCTCGCCTGCTGTAATTTAAGGTACAGTAGAGATCATGTAACTCTGTGCCAGCCAGAGCTGAAATACAATGCGCCCAAAAAATAATCAAATCTCAGAAACAGAATAATTCTGTGATGCTATCTGTTTCCGTCCCCTGTGTGTGGTGGCCTGGTTGGCTATGGGGAGATGATGGGATCCATCCAGAGTATGATGTCAGTGCCCCTAAAGCGGCGAGAGACATCTGACACAGCCTGGCATGTGTCGGTGGAAAGACTACCGCTACATTTATTTCAGTAGTCACTTGAGCCAACATATCCTCAAGAAACAGACAGAGAACGTATGAAAAAGTTCATGTCACAAAGCAATTGCATATCTGTTTGAACATTTTTGAGCAAATTTAGACTAATGAGTCATTGTCTGTGTTTGGTTTTGGATAAAACTTTTGAAACAACTTCGATAAACATTTCTGTGGGGTTAAAGCCAAAATTACTGCCCAAATGTTTACGTGCTGCAAATAACAGACCTTCGAGAAATATGTCTAAATTAAAGTTTGAGAAATAAAAGTGCGTGTAAAATGTAAACTGTGGTAAATCCAGTAGTGGATTTAAAACCTCTATTGGTCGTCCAGTCTCAAATGAAATGACTGCTATGAGACAGAGAGTGTTTTCTGCGCGAAATGTAGAACCAGATTCATCCAGCCGTGACGTTTTTGGTTTGTTTTGATCTTTGCCACAACTCCAGAGGCTCTGCTGAAAGCATCAACTGCCATTTCACAATCTATTTCAGTAAATAATGTGTTGACATTGGAGCTGTTACAAAGAAAAATCACTCATGCCACATGAGAGACTTCTACATGCATGGAGAAAGGCATTAATACTACGCTCACACTGTCTATTTATGAGGGCGCAAAAAGGGAGATCAGAGGAAAACGAGCGATTTACAGAAATCTTCTGCAAGTCCAACCTATGAGAAGGGGGAAGAGGCCCTAAGTGATGCCATATGCTCCAATAATTCCATTAATAATGGGAGCGGGGCTGGGTCCCTCTCCGCAACACTGGCTCACTTCTCTGAGGTGACACAGGGGAAAGTAGGGGGGAGGGGGGAGAAGACCAGGGGAGAGAGAGGCAGAAATTGATTTCATATGTTTTCTCTCTAGTCGGTGTTCCAAGTGCTTGAGGACCCCCCCCCCCCCCCCCCCAATCAACAACAACCCCCACTGTCCACCTCCTCCCCACGTCACCCCTGTATTCTGGGGGAGAAACCACAGACTTCCTTCCTGCTCCATCAGTTTGTTTTTCCAAACGCCAATACACGTCCATTTACCATTTCATTTCAGCATGTTTCGCATTACCGAAGCCCTCCGAGCAACACTCTCCAACCAGTGTTTTTCTTTTAAAAAAATGTTGTCTTCACTCGTTTCTCGTATTTACACGAAGCTTCCCCCCCCCTCACAGACTCCCTCTGGTTTGCTGCTGGCTCACAGTCCGCTGTTGTCAGGCATCCACTTCTGGAGCAGCTTGAGCCCCGTCGCCCCGCTCAGCCCCGCCCGGCTGCAGGGCCACAGCTCCCTATTCCAGGTAAGAAGCACATACAGGTGGAGACACATTCAATAGAGGAAGAGAGAAGGCCAAAAATAATCGTGATGAGAACTCAAAGGATTTTTGTTTACTGGTAGTGTTTGGTGCCAAGGAGGAAGTTGTGAAGCAGCGCAGGTGAAAAATCCCCCTGTCTTACCAGCTGTTGTTAAAAAGACGGGAAAGATTAAGATGAGTCCATTCTAAAACATTTACAACAAGTAATAAAAGGATAGGCTCCAGTTTTATAGCCTAAATTTACGTGGAGGCATTTATTTTATAACCAATACGACTATAATATACAATAACATCCCCTTTTTATTATGTCTCATCATTCATTGCCAGTCTAAAGCAAAACTAGTCTTCATCTTCTAGATTTTTGCATGTTTACGTGACAGAAGAACTTAAAAACAAGGTGTTTTTGAAGTCTGCAAAATACCAGACAGCAACGGTTGTGAAACTAGTCGAGACTCAGTAAGCAGGTCCAGCAGAGGTGTCCTGTTTCAGCACTCGTGAGAGGGAGAGGAAATCCTGTGAATACTTCCTGTTTGAGCCCAGGGGAGGCGGTTTGAACAGGGTGGACTGGTTTGAGAGCTGCTCCTCATTTGTGAAACACACACACACACACACACACACACACACACACACACACACACACCACACCCCCTTCACAAGCGCATACACACCATACCGGATTCTCTGTGCACAAATAATGTTGACTTCTCCTTCTGTTGTTGAGGTAGAGGGGACAGAGACGAAAAGGAAGAAGCACAATGAATAAAAAAACAGGAAACCAGCACAGTGACAATGCTGCAGTTCCTCACCGGAAAGCAGCTTTCAGAGAGCCTCCGTCCCCTCCCCACTAACTCTCAGCCCCTTTCTCTTCCTCCACAGTTCCCCAGCCTAATCAACGGACACATGCCTGTCCCCCTGCCAAACCTGGAAGGAACACCCTCCTCTCTGCTCCTGTCCCCCACCACCCACAAATCCTGATCCAGGGTCTGTGAAAAAACCCATCTTCATCCATCTCTTGTCGAAAGTTTCTCATCATTATCATCATCATCATCATCTGCAGCAGCGCTCTCTGTTAAATTTTTGCTTCAGAAAAAGTCCTACGAGACAGTATGTGACCTCACTTTTTTGCACTTGCGTTGCTTCAGATTCCAGTGGTTGAAAGCACTTGGTAAAAGCCATACAGCCACAATGTCTGTGAGACGTCTCGGCTCTTTGTGATAAAGTACAGCACATTTCCACATGACCCTGTCCACGACGGACAGTAGTGACGTGTAGCTGCAGAAGACTAGCCAGCAGCTCATTCTGCGCAGAGAGCTTGGTTGTTTTAATCTTGTTTTTAAAAAAAAAAATCTTTTTCCTTAAATGTTCATCACAATGTGAAACCAGTCATTTCACTTGTATGGTATTGTATGTATTGTATGCACTATGCTTCTCAGATAGTACCGGCTGTGCCTTGTTACCCCTTTTTTTCCCCTAAAATCTTTTAATGAAGACGAGATTTCAAATCAATGAAAAACCTTTGTAACACTTGTAATGTTCTTTTTTTATACTGGACTTGGTATACAGTTTGTATTCTGTATAATTTTGTATTGTGAAGAATGTTTTTTGTCATTTTCAATAAACAAAGCATTGAATGCTTGAACAGAGTGACTTTGAATTACATATTTTAAAGCAGCTAAAACATAATCCACAATTATTACTATTTGGTTTCTTGTTGCAGCACTTTCAAACTAACGGCCAACAAGTTTGATAATCAATTAATTGATTTCAGTCTTTTTTTTTTTTTTTTTTTTTTTAAGAAAAAAGGTCCGGCTTGTCAAATTGGAATATTTTGTGATTCTTTACTCTGTGACAGTAAACTGAATATCTTTGGTTTGTGGACAAAACAAGACATTTGAGGACGTCATCTAGTGCTTCAGGAAACACTGAACAGCATTTTTTGTCATTTTCTGTACCAAACGACAAATCCAGTAAACATGAAAATAATCAAAAGAGTATCAGACAAGTCATAAATCGCAGCCCTAATGTACAACAGGGGTCATTACACCTGGGCCCTCCCAGTTAGTTATGAATCTTTTTTTTTTTTTTTTTTTTTTAAACTAGCTCAGTGCACATAATATGAAATGTTTTCGAACTTCTTGGAAATTATTTCTGACATCATCAACTAGTAGCATTTTAAAACAATGACGCACATCATGAGCTAATCCCAGCTCAAACATGTTAGGGCAGATGATTGCAAAATGGATTGCGATACAATCTGACGTATTCAAAAAGTGCAATCACAATTCATTTCAATCAGCGAGTGGTTTGCTGTGAGTCAGATCATGGAACGCTGCTCGATTGACAAAACACCATAAGCCAGCCTGCACTAACGGAAATGTTGATTTTTCCAGTTTGGTTGAATTGCTGTCAGGAATTAGTTAAGAAAAGTTTGAAATTGTGAAATAATTTGTTTTAATTTGAGGAACTACGATAAATATTGTGTCCAGGAAAAAGATGACATCATCTAATGTGCAACGAACCAAATCACTACAAACTGCAACTTGCAAATTTCCTGAACCTGATCGAGGAACCTAAAAAAGAGGGAAGCGTCATGAAGTCGGCGAATCTTTCTTTGTGTCAGCTGTATTGATGTTAATGGGAGATGCATGCAGAAACACTAAAACCAAAGCAAATATAGCTGATGAGACTTCAATTACACTGCGAACAGGAGCCTTTCCCAAACAAAATTTGAGGGACAAACAGCGGCAGATAAAAGAACAAAAAAAAAAGATCAGTGGTAAACCTGCTCTCTGAAGTGTGGTCTTTCATTTTCTAGAGGCATTTCTTAATCAGAAGTCATATGTTGGGTTTTAGTGTGTTTCTCTATGCACCTCCCACAGACTTCAATACAGCTGACACCACAAAGCAAGATCTGGTGATGTAATGACCCTTCCTTCTTTTTAAGGGTTCCTTCGAAAAATGGCCCCTTAAGGTGTCACAGAAATAGAAAACTTAAATTTAACAGTACATACAGTTGTGGTCAAAAGTTTACATACACTTGTAAAGGACATAATGTCATGGCTGTCTTGAGTTTCCAATAATTTCTACAACTCTTATTTTTTTGTGATAGAGTGATTGGAGCACATACTTGTTTGTCACAAAAAACATTCATGAAGTTTGGTTCTTTTATGAATTTATTATGGGTCTACTGAAAATGTGACCAAATCTGCTGTGTCAAAAGTATACATACAGCAACATACATTATCAATTTTGGTGATGTAGAAAAGTTACAATCAAATCAAATTAGCTTCATGGCATGGCCTCTTAACTTCATGTGAGTGATTATGATTGACGACACCTGTTGACTTCTCTGAGCCCATTTAAATAGGGCTCATGTGATGCAGTCATTAGGCTCGGTTACAAACGCTACAATGGGAAAGTCAAAGGAACTCAGCACAGATCTGAAAAAACGAATCATTGACTTGAACAAGTCAGGAAAGTCACTTGGAGCCATTTCAAAGCAGCTTAAGGTCCCAAGAGCAACTGTGCAGACAATTGTTCGTAAGTATAAAGTGCATGGCACAGTTATGTCACTGCCACGATCAGGAAGAAAACGCAAGCTATTACCTGCTGCAGAGAGAAAATTGGTCAGGATGATCAAGAGTCAACCGAGAACCACCAAAAAGCAGGTCTGCAATGAATTGGAAGCTGCTGGAACACAGGTGTCAGTGTCCACAGTCAAGCGTGTTTTGCATCGCCATGGACTGAGAGGCTACCATGCAAGAAGGAAGCCCTTGCTCCAGAAGCGACACCTTAAGGCTCATCTAAAGTTTGCTGCTGATCACATGGACAAAGATAAGACCTTCTGGAGGAAAGTTCTGTGGTCAGATGAAACAAAAATTGAGCTGTTTGGCCACAATACCCAGCAATATGTTTGGAGGAGAAAAGGTGAGGCCTTTAATCCCAGGAACACCATGCCTACCGTCAAGCATGGTGGTGGTAGTATTATGCTCTGGGCCTGTTTTGCTGCCAATGGAACTGGTGCTTTACAGAGAGTAAATGGGACAATGAAAAAGGAGGATTACCTCCAAATTCTTCAGGACAACCTAAAATCATCAGCCCGAAGGTTGGGTCTTGGGCGCAGTTGGGTGTTCCAACAGGACAATGACCCCAAACACACGTCAAAAGTGGTAAAGGAATGGCTAAATCAGGCTAGAAATAAGGTTTTAGAATGGCCTTCCCAAAGTCCTGACTTAAACCCCATTGAGAACTTGTGGACAATGCTGAAGAAACAAGTCCATGTCAGAAAACCAACAAATTTAGCTGAACTGCACCAATTTTGTCAAGAGGAGTGGTCAAAAATTCAACCAGAAGCTTGCCAGAAGCTTGTGGATGGCTACCAGAAGCGCCTTATTGCAGTGAAACTTGCCAAGGGACATGTAACCAAATATTAACATTACTGTATGTATACTTTTGACCCAGCAGATTTGGTCACATTTTCAGTAGACCCATAATAAATTCATAAAAGAACCAAACTTCATGAATGTTTTTTGTGACAAACAAGTATGTGCTCCAATCACTCTATCACAAAAAAATAAGAGTTGTAGAAATCATTGGAAACTCAAGACAGCCATGACATTATGTCCTTTACAAGTGTATGTAAACTTTTGACCACAACTGTATATCTTCTTATGAAATAAAAACCACTGAATACATCACCACAGTCTGTGTAAAGCAGGAAGAATAAGCTAATTTATGAACATATAAATGATGGTGTAATATATCTAACCGATATATCAGTTGTCTTATCACATTTACTTCAGTGTTGGCATATGTGTGGTCAATATTGACGGCTTATATATGCAAACCTTTTAGTTTTAAGGAACATGGTGCAGAAATCTATGCTTGGGGTGATTTATATTTATGAAATTTCCAATAATGTTTATTGTTAAACTGTAAAATATTGTCCACGTTATACTTTTGTTGCAAGTGTTTCACATTAGATTGTTCATTACAAAAATGTGTGTATATCCGTCAATGTATCTTTTTTATTCCCTAATATCAGGATTGGAAAGAATTCATCAGTTTAAACATTTATTTTTTTCCATGACCCGAACTTAGAAAAAGTTCTGATTTCTTGGTGAAAACTAAACAAAACCAGTTCGTATGATTTCATCTGTTTAAACTTTAGATTTTATTTTCTTTAATCTGGAAAAAAAAAAAAAAAAGCTCAAATATGGGAGGGGCATCTGCAACGAAATCCCACACCAATAACAATTATCCACAAATAAAGTTAAAGAATGTCATACAAAACATCTCTTTGTAACACTGTTAAATAGACCGTGACTCAGTATTCACTAGGGGCAGGACTATAGCTAGTGCTCCCTGAATTAGGAGTTCAGTGGCTGTGTGCTTCCTCATACAACAAGAGAGAGGGCATGCAACACGATGATGGAGGCAAATCAGGGGAAAAAAAAAAAAGGATCCATTTTTACAGTTGATGGCGATGGGAATGGCAGAAAGGAGAACACATCTGTTACGCACAAAGGCAGCTTTCAACACTCACTTTTCTCCTTGGCTTTGTAAAAAGACTGCAGGAGATTACATGTCAGACAGAGGTGGAAAATGATGAGAGGCTTGTTCACTCTACTAAAAGATCTTCTGAAGAATTTTCGGAGGCGTAACTAATCCCATAATGCCCTTGTCAATAATTCTGCTTTGCCCCCCCCCTCCAAACTGCATTTGTTCGTTGGTCACGACTGAGACCGCAGCATCCTGGAATGATACGCCAGCATCTGACAAGAATGTGATGTTTTCTGCACAGAGCTTGGCAGCACTGCTCTCATATTATCCTCCGGTTAGGATTAAATTATCAGTTCTATCAAAGCTGGCCTCGAAAAACCTTCAGAGTAAATGGTCACAAATGACGGGTGCAGCTGAGAGCAGCACCGTGGCAACAGAGACACTTTTGAGTTGCTACAGAAACATCCCTCTGCTCGTCTGCCCACACACACACACACACACACACACACACACACACACACACACACACACACACACACACACACACACACACACACACACACACACACACACACACACACACACAGGAGCTTTGAGGTGGAGCTTTGCATGTATGAAAATGGAAATAATGACAAAAAATATCACTAAAAATACCACCACTTCAAAATAAAAATTAAAAATCTATACACATTGCATGTACTCATTAAAGTGACTGAGCCAGTTAGAATTCTAGACAGTAGTTGTATTTAGCAGCAAATTCTCTTCTCAATAAATATAGATGTACAGTATATAAATGTCTCTTTTGGGCCAGGTTCAGGCCGAAAACCTTGAGGGGGGGGGGGGGTTCGATCGCACTATGGACACAAGTTTCCCAAGTAAGCTGGGAGGAGTGATGATGATGAAGATGATGATGCTCCACGCCAACATCCATCTCAGGTTACTGATCCATCAGCGAGACTGTACAGCTAGGAGATCCTTCCCAAAAAAAAAAAAAATACAGTCCAGAGAATCTAAAACAGCATGCTTTGTCTTCTGCTCTTTCCGTTGCCTGAAGGGAAACAAAGACAAAGTATAAATTATTCTGTTTTTTTACAGCGAGGATTTCAGAGTCAGACACTGTGGGGCGACGGGTTTTGGAACAACACTTCACTCAATGCTTTGAGAGTCTAATAGCCACGAGTTCAGTGGGCTACAACTTGAGTCCTGTTTTTGGACCTCATTTATTCACATTTTGGCACCATTAAAAAGTACGCAGAATTATCTGATAGGAGCTCCTGTGAGCTTTCTTATACTTGGATATGCCAGGAAACTAAAACACGTGACTTTCAGGCAAGTTCTGATGTTTAGGGTTAGAACTCTTATGGGTTGGACACACATCGTGCGTAGGCTTGGGCAAAATTCAAAATTTGATATCACGATATTGTCCCATCCAAATGACACAGAAGACAATATAACCGTCGCTCGTCCGGGCTCGCCAACTTCACTGGGTGATGTTCCCTGTTCAGTTAACACCTGCATATTGCAAAGACAACTTGTAGCCTCATTCATGTTCCTTGGTTCACCATTTTCTCCCGTTTCAAGACTGAAAATATTGCAAAAATTAGCGACTGTCTCTGTTTCAACAAAGGTAGAGGAAAATCACGTTGTCGTTTTGAGCGTCATTGTTCTTTGTGACGAACAGAGAAAAATAAATCCATGACAAGTGTTAAGTAACACTGAATGTAAAAATATGTTCAGCTTTGACTGAGTTAATACTCTACTTCTTTCACTGCGCCAAAAATTATAAATACTGTAAAATGTTATGTCTGTGCTAAAATTTAATGAGTATAATAAAATCAAAAATGATATTCAAGCATTCAGTTATAAAACACTGAAACTACAAAGATAAACATGTAAATATATATATAACATATCTTAGTTAATAGTCAAACACTCTTTTTTAACCTCATGCATTATTTTTGTCTCACTTCCCTCCACACCCTCCCCATGCCCTCTCCTGTGGCCCCCAGGGGAGACACACCCCACAGTTTAAAAACCCTCTGGTTCACAGTGAAAACACGAGCAATTCACCCTCGCATTATTCCTCACCTGACTCGGGGTACGATGAGTTCCGGTAGCCGGGGTCTCGCTGCAGCTGGACCTCCTTCAGTGTGAATATGGATATGTCTGCCAGACATTAGAGTCAGTCAGTGCAACAGAAATCACATTGTGCCAGGAGAATAGCGTCTTTGTTACGAGGCTGTAAATGATCCTCGCTGTACACTGCAATATCCTTCAAGTTGTACCTAGCGGAGTCTGCCAAGTCTACATTACTGTGTTGCCATTTCATTACTCACTCTCTGGCAGCGCGTGCACACGTGGCCCCAGGCTCCTGAAGTACGGCTGTCTCATTGCTTCATCAGCAGCGATCCTTTTTTTCGACTCATACTGAAATTCAAGGGGAAGTACAAGAAATATTCAGTCATTGAAGAACATCTAAAAAAAAATGGGGTCAGCATCATGTGACTGAATGTGAACATGTTGACGAGCCATGATGCTCTTCTTTCCAAAAATACGGTCCGAACATAGCTGCAATTGTGTCACAACGCTTTCAACATCACATTCATGCCTGGTAGATATAGTGAGACTTACTTTTAGGAATGACATCAGCAGGTCGATGCCATCAGTGTCCAACCTGAAGGGAGTGGGGGAGGGAGAGAGAGCAGGAGAGAGGGAGGTCAGTAGAGGAGGGGTGACGCACAGATGCTGGCGAGTGTAAGGAAGGAAACAGAGTCAACTATTCCACAGGATTTCCTTACAGGAAGTGACACAGAGCACACACTCCTAGCTAAACAAACCAATAACTCTAATGTCTAACTCTCTAAAATCTAAAAAGCTCCACATGCAGCAGCAGCTCTTATACCTGGGTCTGAGCTCAAAACTTTGCTCATTTCCGTCTTCAATGATAAGAGGGCTAACAAGAGAGGTGAGGGGGGAGTGTTAAGAAACTGTAAAGGTGTATAATTGCCATATAAATATCTAATAAGCCGTAGCACATCATTTCTGACATTAAAAAGTACAAAAAAAGTAGATGTTGCGTGTCTCACCTGGGTGCATGGTTAATGAGCGGCTGGACCTTGTACTTGGGGAACTTGTAGGACTTGAACTCGTCGATGGAGGATATTCCAGGCCAGCTGTCTTCTGTGGGAGTGCCTGTGGTGGGACATTCAATCGACGCTGTTAGAGTCAGGCTTTAGCACGGCAGCTGGAGGGGCTTTTCACGCTGCCCCCGGGGCTACATGCCAGGGTTAATGCGATTAAAGGATCATATTCAAAAGATTGAAGTGCTTCCCAGTCAGCAGGGGGCAGCACTTACCTAACAGCCTGAAGATGAGGTGCAGCTCGTCCTCCACTGTGGAGCCAGGGAACAGGGGCCTGCCGGCAGCCATCTCATAGAATATACAGCCCACACCCCTGACAGGAAGACACAGACCGAAGCTTCAACAGCGATTCAACTCAACAGATCTCAAACTTTTTGGAGCAAACTCTCTGATTAAAGCAGCTGGTTTCAATCGGTCCAACGAGTGGAATATGAACGGAAGAGGCAGGAATTCGTGTAAGAAAGCAGCAGGGCACTTTTAAAGTTTAAGAGAAACCCCTCAGAGTTAAAACAGCTTGTTCATTAACAGCCATGTGCCACATCAAAGTGTCTTCATTGTGGATTAGGACACCTGTCTGCGGCTCACCATAAGGGAGTCAATTAATTGAAAGAAGCTTCAAACATCTGCGATTTCATCACGCATCACTAAAAAAATGCGTGACAGGAATTCTTGATCCGTCTCTTTACCTCCACTGTGCTCACTCGTATGAATGTAAAGAGAGAGTAGCCAGGCGTCCGCTCAGTGTTTTCTAACAGTTGAAATAACCCCTGTTGAGTGAGGCCCACTCACCACATGTCTATCTGCGTGGAGTACTCGGAGGAGCCCAGCAGCACGTCGGGAGGCCGATACCAAAGCGTTACCACCTCGTTAGAGTACGTTTTAGTGGGCACAGATTTGGCCCTCGCCAGGCCTGTGGAGCAGAAATATGAGAAATCAAAACAGATCCAATGGACACATTTGGAAGAAGCTCCTTCAATGGCTTTCGTTCCAAATTGCAAAATATTCATCAAGGCTCAATTTTATCACGCACTACTGAAAAATACAGATGAATGCGCTTCAGAAATGTCAAAAAGGTGTTACTTTTCATCTTTAAAGGATCAAGTTCACCCAAAAGCGAAAACTCCAGTGATCATCAACTCATCCCCGTCTGGATGGAAAATTTGGAGAAGGTTTGTAGTATAGTTTGGAGACTGAAGTTGATGGAGACTCATTTTTTAAAACAACCAGAAAAAACATAGAATGGCTCCATGCAACTCATCCTGCATAATCAAAGTGTGCAAAATATGTCCGTCCTCGATCAAGGTTGAATTCATGCAGCCAGTTCAGGCTGGATGCTAACGCTTTTAGCTTAGCGACTACAGTGAAGATTTCTTTTCTTTTTTTTTTAAATGGTTTAAATATTATCTTTCTTAAATCGGATTGGGAACTTGGGGCTTCTGGAGTCTTGTTGTTGTTGTTTTGATGTGAAGCTACGGAACTTCACCAGAAACTCTATCAGCATGAGGGTGAGAGAAAGATGACATTTAGATCTTTGGGTGAATTCATCCTTTAATCTCGGGCATGAACTCTTGCACAGATAAATAACTAAGGCAAGTCAGTGTTTTTGTTTTTACCAAAGTCAGCCAGTTTGAGTTCTCCTCTGTCATTGATGAGCAGATTCTGGGGCTTCAGGTCTCTGTGGAGAACTTTCCGCCTGTGACAGTATGCTAAACCTCGCAGGATCTGGTACAAGAAAATCTGGAGACAGAGATAATTTTGATCAGCAACCTCTCATAATATTTTACTAATATACATACTAGTAAAATCAGTCTCAAATAGTGATGCTAAATAAAAATTAGAGCTTTTATATATTAGAGACTGTTGTTACATTAGATGCAGTTCACTCAAACCTCTGTGGAATATGGATTATTTAGAAGATTGTTTATGGAAACAATATGCCAAACAGCCAAAGCTGAGTTTTAATATGAAGTTTAAGTATTTTCAGTTTCTACATTTCTACAACATGCACACAAACACGCACAGCTTACCCAGTTTTCTAAGCTTAACATACATTTCATTCTCCCCCCACACTGTCTAGACTCCACCACCAGAGGGCACACTAACAGCATTTCTAGTGTTGATACAGCCAACCGCAAAGCTGTGACAGTTGATGAAGTTGGCCGGGCCAGCAGGCAGCCTGCAGTGGCTCACCTTGACATTCTGCATGCTCAGGATGTTCCCGCAGTCGTCCATGTACTGCTTGAGGTCTTTGTCCTAGATGAGAAAGAGAGAAGGGGGGGGGGGGGGATTGTCAGAAGAGTAGAAAGGCTACAGGCACACCACAGGCACACCACCTGCAACAGTTGTTCCTGTATAATCCTCCTCGGCTCCGCAGAGGCTCATGAATAATCATAATGTAAAATACATTTCATTTTAGCATCTGTGCACAAAACAACACTTGAGTCATGCAGGACGTGAGGGCAGAGGTTTTGCTGGTCTCACCAGGTACTCGAAGACCAGTGTGAGCGACTTGTCTGTGTGGACGATGTCGTGCAGCGTCACAATGTTGGCATGTTTCAGGTCCTTCAGTAACGACACTAGAAGATAAAGAAAGAGGACACAGCTCTAACAGTTTGGATGTGATTTCACTCTTTTTGTTGATTCTGAGGTGTCCAGGTTCAACACTTATCCAGGCCCAGTGCGGTTTACTGCGAAAGCTTTAAGTGGAATCCAAAGAAAGCTTTATAGATTTAACTTATCAAGTCAAAAAGACAGTGTCAAATAAAAACAAAACACAAGGACACAGGAAGCACAAGATACCATACTGAAAACATTTCTCTCTTTATAAAACTTTGCATGTCTCAGTTCTTTCCTGGAGCTGGTTTGATAGTTTCACTCACTTTACACAATGCAGTTCTCCTGGTGGTTAGCAGCCTGTAGCTTCATGCCCTTTGGTAAACTTATTTACTGTCTGAGCACCTGAGTTCAAACATTTCATCAAGTGTTTTACTGACTGACCCAGATTTAACTAGTAAGTCGGATTGAATTCTTGCCAAAACTTCGTTCCAATTTCTGAGGAAAACACAGGCTTTTGTTGGTGAATTTACTAGTTGATAAACTGAGCAATATCATATGTATTGAAGCAAAGATGCATTTTTAAAACCTCATAAACTCTTCGGTGTGACTGTCGTAGTTATACTACAACTTTAAATTGCAGTTACAGCTGTAAAAATTGATCATTTTTTACCTGCTGCAGTTTCTTTCAGTGATTTGTGCTAAAACAAAGTTTACAATTGAGCTTCAGCAACATGACTAATTGGCTGCGATATACTTTCCTCCCGTCACTGCATGCAGTAATACCTTCAGTCCATTACTATTAACTAGATGTCCCTGTTTTTCCTGGGACAGTCTCCTTTCGGTGGGCTGTTCCAAGCTGGGGCTGTCTCCAGCAATGTCCCTGTTTTTTAACTTTGCATAAAATCCAGACTGCACAGTATAACATTGTATTACATGGAAAAAGGACGGGGCAGCAGAGCCTGCCAGGTGGATGTCTCAACATCACCACACACATCTGGAAGTCCCTTTATTCTCACCTTAAAGACAGCGTACTGTCAAGAGCAATCGTTGCTCTTGTACCATATAATCTGATGAAAAGGATTGCCGAGCAATATATTGTGGTGGGTTATCACTTTAAAATCACAAATAGGACAGAAAACCATTAACCGTTCTAATAACTGGAGTTGGCTTCAAAGCTGCTGATTGAAAAAATAGAATCCACTAATCTAAGTGGATGTAGTTGTTGGTAAGTATGTGGTTCATGGAGCATCATTGCACTTTCATACCTTCTCTGATAGCCGTGCATGGCGCCCCCTCCTCGTGCTCTAGCCTGATCTCCTTCAGCGCCACAAGGTTGTCCGTAAGCTTACTCCTCCCCTTGAAAACAGTTGCGTACGTGCCCTGGAGGAACAGGAGGAGAGGGACAGAGGTGAGGAGAAGTTCATAAGCTGGACTGATGTGGAAGAGTCAGGCTGTCAAGGGTTAAAAGTAAACTATAAACTAGGTCAGTGTGTGTTACATAACTCGTGATGAGAACTTAAGCACCTGTGAGAAAGTCGAGGTCAACTCTGAACACACACTCTCACGTACCTCCCCAAGTTTGTCCAGTTTTATGTAGGTCTCCAGCTTCCCAAATCCAATTTCTGACTGGAGGAGAGAAAAGGACAAGCAGCATTAATGAGGTTGGCGTCTTTATTAGCACTGACAAGCTTACAGACACTACAACAAATCCTTATGACGGCCTCGCGGCAACAGAGTGGGGATGTAAGGAGGTCACACGCCCCCAACCAACATCAGCGATAATCTGTTGTGACAAAGGACCGTTGGCTTTTGGCTTCTGCAATGTGTTTGTTTATAGGGAAGGGAGGGCGAACTTTATCTGTAAAGCCTGTTTAATAAACAACAAACTGAATTTTAAACCTCAAACTGTTCATTTGCAACTATCTTATACTAATGTAAGATAAAGTGGTGATATTTTGCTGGTTTTTCAATTAATCCATTTGTTCTTTGGTTAATATAATGCCAGAAAATGGTGAAAAATGTCTGTAAGTGTTGTCTTGTTTTGTTCATAACCCTAAGATTTTCAGTTTACTTTCAAAGAAGAGTAATGAAACACGAAAAAATTCACATTTAAGAAGCTGGAATCAAAGAATTTTTAAATTATTTCTTTAAAAATGACTTAAAACTCATTAATAGATTATCACACAGTTGATGATTAATTTAACAGTTGATAACTAAGTGATTAATCATTGCAACTCTATGTTTAATAGAGTAAATATGTGGGTTTTGGACAAAATGACTTTTGAGGATATCATCTTGTGCTTCGGGAGACACTGACTGACATTTTTCATAATTTTCTGCAATTTTTTCCCCAAACAAATAATTGCTGAATTGAGAATTGCAACCCTACCCTGACATTAAAGAGATGAATCACAACTAAAGAAAATTATCAATAGTTGCAGCCATGATGTGCTGTTGAAAGTGAAAATTAGAAATGAAAACTATTAACTAAGATCCAATATGCGTTATGAAAGGGAGATTTTAAAAGAAGTGTCTGAGGTCTTGAGGAGAGCTTAAACACTAACAGAAGCTTCTCCAGACTTCAAACTGACCCTCTGTCCAGCATTACGACCAGCGCCGAGGTCTGAGTGGCTCAAAGATTTTCAACAGGCTGAACACGTATTGAGCAAAGATGTTCAGTGCTGTCCAAACAACTCTGCAGGGGGAGTGTGTATGCAAATGCAGTGGACTGGGTGAGGCACAGTGTTTATGCTTTCCCTCTGTTCTGCCTTTGACAGATGCAGAGTAAAACCACAAGCCAATTATTGAGGCTGCTGACGAAGTGAATGCTGAGGTGTAATGTAAACACATGACAACAGGCTGAGTGGATGAGATTAGACAGTCTAAGAGGCAAGGTGTGAGCTCTCGTCCTCTCACTTCTGATTCTTGCTGCCTTTAAATAAAACATAACTCTCACAGCTATCTTTATACTCTGCTGTCGCTCCCTGATCGCCTTTCTTCTTCTATTTCTATCATTTCTGCACGATTCAACTCCACTGTTGCTTCTCAAATTTAGTGCTGCTCGCTCTCACAACGTGGGAAGCGAGTACTGTACATTTACATAAGCACAGTTTGGAGGTATTAGCACCTAAGGTATTTTTTAACATTTCACAGGGGAAAATTATGTTTCTCTCTACTACACTCATCTGACAGTTATTACAAGTTATTATCTCCAGGGTTTGGCTGAAAATTGCTGGATAAGAAGAGTATAGTTGATGTGATGGGTTAGGGTTAGCTCTCTATATAATAACATTGGAGTATTAGACCATTGTGGTTAGTGATGACGTTTCTGGATTTTTCAGGTATTTAATAAACTTGCTAAAAACAGGCACGAGTGTGACAAAGATACTACATGAGGGAAGAGGTGCAGGTGTGTGCCAGGTGTGTAACAACAGGAAGTCAGTTGTTCCACTGTAAACCGGGCAACACACAGACATGACTCAGTGGGACTTGCACTTTCCATCGTGACTACATTTCCATAAATCTGCTTAGAAATCAAAGACAAAAACAGCACTGCTTTCTGCTGCAGAATTTCCTAAACATTGTTTGTTTTCAAGGTTTCTTCAGATCATAATAATCCAGCGAAAGTTAGCTAATTCGGCATTCATGTAGACTTCAAAAATCAAAGTCCAGTATTTACTGTCAGCTTTGTTCTTGGTTTCCAACAACATCAAAGATATCTGGCTCTTTAGAAATTAAAGACTGAACTGTTTTCCCGTGCTCACCAGCTGGTCACTAACTTTGTCTACCTGCTGTTTGTAGCTGAGCAGGTAGCATACAGGTGGTGTGCAGTGGGTTAAAAACAGCTTGAAAAATGACAGCTTGAACGGCAGCCTGCTGGGGGCTGAAAACCACAGATTAAAGTGCAGCCCGTGGCTGTAAAACAAAACAATAAGCTGAAAGACATTAAAATACTCTGACCCCTTTCATATGTCATACGAATAATATATACATGCTAATATGTGCATTTTGTTTGGTTGTCTATCAAACAGCCATTTAAAGAAAATGACCAAAGAAGTAGCCTTGATCTATCTATCAATCTCTCTCTCTATCTATATCAATCCGTCTATACCAATCTATATGTACGTCAAAATCATGAAAATAAAAGTTGAAATTATGAGAAAAAAACATCAAAACTATAAGATAGAAAGTCAAAATTATGAGATGATGTCCACTTTACACCATTGGAATTTAAGTTTTCATCTTATTTTTTTATTTTTAACTGGCAGAAATGTGTTTCCATACAGATCTATCTCCTGTAAGGCCTATGACCACAGTCTACTTACAGTAAGACACACTATTGAGCATCTATAATACTGCGCCTCTATGATACTGAATCCAGCTGAGAATCGTTGTCATCAGCAGGTAAATTGCCGACACAGTAGCAAGATAACAAAAGGACATTTCTAATTGTCCTCCTCGGTCTTATCATTACAGTCTCTTCCTCTCCCCGCCTTTTCTCCCTCAGTCTCACCAGTGATGCTCTGCGGGAGCGCCGGCTCAGCGGCTGGTCGAAGGGCGGGCTGCTCAGCTGCAGCTTCTCCAGGTAACCGTCAGGTATCCGGATGTCGGCCGGTAGGGACAGGCGTTTGTTTAGGTCCTGCGCACGCACACAAACGGAAAAAACAACAACAAAGCAGTCAATTTAAAAACAGTGTCAACGCGGTGTAAAACCCTGAAGAAACAGGGTAAACCCTCAGTAAACAGCGTAAACTCTGAATAAATACCAATGATTGACAACAACATGGCAGAAACCCAAAGTACACAAAGAGAATTTGTAAGACTCAGCCAGCTTCAGGCCTCATTGGTCAACAGAGAGGGTAGTGTGTGTTTATGTGTGTATAAAAACACGTGTGGCAGCATGCGTCTATACAGTTTTGTGTAGCAAACTTGTGTACATAATAAAAGCTGCCTGTGGAGCCCTTTAAGAGTTCGGGGTAAAGTCTTTCCCAGAGCAACAAAGTACTAAAGCGTGATGCTAATGACTTGTTATATAAAATAAAAACACACTCTCAAAACAACGTCTGGATTCTTCCCATCATGCACTTCCTCTATTTGTTAGATTACTGTTAATCCGTCCCCCCTCCTCTCTCTCTCTCTCTCTCTCTCTCTCTCTCTCTCTAGATCGAGCTGCTTTCAATCTACTTCCACTCCCTCTGAGGTAACACTGGTCACTTCGTAACACCCCGCCGCCCCTCCCAACCAACCAAACAATAATATGTAACTTTGAACTTCCCACATTTCAAAAATACGCTCATTGATAAATGTCTAAATTGGAGGTGACTGACTTGTGGACGGGTTAACTGACCCTTCAACCTTTTATTCCAGGCGGGACAATGACTCAGCTTTTTGTCTTTCTGGTGGCCTTTAGCTGAAATATTTAAACAGTCAGTCTCGCAGGAAGTGATGTTTTTATTACAGCTTGAGAAGGGAAGTTTGATAAATGTTTTAATATGCGGATGTGTCGCTGGCTCATGTAGAAGAATTGCTACTCTGATGCAGAGTGTAAGCAGACAGACTTGGATGGTGTAAAGACTTGTTGTTTTGGACAAATTTTTAAAGACCATTATTTTATTTTTTCATGAACAAACAAAAGTACCAGATTTATAGATACCCATCATTTATACCTCTGTGTATACAGATGGGGAGCTGACAGTGTGTGAAAGTGCCCAATAGTCATATTTCAGTCAAATTCAAGTAAAATACTGTGTTCATATATTACAACATACAAAAATAGTCAAAGTAAAAGTATGTATGTATATTCTACATACTACGTATACCAATTATCAGATTTGATATATATATATATTTTTTAACTGATTACCGATAAATTTAATAACTTTAAAGGACCTTTTTGTCTGAAAAATGTATTTTTGAGTCTCAATCCCAACTCATCAATCAATCCTTACATTTCAAAAGATTGATAAATCAATTTCCAAAATATATGCGTTTTCTGTTGACTTAATCCATTCATTCCATTAATAAAGCCACAAAAATAACTACTAGGCTGACATGATGATTATCTGTTTATTTGAATGAGATTATATCCAGTTCTGGTGATCTGTTGTCTCTGTGCTGGCTCAGGATTGGTGGTTTGTCCCATGAGGAAGCCATGACATGTATCACCTGACCTTTGAAACCCCCCACCACCCTCCAGTTGTCCAATCAACCCGTCCTAATCTGTTACAACAGGGGCCCATCTGGACCGTATTACAGTAATCCTTGTGATGTAATCCCAAAACACTGCTTCCTCTCCAGCGAGACGTACAATCCTCTACCTGACCACAGACAGACGGGATTTCCTCACTCTTCCTCCTCCTCTTCTTCTTCTCCAAGTGTCATTAAAGTGCAAATTGGTTGTAAACTATTAAATAAAACGCCAACTATTGTGAGAAATGATTAATCTGTCTATTCTTTTCTTTTTTTTTTACAGCCCAAATTCTCTGATTCCAGCTTCTTGATTGTTATATATTTTATGGTATTGTTACTCCTCTACGGCAGTAAACTGAATATCTTTGTGTCGTGGACAAAACAAGACATTTGAGGCTTTCATCTCAGACATTTTTCATAATTCTCTAGCATTTTATGGCTGAACAACCAACCGCTTCAATCAAGAAAATAATCAACAAATTAATTGTTAGTTGCAGCCGTACGTCACATCAGCACAAAGACAAAGAATGAGGCCACAAAGTGATTCACTGTTGGATCACTTCATCAACGAGAAATCATACCAGCACAAACAATGCACAGAGTGTTTGTTGGGCTGCTTGAAGGAATCAGAGTTCTTCACTGCTTCTATACGTGCTTCTGTCCAAATAAACTTTTTTCTGGTTGTGAAACAGTCACAGGAAGTGTGGGGTGCACTGCTTGCACACACAGCCAGAGGTGATGTGTCATATCTCTGTGTGTGGGTAACCCAAAATGGAGTAAGCCGCTTAACTACATGTTTAAGGGTTTTTTTTTTTTTTTTTTTCCTTCCGTGCAGTCTTGCATGCTCGGTTTGTCTGTGCAGCTACTTGTATGTGCTCGTAAATCCACAGAGGTCCTGCAATCAAACCAACCAATAAACACCGTCAGAGGGAGGGAAGTGTGTGTTCTTCAATCATAAGATCTTTCCTAGCATGGTTACCCAGCAGGTAGTGTGCAACATGTGGCTCACTGGCAAGATGTCAACATGAACAACACGGCCAAATATGGGTACAGTACAATTTTACATTTATTTAGCTAAGGTTCTTTTGCAGAAATAGGAAGAAACTGCATGTTTTCATCTGAAATTGGTCATGTTTTGATTGTATCTAAGAGTTCAAAACTATATTTTATTTTACCTGTTTTGTTGTTAATACACAGAAAAATATCATCCCTTTAACTCATCAATATAGCTCCTGATACGATTGTAGGATGTGCAACAGACTTTACTGAACAATTTGAGAGCAGTCCCTGGACTGCTCAAAACAGCAAAAATGGAAATGGAAAAATAAAACAAATCACATCAATCATTTTGACAGACATTACAATATAAGCCATGATTTTGGTGGTGAGGAAATTTTTGCATTTCATTTTCACTGAAAAAATGTCAAAAATTAAGATGATGCCATTTCTGCTGATGTGTGTAACAAACAAGCATGTTCCATTTGTAGGCCAGAGACATCTTTGTAGCATCAGCTTCATTTATACTGGTATGTTGTGACACATTTGACCTTTGTCCAAAAAGGCTCCCCCAATTAGGATTCTGCGCTTGCCTACACAGTGATTTCCATAATATTCATTATTCCCTAATAAATTTAGAACAAAACCCTCAAAACGAGAACTGATTAAAAATCTATTCCCAAATGAGATGTTATGTAGGTGTCCTCTGAAAGTTTGAAGATAAACTTCATGAAAATGTGAATAAAAGTACAGAAGGTGTAATATCGAGTTCACTTTCACTCAGTCATACTGACTCGTCAGCTGTACAACCTTAAATCCCATTAGTGTCCATTAAGGTGGATTGAGGGGACCAAGTCTTGGCTTTGTTGTTAAACACAAAGTTTCTGCGATCTTAACATCACATCAGGTCTCGTGTTAAAACCATATAAAGCACTTGTTGAGATGTATAGTATTTTGACAATACTTAAAGTTTAAGACTTAAGATGTAATGTTTGATTATGTTGAACCCTAAACTAATGAAATAAGCATCAATCAGTGGTGTCATTTTGTCCATCTGATTCCCTTTGATGACTACTGGGGTTGAGTTAATATGCACCAAATATCATATTCTGTAAAAGACGATATTTCTACTAACTTGCTTATATGGCGATTGAAAATTAACATTCTACTAATATTCCTGTTTACATGCAGCCATCCAAACTCAAAATAAATGTGCCCTAACAGGTTGTTTATCAAGTCAAAATGTGGAAAAGTAGAAAGACTGGAAATGCGTTTGCCATTTTGCTTTATTATATCAAAAAAGGGGATTTTCTTCTAAGTTTTCTACAGGTGTTGGACTTGACGGTGGAAACAAAGCCTCATTCCTTCAACCAACTCCTTGAAAAGGTCAGCGCTGTGATCTTTGTCAATATCCAAGTCTTTCATTGGGTTTAAATGTAGGTGTGTTTCTCCGTTCAACCAGAAATGTGACCTTTTGTGCTGCTCATGCATCTCTATCGCAGTCTAGCAAACTGTGGGCTAGTTTGGTAGGTATACAGCAAATCCAATAAGATAGGCAAGAGGCCATGTGTCGTAAACTGCACATATTCTGAATGCGTTGTATACACGTCCAAAGACTGCTCCTAAAACCCAAATAATATCAGCATACCCCACGTCTTAATGCGAAAATATACGGAAAATCCATGCTGTTTTCATGATTAAATTCAGAATATTATCATATTTGGAACAACAGAGTTCATGCAAACATATTAAGTGTCAGAAATCCGCTAAATTTAACAAAACTCCATTCATTGCGCTCTCTTTATCTGTTACCGTTAGATAAAGCTGTGTCATTTCTCCTCTGACCTCACACAACCTTTCATGTCTCCCTACGAGCCAGATGGATTAAAGCGCTCACTCTTGATCTTGTTCTGCATTTGTGTGCACGTCTGTCTTTCCATATGCTTTGCTGAACTAAACTCTGTTGTCAAACCATGACAACAACTTCATCGTTTACAATAGCTCACTTCTCTTCTCAAATGTTGAAACCTTGATGTATTTGGGAAAATAACGCTGCACTGTAGTTTACACGCCCTGGATTAAAATGAATGCTTGTGGTAAAATGAAATCCCTTTTAGACAACAACCAAAAAAATAATAATCATAGTGACAGAGTCTTTCCATAATGTGTTGACATTATGTAACCACCAGAGGAATGTGTCTCCATGTGTCTGTAAGAGAGAAAGTAAGTAAGGGGATTGGGTGGGTGGAGGTGGTGGCCACTGTTAAACCTTTGTTTAACACATTTCAAAAGTATGTTCAGCAGCACAGTATGTGAAGTCGCCGTATGCATGTTTGTCCTGCTGAGATTATGTGGGCAGCTGAGGAGTTTTGCATGTTCATGGCACACTAGGTGAGTACGCCTACGCCGAGTTAGAGCACAAAGCTTTAATGCAAACATCGTTAAATATCATTTCTCAAAAGGGAAAAAAAACTCCATTGTCAAACGCTCAGGTTCCTTTGCTTCTCAGTGAATTAATCAAAACAAACCTTCAAAAACAGAGTGGAGGCTGAACCGCTGAAGCCAGGTAGGAATAGATTTGCCATGATTCATAACGGTAACATATTCACACGTCAAAGCTTTTTAAGAGCAGCCAGTGACTCATATCCCTTGACATATCCTCAATTTAAAAAGAGGAAAGTAAAGCAAGGACAATAAAAAGTCTGAAAACTCAGAGAGACAAATCCCACCTCTGCAGAGATGCGTCTGTTCCCTCTGTTCCTCAGACAAACACCAGTGGGAGACTGCACCTCATCAGAGGAAGTCCCTGACGCCTGGTCACTCTCCCCGTCCGAGCCCATCTTCAGGTTCTCATGAACGATATCTTGAGAGGAGAAAGAAAGAAAATAGAGAGATAAGAGGAAGATGAGAGGTCGAGTTTGACAGATGGAGCAGGGCAGGGCTCAGCACCGTCTGATGACTTCAGCAGGAAAGAAAAACACCCGCTTGGACAGTTTTACGAGCTCCTCTGTTCTTATCAAGCTCCCGGCTGTGTTGAGCAGAGTATACACACAACAAGTATATTAGGGATAATAAGTTTGACTGATAGATTTAATTTGTTTCACTGCCACTTGGCCTTACAAGACAAACCCATATATTACACAAAATTTCCTGTGCCCAAACAAACACAGGTTTCACACATTTAATGCACAATCCCTCCAGACTTTATGTTTACATTAGGTAATGTTGTGAATTTAAATATTGTATCTGGGTAGGGAGTCGAGGCTGCTGCTTTGCTGAACGTGTCCAAAGTCATTATTTTTAGTCTCAGTTATTAACAAATGGCTTATTGTGTGACTGAATGTAACACTGGAATGATTGTGCTGATATGAATGAGTGCGTCTCGCTGACTTACTCCTCGGGCAGTGGGCTTTCTGAGCACATGTTTTCACACATAACGTGTTGCATGTGTTGGATCAGCTGACTCAGTAGAAATGTGTAAAACAAGGATTTTACATCTAGTTCTGAGGCAGAATCGACAACTAAATCCAACAGCTTCACGTCCAAATTGAAGTAAAAAATCTAGTACCGATTTTACCACTTGACACAAAAGACATTTTCTGAACTAAATCTCTGCTGGAAATGCTGTGTGTGTGTGTCTCACCGAGCCGACTGCCGTTGCGAGGCATGACCATAAGCGAGCCCAGTCCTCCTCCGATGACGCTCTGAGGCCGTCGCAGTGGTGGCTTTTTAAAGGAGCCTGTGTACTGGTGGAGGAACGAGTGGACACTGTGGGCCGACGGAGGACGTCCATTCCTCACTATGGGCTCTGTGGAAGCAGACACAGTTATAAAATGGCAACAAAAACTTACTATATGGATGTGGATGCACAATGCTTTGGCAGACTCAGCATACGAGCCTGAATTTTATGGTGACAAAGAAGCTGCGTTTAATTTGAATCTGTCACATCATGACCAACTCACAATCATTTATGATTAAAAATGGTGTCCTTCACACACAAAGATCTATTCATAACTGAATTTCTACTTTTGACATTTGTTTGCCATTCTCCAACATCAGAGAACTAGCAGGAATGAAAGCTGACTGCGGCATCTGCTCACGTCAGCTGTACCTTGGCTATGGTCTTTGCGATTTGTTAAAGTGGTGCTTTTTTGCCAACGGCCAACCGGCATACAATTTCTGCACCTATGCAAGAGGAGATACAGTAACTCTCCAAACCACCAGGTAGGGGTAGTCTGTGTTTGTCATTCAAAAAAGGAAAGTGTAGGACTCAGGACAGCGGATACACAAAGCGTTGTTATAATAAAGCAACGTTTTCTGACACTAATATAGTCGCTGCTAATCAAGATATGTCTGGTAAGAAGTTGCAAGTAGCAATGACTAAGATGCAGATACAAAAAATAATGAGAAACTGTGCTAAACAGGTAAAATCATGGATACTACAGTGAGAGGCTCGAGGGGCTTCTTGTCCAGTTTCTCTTCTTGTGCACCGCTATCTTGCCGACATGGTCCCCCAGCAATACCACACGCTGAATTGGCCAAAAGGCCCCCCGACAAGGCCTGACCAGAACCAATGGTTCAGGACCCAGTTCAACAGCTAGGATTCATCAACTAGGACTCAACATCTCGACGCTGGTGCGTCAGGTCCCCTAAGGTCAGATCAGAATCAGAATTGCTTGTTGGACGGTCAGAAAGCTATAGAAACCCCCTCCACCCACCTTTCTACAAGTTATAAGTACCAGGTTATAAAGTTCTGTGCCTTTGTTTATCCACCTACTCTCCGTTTCAAAAATATTACATGTGTGTCATGTTTTTTAATGATGTTTAATCTTTTAAAAAAGATTTGAAAATGTATCTCGGAACACATCACATGGTGCCATTTTCCAACGGTGACAATCATCGAATCTTAGAAGGCATCAATCATAATCTAGATAGCTCAAAGTTCATTGACTTTTTAATGTTAATTGGAGGGTGGTAATGATTCTAGGCATTTTGCTGACTGACTAAAAGCTTTCTGATGCACTTATACATTACTGCTACATAGTATACATCAGACTGCATAAATAATCACGTTACATAAGAGGCTCTAACTGGTAATCTACTGATGCATACATTAGCATCTAATGTCATGTTACTGCCGTTGCTTTTGCATGCTAAACAAATACTATTCAATATTTAGTGTGTCTACATAAATGGATCTGAAAAATACATTCAACATTTATTTTCCTCCAGTTTAAAACAGACAAATATCAAACAGTGAGAAAACAGTCCCGCCTGAGAACAAAGAACTGTTGCAACATTCACAAAAAAGAAAAACTAAGTAAGGAAAAGAAGATGAAAAAAAAACTGATTAAGGAAACTGATGGAGTGTTATACAATCGGTTGTATAATAGATTGTAAGGCTGCACAAGCAGACGAAATATTACCATATTCACAATATGGCCAAAGAAAATATCCAAATCACAAAAGCTGTATTGTTCTGTGCTGTAGAGATGTTCCGGTCAACAAATCTTGTTTTCCAGATGTAAGAAAACATTTTTGTCTGCTACAGACCCAAACAAATAGACATCAGCACACCTTTCATATTTCTTTTACAGCCAAAATGAAAATTGTGACGAATATTATAAATGGTAGCAAAAGAACTGCCCCATGTCGTCCAATTTTATCATCATCCTTCCATTGAGGTACCTAGCACGCTGATCCAATAATAAAAGGTGGATTGAAACACTGCAGACCAATGACTGGTCAGTCGGAACAACCGGAGTCGTCTCATAGTCTGCACTCTGACATAGGATTTCCCAAACACTTTCCATCAGTCTTCTGTCTGGCTCCCTACAGCCTTTTCTCAAATAAAGATGTTTTCCTTGGTGTAATAAACAACTATGTGTGTGTGCTGTGCGTAGCAAGTGTCTTATTAGTTATCCATTTGTATATGTTGTCAACCTGGCAGTGATATACAGTATACAGGCCACAGTGTGTCAGTTGATAAATACAATAAATACGTTTCTAAAGAGCTCCTGATTCCCAAAAGTGAAATCAATTACCCCCAAAGCCCTTGTTGACAACCCTGCAAGCATTTAAGAATACAATTCACAGCGGAAAAGCACAACAGATCTTGCATTTTAGTACAGTTACCAGGGGTTACAAAGGGGTTTGAAGGATTCTAAAGCAAAAGTACTTTGGTGGAAACTGGCCATGTCTTGTAGTCTCAGCACTGTATTTTGGTTTATAACCAACAATCAGGGTTTACAACCAACCGACTGAGAAGCATTTGTTCAAAAGCAAGAATGGAGCTGACAAGAGGTGAAAGATTTATTAAGTATAGAGTAGAACCAACTGTGACAGTGGGGAGAAAATGGAGCAACAGAGAGGCTGTTTAGCAGGCGGTCAGACAGGACAGGACAGAGGGACTGTAGGACAATGAAGGGAGCGAAAATTAGGACGAGACATGAGGAAACAGTTAGGGAGTAGATGGTTTCATCACAGGAAGGAAAGATGTGAAAAATCTTTTATGTTTCAACCTTACTCATCTCTGTCTGGTTGGGGGTGAATGTCCACCCAAACAGTCAAACAGAGGTGGCGTAGTTGGGGTTTGTGTAGGACTGATATTGATATATCAATATTATGTTATTATTGTGATATTTATGATGAGGGGTGGATCCCTTTAATATCTCACCATAAGCAATGTTGTGAATCAATTAGCAGGACTGACTGATAGCAGTATTGGATTTTAAGAGGCAAATTTGTTTCACTTTGTTTTTTTAGTTGGCACATTTGATCTAGCCCACTTCTATGTCAAGATACACTGTTCTCATGATGTTAGTGATTAAAAGGAAAAGGACTGCAGGGATCTTAAGTTCATTTTAGCAGTGATTAAAAATGACAAGTAAGTCCAACAAAAGCTATGTCCTCACTTTACTATCAGTCAAAAATATGACAAAGCACTGCAATGTGAAATACAAAGAAATGTGATTTGCACTCTAATCCCAGCTTCAGGGTGACTGTACATCTATCCTCTATCCTTTAGTTTGTTTATCTTGGTTTGCATTCTTATATTTTTTTTTGTGAGTCATAAGTTTTTCTTTGCACTTCTAGGTGTTCATTCAAAATTCACATTGTAGCTTTGTCATATTTAAGAATGACAGTCATTTTTGGTTGCAGTTTTTGTCGAATAATTTGAAACTCCACATTTATTTGCATTTTTATTTACAGACGAAGTGAACCATATACAGGTACCTTTAATGTAGTATGTTTCATGTCATAAAATCATAGTACTGCAAAAATGTCGATGTTTTAGAATTGCAAAATAATACTAATATTTAGTTTCAGCCGCTTGCTGGTCTGTCTTTCTGTATATTCCTCCAATGAGACATCACGACAACCTTTCCAACATCCTATTAGATAAATGAACCACTGACTGGTCGATCGTCAATCACTGGCCTCGACTATCAAGAGAGGAAAAACATGGAAACTGTTTTGTGTCTTAAACTTGAATCAATCTGGGGCAGGAAATAAAACTAGTAGTTGCAGCGTTGTTCTTCATGTCACATCTACAATACCCAAAATAAATAGTTAACATCATCACCTAAACCAACCCCCCACTGCTTTCTGATTTGTCTGGCTTCCGGTTTTAAGGCTGTTTTTTTACACTTAAAAAATCTTCACAGAGTCACAGTACTGTTGGTGTGCAGGTTTGTCAAGCAAAAAAAAAAAGACAGAAAGAAAAACAGATATCAATGTACAACAGTTTTGTCAACAGGTATCAAAACTTTTGGGAAATGTGTTGCATCCTATATGACGAGCCATGGCATCAATTTGTTATTTCATTGTTGTTGTGAGGCATTTCCTAGATTTCCTATGAAAACAGAAAAACACACAGCCCCCATGTAATATCCAGGTCCTTAAGCCACTTCTGCCTTATCTCTCTGCAGCTGCTGCTGTCGCTGGCCGGAGTTATCATTGTTATATAATCAGATCAGGACCAGAACGCTTAGTTTCCCCAATCACAAGAGTTCAGATCACATCTCATCTGGCTACTCCATTCTGTCTCCTCTCTACCCTGCTTACTGTTACACAGGCTGCTAAAATCCCCTCACTCCAGCGAGCGCGAGCACACACACACACACACACACACACACACACACACACACACACACACACACACACACACACACACACACACACACACACACACACACACACACACACACACACACACACACACACACACGATTCTGTGTCCCCACTCACCAAGCACAGAACACTCTGGCCAAACCTGGTGTTAATCACTATACAAAAAGCTCTTTACAAAGCCCAGTTAGTTCTCAGAGGGCGGCAGGGAGAAGGGGGTGGACTTGGACGATCTGATTGATTGAAGAAGGGGAAAAAACTTCTCATTTGGACAAAAGACAAGAGAGGAAAACTGAGGACAGGCCTGAAAAGAGGCTTGGGGAGGCGAGGCGGAGGGAAACCTCGGGGTGGCCAAAAGAGAAGAAGAGGAGCTAAAAGATTTTTTTTTTTTCAAAAAGGAGGGAAAAATGCATCAAGATGCCTGGCTGGTTTCACCAAGTCATCCAAGTTGCTGTGGCAATGTCATGGAAACTCTTGAATGTTTCCAGATTCTGAGAGCCATGGCAACAATTTGGTAGCACACCGAGGCGTGCTCCCTCGCTCCCTGCCTCCCTCCCTGCAGAATTTGTTAATATCAGCCGAGATAAGCCGCTGTTTCACTCGCTTTTATTTTGATGCCTCGAGGCCACAACCTTCAGTAGGATCTAAACGAATGACATGACCATCAACAGTGTCCGTTAGTCTGGAGCATAGTGCATCTACAGTAACATAAAGAAAGAGTTGAGACAAAGGCATGGTCATTTGTAAAGGAGAGGATGTTATGTCTGTAAAAGCCACTTTCAAGTCCCAAGGTCCATGTCAGTATGAATTATCCAAACAGTAAGCTTAAAATTCTGTTGGATTTGCGCTAACGGCAAGCTGAAGCTGAAGATTATACTCAGTAAAAAACCTGATAATATTAAGCAGTATTTAAGCAGTTTAATTATCAGATTCTGGGTAAAATTTGGATTTGGCTTTGGCTAAAAGTACCACATAAATATAGTCCATTAAAATTCAGCAACTAAGTGCCATTTCAGACACATGCTTCATTACATAAATGTGCTGGTGTTTAAACCCCCTGAGCACCTTCGGTAAAAGTTATGACCGCAATCTTGTTTGATAATGGTCCTGGTTAGACTACAGTGTCTCTTATTCACTTAATGATGAAGATAAAAAGTTTAACTTTAGCGAAAGATTTAAAATCTTTAACTGATGCAGCATGTCGGAAAATTTCTGTCGTGTGATTATTTACCAAATTTTACAACAGGGGCCAAACATTACTGGACATTGCAGAGTTGCCCATAAATAACTGTTTTGTCATGTATAAATAAATAAATTACGAAACATTTAGATAACAAAGACCTATGATTGCAATTTAGAAAATCTTCTGGGGTTTTTCTGGGGTCTTCTTCTTAATCACAGAATATGTCATTTAGGACTGCACTATCTACGTGATATAACGTGATACAGGCAGTGGTCCCACAGATTGAGAATGAACTTGTGATGGCGTGGCATCTGAGCGCACAGTGTTTGATAACATAGCCTGTAACGGGCAAGTCCAATATTAAACTAATCAAACACAGGTTTGTGAATAACTTTTTATGTCCCACAAGGGGACAGCTTGTACAGTTTATGATGTTTATCCTGCCATCGTGGCAGGATCGAGAGTGAGGTCGACAGTCCTTGGCTCTCTGGGCTTTTTAAGTGTAGCTATAGCTCTCCATCCACTACAATCCAACTCAAAAAACCTGACCTGGAGTTAAGTATGTTTTCTGGAGAAAATCATGGAAAAATTGGGTGACACTATATTTGATGTATATTTGTATAGGATATGAAAGATATGCAAAGTCTTTATAAATCAGTGTTTCCTCTACATTCATTGAGGAGTGGCGGCTGCCACTCCTAAATTGTAGCCGCCGCTCATTCAAATTCTTTTTTTTTTTTTTTATTAAATTGTCGCAAATACACCACCACCGCATCATATCTCCACCTTCACAGCAGAGTCCTGCACTGGGTCGGGTGTCGCGAGTGCTGAGGTAAACTAGATAACTATCTTGCTCAGTATCTACTCTTTGGAGTAGACCCTCTCCCCCCCCCCCCCCCCCCCCCCCCCCAAGAACTGGTGCCATTGACGTTAATTACTCGCAAGAGCGCGGCCAAGCACCCAGGCACCAGGTCGGAGAGTCAGAGGAGTGTCATCTTGAAAATAGGGCAACGACTCACGGAAAAAAGGTAGACTAATTAGCTATTAGCATTCGCAAAATATTGATGGCCAGCTAAGGTTACGTAACATATCGGTAGCTTAATTAATTGGGCCCGGTGCCAACTCAACTCAGTGTCGCTAACGTGAGTACACTAATTGATAGCATTAAGCGAATATATACACGCCATGATGTAACTGCTGACTGCATTTTCAGATGAGCTTGTTCAAATATTTCTCAAAGAAGAGAAAGACACCTGATGAAGATGACGCTATTCAGGTATCATTAGCCTTTTACTGACTCAAATGATGATGGTTAGGTAAAAAATTGTGTTCACACTTGTAATCAGATGTGATGTGAGTGTAAATTATCTAACGTTAATGTCTTATGTAATCGTATAAGACAAGTAACATTAGACAGGGAGGAGCAGTGGAACAAAGTGAAGGAGAGCAGAGTACAGCAGGGGGAGAGCCAAGTGAAGGAGCAGGAGAGCAAAGTGATGGTGCAGGAGAGAGAGATGAGAGTAGAGGAGAAAACCTAAAGGGAAGCACAGGCTATCAGGCTGGGACCCTTAATTAAATTAGATTCAATTAAATTAAAAAAACAATTATTTTATTGTTGTATTTTTTGTTATTATTTTTTATTTTTACATTCAGCCTTGAAAAAGCCATTTTCCATGCCAGCCATTCAATAAAAAGGGGGATTATGCTGGGCATAAAAGTAAAATCTGCAGTCAAGTGTCATTTGTTTATGCCGCCACAGCTCCCCGGAGAGCCTGCCCCCGCTGCTGAAAAAAATCCTAGAGGAAACACTGTAAATGTTTATAGCTGTTGTCATTAGGTCTCATATCATATCAATAATGCAAGGCTGACATTGTTCGAGATGTCTGCTTGTGTTTTTAACTTTACATTAAAGTGTCATGGGTGGTTGGTTTTGATATTGGCTGCCATGAGACAAAAATGATCTTTGGTCATTGGTACTCTCCTTCAAATAGAGGGTTACCAAAAATTGAAAACAGGAAAATCCAGACAGTTCAATACCTGACAAAACATCTGTGGAAAGATGATAAAACATTCAAATGGAATTTACTGAGAACACCTGTGAACAAAAGACATTAAATTAAACTAAACGCACCGCTGTCTTTCAGGCCGTTCTCCTCGATGGTCATCTGCTCAGCCAGCTCAGACAGCGACTCGTCGATGGTGTGGCTGCCTCGTAGCGTCTGAGAGAGACGTCGCTTAAACCGCTTCATCTTCTCCATGGAGCTCTCGGGAAGGGGAGGCCTGAGGATGACAAATAAAACGATACACATTTGAGCTGCTGTGAGTAGAGCTGCAATCATTAATCGATTCATTGTCAACTATTAAACCAATTGCCAACTATTTTTAAAATCTATTAGTTGGTCTGAGTATTTTTTTAAAGAAAGAAAAAAACAAACTCTATGATTCCAGGTTCTTTAATGTGAATATTTTCTAGTTTTGTTACTCCTCCATGACAGTACACTGAATATCTTTGGGTTGAGGATTAACCAAGACATTTGACAGATAAAGCTTGTTTTAGATACAGTATACCTCCAGTATCTGTAAGCTGCGGTGTTGCTGTGGGCCTTGACATTTTGTCTCACTCTGTAAACTGCCTTTAATTCAAAAGAAAACACCTCATACGCCTACAGTCATGTTTCACAATCTCACATCACACACAAGAGTCAAACTGTAACCAAAGACGCCGTTAGATCACCAGGTATCTGACTGGGCGAACAATGACAGACAAATCAGCACTCTGACGTTAATTATGACTCAGCTCATTCAGGCACATTACTTCACATTCCTCCCCCTGGGAAAACACGACAAGTCGGTGAAAGATTCTTACGGGTGAGATTGGAGTACGGTCTCTGGCACACCAGACTGTAAAAGCAAATCCTAAACCGGGGGGATTTGCTGCTGAATGGAGCAGGACGAGCCCAGGCCACATCGAGTCCACATCACACATTCCAGCCGCATTTACTGTGTGCATGAGAGTGACTGATTGTGAGAGCTGGAGACTGTGTGTGTGTGTGTGTGTGTGTGTGTGTGTGTGTGTGTGTGTGTGTGCGCGTGCGTGAGTGAGTAAGAGAGAGAAAACGGCCAAAAGATTTCAAATCAAGACAGAAGATTTTGAGAATGTTTGACAGGAGCAGATTACAAGCAGCCTCTCCCTGTGACCCAAATCAAGAGATCATGACTCCACTACCACTGCAGATCTGGACAAGTGTCTGTCTGCAGCGATGATGAGTAAAAAGCCAGACATGAAAACACATGAGTAGTACAGCTCCTCAGGGCTCACTGCCTGTCAACTATTCCCTAGTGACAGCCTTTTGTCTTCCTGATATCACTCATAACCTGAATTCTGTCCAGACACGGCAACAACTTACTCACTCGGCCAAAGTCAAACAGAAGAAAAGCATTGAAAAACTTAGGCTGCCCTCTAAATGTTAAAGGATATGTTAAACGTTCACACTCAAATGGCTATACATGCATTCAGTTTTTGGTTAAATGGTAAATCTATTAGCTGTCACCTATTACATGAATCACTAAAAACTATATAACATTTATAATACATAATCCATAATGCATTATCAGCTTGAGTACTTTTAAAATCAAAATGATCTGATTTCAGCTTCTTACATGTGAATATCTGGTTTCTTTACTCCATTTATGAACTAAACAACTTATAGATCAATCAAAAAAATAATGCACAAATGAATACATTTGAAAAGAATCTGTGGTTTCAGACCTAGCCGCTGTAGTCCTCATTCTGTGAAAATACTTTCAATCATGTGCCAAATATGAGACTTTAGATGTGAAATAATGTGGGGCTCTTCCAAAAGTTTAAGTCTTTTGTTTTTGTGCTTTTCCAGACGCCGCTTTCTTGCTGAACTGTAGCGAGGATTAGACAAGGATTATGGCAACTACAATGTTGATTTGTTTACTCATTGATTTGATTCATCTTCAGCTAAACTTTAGAAGGTATATTTGCACAGAATTGGGACTGTTCTCTATCACTCTTCTTAGAATTGCAGAGGTTAGGGATGATTTGTTGGCCTGTCGACAGACTTGAAAACATGTGAACCAGTCCTTAAAGATGCTCGAATCTGAACTTAATTTTGTCAATTTTTTCCCTGCATCACGGAATACAAAAGGAAACACAAAATAAGAACATGGCAGATGACAACATTTTACAAATGTAGCCTTATATGAAAATAGGACTGCAACTAGGGGTGCGAGAAAATTTCGATTCTTCGATGCATCGCGAATCTCTCTAGAATGATTATGTCTCAATGCAGATAAGTTAATAATCGGAATTTAAAAACTGAAATTAGTTCGCCCCCTGCAACATTCAGTTCGCCCTTTGCAACATTCAGTTTGCCTGCTGCAGAGCGCTACAGAAAGCGCCTGCTGATTTTCTGCTGTATACGCATGCGCATCAAACACGTGTGAGTTGTTTATGTTTGAGCGGCTACAAAATGGCTGCAATGGCTAACACCAAGCCAATAAGACCAGCACCGACTTCTTTTAAAGCTACTGTATGGCAGCATTTTTGAGTTCCATGAAGTCGAAGGGAGAATTGACAAGCCCTACAAAGTTTGTAAGTGTGGAAAGATTGCAACATAAAATTAAAAATTAGACATTCACCATCTCTCTCCGTCGCCTATATAAGCCTGTGGTTTATTTATCCAAGTTGTTTAATGCTGCTGAACTGTCAGTTTCTTTGCGAAGTCCAGATTTTCTGTGACAGTCCAAGGTATGTGAATTTATGAAGGCCCTAAAGTTCATCATCTTAGTGCCTCTCTCATTTTTGCTAACAGAGCAACAGTAGCTAATGTTATTTTCAAAATTGCGCCTGCCAACATAAACTAATGGCCGGGTTCAACACAGCCGATCCACAGAGCCCCTTTAACAGCTATCATTCTTTATGTTCCCAGAGCCATGTCCTCAAATTGCTTGCTTTGTCAAACTAGCCGTTCACAGCTCAAACATTATTTGAGTTTCCAATAATCTGACACAGCAGCAAATCCTCACATTTGGGAAGCTGTAAACAAAGTATGTTTGGCATTTTTGCTAGATAAATGGCTTAAATGATTAAGAGATCATCAGAATTACTGCCGATATTGCAGTTGAGATTGGGAGGAAGTGGCACAAGTACATCAGTAGTTTTTAAACATGGTGCCATGATTTCAAACTTTACTTTCACACGAACAGCTCACAAACATTAGTTTGAAGTATCTGGGATGAGAAATAGGCCACCCAGCTACTGAATCATCTGTAAGTTTTTAGGAGGCAGTGAGCCTGCCCCGATTCCCTCCACACAGCGGACAGCAGCAACCGTCTGTCTGAACTGGGCTTAAAGCCAAAGCAAACTGGGACAGTGCAAAGGCAAAATATAAATCTGTAGATCATGAGCTCTTAAACTACACATGGAAACTTAATATATCAAGTTAGCCAAAATGTCTGAACTGAAATCGGGCTAGCAGTCCTTGTCACATGAAACCTCTCTCTTGCTATGCTTCCATTCTACATCATCGTAATAGCATTCATATGGAGTTGTGTTTCAGGCTAATCTATGAATTTCAGTCCAATATTCATTCTCTTTTAGCTCCATTTTTGGTCTCCACCAATTCCTGAGAGAAAAATACAATTCTTTAGCTGCTAGATACTACTGATGTTCAACATCGCTCCCTGTTTCTGTCTACGGATTCATGCAAAGCAGGAACTTTGGCTTTTTGGAGCCTTTTGGCAAAACAGCTGCCTCCTTCAACAAGACATGATCCTATGGGAGCAGAAAGAGTGAACCAAAATAATGGAGACCGTGACCGAAACAATAAACAATGAGCCGACTTTAAATTAAGCGCCAATAAGGGGTCCAGCTTTTCTCTTGTTCACTACTTTTGAAGGTACTGTGAGACATCACAGTTTCATTGTAGCAAATCTATGGGTCATAAGTACAGGGGTTGGAGCACTTTTCTCCACGTTTTGTAGTCAGAATATATATTTTTACATCAAAATAATTATGTCTTGCCCTGCGCAGCTTTCATCCTATTTCTCTGCTCTTATTCAAGCTACAATCAATCTAATTATTCCAGGACCAGAGATGAGGCAGAACATCAACTCGACTGTCATAACAGCTTCACATCAGTCATGACACATCAGCCCCAGCATGGGCAAGCAGTATGTCATATCTGGAACAGCTCACTGTGTTACCCACCCTCCTGCTGCAGCCTCATGCACAGCCTGCAACATGTGCTCTAGATAGAGAAAGTGCATTCATAACTGGGATGGGAAAATATGTCTTCATCACCACTGTTGAAGGGTGCCTTGAAGGGGACAACTTAAAGTGAAACTCTCGCCAAAATGCAACCTAAAAGTGGTGGTTTTGTTCAAAAACGTCAGTTGTTCAAAAACTTTTTTTAGTAAACTCTGTGTACACAAACAATGTTCTCAATGCTCGATTTTGATGCTAACATAGTATTTGCCCCTAGCACTCCACTGAAAATTATTTTGACCCGAAAACGAAAATACAGTCAATTTTACAAGTGGCGCTTTCATCGTAATTATGCTTTTAAGCGAACATTTCACTCGGGTACATTCACAAAAAGACCCTAGGTTGCATTTTGGCGAGAGTTTCACTTTAAGCATCAAAACACAGGTAATTTAAGAGCCTCTGTAGAAGCGTTATGAGTCTGCTGCGACTGTTTTCTGTGTTTGTCCCAACAGCACGCAACGCACTTGCGTTTTTAGGATTTTGATGTAAATTAAAATTCTGGTTAGATCTCAAGCAGGTCTTTGTTTGAGAAACAATATTTAGAAGTTTAGTAAGGTGTTGTCACCACAACAGCATTGAAGTCAATTTGCTGTCGGAGACGTTGATCATGTGATCTCTTCCATCCATATCGATCTTGCCGGGCATCAAGCTTTGCACTTGTGGCTAAACACACAGTGGTTGAACCAATCAGCATCTTTTGAGGAACTACTGGCAGCTACAGATAGCCACCAGGAAGAGCGGCAGGCTAACCAACTTTACGTAGTGGCCAAGGCATGTAATGACATCTTTATGTGGCGCAAATAGTATTTTCCCATAAGATAACATTGTGGACGAAGCAGCTGTAAAACAGTAGATAATTGGTGTCACAATCCCTCAAAAAGACTCATCTGACTGTCGTAATTTGAGCCATTTGGTCCAAAAAAAATAATTTTTGCAAAGTCTAGAAGAGCTGCAAGATCAAATCATTTTATCTCTATTCAAGTTAGCATAGCGCTAAACTAGAAGTTAGTTTGAACACATTATGGGCCCCACAACACAGAAGATCGGATTAATTTTTAGCCGGGAAGTTGAGCTTTATCAGCTTCACACACCACTGAGCAACTATCTTTTTCTTAATTTCCTTTTGCGACAATAATCAAAACAATTATGGACATCAATCCATACTGAACACAATCAGAAAATAAAAGTCCTGTTTCGGAAATGTTTCTGGATGGCCAAAATCACGCTAATGTGTCACGATATGTATCATTTGTTTAAGCTCCCATCAGGATCATCTCCCCTCAGTTTTCATGGATATATCCAGAATATCCTCTTGATTTATTAATGTATACGACGGGGATACGAGGGGCCACATTAACGTCTCGTAAATAACCGGGATATGACCTCCTCGCCTGCAGACTCAAAACGCATCTGAATGTTCCATGGAAAATTAATGGCAGCAGCAGAGGAGGGGGGTCTGTCTACTGCGCACCCGTATCCTGCTGGCCCACGTTCCTGCTCTGGGATCGAGTGTGGAGCTTTAGACATGATCTGTGTTCCGAGCCTTATCCCTGCTCCCCTAAGTAGGCCGGTCTGAGGTCTGAGCTTCAGATCCGCTGGGAGAAGGAGGGGGAGGAGGATGGAGGGGAAATGTGGGGTGGACTGGAGGGGTCCGAGTGCTGCACTGATTCGGGATTTGTTGCTACGGCAACCCTGCTGCTTTTTCCGTGTTGAAAATGCAGAGCACGGCAGGAGACTACATGCATGCTGATTTTTCCGTCTCACACCCTATAGCAACCCCAATCCCCTCCCCACACACACACGCTCCTGCAGCCCCCCTCTCTGACTGCGTCTGCGTTTTCATCCCCTAAACCAGCAATCAATACCCGCTACAACATGACTCTCACCTCACCGACCAACTGACATCTCCCGCTGTATACTAAACTGCATTTTTCCATCTAAGTTTTCAGTCTGCAGGAGGTGGTGTAGGCTAGTGGATACAGAAGGAACAGGAGAGAGGAGGAGGGGTTGAGGTATAATGGATGCTGCAGTGGTGACAATGGACATATGCCTCATATGGATTCTGTCCTTTTCCTGCTGCAGCCGCGAGCAAACAGCACCTGTGCTGATGATGAACAGAGGGCTTCAGAAAGAGTAAGGCCAGAGTTCCTGCTGTGATGAACTGCCATCAACCCCATGGAAGCCCTGTAATGCCAGACTAGAGCTCCACAAGCTACCGTCATCACTGCAGAAGTCTGCAATCGCCCCACTTCTGTTAAATGGACTAATCGCACCACAGTCACCAGCACGCCACAGGGTGACTACTGTCTGGGCCACCCAGAGAAACAGGAAAAGCAAGGTCACAACCTCACTGCGGTCCCTAAAGGGTTCAGTAAAACACCTAACGTCACTGCCTTCAGGAGAGCGGGGGTCCTAGAAAACGCCCTCCTCTCCTCTCCTGGCTGCAGGAGAAGACAGAGAACAAGCGTGACTGTTGGCATGATTCACGGGTGAGCTCAGCCTTGCTTTTCTAAAGAGCAGCCTTTTCTCATCCTGGCCAAGACAATGAGGACATGAGTGAGGAGCTGGCTCCATTATGGGGGCCTTATATAAAGGCTGCATTGTGCACAGTTTTAAAAAAAAGTAGGCTTTTTCAGGAGACGCAGGAGGTAGTGGTGTGCTGCGTGATGCCGAGCTGAGATGAGCATGACAACCACGCAGGCATGATTCCCCCACACACACTGCAGCAGGTGAGGCGTTGACTTCAACAGTCAGATCTGTGTTGACTGAACCAAAGCCATGTCAAGAAAAACTCATCACATTTACCTCTTTTCTTTGCTCTTTTCCACCCTCACGGACACACATTCTTTCCTCGCCCTGTTTTCACACTTGTCACACAAATCACCTGTGTCCGTAGGGTTGAGTACTGCTGACAGATAGGTCTGTTGATGTGCGTGTGTTTAGGAAATACAACAGACACTCGGCCTGAACGTGTGGCCGAAGGTGGCCAGGCCAGAGCAGTGACGCACAGCCACAGATCCTACAGATTCAACACTAGCTGATTAACACTGCTGCTATGGTTACAGCAGCTTGACTGACAGGCCTGCTCCCCTCTAAGCTTTTTCTCTGTGGCCCAGCAGCGCCTGTAGTCAAACCAAGTTCAGTAATGCAGGTTCCTAGCTGCTGCTTAATATCATTCAAAGCAAGAGTATGGTTTTATATATTCCAGGATGAACAGGGTTTACTGTGGAACAGCTTGTTAATTCATAATCTGTGTTGTCAAGAATGTGCTCTCAATTTTAGGGCTTGGTATGGATCTTTCTTGTTATGTCATTACTGCCAAATCCTCATACTACTCCAACCTCATCAACACTGGTACAGGCAACAACAGAGTCCTCTTTGCAACGATCAGCCACCTAATTCAGACTCCGAAAACCCTCCCACCAGACATATCCACCGATCAGTGCACTGCCTTCCTGGACTTCTTCAGCTCTAAAATCAATACCATTCACCAACAACTGGCCTCATCCTGCATTTCGTCAAAAGATCCAGCCTGGATGATCACCACTGGCCAACCTCTCATCAGCTCCCTCTCTGACTTCACCCCAGTATCAGAACACACCATCTCTGACCTCATCCACAAAGCCAAAGCCACCACCTGTCAGCTTGATCCTCTTCCCACCTCCCTCGTCAAAGCCTGTCTGCCATCCATTTCTCCCATGATCACCAACATAATTAACTCCTCCCTCACCACTGGCACTGTGCCCCCCACTCTCAAACTGGCTGCTATCACACCCATCCTGAAAAAACCTGGTACTGACCCAAATGACCTTAACCTTTACCGGCCCATCTCCAACCTCCCCTTCATCTCCAAAACACTTGAAAGGGTGGTTGCTGCACAACTACAGTCCCACCTCGACACAAACAAACTCCATGAACCTTTCCAATCCGGCTTCCGTCCAAAACACAGCACTGAAACAGCCCTTGTCAAAATCACCAACGACCTCCTCTGTGCAGCTGACTCCGGACTTCTTACAATTCTCATCCTCCTCGACCTCAGCGCAGCATTCGACACTATCTCCCACACACTACTCCTGGACCGCCTGGCTGGCATTGGGATCACTGGTGCTGCACTCCGTTGGTTTACATCCTACCTCACTGACCGCCAACACTTTGTGCAAATAAGGGACCACAAGTCTGGGTGTTCGGGTGTTTCACTGGGTGTCCCCCAGGGGTCAGTCTTGGGTCCACTCCTCTTCATCATCTACCTCCTCCCCCTGGGCACAATCCTCCGTCATCATGGGATCCTCTTTCACTGCTATGCCGACGACACACAGGTCTACATCTCCTCCAAACCCAACACCGCCATCCCTCCCACCTCCCTCAGCACCTGCCTCGAAGACATCCGGAGCTGGATGAGCAGGAACTTCCTGAAGCTCAATGGCAATAAAACTGAGGCCCTGCTCATCGGCTCCAAATCCACCCTCACTAAATCACAACACACCCCAGCCCCACCCATCATCATCGACGGATTCCCTGTACCCTTCTCCCCACAAGTCAAGAGCCTCGGCGTCATTCTGGACAGCACCCTCTCATTTGCACCCCACATCAAAAACATCACCCGGACTGCCTTCTTCCACCTCTGAAATATCTCCAGACTCCGCCATCACTGTCCCAGTCCAGCACCGAAATCCTGGTTCATTCACTTGTCACTTCCTGCATCGATTACTGCAATGCCATCCTCACCGGACTCCCCACCAAACTCATCAACAGACTGCAAATCATCCAGAACTCAGCCGCCCGGATTATCACCCGCACCAAATCATCTGACCACATCACCCCTATTCTCATCCAACTTCACTGGCTCCCTGTACAATACCGCATCCACTACAAAAACCTCCTCCTCACATACAAAGCTCTCCACCATCTAGCCCCCACCTACCTCTGCAACCTCCTCCATGAATACAGCCCCTCTCGCACCCTCCTCTCAACCTCTGCTGGACTGCTAACCATCCCCACACCACGCCTCAGTACCATGGGTGCCCGAGCCTTCAGCTGCTCGGCACCCAGACTATGGAACTCTCTCCCCCCACACATAAGACAGTCAGACTCCATCATAACATTCAAATCCAAACTCAAAACCCACCTGTTCAAACTGGCATACTCACTCTGACTGGTCACTGTGCACTACACCTTTCTTTTCCTTTTTTATATCAATGTTTGTTTTTAATATTCTGTGATATTATGTGGTAATATTACTCTGTGATTTTATGCTTTTATCCTATGTAAGGTGACCTTGGGTGACTTGAAAGGCGCCACCAAACAAATAAAATGTATGTATTATTATTTCAAACAATATCCAAGTTTAATTGATTCCACCATTCCATCTAAAGGTTGTGAAAATACAGACAATGCTGGTGTTGCAACAATTAGCTGATTAATTAGTAAATGATAACACATTTTAGCAATCTTTCAGCAAAATATCACACATGTGATCCAGCTTCTCTTGGTCTCACATTATAAGCAATTGAATATTGTTTTATTCAGTTTCTGACTGTTAGTTGGACAAAATGAGTCAATGACTTAGTTTGCTTAGTTCAAGGATATTAGGATATATTGGTTTTCATTTTGTTTTACAAAGAAATTAAGAGAGAAAAAAAACCTTAATGTATACACCAACAACATTCAGAGCTTAATGTTACATCTTCTAATCCTGTGTTTTACCATCAGAAAACACTTTTTAATGAAACACAACATCAACCTTCAGTATTAATCAACAGATGTCCTGTCTCACAAAAACTCTTTCACCATTTGCCATAAATACACAATCATACCCTAAAATATCTCAAGAAAAAAGAAGTTCCAACAAAAAAACTATTTTCTATTAATTTTCCATTTAATCAAATGTCACATAAATAGCTAAACAACAACTATGAACTCAAACACACATTTTAAATTAAAACAATACAGCTTAAGCCCCATTCACACTAAACATTGTAACATGACAGTTTATGAATGGGATGAAAGGCAAGCATGATTGTGACAGATAAGCCTTGTAGACCCAGCTGGGTTCAGAGCGGACGGCTGAGATCAACAGACAGGGTCTGATATGATCAGGCAGGCAGCAGACTAGTGTCAACTCAGGATACTTTTCCTTTTCTTTCTGAAATCAAAACATCCATGTTTTGTGTGTGGACTCCTTTATGGATAAAGCGAGGAATAAAGACACTATTTTTGAGACTGAAAAGAAGATTTCTTTCTCCACATGAATATAAACATGTTGGCGATAGCTTTCATTTATTCTAGATAAAAGGCAGCATGATTATCACTCCTCCTGTTTGACTCATTAGGGAGATAATCGTCCTGGCGTGCTGTGCACTGGATCTGTGCCTGAGTCGAGTCACCTGGCGTCCATTTGTGAGCCGGGCATTAGCATCAGAGAGAGCGACAATTAGCCTTCCCCTCCCTGCTTGTCTGCACTCGTTGCACCAGCAGGTCCTGATAGCCTTCATAGCTGTTAAAAGGGAACAACGGTCCACACTGCTATCTGACTAAGGGGAGACGGCAGCATGGGGTTATCAGAATATCAGCTTCCATATCCAACTGCAAACACAAACAGCTCTCAGTAGCTTTTGTAGTAATATCAGACGGCCTGCATGCTGGGCACAGCGAGTCTGAGAGCAAAACCTGCAGAGAGTTAAGGTGGGAACTGACTTTTTTCTGTTAAGACTGCATAAACACAAGATTGTTTGTCAATTAATCAATTACAGGGCTGCAAACACCAATTATTTTCCTTGCTGACTCATCTGCTGATTATTTTCTCAACAGATTTTTCTAATGTCATTTGATCATTAAGAAAAAAAAATTGATGGAGTCATCAAGAAGGAACCCAAAATGTATATCTAGCCATTGAACAGTGGACTTCTTTCTCAATCCCTGATTAGAAATACCTACTGAGCCAAGGTTGAGTGGGCCTTGGTGTTTCCAAATTCAGCTTATTAAAAAAACAAACATGGATTTAAAGGGATTTCTCATTAATCCCTGAGAACTTAATTGTGACCACCTTAGCACTGACTGTATGTGAAGCTATGCCTGCTGTAATAATGTTGGTTTGGATGAACTATGTGTGTGCGTGTGTGTGCGTGTGTGTATGTATTTGTGTGTGTGCGTGTGTGTCAACTTCCAAATAAAGACCAGACAAGTGTTCAGACAGCTCCGGCAAATCCTGCCAAGAGTGACGGGAAAAAAAGCAATATTTGTCCCTCACCTGTTTCAGACATTAATACCGGCCCAGATATGTGGTGTAAGATGTTACTGTATAACTCAATCAAACAGGTTCTCGGGCCAGCTGGCAGCCGCAGTGGGGTTTTTACAACCAGCACACACTTTAGATTCAGACTGAGATAGAGAATCGGGGAGTGGACGCGGCCAAACTTGCAAGCAGCAGCATTTGTCTTTCAGGGCAACTGCATGTGAGAGGTCTGAGCTGTGTGTGGGTGCCAAAGTTCCCGTGTTAATGCAGCAGAGAAAAGGGGAAGAGTTTGTATTCACTGCTATCTATAGATAGGAGTGGTGCCTGTGACATAGCAGCTGCTCCCCAGAGAGCAGTGACACGTTAACCTTCAGCCAGCTGTCTTGGCCTGATGCTTAAACATGAGCTCACACACCCAGAGAGGACACACACACACACACACACATTCCTTCCCTTAGCAAAACCTAATGGAAGGAATTAAAATTGTCTAAAAAGTCTGTGAAGTTTGGTTTAAAAATCATTCTGTGCGTCCAGAAGCAGAGTGTTAATCTCAAACAAAAACACATCTATTTATGTGTATGCTCACACACCCATACACATACTGGACCATCATCTGATCTGCAATGGGACTCGAGGGATCAGCACTGCGTGGCTACAGCTGTTTCACAGCGGGGTCAGGTTACCCTGCTACCACCATCCCCAAGGCCTTCACCAAGGGAACGACCCCGCGTCAAACCAACACACACGGGCATACTGCGACCCGTCAGCTCCCTGCCCTCCTGCAGGTGCCAGGCTGAACATGAGGTGTTTTGAGCCCAAAGCCGACACACCTCCACAAGCTCCTGGAAGATACACATCTTGCAAAGAGGCTCAACAGCTTGTGGCTGTCAAACTGAAACCTGCTCACAGGAAATGAGAGGAAGTGCTACAACAGCTCTTTCATTCAACCATCAGCAACACAATAAGAAGAAACTGTAAATAGGTATAAGTGTGACTAGTTAGGAACGACGGTGTATTTTTTTGGCTTTCCCATAGGTAGTACAGCGTCAAAAACTGTCCGGGGAACTGAATGTTTGCTACTCTATTTATCTTTTGATCAGAGGGTTTCTGATTTAAATTATTCATTTAGGTTATTTTTTGTCAGCTTCTAGACAACATTTATGAAGTTTGGTTGTTTTTGTGAAACAAAAAATGGCTATCTTGAAAAACACTTATCAACGTCTTCTTATCCAATAAATACTCTATTCAAATAATAGAGTATTGTTTTGGTAACTGTGCTGAAATTCTGCAACTATGCTCAGACTGGCACAAATATTATTCAATATGATCTATTACTATCTGAGATGATAAACATGATATTCAATAAAATATTGATATTGTGTTCATCATACACATTTGATAATGTCCTGTAAATCATATATTGCCTCTTGAATCATTTCTGTTCTTTCCGTTTGTTATAGTAGGTGGGGGATTTTGTACCCTTTCATACAGTTATGTTTACAGACACTCTCCCTCATCCCACAGGTTAGATTTAAATAAAATAATCCTTTATTGATCCCAAAGGGGAAAATTTAAGTGTTTCAGCAGCACAAAGACAAAGTAGGATGGCGCAAATAAAAGTAAATATGGGGTAGATAAAGATATACATAAAATAAATTAGGTATAGGCAGTTGGCAAGTTAAAGTGACTAAAACACAATAATCAAAGATAAATGAGCATTTTTTTATTTTCCACAATTATAGTGATAATATCGTTATCGTGAATTTTTTAGGACACGATAGTGCAGGTGTATGGGATGCTGCTGGGGCGTAGAAGGGCTGCATCTCTAATAAACAAACAAACAAACAAATAAATAACCTTTATTTGTATGGTGCCAATTCACAACAAAACTCATCTCATGACACTTCCCAAATTGAGCAAGTCCAGACAATGTTCCTTCATTCAATTATCTACAGAAACCCAACATTTCTTCCATGATCAAGCACTCTGCGACAGTGGCAAGAAACAAAAATGCCTTTTAACAGGCAGAAACCTCGAGCACAACCAGACTCAAACGTAGAAATGACTCAAATAATGTGGTATCAGAATAGACTTTACTACTTGCTGATACTGATTCCAGCATTCTAGGCTGTATCTGAGGCATATCCAATACTGGTTTCTGTATTAGAACAACCCTCATAATTGATAAATTAATCAAGAAAATAATACATTCATAATGATCAGTTGTTCCAGTTATTGTTGTAAATTTTTTGGTTTCCTTTTCACTTTCTGAGCAAGTGTTTTTTTGTTTTTTTTTTAATCAAAATTAGTTTATAATCCTTGTTTAAAAGTTGAAATACGGTTTGGTGACAGCAGAGCCTAGCTTATTTGTGCATCTGTTTGATTATTCAATATTTATATCCCACTTGTATTTATCAAATGTGCCCAGTGTCAGCAGACTTTAAGTAAGGCTTTTAAAACATGAGTAATACACGAGAACAATAAATGTGGCAATAAATATGTGAGCACATAGACTCCTGGGTGTTCTCACACCAAATGAACTTCCTCGTCAGTTCGCCATGAGCATCCCCCCCCCTCCCTCCAGAACAATGATGTCTTCCTTTCAAACATCCTGCTAACTTCACACTCATCTCTCACCCGCACAGGTTAACTCCCTGCAGGACGCAGACATGAGTACAGGAATTCAACGAGAGCTGAAAAAAAAAATCCTAGAAACTGCATGTCTGTTTCCCCACACAGGCCTTCCTACAGCAGCTGAAACAGCTTAAAGGTGCTGATACCGAGCGTGAGTGCAGAGATTGGTACATTTTTCGCGGCTGCTTCAACTAGTTTGAGAACAAATTTGGACCGGTAAGACAGGCCATCTCTGAAATGTGGGTCAGTGAATGTTGTGGTAGCAACTATGCAAGACGATACATGCAAAGCAGCGAGCTAGCCCTCCCTTCTACTACCAAACCTCGTACACTTCAGTGACAACCAACCAACCAGAAGGCTGTTTGTGTTGTGTTGGTATTTAACAGCAAAGATGGCACACACGTTTAACCACGAGGAGAGACGTGATGAAACATTATAACTCTGAACTTAGTTTACCATTCATGTATTCGGCGCAGTTTGTTTGGGTTAAACGCTGCATTCACCGGTGAATGGGACAAACTGAGTAGCCCCCACAACAAGCGGCTGCATTCACACAGACGGCAGTGAAGTAAACATTGTTAAGCCCATTTTGTGTCAACGTTTCCTGGGTCCGCGCGGCTCCAACCGGCGTCGTTTCACACACAAACTACACCGACATGTTTACAGGACTCTCACCAGAAACGATGAGCGTTGCTCCGACCGGAGTCCCCGACCTCGGAGCTTCTTCTCAGGCCGGATGCCGTCTTTCCCTCCGAGCGTGACAAAAAAAAACACCAACTGGTTCTTCTTTGTGGTTTCCGTGTGCTGGAAGCTACTTTCTGGTTCTCAGTGTCGCTTATATCCGCGGGGTTGTAGCCTCCGGCAGCATGGCTGTGTTTTAAAGGCTTCAAAGTTCCACTAGAAGAAGAAAATAGGAAGTGCTGCTGGTGTTTTCTCGGTCGCAGAGACCATGGCAGTGTGAGAGAGACGATGGTGATTACTGGTTGATCGGAGTGTGTCCTCTCCTCCTGCTGACGCTGCCTGCCTGGCTGCCACCACACAGCCGTGTCATCAACATGTCAGCGGGGAAACAGCGCCATCTAACGGCTGATGCGGGAACAAACAGGAGAAGGTGTTAGTGCGGCCTCACAGCGCCCCCTGCCGGAGGACAGGCTGCAGGCCTACAAATCCACACATCTCCCCTGAGTCAGTACTCATGACACTCAGGTGTATGGAAGATAATCCCCTCCAGTTAGCAAAAACAAACATAATCAAAAACTTAGCCATGTTAAAGATATAATAATGTTAACAATAATTTCAATGGTAGGTCATAATATTTTATCTTATTGCTTTTCTCATTTTTATTTTACTTTGTATCTAATGATTCTGACTTTTATCTAATGATTCTGACTTTCTATCTCATGGTTATAATTTGTATCTAATAATTCTTACTTTTTATCTCATGATTACTACTTCTATCTAATAATTCTGAGGTTTTTCTCTTGTTTATGACTTTTATGTCATAATTTTGATTTATTACCTTGTGACTGTTGCTTTTAATCTCTCAATTCTCACTTTCTATCTCATGATTACTACTTCTATCTAATAATTCTGACTTTTTATCTCATGTTTATGACTTTTATGTCATAATTTTGATTTATTACCTTATGATCTGGGGGAATTGAATCTCTCAATTCTGACTTTTTATCAAAAGGGATATCACTGGGATATCTTGCTATATTCTCTCTGCTGATGTATGAAAACAAATAACACAGTCTCTGAAAGAAAAAAACGACATCTCCAATGACAGGAAATCAACTCATTCTAATGAGAGATAATGGACCCGGCGTATTAACTACAGTTAGCATTCTAATAAGAATGATTAGTGAAAAATAAACCATAACCTAAACCGCTGCATCAAAGCAAGATACACCTTCAGAGTGGTTTTGGATTGACACTACGAACATTTACTCTAAACTAGCACACTACTACCAATTCCATATTGGTTTGTCCACTGACTAACTAAAACCACAACTTATACCACATATCTCCCTCAATCCATACTTTCACTATAGAATATTTGACAGTAATTGATGGCTACTAGTCTCATTTCTTTCACAGGAAGGTACTGTGTCATTTTACAGTAAATTAATGTGAAAGGACAGCCGTATACAGTGACATGAAATTAGTCATAACATTGTATTACTGTGATTTAGCAGGATGCTGCTGCAGAATTACTGTAACTTTCATTTTATGCTTCTTTATTCTGTTTTGTATCTAGTGTATGTAAAGTATATGAGCTCCTTTTATTATTATTATCTACTTCTAATCATGATCATTAATATATATCTTTATAACACTTCTTCACCTTATTGTTCAGCATACAACACAGCCTTATCTAATGACTTGCACCACAAATGTACAGTATATAAATAGGAACAACTATACATTGTATATTTGGTAAATCTCACCATCTCACTAAGAAGTCAGTGCAAAGTGAATTGATTCTCCTCCTCTTCCATGCATTCCTCACTTAACATATTCTGAAACCCTCCTTCCAATTTCCTCCTCACTTCCCTGAGCAACAATCCCTCCACCTCAGGTTGCCCCCACAAAACAATTTAAACATTCACTCTTTTCTGGAGCACAGCCAGAACTCAGGTGGAGAAAAAAAGAACTCTAGCAAACAGAAGGCTGCATACTTTCTGGGAGGACTTTATGCAGAAGCAAAGAGAGAGAGCGACTGCGTTGAGGGGCCTCATTCAGCTGCATCTGCAAAGGAGACATTTGGCAGGAAAACCCCTCCGGCTCTAACGCTGGGCCTACGCTGTTTTATGTCACTTTTTACAAGAAAAGTCAGTGTTTTTGTTGTCTGGCATCCATCTTTTCTGTTGGTATTAACCAGGCATGTGGTGCACATTCAGCCTGTAGTGTAACTTCCATGCTTTCCCTTCTGTGACTAAAGAAACAGGCCCCCAGAGACACATGACACTAATTAAAGTGAATAAATAAATAAATAAACGCAAAGGTGCACAATAATTCTATCATGTCCAAATCAAATCCTCAGCACTTTCCTGTCATTTGGAAACCATCTCTGCTGCTTGTTGGATTCAGCCTCTTATCAGGTGGTCACTCCCTCTGTCTCCTCTGACAGAGCAGTCAATATCCCTCCAGGCTCCCAGCCCACCTCTCTCACATACGTCTTCCTCACCTCTCCCTCCTGGTCCACCTCAGTACTCGTGTCCCTCAACAATCATACACAGAGCTGAAGATGTCCTGGACGTATGCAAGCCTCCTGGCTCTCGTCGCTGTGCTTTTTGCACTTTCCTGTGAGTCTCATGCAGGAGTGATGATAGCTGTGGTTTATTCATAATTTTCATGGAGAGGAAAGCATGGGGGGCAGTGATTCTGTGTCCTAATTTAAAGCCTTCATGTTTTTCTGTCCTCTGACCCAGTGTCTCCAGAGGCCGACTCTGCAGCTGTGCCCAGCAGCACAGGCAGCGCAAAAGACCCACAAGGTGAGGAGCTGAATCAGCTGCATCTGTTCCACATGTTCTATCTTTATCTCTTCATGTTGTGAGCTGAGCCTGCTCCTGCTTTCACTGCAGGTGCGCTGAAGAAGATCTTCATGAAGGAGGCCGACGCCTCAAACTTCTTCAGGAGACGCAGCAGACGGGGAGCCAAGTCTCAGGATGAGATTAATGGTGAGTTCACTCTGGGCTAGTTTGGACTGAGGTCTGGTCAGCCACAGCGGTGTGTGTGTGCTTGTGTGTGTGTGTGTGTGTGTGTGTGTGTGTGTGTGTGTGTGTGTGGTAATTGTAGCATCTGTGTCTTATCATACAGGATGTTTTGGCAGCAGAACTACAAGATTTCTTCACTGTAATGTCATGCGGGAAGTCATTATGTTGCTTCCAATTAATCATCATAAAATCATTTGTCTTTGGAAGTCATTTTTTCTCAATTTCAGAAGCCAAAAATATCATCTACACTGTTGATCACTTTATAATTTATTCATTAAAAAAGTGAGTAGAAGTCATCAACACAGATTTTTTTCTATCCTGCACACCTGTCTTTAAAAATGTATGGTGTGCAAAGACTTGTAATGTAATCGCTATGTCAAAGAAAAGATTCTGCAAATTCCTGCTCTAGTATCAAGGTAAAATAAGACTTTATTTATCCCTCCCCAGGGAAATGTGCTCGTTAGAACAGCTCAAGAGTCGTAAGCAGAAGGAAGGCATTGATTGAATAATGGATTAAAATGATGACAAGACAAATCATATGATACCACATAATAAAAGTCAGACGGTACAGTATACACTCTATTCACTTGTCACCTACAAATATGACTAAAGAGGACAATTGCACTAACTGTACCCATAATTCCAGTTATGGGTACAATAATGTGTAAATATAATAGTATCATAGTATGTTTTAAGTGTAGAAATATGAATAAATATACGTAAATAATAATATTTATAATGCTTAGAATAAATATAAAGTATCAGTAAAACGTTACTTAATTCCAGAAAAGTTTACTAAATCTGACTGAAATGATCTTAATCAAATACTTACTGCCCCTAAGGAGAGACTGTCCTGCACAATGGGCTCTAGAATATCAAAACAGTTGGCATTGTTCTCTTTTTGCAGCTTGAGTAGACTATGAGCAAACATGTTAATGACAGTCTGGATGTTTTACGACCTTCGCAGCTGTTCACTGTTTTTTCTGAACCTGGCCCGACCTGCGTCCAGTGTCAGACCTGTCTGCTCACACAGCAGCTCCGACTCCTCTGCTGGAGGCAGCAGCAGGAGTCACAGGGCAGCATGGAGCTCTCTCTCTCTCACACACACACACACACACACACACACACACACACACACACACTCACCTCAGACTGTATCACTGAATAACCTCCTCACAAGTGTTATGAAAATTCACATTCTGTAAGATGTTTGACATTTTTGAGAGATTTAACAGCGCTGTTATGCACAGTTCTGCCAACAGGAAGGTGAGAGCACCCACTGAGACGGCTGCTCTGAAATGGAGTTGTGTAACAGACTGTGGGTGTGTTTGTATGTGTGTGTGTGTGTGTGTGTGTGTGTGTGTGTGTGTGTGTGTGTGTGTGTGTGTGTGTGTGTGTGTAACAAGAACAAGACTGAGATAAAATGAGCACAAAGCAGTAAATTGGTGAAAAGACTGAGATAGACGGGTGAGTGGGTGAGCGGTTGAGAGTTGAATGAGGAATGTGCCGACACACAGCCGGAGAGGGGTCAGAGACAAACCAAGAAAAAAAAAATGAGAGAAAAACATTGCGCTCACTTAGAAGAGCCTGAAACACGTCGCTCAGTGGTGAATGAAATCTGTGAAGGAAAATATTTGATTATTAGCTGTTTTAGACGGAGGGAAATGTGATGCAGATTTTCTGAAGTTGAGACATCAGACTCCAAACGAATGCTGCTGTTTGAGGAAAAGAAACAATAGGCATTTTCTCTCAATATTCATTCTATTAAAGTGTTTACAGGTCTTGGGGAGTGCAAATGCATTTGTAGAAAAAGTCTTTTGTGGCGTTTGTGTCTCAGTAGCTATATTGCATTGTGGGAAATGGAGGTGTCAGGATTTTTGACTCCTTTAACACTGTTGGAATCAATATGGACAGTTTAGAAATAAACGACCAGGTGGGGAAAGATACAGCAAACCCAGAGACATCGCCTTTATATCACTACATATCATTCTACAAACCCTACTGATTAGAGAAAGTTACAGATTTTAATAAAAAATAATGATTCCAGTATTTAGAAAAATTCGGAATATAAGATCTGATAAGATTGTATAACCAAAGTATACAACATTTAAATTATGACTTATTTGTACATAGTTCAGTACATTCTTTTTTCCAGAAAATTACTTTTGGTACTCAACTACTGTTCATGTCAGACATTGAAAGACGTTTTTCTCAAGAACTATTAATTTTGATGACCTTTAACTTTCTTTTGTATTAATATTTCAACAGAATATTTGGTATTTTTTTACAACACAGTGGGAGTGCTGTGAAGGAAATTAAAAACATTCCCCTGTGGACCCTGTAGTGGGTTAAATGCATTTAAATCAGCCGTTGATAAACATTGTAACCTTGTAATTTAAGACAAAGTGCTTTGAGTTCAGCTCTTCACTGCATGCTCAGACTTGTACAGGGAATCCTGGTGGAAGGTCAAAGGTCATGACCTGAATTTAGAAAGGTTAGCATGGCTATCCCAAACTTTCCCTGTCTCAGCTTGTGGCTCTTTCTAGTGTTACTGCAATCATCGTCAGAGTTTCACTGACACATGACAGACGAGCACATTAATGTGCTGAGGTCTTCTTCAAACGTCCAGTCCTGCCGGTCAGAGGTCACATGTCTGAAATCCTTGGCCTCACTTCTCTGTATCTGTATCAGGAGCGACTCAGAGCCAGATCCAAATCGGAAACTCATCTCTCCTGTAAAGTGGATGTGTCTTATCAGGACTGCTGAAGTCTCATTCTGCTGAACTGCAGAATGTATTTTTGGATGGAACAAGGACTGTGGATTTTGTCCTCCATCATTTACGCTAGAGTTACACGAGGACAGGAGGAGCGATTAAGAGTGTTGCACGTAGAAACAGTGAGACATGACTCATTCGACTTCTCTCCCTCACAACAAGCTGCTATTGTTCAGAGACACTGATTCAGATCTGTGGTATTTTTTTAGGTTATTAATCGTCATTGTGCTGAGCGTGTGCGTTGAAACTTGTCGGTGAGCTTTTAATTGGATGCGCTACTTCTTTAAGTTGATCCCGTTTATTTCCAGTATGTTCCACACGTGATATCAGTGGTCTTCTTAACCGTTTTGTGGATCATATTCAGAGTTGTGATATCTTGTTGAAACATTTTCTTAAACTTGACCGGATTGAGTCGACTGAAGAATGTCAGGCCCCAGAAATCCCCAAGGTGCACTGTGGTTTTCAGGTAGTTTCCACCCAGGGAGTTATCGGAAGGGGAGGGAAGTCAGTCTTGGCAAGTGACCTTCTTAAGTTTCGTTTAAATTAGTCAGAGGCCTTACTGAACAAAATCATGTAAAGTCTGATGACTTCATTATAGTTTACTATTACTTGAGTCATACTTGCTCATCCAGCTTGCTCAGTGTTGAAGTCCAGTATTGGAAAATGTGGTGTTAACAAGTCTTTTACAAAAACCATTCTCAATCCGAACTGAAATCTATAATATACATACTCATTCAACCTTAATTTTAATTTGTAGAAACTGTGCATTGAGGTAGATATAGATGTTTTTACAGTCATATACCAGGTGAATCTAATGCTGTTAATATTGAATCACAGTAGCCTATAAACAGAGACAGAGTTCTCGATTCAAGGAAGAGCAGTTTGCATGAGTTTTAGTTAAGTTTAAGCCACCTGTTCACATATATATATGAATCTTGAAGTCTTTCTTTAGATGTTCATCAGTTCACAGTGAATTCATCTTCCTCCATTCTTGCAGCCGAGCAGAGGCAGATTCTGGCAGCAGATGAGCGAAAGCGAGAGTTCCACGAGGAGAAGAGGAACGAGTTTGAAAGCTACGCTGAAGAGGAGCACGATGGTATGCAAACCCTGATGATTTCTGATGAAGATGAGAGGGACGAGTTCAGTCATTCAACTGGCTCATTCATGAACTAAAAAACATTCTCATAATCTCCCAGAACAAGACGAGAGGACCAGAGAGAGCACCGAGCAGTGGAGGGAGTTTCACTATGATGGGATGCATCCTCCCCACGAGTACAACCGTCAGTCCATCTGAGACTGAGAGGAGGAGAGAGGGGAAGCTGTGAGCTGACAGGAGGCTTTGAAAGAAATGTCTTCAACAACATGATGACGCTTTTATATTCAGTCCCTGACAGTTCAACAGCAGAGACATCAACTACAGAATGAGGTTTTCAGACTCGTCTGGTTTTTTAACCCTTGTGCTGATGACGTTGGCTTTATTCCATCATTGTTTGGTGTCCTAAAGACCCACAAATGTATGTATAAGATAATTGCAATTACTTTTCTTTTTAATCATTCTTTTTCTATTGAACTTATGTGTGTGCATACCTCCACAAGAGGCAGCAGTCCCCTTTAATTTAATCAACCCTAATCCAATATTAATTAAGACATATTTAAATCCACCAGATCCAGATTTTTATTTGGATTTGCATCAAATTGTACTCACTTACAGATACCAGCCACCTATATACAACAGATTTCTTCCACCAAGATCCATGTATTATTCCCTCCGGAATTTATGAAATTGTAGAGAAAAAAGTGCAAAACAAAAAGTCTGGATCCTGCTCTTTATCCTGTTCTGACCAAACATTAATGGGATTTATTCTGTGCAAAAAACACATCATCAAGCCAAATTTTATGGAAATCTGTTCAGTGGCATTTGTGTAATCCTGCTGACAAACCAACCAAGAAATAAACAAAGGGACAGGAGTTAAAACATAACCTCGACAAGATATAGAAATAACCATGAAACTTGTTATCGCAAATAATAAGGAAAGATTGTGTGCTTTAAACATCATAGGTTATAGATTAACAAATGTTTATCCGTTTTATTTACAGCTGCAGCTGTGTAATTATTTTTTGGCTAATCAAATATTCAATAAAAAAAAAATTGAAATCATTATCACAACTTCCCCAAAACAAGCTGACTCAGTGAAATTACTTTTTTTGTCAACCAACAGTGAAAAACCAAAGAAACATAGTCAGTTTAGTTTAATAGTTGACAGAAAAAATATTTACGTTGAAACCAGTGATTACAGGCAGTTTTACTGAAAAGTCACTCACAGACAAATAAATGTACAGCAGACAGTACAGTATCTAAATACAGCATGTATATATAGAGAAGTTATCTCTGTTTTGGAGGCCCAAGACTAAAACTATGACAGCAATTGTCCAAAAACATACACCTATTGTATTTTATTGTATTGTATTCTCAATATACAAAAAGGGGACTAGGATTCAAAGTTCCCTTGATTGACCGACTTCCTGTACAATTTGCATCAATTTGTCGCAAGTCATTAGATTATGATTATGATAAATTATGTTGATCAACAATGTTAGGTATGTACTTTTCTTTTAACCGTTAACGTGGTTTAAGGTCTCCTGCTTGAAAACGATGTTTAATGATTTATAACGTTACCAGAAGCAGAATAGGTGTGAATATATTACATTTACTCTTATATATACATATATACATATTATATTCACTATATATTTACTCACTTATATGGCATTAGTTAACTCTTTTAACATTATCATTTTAAAATCTGTATTCAGTTACAGTTTGTGCTCTTAGAAATATGAATAACACCTGAATTTAACCTGTCAAAAAAGCAACCACACATGCAAACAAGCCTCTTTTTTTTTAATACATGAATTTCTACAACTCCAAAGGACATTTCTGCAACAATATGTAATACATGCAAACCGACTGGACTTTTTTAAAACGCTTGATAGTTTGATTTCTGCTGTTGTTTTCTGCAGAGAAAAGAAATATACAGGAAAGACAAAAATAAACACTCAAGACCCAAGCTAAGTGTGTTGTTGAGTTTTTGTATTTACAGTCAAGTCAATTATTCACCACAACATTTTCAGATAATTCAAGATTTGCAAAGCCCTCGTCATCAGGCATGTTTTGCTGGAGTGTTCCCGTTTTTCCTTTTTCCCCCCTTTTGAGTGATTGCAAATTGAACATGGGGTCCACAGAGAAAAATACAAAGACAGGTTCCCTTCTCTTCTCTGTGTGAAGGTCTCTAGAGAGCAAGCGGGAGTGAGAGCAGGAGAACGAGTCTTTCTGCTAAATTCAACGGGCTGGTATGAAAGCACAGTGATTAAACACAGAGGGAGCGAACGGTTTTTCAGACCAGCCCCTTCGTGAGCGGAAGCAGAGCACGACAATACAACTACTGAACTGTACGACTTGACGATTCTGCGGTGGGAGCAGTCGAGTAATATCTGCATTCACTTTTTACAGGTTTTACTGCACACGTGAACGCACACTTCACTGATAAACAGTTTCTTTAAATCCAAATGTAATTCAAGGTTTTTAAAGGGAGGACAATCCATTCAGTACGAGTTACATTACGCTCATACAGTCAATAAAGGGGGGATTTATAGAAAGGGAAGCATCTGGCAAACTCTCATAATGGCACATTAGAGCAACATGCAGTATTTGGAGGTTTCACTTTTCGCCGTCCTCATCACTCTGAGGGGGCGTTTGGTTAGCTTCATGTTGGAGCACATCCCTGAGAACTGGCTACACAGCAACAACACGAGGTCGCCCTCCTGTGGTCCAGGAGGAGTTCACAGTCGAGACTGATTATTCAAATAAAAACAGCAATTACAAAGCAACAACTATTAGATACTGTATCTTTATCATTTAATTCAATAACCGGTCAGTCCAATCTAATAAGACATTTACACAATTTTCTGCAAGTGGTAGTCTTACAAAAAAAGTCATAATATATTGTAAGAAAATAAATAATCCAATACATTAGTGCAACTGATGCACACCGTCCTGCTCGTGTTTCATGTCCACGCACGTTAAAGCAAAGAGAGAACACACACTGTCACACTGTTGGGAGTTATTACCCTGCGAGCCATTGTAGCAAATACCACAGCAAATTAACGAGAGCTGTCAAAACGACAAGAAGTCCAGAGTGCAGATGATGTCACGATTATTTACCACGGCTTGAAGCTTATATTTCACTTGCATAACATGACTCCACTCAACAGTTCCAGGCAGGATATTTACACAAGGCATACAGCAGAGCGTCCTTGTCTCAAGACACTCACAGTCCAAAATGATAGCAGCTACAAAAAAAGAGTTCCCTTTAGTGTGGCACTTCCCAGAACAGCTGCTTGTCTATCTGCCAGACAGCCATGATCCAGGTTGGACAAGGCTTCAACTTCTGGTGAGCATCTTCCCCTCTGTACTTCCAGGTCAGTGTGACAGCAGGAAGGTAAGCAGTGCGGTGCCGTGCTGGGCCATGGTAAATGGAGCGAAGCCAACGCTCCTCAATTTCCCCCCGTGGTTTGGCAGAAACAGATGGGAGGCTGCAGGATGGGCAAACTGGGCGACAACATTGAGGCCTGGGATGGTTTTTTATCACCGTCTCAAAGCTCTGTGGTCTCCCAGCTCACCTCCCGCGGAACCTGGCGTCATTTAGTCCCAGTGTGGATGACCGTGACGGTGGAGGGTCGTGGCCGCGGTGGCTCGGCGACCACAGATGACTCCTCACAGACCGGTGAGGGGGCGTCAGAGTCCTGATCATACGCATTAACAGCAGAGGGCAACGGAGCTATTGGAGGACCTGTGGGAGAAAATGTAGTAGCCTGTCATTGACGGTCCAATAGAGGTGGGCGAAATAGCCTCTGAATTTTTCAATTTGCACAATTAACACATTAATATTGCATTAAAGATACTTCTTATCATCTACCATGCTGCCAGCTATAACTCACATTACATCATTTATAAAGTCACCCAGTCAGTGAACTTATTAGAAGACATAAGAATCACAGCAAAACTCTGAGGCACTCTCTTATAAATTATTCAAATGCCTTTTTTTGTCACGGCATCATCATGTTAGACCTTAAGATCCTGGGTTCATTTTAATAGTTTACAAGAGAGTTTGAGTTTTCTTGTGATCTTTATGTCTACATGTCTCCCTAACCAAAGAGCACAGGCCAGCCACCAACCCGAACCGTCAGTATTGACCTGGGAATGAGACTCAACAATCAAATGCACATTACATCGTTAACTAAATTTAGGAGTTAAAGGATAAGTCAAGAAAATGTTTTGTTTAATTCAATGAGACCAAAACCAACAATGTGTTAAGGAGTCAGTTCTTCAGAAGTGCTTGTGGGATGATCCAACACCTTTCAGATGGTGAATAATGGAGGTCTACATCCGACCATCTCTGTAACTTTGAATGACTGTGACAATCCAACATTCACACGCACTCTCCGACTTGCTGTCATTGGTCATCTCTGTGGAGGTGAGAGAGGAGTTTGGGTTTGAACTTCTCTCCCCAGCTCTTGTTTTTATTTGTTACACAACTATTTCTGTCCCTTTTCATGTGAACAACTGAGAACGTGTTCCGGGAAACGAGCTGAAAATGTGCACCATTATCCCTGAATTTAACCTGCATCCTGTCTCCCCCGTCTCCCTACGATGTCAGCTTTTGATTGATTGCAACCAACCCCGTGTGTGAGCAGCAGCAGCTCAGCCACGCAGCTGTCATGCACTACACAGGCAGCCGATGTGGACAAAACATAAGACCATCTCACAATACATTATGGAAACAAAAGCCTGCCTGTGACACTCAGCCCCAGGCCCATTGGTTCTTACTAGAGATAAATATATAATAATCCTCCCAAACACTTGAGTTACACAGTTTTTTTTTTTTTTTTTTAGCAAACCAGAGTGAATAATGCAATTTTCAGCCATGAATTAACGCTCACTTGATCCTCTAGTGAATATCTCCAACATGTCCATCGTGATGAAGGAACATGTCACCCAATGTGACTCATTTATGTTGTAAATAGTTTTTGGATAACATGGAGGTTTTGTTTGTGTTTTGTTCGTTCTGCTCTTTTCTCATTTCACCAGAGTAACTGCCAACTACTGCAATAAGCCAGTTAGCTGTGCAGCTAACTGTCCACACTGGGAGCTCAGGGAGATATTATCTAATAAGAACAGCACAGGGCTAACTGGATAATATACCAACCCCTACATTGCGTTACGTCTCCGCCACGCTAGCAGAGCTGATTTAGCATTAGGCAGACAGGAAGTCAAGCACCGAAACATCATTATGACATCCGGTTACTTTTCAAATTAAGTCACTCCGTGTTGACACCAGCCCACAAATCTCAAAAAAGAGACAAACACAAGCTCTTCTGGTAATCCTTCGGTCGGGAACACTTCCTGTTGTTGTTTTTATGACAAATACCTATAACTGCGGTTGCGAGTGATTATTTGGTTATTGCGGGAACTCCTCGGCCTCGCGACACCAGCTGTCAATCGTACTACTCCGTGGCGGACTCAAAACGCAACCGCGGGGGGGTTACCGGACGGCAGACGGCGGAGCAAAACTGGATCGGAGCAGTAACGCAGCAGACACGTATCTGGTGGAATCTCGGGGTAACTTCAATAGATATATCTGCAACATAATACATTAATATGATGTCAAAACTCCTCTTTGTTCACATTGTCTTTATATTTCGTTACTTTCTGAATGTTTTAACCTGAATTTCTTACATATTGCACCTTGAAATCCATAGAATTAATTAAATCCATGTTCTATATCATATAGAACAAATCCTCACAAGCTGGAACAAGCAAAATATTTAGCTTTTTGTTCATTTTTGAGTTACAACTTAAATCATAGATGTGATGCTGTGATGTTACATATTTTCATAAAAATCCATTATGTTACATTAAATGGCAGCAGAAACATCGTGACCATGTCACTTCAAACACTGAACTCGGTCTACTATGTTTAATTGAAAATTACACCAAGAGGGCTTTTTAAACAGCTGCCAATTAGCTGAACGGAGACGGCAGCAAAGTGAGCGGCACTTAAAGCTGGATGTGTTTGCGTCTACAGAGAGCTTCTGAAGTGTCACTCACGGTCCGTCGGGGAGAGCGGGGCACAGTCCACAGACTGGCTCTTGGCTGGAGCGCGGCTCTGAGGGTTGGACACAGAGTTGGCGTTGTGGATGCTGCTGCCAAAGCTGGTGCCCAGCTGCAGGCGCCTCATGTGGCGGATCACAGCCGTCGCATTAAAAGCTTGCTGTGAAGACAGACAAATGTAAAGCCAAAGAGAAAGACTACCACCGTATGCTTTTGCTTTTCAGTATATTGTGCTGTGATTATTTTCTGTAAAGGGCTCCTTTGCTCACCCTCCATTTGCTTTTGGCAAAGTTTTTCCGCATCTGTCGGCTGACTGATTCGTGTATGTTCTTGCAGAGAGCAGTGCCTCCAGCAATCCTGAAAATGAAAGGCAAGTCCTTTTAGATCATGTCAATAACATTTCACACATACAAACACAGCATCACCCAAATTATTCATATTTGTATTTGTCAGACTTTGGGAATCTTCCTTGTGCTGTTTTCCTATCAGCTCATTTATTTTCATTCTGCTAAAACATCTTTGATTGATGGCTGGATGTTTTTCACACTGTAACACCTTCTGTCACATTCATCATAATCTCTGTATGAAAGCTTGTCAATGAAACCTATTTCTCTCTGTTATACCTGTTGCCGGTGTCACAGACCGCATTATTTGTATCTGAATGACCACCTGCCCAGGACCCCGAAGGCCCATTACTGGCTAACAGACCTATTCATATTGGCCACCTCAGCTGGAGACAGCAGCCCACGCTAGCCTGCTCTCGTTAGCTCCGGCTCAGGCCTGGGAAGACATCCTAATTGTTCATTAGAGCTTCCACATTCTTCAAGGATCCTTCAGGACACCAGCCACTAATTGGCAGCCATTTATTCAGCAGATTTCTCTCTGAGGGCTGGCGGTGCCGTGCAGAGGTGGGTTCGCGGCTCGGAGCCATGGCGACAGATGACAGTGGGAGGACATGCTCTCCATGACAAATGCGTAAGCCTGGCAATCTGCGTCATACTGCTGTTTAGTCGCACCAAGATTTGTGGTTCCCTGTGTTTGTCTAGTTGGGGCACAGTGTGGCGGCGGTTAGGTTCTCACCAAGGGTGCTGGAGAGCCTGGTCACATGTGAATCTCTTCTCCGGGTCCTTCTCCATTAGGCAGCTGATGAAGTCTTTGGCTGTGGAGGCAATCAAAGGAACACATCCAGCTGAGAATACGATCCACACTCTGCCACAGTGAGAGACTTTAGACTTTTTTGTGATGGTTTATCTTACAGATCCTGCAACCGCTTGTACATTTTCAAACAGAGACAATGTCCTGAGGCAGCAAACTAAATAACAGTTCCATTAGTTTAGTTTAGTTAAAAGTATAACAACAAAACACTCTTTTCAAGGAGTCAAAACATAACTGAATACAGTAAAACATGTTGAATAATTCATAAAAAAAAAAAATAAAGTTTAGCTCTGGACTTTTGCTACACTTTCAGAGATGCTGATATTCTGGTTAGCATGAGCAAGCTAACTTTGCTACAAACTTGGTCTTAAAAGTGTGAGGTGAGAAAGGCGTTTCAGGATTTCTGATGCCTTGCATTTAAGTCCTTAATGAAACTTGATTGAGGAAAACATAGATCAACAGTACACGCCGGTTCTGAAGGACTTTACCAGTCTTTGACTATTTAAGCCCACTACAGAACACTCTGTGGGACACTCCGTGCCAACCTAAGTCACGCTTTAATTGATCGGAGAATGTGGAGTTTTGACTATCGTGGTTCCTGTGCGTCTCTCGTATGAGTTATACTGAAGGTTTGGATGCAACATGAACAGAGTGTGACCTTGGTTGTCTTGGAGACAGCACATCTCATCTCCACAGCAGTTCAAAACAACCGCTCCTTCTGTGCAGACCCTCGAGCATGACCTAAGGGCACTATATATACACACTTCACCAACACCAGCGTGGCCGTCACCTCCTCACAGAAAAAGGTGAAAATCACTACAAGTGCGGGCACATTGACAGCTGCAGTTATGTAAAGGGAGAGTCAGACAGTTCTGTGAGCTAGCTGATTTGCGGGACTGACTACAAGGTTTCAGTTTTGGGTTTTTGGTGAGCATTCCAATGAGTCAATGACACTTACGCGGCTGTTATGTGTGTAGATATTCTAATTAGACATTTTCAAGCCAAACTGTGACTTTCTGAAGTTTAAAGTGACACACGTCATATGTGTAATTCATGGCACAATTCAAACGAGACCAAAAGATTATTTGTCTCTCGACGTTGACCACCACACATATTCTTTCTGAAATAAGGTCCCAAAGCGGTCCACAGGAGCCCATACAGACACACACACACACATAGATGTCCAAGCTCACCGGAGTCTGATATGTCATCCCAATACGGCGCGTCAAACTCATAGTCGGCCTTCAGAATTTGCTCAAAGAGCTTCGAATCGTTCTCGTCGTAGAAAGGAGGGTAGCCGCAGAGCCTGCAAAGATGAAGATGGATGATTATACAACAGCAGCGAGTGCCGTCATCCGGCTGATGCTAGAAACTTTAACCCAAATCTAAAAAGGATTTGCTGTGGCCTAATCTCATTCCCTGGCATTCTCATAATTTTTTATATAGCATGCGAGAGTAGATGGTTCAGAGGGATTATAGACACTACATAAATATTAAGAGGGGAGAATATGGGACAGAACATATGATACGGAGAAAAACATTCACGCAAACCGTAAATCTACAACGTAAATCCATGCCGTGTGTTTAAATCGTGATCTTGATTATGAAACAGTATAAACTTGTACATGACAAGCACCAGGCAGAGGCCTCATTTGAGGGGGCATCTGAAACTCTTTCATCTAATTACCTCAAAATTCATCACACCTAACGAATGGGCAACATCACCAGGGATTTTCTCTTTGCTAACGAGCGACACCACTTAATTAGTTTGGCAGCTTCCCCTTGAAAGTTTTATAAGCTCTGTGAAATAGGAACAGCAGCTGTGGGCTTCCCTCAGACTACTATTTATGCCGTGTCAAAGTGGTTGTGTCGTATTGTTTTTACATCATCTTTTACACGATCCTTATCGATGTCTCTAAAAATGTTACTGCTTTAGCCACACTATGGTGTGCTGGTCTTTTAGTCAGTTCCTCATTTTGGGTCAGACTGAAATATTTTAACTAATGAGCAGATGGCTCACGGCCTCAGATGATTGACAGACAACGTCTGTGACTGCACCTTCACCAGTAGACATCCAGTATGTACAATATGTAACATTTTTTAAATACTAAAAACTTGCTTAGATGTAGTTTCACTGTGGCTTCATATTTCCGTCTCGGGAACAATGGTGGAAAAGAAATCATGGTTTGTGTCAAGTTACGTAATTGTGTAATTAGTACACTTATTTTGACTGAAACCATGATATTTTTTCTAATCTTAACCTTGTAATTTTCGTGCCTAAACCAAAACGTCAGCAGAATGCAACCATCCGTCTAGTATGTAAGCTCCTCTCTTATCGTGTTGTCAGGTACTCTGTTGTTGGCAACTGACACAACCTACCTGTGATCGTTTTACCTTTATCTTTAGGATGTTTATCTTTCACTTTGCAATCTTGATAAAAAACGTTATAATCTGAATGAGGTTTCCCTTGTGGTTTTGAGGATTTCCTTTTAAATAAAGCTTCAGAAATACATGAAAATCAAGCCATCAAACGCAGAAAATAAGCTTCAGTTAATGACCATACTGAGTGCAAGTGAGTACTTACAAAATATAAGCGATGACGCCAATAGACCAGCAGTCCACAGCTTTACTGTAGGGCTTCTGGGCTAAAACCTCAGGAGCTGGAAGAATGAAATCATGCTTCAAACAATGGTCAGAAAACTAATTATCTTCATCCGTTTTTCAACCTTTCACCATGAGACAGGAGGCTGGAGAAGAATCTAAAATGTGTGCCTGCAGCAGATGGCAAAGGTTATCCTGTGGCTACTGGCAGATTAGATTAGATCATGTTTAGCCAACTAGTGGATGCAATTATCCCAGATGAAGTTTCCACCAAAGCTACAGCTCAGAGGGCGTCCTCACCCACATATCCTGGAGTCCCACAGGCGGTGGCCATCACATCGCCTGTTCCCTCCATCTTTGATAAGCCAAAATCGCTGATCATGATCTTTGATTCATCATGGGGACTGAAGTACAGCAGGTTCTCAGGCTGCAAATAAGAGGAAAGAGTCAAAACGTGTGTGGTAATATGACCTTACGTGCTGTGTGGATTAATTCCAGTCATCCAGACAGCAAGATATCAGACAAAATATGAAACAAAATCCCCAGGATTTGTCTTGGAAGGGTCGGTGGGGGGAGTTTTACAGCTCATCCAAGAGGCTTCATCAGTTTTACCGAGTAGGTAAATCCCTGACATTTAACCTCTGTGGGTGAGCCTCACTAAGCACTCACGTAACAGCGCTCACACAGGTTAACTAGCAGGGATTTCCCCTCACAGGAGTTCTCTTCAGCAACAAAAACAACACATTGAATGCTGTTGTACCTTTAGGTCTCTGTGCACGATGCCCATGGAGTGCAAATAGTTGACTGCATCCAAGACCTGTCGAATGAGCCGACTGGCATCCATCTCTGTGTAGAAGCCTTTCTCCACGATGCGGTCAAACAGCTCACCTCCAGACACCCTGTCAGCAAACAGAAAACAGACTGGTTTATATCATGATAAGGGCTGGGTTGATGAGCCATCTGACAGCTGACGGCCATCAGCCATCGACTCCTAATCCCTGACCATCATAATGTTGTGATTTAAAAGGCTCCCGTACAGAGAGCGTAATTAAGTGCCGTGTCCCCTCAGAGATGCTGCAGCTGTTGTTGTTTGTGATATGTTTGCTCAGTACACCAACATTACGTCTCCTTGTCCTGTTTATTATGTTCTTATTAAACCAGCTCAGTTAGGCGATCCCAAGACACTCGGTTGAATATCCGGCAGGAGTGTGAGCCGCCGTTTCTCTCAGTCATGTCGTTTTGTCAGCTTAGCTTCCTGGGCTAGTTGGGCAAATGTTACATGAGACTATAATTATTACCAGGACACAACAACGGCACTGGTACATATACAGTACATTGTGTGGACAAAATAATGGATACATCTCATTCAGTGCATTTTGTCACTGTAATTTGTAAAGCTTATGTTCGCTTTTGTTGTGATCCTATTTAACTGCAATTTTGCAGTTTTCCAGTATTTCTCATATATCACTGGGATTTTTGAGACTAACTACTTTGTCACATTAAGTGATCAGAAAATGTTCTTCACTACTTAAAGGCACAATTACAGAGGGGCAAAGACCCAAAAGGTGACTCATATCCAGCTGAGCATTATCATGAGAGTGTGCCTGCTTTCACTGACGAGTGGCGATCGACATTCTTATAAGTGAGGCTTCAAGGCAACTTTACCCACCTTTCAGAGGTGCAGCGCGGGCAGATAATCGCTGCCTAAATGGCTGGTGCATTAGTCATAAACACTGTGGCTTAGTGTTGAGGGGAAAGGTGTCTGAAATCATGATGACATATGCCACACACAGGAAGACGGTAATGGTACAGAGGAACATTTGTACACCTCCCCAAACCCTGCCTGAGATACATTTAACAAGATATTTCTGACACAAACATCAAGTTAAATTAGTAAGCTCCAGTAAGCTGGAGCTCAAGATTAAAGAGTTTAAATGAAAGCCACTTATTCCATTTCTTTCTAAGAAGAAAGGGAATAAGTAGGATGAGTTAGATGAGTTGATTGAAACCTCTCTCATGTCTGTCAATGTTTCCCTGTCTGGCCTAGCAGCTCTTTTTCAATCAGTACAAAAATGTAAGTGCCTGTGTGCGAGCTGAACTTGTATGACATGAATGTGATCAGTTCCAATTCTCCCTACTGATGTCATTTTTTTGTTTATATTTTCTTTTTGTCAAAAAAAAAAAATATGAGTGAGCACTACGTCATCCCTGTCTAACTTGAAAGTAAGAACTTGGCAAACAGGTTAAAAAGCTTTTGCAGTGAATGGACAAAAATTACACCATCAAGATGGTTAGGAGAGTGGAAATACATTTTGGACAGCAGTAAGTGATTTTAAACGACCTTCTGGGTTTTTCAAAGTGTTAGTGGGCATTCATTTTTCTAAAAAACAGATGCTGGTGACTCAAATGAGCGGGGGCGATTTGACGATTCTAGGTCATGATCGATCTTGAAAGCTTCCAGTATCTACTTTTTAGGCAAATTTTATAGATTGTGGTATTTAAAATCCACTTAATTCTGTTTCCAAACTTTATATAACATTGTTGACGACAACGACAAAGGTGAAGAAGAAGAGGATTAGAAGAAGAATTTTGAGTAGAAGTAGTAGAGGAAGAAGAAAGGGAATTATTAAAAGAAGATGAAGAAGAAGAAGAAGAAGAAAAGGAATAAGAAGAAGACTAAAGGGAATTATTAAAAGGAAGAAGAAGAAGACATAAGGGAATTAAGGAAGAAGAAGTAGAAGAAGAAGAAGAAGAAGAAGAAGAAGATGATGAAAGGAAATTATTAAAAGGAAGAAGAAGAAAAAGGAGAAGACGAAAGGGAATTACTAAAGGAAAAAGAAGAAGAAAGGGAATTTTTAATGGAAGAAGAAGAGGAAGAAGAAGAAGAAAGGGAATTATTAAAGGAAGAAAAAGAGGAAGAAGAAGAAGAAGAAAGTGTTTCCAGCCTTCATGCTAAGCTAAGTGGCAGCTGGCTGCGGTGTTACAACAGACTGATAAGAGTGGTATCTCTCTTCTCAGATAAACATTTGTCTCTACTGTCACTGGTTTCATTTTTAAGGCATCACTGCATTCACTCAGACATTCATCTGAGGGCAAAAATGCCACAAGGAAATTACAGACGCTTAACCAAGCGAAAAAACACAAGACATTAATAAAATGACCCGTCAAATGGGAGACAAAGAGCTGACCTCGACAAACAATGAACTGGGTTGATGTACTTACAGCTGCATTATGAGGTACAGGTGGTTTGAGCTCTCGTAGATGTCCTCCAGAGCCACGATATTCTCATGCTTTATCCTGGAGGGGGAGAACAGAACACTCACTTTGCTTGCTGTCAGCCTGCGTTCATTTCAGCACAGGGCTCTAATGAGGTGCAATTAGCCTTTTCTTTCGTTGAAACGATGCCCTGCCAACTGAAAACAAAACGCTTTTTTTCTTTTTGCTTTCTGGTACAGCAGTTGTTTGGGCTAAGGGTGACAGTGTCTGTGTGTTCATGTGTGCACGTTCGAAAAAAGAACCTGGCAAAGTGTATGCTTCAAATGAGGGAGAAAACCTTTTGTGCGTGATGGAGAGAAGGGGGATTCTTAGAGGACGCTAATCAATGAGTCACGAAGCAGCAAACCCCCGTCAGCAGGAGCACCTGAAGAAAATAAAATACGACGGATCACGACGCTGGCAGCCTGTGTCCAGGCAACCAACAAGGTTTTAATATTGAAAAAAAAAACACCTCTGCGAGGAGATATGCAGATGACATAGTGTGTTCACAAGGGCAGGTGGCTGAAAAGGAAAAGGTGGGGGCGGAAGAGGAGGAGGTGGGAAGAGTCTCAAAGGACCAAACAACCTTCAGAACTTCATTTTCTTTTAAGTCCAGAGCGAAAAAGGTTGCAGTTTGAGGGCTTTTAGGCAAAACGGACCCAAGTGAGGACGAGAGGGAGAAAAATGGGTGATAAACAAGACTGAGAGAAAAAAAGGAGGAAGTCAAAGGATAGAAACTGTAACCAGGCAACTACACCCAACACCTGGCACGCTCGCTTCAACAGAGACTGATAACTGAGCTTCTCGGGGGAATTATCACCCATCAGGGCCTGGAGGAGGACGGACTGTCACCTGGTGTCAATGCAATCCTATCATACTCTGTGTAGCTCTGCGTGTGTGTGTGTACACACTGCAAGGAGCCAAAATGGTGGTTAGATGGGATTCGACAAGGAAGTCACTTAAGCCTGACAATCACTGTTAAATAAACTGAGTGGCACCAGCGTCCCAACTCTGAGTCATTACTCAGAGCGAAGGGGAAGCTTCCCAGAGGACGCTGCGCCATGGTAGACCCGTTCGAAAGTGCCGTTGTTCTTCTGCAAACTCCCTCATGGGCCCCGGTCACGTGGTACCCACCTCCTGAGCACGGCGATTTCATTTTCGATGCTCGTCTCCTTCCCCTTCAGCGCTTTTTTCGGGATACACTTGATTGCCACCATCTTTCCCGTGGCCTTCTCCCGAGCCATCACCACTTCAGAAAACGCACCGCTGCAAAAGACAGAAAGAGAAACATGTTAGTCTTGATGCTTCATATGCGCTCGGGCAATATTGACACAGAAAACCTGTCATCTGTGAGTAGATAGAGGGCACTCAGAGGCAGACAGGCCAGAGTACACAAACAGCATATTGTGAATATTGACTGAGAACTGGCAAAGTCCCTGACCATGGCCAGCAGCCTGCTGTGTTGGCTTACGCTCGGCACTCGCGTGCAGCCAAAAGCACAGCAAACACTTTTAAAACCTCTGAAAAACACCCATTTAGGACGGCAGAGAGCGTGTCTTCCTCGGCCATCTGTCTCCATACATGAGAGAGCCTTTTAAAAACAAATACAGAATTAAGGGAATATTTGCTCAAGCAATCTGTATCAGTTGCTATGATACCACAGTCAGTCCACCTTAATAAATCTGGCTGAGCAGGCAGCGTGATTGCTTTTTTCACCCTCCGTCTTCTTTTTTTTCATTACAGACCTTCAGAGGCACCTTTTTTCCCCTCGATGCTACCCTCAGCAGGGCTTCTGTAAAGATGTTAAAGAGGCGATGGATGATTTGAAACTCTTAGGTCACGTTCACTGAATGACAAACAACTGATATGATCTCAAATCAACTGAACTGTGCCACTTTACGAGACTGACAGAAGGTAGGAGGTTATAATGGAGGGACTAGCGCACGCCAAAACAAATAAAAAGCCCAATAAGAAGTTTACTGAATAACACGCCTATCAAAAACATAATATTTAGTTAAGATAATAAAAGATAATACAAGCAATACAAATATCTGGAATAACTGAATATGGCTTGCTTTGCATCAGGATAAGAAATAAAATAATAGACTGAGGTCACAGGACTGACATTTTCTGTGTTTTTGACCACTGTCCTGACCCCAGTTCACATATCATGGATCAGCTTGTCTGACTTCAGAAGTTTAGTTTTACATTAATATTCTCCCCTACAGTTCAGTGGTTCAAATTTTTCTTTCACTTTTCAATCATCAGTAAAGCTGAAATAGAGCTTTTTGTTTCAGCAACTTTGTACTCGTAGTTTCAAGACACAACGACAACTCAAAAGGCATTACCGCGACATATTGATAAAACAAACGCGCGTGAGAATTTTCTTTTCTGAAATGTTGTTGTGTTTTCTGAAATTAAATGTTGTTGCTTTGTCTGCTGTGGCGCGTTGTCTGAAATGTGGTCTTGTGGGATGTACAGTATGTCATTGTGTTCACATTCTCTGTTCTTCTTAAAATTTTATTTGTATTTTGACCCTCAGGGCCACCTTACATTTAGCTCAAAAGTGGGTTGACATGGGCAATACAATACTTTGAGCAACATATAGTATTATAGGCTACATCTTATTAGGGACATGTATACAGTATTTTTTCCTATATCTTACATACTCTTCACATCGGCCTTTGGATCAAGGTCAGTTTCTCAATACAGTTTGATTCAAATTCAAAGTGCAGTGTGCTCGTTGTTTTTTGGAGCATTTGCCAGAAGCCATTTCTGCGTGATGGCTTTCTTTCTCGCGGCCAAAATGCTTTTAAAAGAAATAGCCGTGCTTTGCCAGTGACATTCCTGTCATCCTGCAATGTTTCAGCCCACTTATAATGCAGCAAAAGAGCAATCAACTTATAATCCACTTATTTTCATTATCTCTGTACCAATCTCCTGCCAATAGGAAAAAAGGAGGACAAGCCCTTAAAATATGAAAATGGCAGCCATCTGTTTTTAACCACACAGCCTCCTGCATTTGTTTTCTCCCTCTCTCTGACATAGACCTTGTGTGCGAAATAAGTGTCGTCAGTCATACAAAAGTAAAACCAATGTGGAAAAATGCACCTTCAGTGATCCGTCGCCTCACAGAAAAGGAAGACATCAAAAGGTCTGTTATGTTCTCAAAGTGTAATCAGTTCCTCTCAACAGGCTCCAAACTCAGCACCACTCACTGCACTAAGTCCCACCGAGGCCATCAAATCCACGCTAATCCCTCGCTCCACCATCACGTGGCGGGGGATGGGGGTCAGTCGGCGCAGCGACACATAAAACACAGACTCTGCACAAACACACTACCTGGTCATAAAGCCCCGCCCCGGGTGTGATGAGGTGGAACGAGCCCGCTGCAGACAAACAGAAGTAAGTGGGCTCGGAGCATACGTCCTTCTGACTTTGACCTCGTTCTGACACATGATGTGGGACCATATGTAAATTCAAGGGCTTGTGTAAGTGAGGGAGTTGGAGGAGTGTTGTGGCACTATCTTCCCACCGCAGCTGTTGCCGTGAGGACAATGAGCATCATTTCTATTCAGCGCGTGCGACCACAGTCTCCACAGCTGTGTGGACATGAGGAGGAGAAAAGAAATTCCTCCGCCAACGAGCTGAGCCTGTGAAGCCGCCCTCTTGCAGGGCTTGTTTTCAGAGCACGCTTTCTGCAGCAGGTGACACACAATGCTGAAAACCACAGGAAACCCGTGAACTCACTGAGAGGGCGTTCAGAAACGTATGCAGCGCCATTTCTGCCACCCCCCCCCCCCCTTGCTCACCACATTGACAAGCAGCAACATCACTTCCTGTGAATGACAACATGACAGAATCCAAAAGCCTGTGACTTTCCTCGGCTCCGTCGACGCATGAGGCATGGCAAACTGTGTCACAGCCTCTAATAGAATTCAATCTTTTAATTCGAAATTTCACAGGAAAGAAAAGGTGCGATGTCTGCTGGAGACATGCATATGGTGATGATGCTGCCGCCCACGCACTGTTATCTGCACATATATACATGCAAACAAATATACCGTAACACATCCACAGCCATCACATATGACTCGGAAACAGTCAGTCGATCAAGAGAGCATTAATCAGCAACTATTTTGATTAGCGATTAATCGTTTCAAGCAAACGTTTTCTGGTTAGAGCTTTACAAATGTAAGAACTTGTTTTTTTTTGTATCTTTGACATATATTATAGAAAATAAATATCTGATGATAGTGGATAGTTGTGATGAAAGCTCCTCAGTACTATTCAAAAAGGTCTAATGTGCAGGATTTAGGTGCATTCATAAAAATAACAATGGTTGTGTTTTTGTTTGATACAGTCCAACATGGTGCACAGATGTGGAGAAGAAGTGGAACACTTTAATTACTGGTCACCATCATTGATTGGACCCAAACACTGAGGCATTTTTTAAGAAAGCCAGTCAGTAACTCACATTTGAAAAGGAATATGAGAGCCAGGTTGGAAGTATTTTTAATCATTTTTATATAACAGCTAGTTATGGCAACTTGAGTGCAAAGAGCAAGCTCTCCAAAACACAGCAGAGAAGGTGATTAGCAAATCACAAAAAAAAACTGTCATATTTTTGAGAGCGCTGTACACAGGAAGGTTAAACATAGGCTATAACTGCAGACGCCTGACACCTATTACACTCAGAGTCTGAGCTGCTTCCGTCCAGCCGTTGATTCTGGGTTCCTTGGCGCCAGCCTGGACATTCACAAGAAGTCTTTAATTCCACATGACAGACGGGCACTGAACACAAAATGGCTATACTATATTATAAGGAACAAACTGGCTCCAGAGAGGGCCTCTCCTGGTATTCAAGACATATTATGCTCATTTTTAGGAACATAATTATCATTTTTTGGTTACTACTAAATAGGTTTACATGTTTCAGTGCTCCAAAAAAAAACAAACATCAGTTTTCTCTCCTGCCTCGTTACAACCCCATCTCTCTCCTCTGATTGATCAGCTCACACATGCCTGACCCAGCACCAATAACAGCAACAACAACAGGGCAGCTGCACAAAATCAATTCTTACAGGTCTTACTAGCCGCACAATTTATCCAAATATGTGACATAGTGTGAGGTCACAAAGTCACAGACTTAAAAGCGAGACTATTGACAAGGCGTTTCAGGAGCAGTGTTTTCTTGGGGTGAGCGCCTACTTTTAAGCAGGTTACAACTAACCAACCAACCAAAAACCCCGAACATCACCCTTCACTAAAAACTCAAAGGCCCTTTCTAAAGTCAGCGTGGGTTTGTCCATTCTGGGCTACAGTAGAAAAATGGCGGTGCAACATGGTGGATTTTGTGGATTTTTGCCAATAGATCCCACTGAATCCCAATAACTCTGCCCATTGAACCTTTAACAACCAGTGTGCCTGATTACCATACATACTACCATACTGATTGCCCAACAAATTCTATTTCTCAAGATGAATATGATTGTATGGCTGCAAAATGTTTCTGACCCAGCGTCAGCTGACTTGCGCGCTTGAATAAATAATGTTGAGTTGAGTTGTAAAGTCTTCGTTCTCCCTCGTCACGGCTCTTGGACAACAGAATGAGCTGTGTGTGACAGTCTGCAGTCACACAACACCACCACACTGTGTGCAAGATGGCCGAGCCAAACCGGCTGACTAATGTGAAATGTGAACGTGGGCTGCTCTCTGTGTGAAACCCGCGGCTGATGCTGCAGATGCAAAAAAAAAAAAAGTCTTGTATCAAACAACCATCCAGAAACTTCTTTCAGGCTGCAACCTCAGCTGGACGGCCTGGGCGATTATGAAACGCCTCCTCGATGGAGGAAGTTCTTTTGATGGAGGGGGTGGGGGTCTCAGCGACCCAGGCTGGCTTATTGACTTTCACAGGCAGCGCATGTACTGTGGTGCTGCTGAGTAATCACACTGAATCATCTTGTGTAAGATGCATTACAGCAGGCCGTTATGCAACATATGGGATGTAAAAGTCAGGAATTGATAATCCAGGTAGAGCTACCGCCGGTGTTACCTGCTGTGTTCGAGTCAAAGTCACGGTGCAGTGAGACCTTTAACCAGAGACGTGACAAATGATACCATCTAGGCTTCCAAACATTCATCGTTAGATTGATGCATTACATTTGAGAAGGAATTTTAAGGTAGGTTAATAAAGTTTATTTAATATAGCAACAGATACTGGAGATTTCATGATAATCGTACATACATCTTATTGACTTATGACCAAATGTTCAGTATTTATTTAAGTGACATTATGTTAACAGATCCCAAAAGTCCATTTGACTTAATGTTTTGGTCGGGTTGCTTTTTCACAATCCATTTGTATTATTATTAAGAATTAAAAGTCATTGTTATGCTATAATAATATAATTTTGTCACTAGCATTAACATAGAATGACAAGATTATTGATATCGCAATTAATTCTGGGACAGTATATCGTACAGTAAAAGTAGTGACTATGGTTACAACAGTATGATATCAATATATATCACAGTATTACACAATTATTAGAATGATTAAAATCATCAGTTAGAAATACCCCTAACAAAATGACAACGAGGGTTTCTTGGATGAACAAAAGCTGTCCTGACAGATATGGAACTTGAAATATACTGTAAATATTATAATAACAATAATATGGTAGATGTCAGTATCGTGTATATGCAAGGTTTACCTTAAACTGTATATTGCTGCAACCCTGACATTTTTGTGACAATCTCTGAAGGATGACTCTTATATATTATTTTCTTTAATACAAGACCTCTCACATTTGGTAATACAAGTTATATTGGCTGCATTTAATTTTACAGTTACACAAAACACTTCATTTAGTGACACCATCTGTTCATCTGTGATTTGTCTACTTAAGAGTTTTGTAAATTAATGTGTCCACTGAGCAAAATTACTGAAAGAAATAACACGGTTTTCTTTCTGCCATATGCGTTACTCTCCTCGTTATATACCACCCTCTCCCCTCCAGGATCAGGTTTCTATGTTTGCTGTAAAGAATCTTTATGGGGGCAGCGGTGGAAGAAGTACTTAGATCTTAAATAAGGTAGATAGATAACAATGTAGAAATAGTCCATGACAGCTTGGCTAACACTGGTTTGTTTAAGGTTGATGCAAATATCAGTAGAATGAGTGTTAAGTCACAAGATTTCTTTTGAACATTGTTGGAAAATATGGAATAATGCAAGTACACAACTCAACAACTTTTAGTCACAAATGCTGATTGCTGTTTTGAGAGTAAATTAGGAATTTTAAGGTTTAGAGAGTTGATGAGACAAATCAAGAAAAGCACAACAAACTTTAAGTGTCTGTATTGAGCGACCTGGAAATGTGACTATCATCCAGTCATCCAGGACAGTCCTACATAGTAAACATTTAAGGAAATTCTGATGGACATTTTTAAGTATATTCTGACATTTCATAGACTGAAAGATTAGTCATTTAATTGAGAAAACAGATTAACTGATAATGGAAATAATCACAAGTGAAGTACCTTATAGTTCTCAAAATTCTACTTGACTTACTTCCATCTGCTACACAGGGTTAACATTATCAATCAACTTACGGATTTCCTCTCTGGTCCTTGGTGCGCCACTAGCCATAACTGGATTTCTGTCCTTTCAGGTAGTAACCAACATCAATCTGGAGCTGCAGAGTTAAATCAACGACACCAATATGACTAAAACGAAACCCAGCAGTTCTCACAGTATCAACAACTGAGGCTGGAAACCATTACCCAGCTGCACACTGGACCTGGGGCTACTTTCCAGGAATGTGCACTTTGTGTTCACCAGACTGTTGATCAAACAGGGAACGATGGTCAGTTTGCAGCCTGATAAGAACCGATGCCACTCACGAATAACTGGAAAGGAAAAATATCTACCGCTCGAGGGAAATGTTTGGCAGGAGCCTGTCTGAAGCCACAGATCAGCCCGTCAGAGAGAAGCTGAATTATTTTAATAAGGGTGATTACCGCCCTCCTGTGCTTTGATATGAGGTAGTCTGGTACACTTCACTCTCTGAGTGCAGTGGATAGTTCAGTGTGGCTCTGTGGGCATTCACTGTGCTGCGAGGGACATGAATACAAATAGAAGCCCAGAAAATTACAAAGCAGAAAACATTATGGTGAATTATTTGACTCTCCATCGTTACGGTCAATGACAAAGTCTCTCCTCCCACAGTAAATGCAGCTGGAGGACAGTGGTGTTGGTGGTGGAGGTGGGAAGTGGTAGTGTCTCCTTCAGAGGTAGCAACTAAAGACTTCCATCGTCCCAGTTGCCTAGCTGCCATTTTCACTGCATCAAGGACCCAACTAGTCTCTACACAAGCTGTGTGATCAATGCACGGAGGCAGTCACAGGAGAGCAGGGCTTTGTCTGAGCCAGGGTCGGTTTCAGATTTGATGTAGATGGCTGTTTATTCATCAATATCAAACTCTGAAAAGGGGATTTTTCCTCTCTTAAAGACAAGGCTCTTGGGAGTGAAAACTGACCTGAATGAGTCAGCTATAAGCTCTGTTTGGCCCTGCAGTGGTAGCAAACAGAGGACAACTTTGGCACTTAACACTGAGAAAGTGGCATTCAGGAAATACACGATAAAGCACTTAGAAGGGACTGGAAAGAATCATTTGTGGACTGTTGTCTAACCGTGACATTTCACTAGAAGGAATAAGAAATAAATAAGCATTCTTTGTGTTATTCACCTGAGGGGAATAAGCTGTGGAGCACAACCCACATCGATATATAACGATATATCAGCCAATATTCTTTTTCTCCTCCAGCCTAAACTGACATTTTAATGAGAATGTCTTCATTCAATTTGTTTTTAAAGCAGCCATCATGAATATTTTGTCAACAATGGATCGTATTGTGAAAGGGGGTCACCTACCGTGATGATCCAACAGAGAATTACCACCGGACTCTCAGCTCTACAGAGCTGTAAGCATCTTTCAGCTGACTGTTTAATAGGCTTGCCTCTGTAGTCTGTGTTCCCGGTGATACACTGTGTTCGGGCATACACCAATTATATAACTTGCCCACCGTTGTTCTACTTTTCTTTTATATCTGCACTTAGTTGGATAATGGACTGTACAATTCTAAAATGAAGGTGTCACGTGACAAGGGTGAGGACAGTTGACAGTATTTCAGATTTAAATCCAATCCCACTAAGGAACACGAGGGAAAAGGAGTTGGTTACTTCACTGAGAAGTTGGAAGTGTGCAGCCTGTTGCCTGCAGATCATCATCCAACAGCTCCTTCTTGTTATTACTCCCACAGACTGTATAAATCTACTCCCCGACATATTTCAAACTGATCAACTAATGCCAAAAATGGCCGCTGCTTTGTTCTGTAGACACATATTTGATTTAATTAGTGAGGGTGGTTTCTCGTAAAAAGCCCATCGTTATCAGTAAATAAGTACATTTTAGCTGTCCAGTGAAAAAGCTGAAAAAATTCATAGTAGGCTACCGGTCCAGCACCAAATGGAGGATCGAGCTGAACTCAGTGGAGATATTATTTCCTGCGAAAGAGCCAGATATTGTTTACAACAGTTGGTGGAAACCAAACTCGGAGCAAAAAGAGAGCAGATATTTGATTTGTAATCATCATGTGGACCACAGGTTTTTCTTTTTTTCAATAAACCACCTAAATAGAGTGATAAAAATATATCGATGATGAGCTAATATTGCCTGATATATCAGCTCATTCAATTGGGCTGCACCAATCTGATCACAGTATTAGTAGCCACTCTGATACTTACAGTATTAAGCAGATTAAGTAATTGGCGGTCCCTCTCTTTGTGTTGCCTTGGATTAAAATTACGATAAAGAGAGCCACGTACAGTGAAGTGAACAGATTTTGACTTTGGGGAAAACATGTTGAAGTGAGGAGCGGATCAATTGGATCCCTAAAAATCAAAACCTCAACACGTCCACTGTGAGAAACAACCTGCCGCACATCCCCATTGGGATCTCTGAAGGTGTCTGTGGTCGGGATACTTAATTTGCTTCCACAGAGTATCACCAGCTTAAGGGTCTGAAATTAGCTGCGAGGCAAGTGGCGGTGAGGAAGGAGGACTGGCTTCAGTGGCCAAGATCTCATTAGCTCCCAACAGCTATTGGAAGGCAACAAGTAAGGCAAAGCATTACCGACACCCGGCAGACTTCCTCCTCTCATACTCCTGTCCATATCTGATCAGTCATAATGTTCACACCTGACAGCCCGGCCTCCAGCTGTAGTTGAGATCAGAGCTTCTGTTTTTGTGTGATGGTTTAAATGCATACATTCTAATGCTTCAGAAAGCCAAACACCGCTGTGAGAACTGAACAATAACACGAACAACTGCATCTCTCGCAATCATTTTAGCTCAGAGGAGTCACCTTTGTGGTGTTTAAAAGTGGCAATACCACGATATTAAATACTGTGTTACAAGTAAAAATACATAAGTATTAGCAAATAAATCTACTCAAACTTACTACAAGTAACTTTTAACTGGTTATGAAACTGTCTTAATACTGATGCCTTAATATGACCTATATAAGCAAAGATACCATCAGCAAGAAGACTGGCTATTTCTACATAATCATAAGATTCCTGATGCCTGTCCCCAGGGTGAAAATGTCATTAAATAAAAACTGCTATTGAGGAGGGTTAAGGATGAATTCAAGGGTCTCAGTCTTGGTTAGGGGTCAGGAAAAGATCAGGCTATTTGTTCACCACACAAATACAGCTGGAAATGGAAGCTGTTGGAGGTGAAGCTAATTTACCTACTTTGGACCGATTAATATTTTCAACAAAAATATTGCGTCACATTTTATAAACAAACCACAAGGTTAGTGTGTCAAATCTAAATCTGCAGAGTGAGTAAACCATATATGTCAGTTATAAGTAGCGCAGTAGAGTGGAGTAGAAGCATAAACGAACAAAACGTGCCTGTAAATACTCAGGTGAAGTACCTCTAAATTGTACTTCTTGCAGGGGTAACAAGTCATACTTTGTTACTTTTACTAGCAGATTTAGTGAAACGAAGACGGAACGAGACGGAAAGTCTTAGGTGTGTGAACGTATCTGCAGAGACCGGCAGCCCTTGTCCTGTATTTTCTTATTTTGTTATTTCCGGGACCTACCCCAAAAAGTTGTTTTCGACATCCTCAGAATGGGATTGAACAGAAAACAATCTATCAGGTGTGTTTATGAGTCAACGGGACGAATCCTCCTGATGAACCTTTACGTTTAATAGTATTTGAAGTAAATGAATATGACATGAGGCTCAGTTAGCTATGCACAGAAAAGGCCAGTAGAAATGTCCTTTGCCTGTACTTTAACTTTACTTCAGTCTAAATATCTGCACTTCTACTTGAGTAAAGAACGTGTGTACTTTTGCCACCACTGACCTATAGTACTCGAGTAAATGTACTCCTACTGCTGAAATGAATGAGCTCAGTTTGGCACGCTGCAGACGGATGATCCCTTCTGGGCACTGATGGGGAAACCTGACGAGGACTTGACCTACAGTTAGAAGCGACAGGAGGAGGAGGTGGAGGAGGATAATCTACATCTCTTCCTCTGGCCAACAGTCTTTCCTTGTTCATTTTTAATCCTCAAGCAAAGCTGCAGTGCTGCTGGGCTTTTCTCCCCCGGGCAGCCTCCTGTGAACCCTGCTGTGCAGCAACAGGGCACTCCCTGATTAAGACACACAGGAACTAGTAAATGAGCCTTACTTAAAGTCGATCAGGACGAGGACGCACTGCGTGATGTGTAACAGGAGGGCCAAACTGTGACAAACTGGCCTCAAAGATGTGAGATGTGAGCTGTGGGCGAGGGATGTGTGTTCCTCCAACCTGGCCATTGTGTGTGTGGACAGTAAATCACTGATGATTCACTGGCGTTATTCAGAGGCTCTTCACACATAAATGAAAGCTTTCTGGAAATCAGAACAGCCTCCAGGTAGGAACGTCTCACTGTTGAGTACAACGGCTGAAGTGCTGTGAAGTGAATCACCAATCGGTATATGACAATTTGATGTTGCTCCTCGGGGGGGAGGGCTGCAGTCACGCTGAGCGGCACCGAGAGAGGATGATGAAGACGGCCTAGAAGATTATTCAAGACGAGGTTGCATATATTACAACAGCAAACCGCTGTGTGTCTGTTTTATCATATGAATGACCAGCTCGGAGGCAATTTTTGCTCAGCTTGACACCAAGTCTGAGTCCAAATTAAGAAAGAAAAAAACATATTTCCCCCGAGACACACAGCTCTCCTCCCCTGAAAACAAACATCATTAAATTCCTCTCAGTAAAAGGGAGGATGGACGCGTCTTCAGGGGACAAAAACCATCAACAAAACAAGTCAAATCGATCCCGGGAAGAGACTCGCCTCTCATAAAAGCACAGCCTGGCTCTGACCCGTTTCCTTAAGGTCTCCCATTCAGGGGGAACACTTTGTCACTCTGTCTGTGGCATAACTTATTCAAAGAAAAGACATGAAGTCAGGCAGCACTAACAGCGGCCCAAAATAAACTCTGGAATTCGTCTGCTCTGGGGTGCAGGGGGCAGGAGAAAAACTTGAACCGGAGTGGTCCCAGAACGACAAGTCTTTAATCGGGCTGTAAGCCCAGACATACTGTTTCTGAAGTCGGATCTGTGTGAGGACGAGAGGGAAGAGACTGAAGGGGGAGCACATCGCAGATGGTCACAGACTTTTGGGTGATTTTAGTGGTTTGTGTACGCAAACAGGGCCCTGCTGTCTTTCACAGGAGTTGACATGTTGTACAAAATAAATAAATGGCTGCCTGCACTGAGCTGCATGGATGATCCCTGGGAGGAGGAGGAGGAGGACGAGGAGGAGGAAGAAGAATAAAAAACATGCTGCAGTAGTTTCTGAATGAACTGTGACATAACAAGGGAGCATCACGCGTGTCTGACTTCACACATTATTGTGTCTCATGAAGCATTATTTCCACTCCCTGCACAATTAACACATGATGATGCTCCTGCTGGGTGGATTTCAGTTCAAAGGGCCCTTCTCTGTCTGTGTCTCTGTGTCTGTCTGTGTCTCTGTGTCTGTATCTCTGTTTGTATCTCTGTCTGTATCTCTGTGTCCTTATCTCTGTCTGTGTCTCTGTGTCTGTATCTCTGTCTGTGTCTCTGTCTGTATCTCTCTGTCTGTATCTCTGTGTCTGTATCGCTGTGTCTGTATCTCTGTCTGTGTCTCTGTCTGTATCTGTCTGTATCTCTGTGTCTGTATCTCTGTCTGTATCTCTGTCTGTATCTCTGTGTCTCTGTCTGTATCTCTGTCTGTATCTCTGTGTCTCTGTCTGTATCTCTGTCTGTATCTCTGTGTCTGTATCTCTGTGTCTGTGTCTGTATCTCTGTGTCTGTATCTCTGTCTGTGTCTCCGTCTGTATCTGTGTCTGTATCTCTGTCTGTGTCTCTGTCTGTATCTCTGTGTCTGTGTCTGTATCTCTGTGTCTCTATGTCTGTATCTCTGTGTCTGTCTGTATCTGTATCTCTGTGTCTGTGTCTGCATCTGTGTCTCTGTATCTCTGTCACCATGAGCAATTCTCAAGTCAATTCAACCACACCAGCTGTCAGTCTGCCTTCATTTCCGTTCAAACAACACAATGTGTCATTGTCACCTCATGTTAAATGACTGAGTGCAAAGTTTTCTAGTCGCCTACACACACATACACACACACACACACACACAACAAGGGCTGTGTGTCGCTATTGTTACTCACGTCCCAAGGACTTCCTTGAAGTCAAAGATCTTCTTGATGTCCTCGACGTGCTTTTTCCAAGATCCATCGCTGGACTCGCCGTTTTCTTTCGCCATTTCTCACCAGGGGTTGGGGTGGGAAGCAGAAGAAGAAGAAGAAGAAGAAGAAGAAGAGACGCTGCTGGAGGATCAGCACCACCGCCACAGACGTCTAACACACAAAAGAAAAAAGAAAAAGAAAAAGTAGTGCACTTCTGTTTTTCGCCAGGGGCTTCCTGGCTGCTCGTCAGCGCAGACTATCTCGCTTCCTCAGCCCAATGAGGGGAGGTATGTCCTACCCCCGAGAGGTTATTTGACTAATCTGTTTGACGTAGCGGATCCCGACACTGAGCTTCCCCACTGTTCAGACACACTGTGGAGGGGGAAACACACAGGCTCTCCCTCCTCCTCCTCCTCCTCCTCCTCCTCCTCTTCTTCTGTCTCCTCTGCCTCCTCCCGCTGCTGCTCTCCGGCCGGGATCCAGTCAGTGTCAGGGCGGGCGGCGATGCGGTGATCCTGGGTCGGAGGAGGACAGTTGGCAGTCTCGCATCCGAGCCGCTGTGGCACCGAGTCACACATCGACCGACAGACCGACAGACCGCCCTGTGGTTGTTATAGCAATAGGAGGAGTGGGAGGTTGCTGCTCCCTCCCGCCTTCCTATCTGACAGCGTGCAACATCGAGACATCCGAAGTGTTCGCATTGCACCAAATCCCCGTCCCGGTTCGAACTCCGCCGGACCCATCAGTGTCAGGGTGTCTCTCATGTTCATGTTTGTTTGTCTTTTTTATTATTTTTTTAACCAAGTTTGAGGCTGGATGCTCCACAGCAGGTGCTTTCATTTTGAGATTCAACAGCAGGGGCGAAGCTAGGACGCAAGGGGGCCTCGTGCGGCCAAGGGTCACCTGCAGTGCATGAGGCCAAGTTGAGTCCTAGCTCCATGTTTGGACTGTTTTACTATTTAACAGCTAAATTAACATGCACCATGGCTGCAACGAAGGCTCACCTTTGTGTGTTTGTTCACACTGAACCGAGCATCGCCGACATAACGCCGCTCCAGTGTGTCGATTCACACAGCGTGCCGGCGTTGTGAAACCGAAAGAAGCGTGATGGTAGATATTGTAACGCAAAAATGTCTCCGCTGATTGTTTAGAATCACATGGATGCTCATGTTATGATGTGTTGTGATCGAGATCCTGACCCACCACGCGTCATGGAAAGTGACAAATAGATGTTTTTAGTACATAATCGCCATCAGTAAATAGCAGACCCTGTCCCGCTCTCACCCACAGAGAGGAATGTTTTATTCCAGGGGGAATTCACAGCGACCTTCCCTCATTATTGTGGATTTTTTTGTTCTACATAAGTCAAAGACAGAATCAGTAGGACAGTTGGGATGACAGCTACTTTACCACGTTTTAATTCGGAAATGTTTTCCTCATGTAAGTTGCCAAATCCACCACCTGCTACCACATTACTGTTGTTCGGTCTTGTAACTTTGCTTTGTGGGTTGAAGTGTGGGACGTTTCTCTTTTATTTGATGATTGAAGGATCTGTTAAGCTGTCAGACTGAACGCCATCAGACTGCCACACTCCTGTCCCACGCTGGTAGCTTGAATTTACACACAGATGTCGTCTCGCGGCTCAGTTATCACCTCCACTTGCAAATCAGTAGTGGTACAAAACTGTCCTGTTGTGGGTTTTTTTTCTTGCGTTTTATGTTCATGTTCACAAATGCACCAGAAAAAAAGGAGCAGACGATCATGTATCTCATCAGACTGCATCCAGACTTTTTTTTTTACAAGTTAATCAATTGCATTCTCATTTAAACACTTATTTTTTTAAGAGATAGAGATGAAAATTGCTGACGTAATTGCTATTGTTTCTTGAACCGGTTCAGTTTCAGTTTGTGCACCTTTTTTTGTACCGTTCAAAGGAAATATTTCGACCAGAATTTAACTGCTTCAGAAATCTGAAGAGTTGGTTCCCAGCTGGCACCAAAAAATAGCAGGTTTTCCTTGATCTGAGGTGCAAACAGATTTGGGTGTGCTTTATTTCACAGTGCGTTATGCATTGTGCAACTCCCTCAGTTGATGACACACCCTTCATTGCGATGGTTTCGCTCAAAACAGTTGTAAACGCGAGCCAGCAGGATTTATTGGATGGCAACAAGGTTCTGATAATCTTGATGGATATCATTTTAAGAAACAGAGCTAGTTCAGATTAAACTATGAAGAAACAGAATCAAGTGCACAAATGAAGAATTTGGATGCAGGATCTATTCACACTACTGCGTATGTCAAGAAGGTTGTATGCTTGTAAAAGCCTTTTGTGGCTCCAGAGGGAGCCGTGTTAGATGTGAAGGGATTTCACTTGATTCAGTGCTTAGACAGAGCTGATGTAGAACAACAGGCGCTGAACTACATCTGGAATCTCTCTCAAGATGATCATAAAGCAAAGTATCAACATAAGAAATACTTAAAAGAACCTTTTTTCATATTATATTATTATACTATATTGTACTGTTCATTAGGTCACCTTTTATATAAGCATGAGATCAGGAGAAAGGAAACATGATGCATAACCTTGAAAATAGATTTATTTTAAAATATTTCCATCTGAATATTTTGATTTGGTTTATTTACATTAGCCCTTCAGATCCTTTATTTTTAGTTCAAGTCTTAGTTCAAACCAGGATTAAATAATGATGATCATATACAACACTTGTACCCCGATTCATCCGTTTATATCGAACTCAATGCTTGATAAACATGTAACCGTGAAAATGGTAACAACTCTCTTTGTTGTTCAGTAGTCCAGTCAAAGGATCCAGTTCCTTAAAATCCATAAATATTTAAAGGTTAATGCTCAGACATTCCTGACAACATGATACTGATATTTGTTTTCTGATCCGTACGACAACAATCCATGCAGACCGAAGTTAAGATTCCTGAAACGTGGTGCCCGTACAGGTTTGACAGGTAAGAAACAGTATGACGAGTATGACGGTCATAAAGCTAAAAGTGCTTCTATACGACAAACACATTGTAAACATGGTCTCTAAGGCCTCGATTCAGATCTTTTTGTCTTGCTGCAGTGCTGAAAACACACATTAATAATACAGGCAAAGTAATTGAGAGAAAGGGGGAAACAATTCAGGCTTTGTTGTCAATTAACCATTAACATATGAATTAAAATCTGACTAGAGTACAAATAAACATTTCCTTCCTTCTTACGTTCTTTATATTATTGACCCATTTTTTTCTTTAACAACACAATCCACATCGTCTTAAAGGTCCCGTGAATCTGTCGTGCAGCAACTCTGCACATGGTGGGAAGACCACTGCAGATTCGATATGTAGTGTAGTACCGATGCCTGTGAGCTGGTTATTTTGGTTTCCAGTCTTGTTGAGTCTTAAGAGAAGGTGGCGGTCAGGATGGCCTCTTGTTGCTGCTGGTGGAGGGTCCCAATACCGACAGCAGGGGCGGGCAGAGCAGGTCGGCTCACTAACCGGAGCTGAGAAAGAAAGAGGAGACAGCTCGGTGTCTGATACTGACAATTCGGTTCAGAAGCATTTGGTATTTACAGAAACTCTGCTCACCTTGCAGGCAAGCTGCTTCTCAAACCTCGGAGCTACAAACGACCAGGGCCCCATGTTCTGAGGCTCCTCCTGACTCCAGATAAACTCTGTGGGAGATTTAAGAAGATTTATTAAATCAAAAGGGGAAGAAGACATGATACAAAATGTTTTTTTTGACACAACACATTTGACTTCCTGTAGTTATGGACGTCATTTGTTAAACTTCCCGTCTTTCCTGCTCTTTGACCAGATCGAGCTGAAACTAGATTTGCTTCCGTGTGTTTAAGAAGGTGAGAGAACTGAAGTGAAACCTGGGTGTTCAGGTTTTGTTCCAGAAGTAGGAAAACCTCATTCAGAATCACAATGACATTTGTTTGAGCAGTACACTCCATTTGTCTAAACAAGGATTATACATTTAAAAAAAGAGTGGAGGGAATATAATTGTTTGATGATAAGCTGTACAAAACTAATCATTTAAGCTACTTTTACTCGAATATTTAAAGAGAATATTTTTTTTGTTAAAGATTCCAGCTTCTCATACATGAATATTGCAGCTCTTCTTAGTCTTCTATTTGAATATTTTTGTGATTTGAGCGGGTGGTCCGATTAAACAAGTAATGATTAAGGACCAGTGTGAAGAATTTAGTGACATGTATAGCTGAGCTTTTCTCTAGAGCCAGTGTTAGATTTGTCCGTTCTGGGTGGCTGTAGAAACATGACTGTGCAACATGGTGACTCCGTGGAAAAGGACCTCACTCTGTCTGTAGATATGTCTTACAGGCTCCAGGGCTGCCAAACGGTTGACGGCAGTTCGAGTCACAACAGTGGATATTTTGAAGGACACCTGCAGCTATTTCCAGACGTTTGTATGGCGACTCACACCAGGTATTTTTCATGTGAAGTCGGACTCCATCGATGATCATGGCGACCAAAACCGGTATTTTAAGCCAAACTACGATGTACGCCTAAACAAACGTAAAGTTGCAACAAAGAGAAACATTCGGTCTCACATTAACATCTAAGGTTTTGCAGAAACTTCAAACTGTGATAACAAGGTCTGTATTGGAAACTCAGGTCTCCTAGATGATACAGATTACATGAAAAGTAAACCGCTGGAACACATTTGACTTTTGAAAGATCACTTGAGGAAAAACCCTGATTCCAATTAAGGTTGAGGTGACGCTGTGTATACACAAAAAGCCTTGTTCACCATCAAAGGTAGGTGTAGTAATACCCTTAATACAATCATGTGTTTCACAAAGTGGTGAACCTCGCCCCGTCCTTGCTTGTGAAACCCTGAGCCTTTCCAGTTGTTCGGTTGTGCTATAACTGTGTTGCAGTTCATCAGAAAGGTATAAATCATCTCTGTCTGCTGCGAACAACCCACAAACACATAAGATTTATGTGTGAAGAGAAGGATGTTGACACCGTTAGCCACCAGTTCCTCATTCTTTGTAAGTCTTACATACATCACAATACGTGAATGGCGAATAGGGAACGGTGAAGCTCATACTTTGCATTCTTGTTTGTCTCTGATGCACCAGAGTTTGGGGTTTCTTTTCTCATGTCGTCTCGAGGACTCACTGATAAAAGCGGTGACTGTCAGACTTCTATTGAAGTTGCCACGTGCTGCTGAAAGGCTTTCAACTTACTATGACTCACTTGTGTAGCTGCTTTTGTCATTGTTTCTCTGAATCTATGAACACTGAAGACAAAATCATTTTTTGCCAACAATGACAGAACTGAAATCACTTAAAGGTCAAAGTTGCTCAGTTTCCTCCCTTTAACAAAGGAATAAAAATTAAGAAACATCTGTGAAGACATCAGGACAATTACAAAATGAATGTCACCTTGAAGATATAGCAAGGATTTGAGGACTCATCTCCCATCAAGTACACTAAGTACACTACACCACTGTGATGTCTTCCTTTTTATTTTTATCCAAAACATTAAGATGAAGTTAAAATGATCAGAACAAACCCTGGAGAGCTTTTCGTTTCTCTGCATTACATTCATATCTAGAACAGACTTCTGGTAGATCTGAAGCTGCTCTAAACTCTCAAATCAGGACGCTCTTTTGTTTGTCTGTAACTGACACACAAAATGTACTCTGTTGTTGTTGTTTGATCTGTATGTGGTATTCGTGTTCTTTAACTTTTAATGTTGCTTCAGTGCATCTTTACTTGATGAGCTGCCTTTGTACATGGGTCACAAAGACCGCAGTGTTATGTAATGTAGCACAGGGAAATGCCCCAAAAAATCATGACATATGCAAAACACAGGGAGAGCAAAGAGTGAGGAACAGTGGACACAAAGAAAACAGAGCTGAAAATACTAAATGTGTGACTTTCAAATATACTGTCTACTTTATCGAGTAAGTCATTTTAGTGTAAAATATAAAGCTAATAAATTAGCATCTTAAAAACATTATTAACACCTTTGGCCTCTAAGAATCTGATATAGGCACTTGTCATTATGGTGAAACCATTACCTGAAACAAATCCCACATAGGCCCCACTGGCACAGGAGCAGTATAACCTGGGGAACTTTAGTTATTTGTAATAGTTGTAGAGGACGTATGTGATTTCATTCCAGTGCGAAATTGCCATGTTCGTAAATTGTAAATTAAGGATTTCACTGCTTATTACCTGCCATATTTCATTGGACACAGAGGTCTTACAATACCATCAGTCCCATGCATATCAGCTTGTTTGTGATTTAGGCTTGTATTCCTTATCAAACATCTGTTGCTCTCTTGTAAAAAAAACTCATTGCAGATTGTAATATGTTTATCAGCAATCAACTGCTGTGCTTTGAGATCAGCTATATTGACATTTAAACATTGATATTCATGCACAGCAACCAAAGCATCTTTTACTTTATCTAAATGAGCCGCAAATGTGTATTCACTATTGTGTAACACGTGCAGCAAGTGGGTAAATCAACTCTAAACAACTTTTAAAATGTGGCTCTTGAAAAACAGATGCTTTGCTTCTGAAAGTTGATGTTGCACAGCGTCAGTAAATGCAAGTAAAATAGTGATTAAACTTGTGCAAATGTGCTGCATGAGGCACAGACATGGGGGGTAATTTCTAAATCACCAATACTAGTTTTATGTGACTAGCGCTGTAGATTAACTAATGTTAAAACAACTGATGATAAAAAAAAAATCACATATTATGAGCTTCAGGACATTTGTGTTCACTCCGGCCTTATTGTTAAATTTGTTCTTCTGTGTTTCTTCTCAGGCTTTTAAGTCGACCAGAAGACCAGAGTTAGTCGTGTACGGTGAGGAACACTGAAGTCCATCATATTAAAAAGTTGACAGTTGTTAAAGAAAATAAAAGTGAAATAAAAGCATAAAAAGAATAACTTTTCCATTTTTCCATGGCTGGACTGTCAGTTGGGGTGCCTGCCATCCTCACACATACCTTTAGTGTTGGGGTATTTCTTGAGCTCCTGCTGCAGAGCCTCCAGTGGGAATGGACACAGCTCCTCCACACGGATCAGTGCCGTGTTCTGGTTGGCTGCTGCTGTCTCCCTCTGTTTCAGCAGGGCATAGTAATGCTTCCCAGAGCACAGCACCACCTTCTGGACACTGCAAGGATTAAGGAAGAAAAGGTTTGATGTATAGGCAACGTAGGGACTGTTTCTGAAGTGCCCTCTACAGATATGGTTTCATCAAGACTGATACCAATACCAATTCAACGATTCAAATCATTTTTTCCGATTCTGATTGAAAAAATACTGAATGTGGCTTCCGTACCTTTGTGCTGAGACTGAAGTATCACCCAACACTGGTCTGAAAGATGTTCCTGGTGCCAGTTCAGCCAGACTGGAAACAGCACCCTTCGAAAAGAACAAACATTATTCAGCCCCTTTCATGGAAACTGTGAAAAAGAGTTTGAACTGTTAAATGTTTCTTCTTTGCTTACAGAAAACCTGAGCAGAGTCTTAGGTCCGACCACAATGAGAGGCTTGCGGAAGTTACGAATCATCTGTCTCCTCAGCAGGTGGAAGTATTGAGCGGGAGTGGTGGGGTTGACCACAGCCATGTTCACATTGTCTCCGTCCACACCCTCTTCTTTACTGTCGCACATCTGAGCGACAAAAGAGGACGAGTCTGTTATCATTTACACTTCAGGTAACTTGTAACACAACACAACATAAGTAACTGGAAAGCTGCTGGTAAAGCACACATATTCAAATCTAAACTTAAATCTGGATTCTCTGTAACAGAATAAAATGCAAACGTCCTGACGCCCATAGACAGAAATGACACTCCACAAAAAAAAAAGGTTATCTACACCCAGGTGTGTAGGTCTGTGAAAAGTTCAGAATCAGCAAAGTAGCAATGACAGGCTGGGAACTAAAATCCATGACCCTACTGCTTTCTTAAATAAATGTAACAGTTTTTCATCTGTTCAGTGCATGACTTAACAATACCTCTAGTAACAAGCCTCACTACATTTTAATTAAAAAACATCTTTTAAAAAATGCACACTATCAAGTGGACCATAACAGGAACAGTTGAGTTTGTACAGCTTTCAAGGGTAAAACTGAAGCACTTTTAAGCTCAATTATCTGGTAGCTGTGATGAAATAGATGGCAAACAACCATCTACAACTCTGACAACACTGAGGTCCTTGTCGTTGCTGCAGACAGCATAGCTTCTAAGATAGCTGAGTATAATTGTTGGTTCATTGTGCCTCTACCAGTCTTAGAAACCTTGTTGCTGCATTTCAAACATAATGTCAAATCATTAACCCACACGTTTTTTTTCTATCTGAGAAACATTGCTTAACTCAGGTTTGTTGTATCAGAGCCTGAGTTGGAAATGATAGTCCATGCTTTTATTTCATCCTGGTGAGAACTGTGGACTTTATGCTCTGTATAGCGTCTTTAAAGCATCCTCAAAAAGTAGTGTCCATGCAGGTGTTTATGCTACATCTCCAGATTGCAATGAGTCATAGTTATAGATCAAACAATCACCGCCATGTGACTCTAAAGTTGTCAGTGATGATGCTGAATGACTGCTCACAATAGTGTTAAATACAGTATCAATAACATAAGAAATAGTGACTGAGGGGACAATTTTTCAGAAACGGTCTGCCGGTCTGTCTGCCGATTGCTGAAATTTTGAAAAATTATCTTTATTGATATGTTACTGATTTCAATTGTTAACAACCTGCGAGTACTGTCCTCTGTGCTGCATTAGGGTCCTTTATACTGAAAATGTTTGACTTAATTTCAACCAAACTATGACAGATTTTGAAGTGCAAATGTCCATAAAAATGAAAATTAAATATGACTCTAAGTTCATTACTTAACATCTAGGTTCAGGGATGAAGATTAGCACCAGCAACTAGTGAATAGGGGTGTACAAAAATATCGATACCACGATATATCGTGATGTTTCATCTTGAGGTACTTTATCAATACACTGGCGCCTAATATCGATATTTAATAATATTTAAATTGCGGTCAGTGTTTGTGTTAAGAAGAGCCACTGTGCAGTATACACTTTGTTTTACTTGCCTGTCATTCATGTGAAATTGATTGAAAATGTTTCGTAATTCCTGTGAAATGGATTCAGTGCAGTCAATAAATTCTGAATTTCTTAAGTGACACAGATATCACCATGTATCGTGGATGAAATTTCTTGCAATATATCGCTTATCGCAGAATTACCGTATCGTGATATTATCGTTATCATGGGCAAAGTATTGTATCGCGAGGTACCTGGTGATACCCAGCCCTACTAGTGAAATGCAAGGGGCTGGTAAATATGCTACACTCACCAGCCAAAAAAGTCTGAAGGTAATCTGTCGAGTGGCTGGTAAAATTCTAACATTCACGAGCCATTTGGCAGGTGGACAAAAAAGTTATGTCCCTGCACAAGCACATAAACACAATGTAAAAATTGTACCGACAATGACCAGGGAACCAAAGACCATTGGTCAAATCTAAAACTCTTATCAGTTGTATTATAAACCTCAAAGTTACAAACGGCAGGAGGGATAAGGTTACCTCTGCACTGACTGAGGTGAAACATTAAACCTCCATTAAAACTTGAAAGGTGCGTTTGGTTTATCATTGAGCAACAGACAATGAATTTGCAGGACTCAAGCAGTCAATTCATGTCAGTCATGTAGTTCTTGGCAAAATTTAAGCTGTCGGTATAGCAGTAAAAAACATGCCATCTTCATCTATTTTTTTAACAGAGTACAGAGGACTGTTTCTGAGTCATGGCGATGAATAATGGCCATAAAAGTGTTTTTTACAAACATTATGATGTCCCAGTGAAGTTACATAGTACGTACGAACGTATCAATGGACAACCCAAAAACATAATGCTTCCTGCCTTGGCTTTTACCAGCACGGTAGAAAAAAAATCTTAATTTCCTAGTTAAAATTTAAAACGGGATGTTGACATGAGCATTATTTCCATTATATCATAAACTGGTAACGGGGTTTGACGTGAATATGGCTCGACAGTCCCACCAACCTGGAGGAAACGCTCCATATGGCAGGATGAGTGTTCAGGTCCAGCTCCGTCGTAGCCGTGAGGCAGCAGGATCACCATCCCGCTCTGTAGCAGCCACTTGGCTTCACCTGAGGACACAGAAGTTTCACATCTGATGTGTGACGATTGTTCCAAAAATAAATGATAATGAGCGTAATTGTGAATCTGTTGAAAGCCCCAGGAGTCAGACATTTACCTCCAGAGAGGAAGGTATCAAAGATGATCTGCGCTCCATTGAAGAAATCCCCAAACTGAGCCTCCCAGATGGGAAGCAGCTTCGGCTGTGCGATACTCATACCATATTCAAATCCGAGAACCGCCTCCTCAGACAGCGGGCTGTTACACACCTAAACACACAGAGACATCACAATGAGCCACATGAAAGGAGGATGATATCATCACACTAATGTTTTATGTGGTTAATAAGCATTTTACCTCCAGGAAACCTGTCTGCTGAGGGCTGATGTTGTTCAGAGGGATGTACATGTCATTAGTTTCTTGACACACCACCATGGCGTGTCTCTGACTGAATGTGCCTCTTCCCACATCCTGTCCGCTGATTCGAATACTGAAGCCTGTAATAACATTTATTTGAATCCACAAATCCATTTCTTGACAGTATCAAAATCAAAAGATTCCTAAATTTGATCTGGTTTGTTTTCTGCTTAACGCTGACCTTGGGCGAGGAGTGAGCCGAACGCCAAGGCCTCTGCTGTGGACCAGTCCAACTTGGTCCCCTCTTCCAACTTGTTTAACCGGGCCTAAGTTCACAAATGAGGAACAAAATCATCATCCAGCTGCTTCCACTTGAGGAAAAGATGATACAACAGATGCAACAGAGACAATAGCCATACCTGTACGTGGGTTTTTCCGAGGTGGCTGTGTAGCTGGATTTGCTCTGGGATGTCCACAGATTTGGCTCCAACAAACTGCAACAGAGGAACAGGGACACCCGTGTCCCAGGTGCTGACTTTGGCCGAAGGCTCCACCAGATCCCCCCAGCGGCCCTGCAGGTTGGTGGGTGGAGGGCTGTACAGGGTCATGTTGGCCAGCTTGTCGTTGAGCATGCCGTAGTATTTGGACTTGATCTCATCACGCTCTGCTTCGGTCATCAGACCCTCAGAGATCAGCTCATCTGAGTAGTAGTCAGGGATGCTTTTGCGGGATCTGTGAGGATGCAACAATGTGTCAACTTTTATATTGATTTTTTTGATAATAGATTCATTGACTAAAAGGGGTTAAATCTTCTAATTTCCGCTTCTGTAATGTAAATATTTTCTTGTTTCTTTATGAAAGTAAACTAAATGTCTTTGGGCTGTGGACACAAACTTTAGAGGACATTCTCTTGGGCTTTGGGAAATAATGATCCACATTTTACACCATTTTCAGACATTTTATAGACAACCAATTCTTTAATTGAAAATGTGAAAATGTGTTGCGATACACAGGGTAAGTTAACTGACCGGATGATTTTGTACATGGCTGGGTTGGTGAAGAAAGGCTCGTCCAGCTCATTGTGGCCCCACTGACGGTAGCAGATCAGGTCCAAGATGACGTCTTTCCTGAAGATCCGCTGGTACTCGACTGCCAGCCGAGTGGCCCGCAGCACCTCCTCTGCATGATCTCCATTCACATGGATCACAGCACAGTTCACCATCTTGCCTGTGAAACAAATGTGAGTATTAGTCTTTGATTAATACAGAATACATGATGTGTCAAGGAATCAAATTATTTTGATTTTGCCAATGTTATTTATGAGTTTCACTGACCGACATCACTGCAGTACAAAGATGATCTCGCTCTCTCTGATGGAGTGGTGTAGCCCACTTGGTTGTTCACAATGAGGTGGATGCTCCCACCGACTCTGTAGTGAGGGAGGTTTGAAAGGGTCAAAGTTTCTGGAACAATCCCTTGGCCAGTGAAGGAGCCGTCACCATGGACCTGCGGAGAAAAGAGCAGAGCTCCTCTTTAAGATTTGTTATCGCTGCTGAAGGTTTGATAAAGATCTCTTTAACAACTTCCTGCTTCACATTAATATAAGTTCAGACGTTGTGTCCCCGAACTGAATGCCAAATCTAAAAGTATGGAGGTGAAGGTCAAGAGGCAGAAGGCAGAAGGCATTCAGACAACATATGTAAGAGGTCCACAGCTCCAACTCCAATACAAAGCATCTTAAACATCTGCACCGGTTTTGACTGTGAGTCAGTGAGCTTGTTTGCAGGTACACAAAGGTTAAAGGACAGGTTCACAGTTAGATGTCTGTCTGGACACATTAGTCAGATAACTATATGAATATTAAAGGAAGTTCTGCTTGCTGCAATCACTTATCTTAGTCACACTGGCCCTTAAATAAATAAGCTAGTTAGTCGGTATAATTTACAGTTGAATAATTGTGATACCATCCAAAAGGAAAGTATAATGCTACTCTTCAGGGAAACTTCTTGGCTATATGTGTGAACCAGTACCTGCAGACAGACGACCTGGTCCCCCGGCTGAGCGCTGTCTTCAGGTGAATAGTCTCCTTCCTTCCTGAGCTGCTGCCTGGCTCTGGTTTTGCCCTGAGCGACGGGGTTAATCGCTTCCAGGTGAGACGGGTTGGGCAGCATGGTGACGTGAACAGGGTGTCCAGCTCCGAATTCCAACTCCACCGAGGAGGTGAGGTGAGAGAGGACGTCGCCGATGGCTGGCGAGGTGTCGGGAAACTCGCTGAGGCCGCGCATCTTACGGAACATAAGCTGCAGAGAAAGAACATGAAGGGTCAGTGTTGTTTGATATTATCTTCAGCTTGTTTGCGGCAGCTGGCTGACTTTCGGTTGACTTGTGCTGCTGATGACATTCGTGCTAAATAAACAATGTAATCTTGTCATGGATCATTTTAAAAGCGCACGTCTCATTAAATCTGACTGTGTAGGGCTAATTAACCTCTGGTGGGAACTTCAGCAGGCCTGTCAGGAGGTTGAGTCGGCCTCTGTGTGGCATGCCGATGACAACGTCTGTGACCCCGCTGTGGGCCAACTGGTAGAAAAGCTCGTAGAAGCATCCCATCATGCTCTCTGCTCCTTCTCCTCCATAACGCTTCACAGTGGCAAACTTGGTGGCCAGAAAGTGGTCAAACTCCTACAGTGTTTGAGAGAGAATACATGACAAATTAAAACCACATCAAATAATTCTGTAGATCTTCTTCTTTCTTCTTGGACCTACCTGAGACTCGAGCATGATCTTGGCCAGTTGCCTCCTCTCCTCCATGGAGAAACTCTTCTTCTTGAGTTCCTCAAAGCGGTCGGCAAACCACTCCCTCTCCTCCAGGCTGCTCAAATGGCCAGTCTCCACAGACAGGTGGCCACAGTAGGCTTCTTCCAGGTAGGCCCGAACCTCTTCCACTGAGGCCTCCGCTTTACCAAAGTGTTGTAGACCTGCAGAAGACATTAACTGAGCAGTGACAATACAGACTAGTGAGGTGTTTTACTCAACAGTCATCACTCCTTGGGACTGAGAGAAGAACCACTGTCTTTGATTCTAATGGAAACGGTGAATAAAACTAACTAGCTTGCTGTTCACAAATGCATCTACATCTTTATTTCAACCTTTATATCTTTGTTTCTATAAAACAATTACATAAATAAATAAAGTCTACCTCTTTTTATACCTCTTTGACAAAAAATGTGACTTTTGGACTTTACAAGGCTCTTGAGTTATGGTAAATGTCTGGATCACAAAAAACAATCCTATGCAGAAAATCAAATCAAATACAAATCGTATTCTGCAAACAGTAGAATAACATTAACTTTGGTGTAGCCTAATCTTTACCTGCTGGGTTTAAAGAGAGAGAATTGGCATTTAACTGCTATTTGAAATGTAGCAAATAGTCCTCTAGTTTTTAGCCAAAAACAGTAAGCTATATATCGGGGGCCTGTGCCACAAAGCTATTATAATTTAGTCAACAAATAAATGTCTTTACTTTTGATAGAGTGCTGAGTCACGCCACTTCCAGTGGACACCATGGGACCTTATTTCAGAAAAAACTTTGTAGGGGTGTGAATAAAGAAAGAGAAATCATTTTCCAGTCCTGTATGAATGGTGTCATGAATCGCACAGGTGATGTAGAGTTTGTCATAAAACTAATGAAATATAAGACTGTGAGAGTAAGTAATTATTAAAACTACACAGCCAACAGTCACGTTGGTGACATCTTCTCATGAACGGTCACCAAAAACCGTTACTCAAACATTATAGTGCTGGTCACTCCACAGAACGGACAAAGTACTCTTTCAAATAACTACAAAACTAGACAGTAATTGACTTTAGTCAAGACAAACTATGACTTTCTAGAATTTGAAAATTATATTTTAAACTGACAAACATCGTATGACGTGATTCGTGGCTAAATTCAAGCAGATCAAAACATTATTTTTCTCTCTCCATTCACTTCCATACAAAGTTTTCCTGAAGTTACGTCCCATGAGGTGCACCGGAAGCTTCGGCTTTTTATATCATTGGGATGATAATGTACCCCTAATTTCTCTCGTGCTAATTCATCCAGATATTAGTGTCAATCCACCTGTGCAAAGGAACCAGAGCATATTACGTTTCTAAAACTTTCTAGGGGGGAACCTTGTTTGATTGTCCCATCCATATTTTGAATGCTTCCTACGCCCCTGGTCAAAGTCATTATCCTCACAGATGAGGATGCCTGCCTCCTGCATCCTTCCATCCCCTTACCTGAGGTTTTGAGCTGTCCTGTGATGGTACCACTCAGCATGTCTATCTCCGGGACACTGCCGGCCACAGGCTTCTGGGGCAGTAATGGGTTAATTTTAGCAGCCTTGTGTCCATGTGTTCTGTATGCCTCCACCAGACGAGCAAGTCCATGATCTATGAGTACAGAGCAAAAAAACAGTCAGGATGAGCTAATCTGACTAAACTACATCAAAGCTTTATTATTAACCAGTGCGGTGGCAACGAAGTCCACCTTCGTTTTCAATGGGAAATCATATTTGTACACATGTATAAAACACATACTGGAATTATCTATGTTACAAACAAGGATTTAAGCCCATGTCTGAGTCAGTGAGGTTATTAAGACATGTCAAAGACTGCTCGCCTTCTTGTCGTGTGATGTTTAAGTACAGACACAGTGAATTAACCCGTACTGACCTTGATTTAGAGCCGCGATGCGGTCGCTCTGTAACTTTTGCTGACTGTCTTGCTGTTTGGGTCGGTACCCGTACACACCTCTCTCGGTGTGATAACCGCAGCCGACAACCTGCCTAGCGACGCAGGGTGGCAGCCTGCCCAGAGACTTCTTCAGGAAGAGGACGGCCGACATGTTTTAACCAAAAGCTAAAGCTTTAATCTTGGAAAGGCACACTGTACCAACGGCTACAGGACGGCGGCCATACTGCCGAGAGAGGGACGTTATGGGAGGAGACGCCGGATCCGAAGCTCATTGGCTGGGGTCCTGCACTCGTTTCACAACAGCAGCTGCCACCAGGACATCAGTTTCATTCACTCTTGTCTCAGATTTATTAAATACAAAGTTTTCTATTTTATTTGTACACTGTGATAAATTTTGAAGCAACGAAGCATTATGTTTAAGCGAGCGCAAAACGTTCGAAGTCATGAAGTAGCCGTCGTGACGTAGCGCAACAAGTGTCAAGCAGCGAGATACGCGATGCCTTCAGGTGCACCTTGTAAATTCCAGATAGCAATTTTAAAAGTTTTTAAAGCATTTTTTAAAGCACGTATAGCAGGTTTGTTAAGAAATGGACCCTTTCTTATACAGCTCTATACAGCTTTGTCTAGTTATTCAGTGCTCACCTACTGTATTTATACATAAACACACACACAGGGGATGAATTGAGGAGAGGGAAATTATATGAATCATTTGCCGTAACCAGATCTCACCTATACAAAGATTTTTGACAATGTGCTGGACACCATTATCATTAAAACAACGAATGTTAGAATATTTTTTTCTTAGGAATTCTGTTCATCCCTCCTGGAGAATCAGTATTGTCACTATGGCAAGGTGTCATAACATGTTTGTGGTGGAAAAACATGTAATTTAGACACCTGTAGTGCTTATTTCTAAACTAAATACAATAGGGTCAAAAAGTCTGAGGACATCAGTCAAAATACTTCTATTTTGCAGCATGGTGCAGTTTTTAAAGCAAAAAGTAGCATACCAAATACTAAGATATTCTGAAGCAAGGACATTTTCCAATGATTCATCCGTACTGACAAAATAAATAGTATATCATTTGAGAGCTTTGACTAGTTTTCTTACCTTTTTGACCGTAATGTGTGCATCAAGACAGTTACACAAAACTTAATTTAAAGGAATGCCATTATTTCTTCTAAGATACCTGAATACATCAAAAACTTTAAGCAATTATAACTAGTTTGCCTCGTGCTGCTTCGATTTGCCTGTGATACAACATGAGCTTTGTTTTTCCTTTTTTCCTTAGAACAGCATTAACTTCTGTTTTGTCAGTATTGTTTTTAGCAGCCTGAGGTCACACAGCTGAGACCTGAGGCTCAAATGTTAACTCCAGCTGTGTGAATGCCTCATTAACTGTAAGACTTTGCACACAAAGCTCTGACGTTTTATTTCCACTTCAGAATATCTTAAATTAAATAAAATTACAGGATGTTTTTACCCAATACCCAATATCATTATTCACTACCTCTGCAGACAGTGTAATTAAACTGTAAAAATGTATTTATAAACACATACAATTCCTTTATGTGCTCATGTAATATATAAATTGACCCATGATGTAAACACATTGTATAGTTTTTCTCGAGATTTTTTCACAAAGAAATATTGTGTCAGTTTTTTTTTTTTTTTTTTAAACCAAATGCTGACCCAGAATGCTCCAGCATCTTTAAATGCTGCCACATATTGTGAAGACTGTCAGTCACAGTTGTACAGTAGACAACATGATTCTGATATTTTCTTGTCCACTGTACAGTCTCCACCACTGGGTGGAGATATTTCAGTGTGTCCTTGTAGAAGAGAGATGAACCAGATGCATTTGGTATCATAATTATTTTATTTATTTGTGTTCTTTATATTGCTTACAGCAGTGATATTATGTCATAACTTAAGTAAGAATTGTTAATTTTTTGTAAGGATGAAGAGGAAAAACTGATCGGGACAATTATAAAGAATGTTTTAGTTGCAAATCTTTTTACTGTATTCTCATGAATAAATCATACACACTGTGCATTAAATTTTGATATGAGTAGCCCAAAAAATCCTCTTGATACAGCTACTTTTAAAATCCATTCAACAATATAGGAAACTGTACTGAGAAGTAGCAGCAATGCCAGTTTCTCCTCTCTGTCATCAGACCATGATGCAATGCAGCAGAACATGTTGAGTCTTGGTTAAAAGGTGAGCTGAGGCTCTGTTTGTCCCAATAGAAATAACTCCATCTCTTTCCTTTGGGATACTGATATCACTATGCTGCTGAAGCTGTTATTCTCTGTTCTTGTCAAGGTGCTGTGGAGGGGCACTCTGGGAAATTATAGACTCAAGAAGCTAAGGTAGGTAAATAAACCACAGAATGTCAACACTTTCACATTATGACCTCAGGGAGATACAGAGTATTACATACTAATAATATAAGAGTGTTTCCTGGGATAACAGGGCTGTTATCAGGACACTGACTGTTGAGGTTTTCTTTGGATTATGGCTGCAACTGATACTTACTGACTTCATCAACTCATCTGATGACCATTTGTTTGCTTGATAAATAACTTGAAGCATTCAGGGTTGCACCCAATGATTATTTCCATTATTACCTTTGCCAAGGAGGTTGTTTTTCGCCCTTGTTCGTCTGTTTTTCGGTTGGCTTGTCAAGTGGATTTCCAGCAAACTTGGATGGAGGATCGGCCCAGAACAAACCCTGTTAACTTTTGGTGTAGATCCAGGAATTTCTTCTTACTTTCTTTGACATTGCAAAAAGGGCTTTTTTCAACATTATCATTCATTTGTCAGGGACTTATGCATGAATCTTTGTGAAAAATAATCTGGTGTATTTTAATTGGTTTCTATGAGTACAATTTAACGCAGACAAAGGGCATTGTTGGGGCCCTGGTGTAGGTATGCACTCTACTGTGTGCCATTCTTTTTTAATATATATTATTTATAACTTTTTCTTATACAGAGAAAAGACAGGACGTTGAGGCCTCAACAAACAAACATAATTGCTTCTGAGTGCCATTCATGATTTATCATTTGGTCTATAATTTTGAAGATTGCAATAAATTCTCTTCAAAATTTCCCAAAGCAAAAAAACAACCATGCAGAACACCAAACAATACTTGATTTCATTTCACTAAAGACAATTATCAAGATGATTGTCTATGAACTTCTGATGGCTAACTCATCAACTTAAAGTCTAAAATAATTAATAAATGATCATAACTGTTGGTGAGTCACCGTCTCTTGATCTACTTGTTTACTATTAAGTGTTAATTTGACTTTATATAGGATTGATTTTCATTTTCACACAGGGAGTAGCTTCACAGATTAAAAGACTGAATTTAGCTGCAAAATGGCGTTTTATAATTGAAACCCAAAATAATCCCCATAAAACCCCCCACCACCCCATCAGAGACCTGGGAACTTACACCAATAGTTTGATGAACCTGCTTTACCTCCATCTGTTACTCAGAAATAAGCAAAGAGAAGCACGACAAAGTGAAACAAGTTAGCGAAGACATGACACACTGGGGGAGGAAGGGGTGGTTTGTAAAATGTCTTTACAACACTGGACAAGCACAACACACAAAGACACACAGTCCATATTAGGGGATATGGTTTAATTTGGAGACAGAGGCAAAGAAACACACCACACATGAACAAACATTGACCAAAAAAGAACACAGAGTCTTTCGGCTACACACTCCGCCATGGGAAAACAACGGAAAAACTCTACACAGGTAAAAAAAAAAAGCAAGGCTCAAACTAAACAGATAGTTAACTCTTCAACTAAGACAATTATTCACACAAGTTGTTGAAATCCTGATGACCATTAAACTATGTGGACAGCACGAATACTAACATGAAACTTACCACGATTTAGAGGATCCCAACCCCCCCGAAACTGAAACCGACTAACGAAGTGAGGGACATGTAGTAAAATTAAAATCAGGCATCTTTTAGAGACAAAAAACAAAAACAAACAAAAAAAAAATTGCTTGACACCACCAAAGAGGCCAAACTCAAGACCCGGTCAAGGCGAGGCCACATTGAGAGGCCAGACAATTTCTTTTCCAATATAGATTTTTTTTTCTTTAATTTCCAATATAAAAAGCTTCACTGGTACAAAATACATATGAACAACCAGTTGTAGAAATTGGAAAGCCTGTGTATGTCTTTTTTTCTTTTTTTTTCTGTTTTCAAATCCCACCCAGTTTCAAAAAATTTCATATTGACTGAACAGAAAGAAAAACTACTGTATGTATAATACAGATCACATCAAGATGCACCCACTTTGGCTTTCCTCAAGACAAGATAAAACATCTATTAAATTATTGGTGGAACATGAACAAAGTCCTACCGATTATCAGACAAGAAAATAACACAAAGAAAAGATTATTTTTTTTACTCTTTTCTTTTGGATCAAGACAATATCTATAGAGATGCAAAGCTACCACACTGTCAAAAAAAATAGCACTTCAGAATATGAAAACACAGAACAAAGAAAGTGATTGTTAGAGCTTGAACGGGATTTGTGATGGAAGCCCCTGAAGTGAGTCAAGTTCCTGTTGGGCCCGCCGTGGACTGTACATTGTGCTTTTTTTTTTTTTGAAAAATTCATTCACAGTAACACTTCACCATACGCCGCCTTTTCTCCACAGATCTGCAATCATTTCAGTGTTTGACAATTGTATCATTTAAAGATCTTAACATGGAAACCCAAGTTATTTTTTCTCGAGTTTGAGCTCATTTGACTTTATTGAATCAGACAAATTCCCTGACACATCTGACCACCAATCGTTCGTATCGCAAAGTGTTACAGTACACGTGTTCACACTCACTAAGAAAGAGGGTTTAACCTTCAAATGTATAGGGAAGTTTATTGTTTATCTACAATTTTTTTTAAACCAACTGTTCAAATTGAGTACATCACAATACACATTTACCAATAAACTCAACACACAGAGTGGGGGGGGGAGGGGAGAGGGAAGAAGGGGGACATGAGCAGGTGACAAGAGCTTTCATGACACTGGCATAAATAGACAAAAAAGGCTAACTGCAGCAATCTCTAAACCAAGGCCTAATAAGGACGTGTAGGCAGTTTCTAGACGTATATATGGCACTTTGAATATTGTATTGCATTTGGATAGAAAAAACACTGTAAAAAGCACATGCCCATATTAAAAAGTGAAATCAGTGGTACCTTGAAAATGTCGGGATTTATAATCACACACACACAACATTCTGCAAAAGTGATTAGCTCCCACAATTGTGCTTAACGTTTCCTTACAAAACTACAACACTTTTCCTCGAGCACTGTTTCAAATTTGGTACCTTTTTATTTTTTTGGAATATTTATGTATTTTGAGAAAAAAGAAAAGGAAAAAAAATCCAAACTTAAAAAGGTCAAATGGTGATAATTGTGCATTTTGTGTCATAATCCTGTGTGAGCGTCTAGTTTCACACACAAAAAAAGCCCCTGAGTTGACAACTCTTTAGCGCCATCAGGTACGCAGTTTTTAGGGAACCCTTCTTTGGGGGTGAAGTGGTTGTTATTTCATAGTACAACAGATAAAATACCACCCCGGTAAAAAAAAGTGTAAACCTTGTGCTGAAAAAATGGAATGTATTTGTAAACCAACACTACAGTGGTGGATTTAGTAGTATTAATGTGCGGTGCATCGTGTACGACTGAAACATGATACTGGAAGTCACTTAAAAGAACAATGAGCAAAAAAAAAAAAAAAAAAAAAAACTGTTTATAAAATGTGCAGAGACCCACAGGTCGTGCATTGTGTCCGAGTGATCTCTTCTTCAGGGGCTCCCACGTTTGCAACCACAGAAAGGTGTGTTTTGTGTTTCGCAATGTGTGCGTGTGTGTGTGTGTAAAGAAAACAAGGTAATATTACAGGAAAAGTATGTTGTGTGAATTCAAAAAACACTGAGTTTGACACATGGGCACTTTAACAACAAAAAAAACAATAAAGACATTGTCTGGCATCTGTATGATTAACAGACATTGTAAATCATCATCTTTCAACATGAGGCATCCAAACTAAACCAAAGTGAAACATCCATTAATTAAATTATTAATGAGAAATTCACAGAAAGTCAACAAGACGTACCGTGGAAGTTGAACACTAAATCTTCTCTTAAACGCAGAAAGAAAATTAAGTCTACACACTGTGACCCTTTAAAAAAAAAGAAAAAAAAAAGGTACTTTTTTCCCAGAAATTACAATTAATGTAGAGGAATTCTTTGACTTAAAGTGTGTTTTTAATTTACTAGAAACGACCCTCACTGATCAAACTGATTTTTAGTCCTCTTTAAAAATGCAATACACTGAAGACCCCCCCCCCCCCCCCCCCCCCCCCTCCCCGACACAGATGACATTACAACATAATCTACAAAAAACCCAAAGTTTTGCCTGGGTTCTGTTAGTTAAACTTCTATAGATTCAATGGTATAAAATATAGGTAATCTAAGTGTGCATTTAAACCACAGATTGTCTATTTGTGAATCAGTTCTAAAAAAGTTGACTCATGTAGGTAGTCATTTCTCTAAGCAGAGCAAATGTACCTTTTATTGTGCCATCAATAGTTCAAAAAAAGGTAAATACACAGGGTATTTTTTTCTAAATGAAAAGAAAATATAGTTTTAAATAGCCTTGGTGTAAATCTTCGCACTGCCCACAAAATGTAGAGATCATTAGAGAGCACTGAGAGGGGTTTTACTGGTCAGACTTTCAAAAGTGTTGGAAAGTGGTCTGTAGCATGTTTTTTTTTTTTTTCTTAAGAAGCCAACATATTGCTAATGGCACCAAATAGCACAGATGTGTGCCAATCCCTGTATTCAACTTTCAAGTGAACTTTACTGAGAGAGGTAAAAAGAAAGCAACATAAAAAATAAACAAAGCTAAATTAAAAATAAGAAATCCCACAGGTTTTTAAAACATTCGCAACAAAAAAGGTCTCTTAAATGAATTCAACGTAGGTACGTTTTCACATTGATTTGCTTGACCTCTCTCCCACCCGTCACATTTCTATACAGAACCAACAAAAAAAAGAAAATATGAATATACATGCAGAAAAATCAGGTTGAGCTAAGGTCAAGGGTCAGTGGGTGGCCAGGTATTGGTCAGGCGAGCTTAGAGAGACATCACAGACAATGGTGGGATGATGAGGCCAGGAGTTTGGCTTGGCTTTCAACATCATGAAGACATGCTAGGCTAATGATGAGCAAACAGGCATGGAGATTTGTTCTAAAAAAGGAACAAAAACACGAAAGGAATAGAGAGAGAGAGAGAGAGAAGACAAAGAGGAGAGAAGAGAAAGTTAGGGGCACAGCACAAGAATCGTTTAGCCATGAGGCACAAAAAAACAACAAAAACAATGCCAATCACCACATACAATAAAGACAGTGGTAAACATTTCCCCCCCCCACTTTCTCCCGACACACAAAAACAATAGAGATTTAAGGAAGTGACACCACCAGGACATATGGCAGAGACTCCAACATGCACAAACTGTATACTTGGCACCCAAAGAGATCCATCTAGAGCCAGTCCCTTATGGGAGACTTGGAGGATGGATGGAATGATTGGAAGAGGTTGTTAATAGAGAAAAGAGAGGTAGCCTAGCTCGACATGGCTTAGATAATGACAGAAAGAGGGTGTGGGAGACAGAAAGAGGGTGTGGGAGACAGAAAAAGGGTGAGATGGAGGGGAGCAAAGATTGAAGACTTCAGAGTGCAAAAGATTTTCACATGAAGGGTGACAAACATACGAGACAAACTACATTGAAAAAGCCAAACACAGGTTGAAGCTCTGGGCTCGGAGTCTACGTGGCCGGGCTACAGCCCCTCAACACAACTGATCCTTAGTCAACCTGTCTAGCTTGACCTGAAGGCAATGAAATGGTATGAAAACACACCTGATGCTCTCCACCAATTACAGTGACACAAAATACCTCCAGCGAACACTGACTCCAGTGAAAGTCATAAATAATCATATACATTAAAATATTTAATCCGACTCAAATTACATGATAAAACCGCAGGAATGAAATACAGTAAAATGTAGAAAGATCATTGCAACCATTTTTTTAGGAATAGAGCGAGTCTCCCTCCTGTGGTGGGCTCCTTCCCCCTGCCCCACTGAGTCTCTGCTGTGATGACCTTGGCTGGAGGGTGAACTTACCCTAGCAGTGCTAGCATTAGAGCTGGGGAGGGGGGAAGGCCCCGGGGCTAGGATCAGTAGGGTTTGCTGTCATTCTTGGAGCGCTTCAGCTGAACCTTGAGCCTCTTCATTCCGATCTGGAAACCATTCATGGCCTGGATGGCAGCTTGCGCAGAAACAGGATTGTCATAGCTGACGAACCCTAGAACAAAAAGGTGGTGGACTCATGTCAGAAACATTTAAAACAAACTTCACACCCTCTTTTAACTTCAACACACCACCTTAATGCATTTAGAAAATGCTTTAACCCAGCTACTGTGTGTCAAATGCTCACAGTCTGATGTTTCACATTACAGCTCTACACAACAGTTGTGCAACTACAATTCCATGAATTCTAACAGAGACAATATGTAGTATCTGAAATTAGACCATCTGTGGCAGCCTTCAAAGTGTTAAGATTTTATTGCTATCTTTATGTATTTTAGGGAGATGTTGCTCAGACTGAAGTGAAGGTCACTTGGTCTTGTACTTCAGGGCCATTGCAATGCATACTTAAAAGTGGGGGCAGAATCAACTAATACTTTAATTGAGTGATTGAAAATGTATTTACACAAATATTTCCAAATAATTTTTAGTTGCATTACTGGTTGAACATGGTGCTAAACTCAAGACAAGTCTACCTGAGGTCTCACTTCTTAATAATTTTCAAAAAACAAGATTAAAGGAAGCATGAAATATGTCACTTGTAAAGCACAATAAAAACAACTTTATGTGTTACAAACTCACACTTGGCAAGAATTGTTAGTCTGAGTCTGAGAAAACAAACTTGTGTATGGCTGTTGCTTACCGGAGACTGAAATTAGTCCAGTTTTATTTCAATGGGGGTTCAGGGTCTCACTACGTAATTTATATTGGCGATATCCACAAGACAACTTAGCAGGTTGGAAATGCATATCAGTTATATACTGTGGTGCCAACACACTTACCAAAGCACTTGCTCAGATTGGTCTGTTTGTCAATGAAGACTTTGGCAGAGACCACATTTCCAAAAGGCATAAACATCTGCAAAAGATCCTGGTCACCAAACTCTTGCGGCAGGTGGTAGATAAACAGGTTGGCGCCCTCTGGCCCTACTCCATTTGGTAAGAAAATCATAAACTCAAGTTAGATAAATGTTTAGGTTGCATGCAAACAATTACTTAATTGTCAAGCTGTTCTTATTTAGAAAACAGATGACAATTATGTTGTTGAAATAGACTGAAGCAAAAGTCATAAAGTAGATGTGCAGCTGCAGGCTGAGGAACTACTCACCTTCCTTCTGGCTGCCAGCAATGCTTTGCTGCAAGAGAGACTGGCCATAGAGGGAGGGCAGGGCGGAGGCTGTGTACTGCTGCATCCCTGAGTAGGCCTGAGTCAGTGCATCCATGGAGCTGGCTGCTGACCCGTTGGCCATAGAGGCTCCCAGGCCTCCATTCATGGCCCCCATACCTGTAAAGCAGAAACAAGTGAATGTGCTGCACACATTTTACAACTTGCAGGAATTTATTTTGATAATTTTAATTATTTGGCCCACCAGGGGGGCAGAAAATCTCACTTGTCAAATTTTAAACTCTGGCCAATTTTATGTAATCCAGTACAGCCCATTTTCTACCTCTTCAAAGCTTGTAAAGGACAGGTTTGGGTGAAACTTTCCAACTTTAAGTTCAAAGGTGTGAATATAAAATGTTGATTATCAAGGTTGTAGTTGGTGGTGGTGTCATTTTGAACACAAAATGTCAGAAATGCCTCTCAATACACTGTGGTTCAGTTCAACAGCAATGCAAGCTACATCCTCAATAATAAACTTAATAAAATGAATACCTGATCATTATTATTCTTTAAAAATTAAAGGTTATGGCTGATCTGCAGTAATTGATTTTATTAGATTTTATCAGTATACCTAATAAAGTGGCCACTGAGTGTATGTTTTATGAGCTAGCAGAAAAAAGTCAACTGACACACAGCAGAAGCAGCAAATATAAGCTGCTGTTCAAGCAAACCAAAACCATGATAAAAAATGCTTAGCAACTTTGTAATTTTTGAATAGCTTGATAACAGTTTTAGGAAGTTCACATTCTTACCAGTGACGCTGCTGGTGAGAGCGTTAAGGTTGAGGCCCATAGAGGTCCCAGTGAGACCCTGCAGGGTGCCAAGAGATGCCAAGGTGTTCATGGTAGCACTTGCGCTAGATCCTGCTGTCGAACCGGCTGTCCAAAGAGGCAATAAAAAGCGGACAAATGGGTTACCAGAGGGGTGACCTACTCATGTTAAAAACACCACATCTCGCTATAGAGCTTGCATCTTTGCCACAAATTGTTATGGTTATGAGAGGATGACACAGCACTGAGGGGGCAGTGGAAAATCTGTCTCTTAACGAGAAGAGGTCATTATCGCAGCAGCAATATGCTAGACTCAGACAGATGGAGCCAATGTATATTTACACAGATTAAAGGGAAATGGGGGCTCTCATAAAATGTTATATGTGGGTGATTAACTCCCATAAAATAAATGAGGAATGGCTGTGGGCCGTTAGGCAAATTGCAGATGAGGGAGGTTTGCAGAGCAGTTTGTAGGTACCATCACAGCAACAGGGGGCAAACTGAACATGCATATTTATCTCAATGGATGACGAATATTTATCTAGATTTAAATGTTGCATGTGAAGATAAACGCAGGTGAACTGAGCAGTTATGACCAAACAAGGTCAAAAATTCGGCAACATGATTATGAACGCTGCTATAGGGTCTGCCTCACACTGGGTACTTAATACTGTATGTACAGTACATGCTCATACTACAAATTCAGCTCATGTTAGTGTTTAATCACCTGGACTAGCCAGTGCTCCCAGGGCTGCACTGTTTGTAGTCAGGGCGCTGGTGGAGGTCGGGCTGCCAGAACTCTGGGCTGCGGCCGCAGCAGCAGCTAATGTGGCTAAGTTCTGCAGCTGAAGGGGGTTCACACCTGCTGCGAGTATGAGAAACAGAGGTGATTATCAATGACCTCCAAATTCATGCTCAAACTCTCGCAGAAAGAAAGCCTCAGAGGGAACAAACTTTCAAGAATGCAAGCATACAGACTACATCTTTCAAGTTGAGGAAAGTTATTTTTCTTCATTCTTATTTGTCTTAAGATTTGTTTGGTTTTCCAATCACATTTCAGCCATTTCATTTGGTAACTTAGGCCTTATTTTACTAAAAATAAATAAATTAATAAATCAAATAAAACTTGTTTTTTGTAGTCTCGCACTAATTCTAGGGTTGTTTTAGGCCACGTCCTCACATGCATGGGTATAACAATATCACGTTTACACTCTGGTTTCAGTATTCAAAATAAAATTATACTTCGAAAGGTACCAAACCAGCCCCACTATGATTATGGTGTGTTTTGTTTCTTGCTTCAGACAGATGGATTTTTTTCTCACAGGTCTATTACTTTTCAATTCGACCAAGTCATGGTTATGTGCTTCGTGTGCTTGTCTTTAAGCAGCCTGCATAGGCCTAGAATAGCAGTGCTGATTATTTATGTGCCACTGATCTGAAAGAGTAATGTGATTTACTGCAGTTAGAGCCATGTGGGCGTAGAGCAATGAGTCACAAGGTTCGTGACATGAAAAGTGTCGGCTTGTTCAATTATAGAGGATCACTCAAGAATGTCTCTACATCTGAAAACGGTGAACTTACCTCCTAGCCTCTGAATACCATTGAAACTGCTTTGGTTACTGGTAGACGTGGCCTGCTGGAGCAACTGTTGGAACGAAGGAATAAAAATAATCAAAACAGGAGACACACAATTAAGTCTTCAATGATAAACAATTTAATCATAATTGCTTGTTGCAATTTAAGAACAATGTTCAAGTCCGTGTTGCCATTATACTGTAAATGTGAGGATGTTATGATCTTGGGTTTTAAACAATCATTCAATATGTGATGCTTCATATAGCTAATAGCTAACATGGTCAGCCCTCTTCCACTACAGGAGGAAGTGTTGAAGAAACTCAGCTCTATTGAAGTGAAGAAGTGACTTTTGTTCTGCCATTTTTGGCTGTGAACTTATCAATAACAGTGAAGCTTTCATTGGCTGACATCCATCCATGAAACAAACACATGAATAATGTTTATGAACACAAGCAGGATAACATTTTGCAGTCTTCATGGCCACGTCAACCTGCAAAAAAATCAATGCTGTCTCACTGACACAGATCATTCAGTTGTTGAACTGACCAGGGATCATTATCAAAGTCAATGGGAGACAGAAAATTGCTACATTAACTAAATCAGACATGAATGGTCATTTCCACAGACAGGTTACTAACATAGAAACAAAGGACGAGTAAAAATCTAGATTATGAATGTGTCTTGAGAGAAATATACATTAACACCTATTCAACAACATCTAGCTAGAATGCCTCTCAAACTTCTTCAGGAAGTAATTACAAAAATCTGTTTTCAATCCTTTTCATTTTCATGCATCTTTTTGAGATTGGATTGCTAGTCATTATGTAAAAAAATGGGGTCTGATTTTGAGGTGCAGCAACAACGCAGAAACTCTGCATTTTAGGAATACAATACCAAATGATAGATGTCATGATTGTTGCAACCAAATCCCTTTACTTCTTTGATTCAAATGTATGTCGAATATTTGGATTGATTAAATTGCAGCTCTGCCATTTCAGTCAGTGCCTGGCACTACTTAAAGTGCATGCAATAGCCTAAATATCTCTAGTTTTACAGCTCAGCTGTTCAGGTTATAGTCGCATCACATGCTCATTGGCTCTAAATTGATAAAGGCCACATGGAAGTCACATGCTAGCATCCTTGAGGAAGAAAACGAAGTGAGGGAGACAAGATATTCCTATTCTGAGCCGAGGAGAGTCTGTATGTCTAGGAGAAGAGCAGATATCCATCTATCCATCGAGATATAGAGATGGATCATACGCACTGCTGTACGTTGAAACCAGTACACCTTATACCGCTTCACACCTCGTTTTATACCTATAGCTTTATCAATTTTTTATCATATATAGTTTAATCGCTATAAAAATGTTGTTTGTATTTATTGCTTTTGGACAATATCCTGCTCTATATGTTTGTTGCTGTCATACTTATCACCATTATATTCCGCATTTATATGTACCATATTCCTGCTGTTCCTTGCCCATACATACATACATACATACAACTGCTTTATACTTTATCGCTTACTTTTACTGCCATTATATTGTTGTCTTTTTTATACATTATATTCACTCATTTACCCTTTCTGTAGTCGAGGCCAAAGAATATTACCCAACTGTACTTGTAGAACCATAGTAACAAACACTTTAAATGTCTAATGTATTGCCTTACACAGTATGCATTCCTTTGTGTCTGTTAGACCTGTCAAGAGCTCCATACAGTCCACAAAAGGTTACACTGTTAACACACTTTGAAGAAACTTAAACGATGCCATATGATGAAACATGGGTAACTGTGCGACTCAGTGGGGCGGCATGTTTGAGCAACACTTACAGCCAGGTACTGCGGTGTGAGGGTCCCCAGGCCGGCCAGGTTTCCCCAGGTGGAGGCGCTGTTGAGCTGCTGAATCTGCTGTACAAGCTGCTGCTGCAGGCGCCGCTGCTCCTTATCTCTCTGTGTGTCTGCAAACTTCACCACCAAAGGTGAGGAACAGCCCTGAAGCAGTGAAGAGGTCAGAGATGTTAGACCCATCCAGAAGCAATCTGAAGAATTCAGAGTTCATTTACTTATGTAAGGACATAGTCATTGCAAGGAATAATCTTCCAAAAGGGGGGCATCATCTATGCCTCAAGACAATTTTTATGCCTGTTGCATTCATATCAAAGCTAACACACAGAGGACATCTGCCATGCATAGCCGAGCCAGGCCACATTCCGAAATAAGGGGCACAGGATAATGCTGCAGACAGTGAACATTTTTAGCGCTCTGAGGAGCTGAACTGAGTCGACAGACAAGCAGACAACAGATGGAGACAACACTTAAAACATGACATTAAATGAGGATATGGAGATAAAGAAATGCATTACAATACACACAATCTCACAAACAGACAGTCACATACTGTTCAGATAGACGCATGGACACGAGGCATGCGATGCAAAAGTATTTTGAGAGTTGAGAGCCAGACAGGGACCAGGCTGGACAGGGAAAATGGCTTCTGAAGCAGCAGCATCTCCCATACCAGCTTAGAAATGGGGAGGGTCATGATATGGGGTAAATCGGTGGCACCACCACTGGGACCTGCGTTTAATCTGGAAGGAGGAGTGTTATGTTTGGTTGGGCTCCTAATTAGACTTGGTCTGATGCTTCACTGGGGAGCATCTGACCTGCTAGCTGTCAAATTACTGCTGCTCCACTTCCACTAAGGCACCATTGGCTACACATTGACATGGACCCAGTTTTTGAAAATATCTAATAGGGTAGCTGCTCCAGGCAGGGTTAATTCTTTGTTAACCTATATTTGATGGTGTGGGCTCTTTTCCCCGTGGTCCAAAATTTTGATTGATTCGAGCCGACTGCGATGGCTAGGCTCTCGAATATTAGCTGAATCAATAAATGAGATGCATTTAGTTCAGCTCAAAATAAGAGATGACAGCAATGCCTGTTGTGTCCTGTTCGCTCCGGATTCAGCAGCTATGTGAGAGGCAATGTTTTGTGTTGTCTTCAATTATTTTGCAGACGACAATATAATTTTGTAATTGGCAAGAGTGGTTTTGGAAATGACTCATGCTCTGATGAATGGACGCCATCTGCTTGGACAGGTTGTTCATATTTCCAACACAAGGAGGCAGCAGAATGTATAAGGGGAAGGGGGGAGAATGAGAAATAGGTGCTAAGGGGTACAGTACCTCCATAGTCTGAGAGTGATGCATGGTTTTGATTGCATTCTGTGCCATTGCCCTGGTAGCAAATGTGACAAACGCACAGCCTGTAGGGGGGGAACAATAGGAAAGGGGGGGAGAGGGAGGGAGGGACAAGAAGAAACAAAACAAGACAAAAGGTTTGGACAACTCGTTATGAACCCCAAAAAAACACATTACAGTACAAAGAATGGCAACTCCCAAGCACACAGAACCACCCTCACTGGTTAGCACACGGAGAAAGAACACAACAAGGAGAACAGTAACACGTGTCACATGAGCACAGTGATGGACGGATTAAATTGCCACCCAAAGAGGCTTGACTATGTGGTGTCATGGTGAAAACAGTCAACGTGATTATATACACAGAAAATGCACACAGAAAAAGACACTGAAAGGCTTTGATTTGCTAAAATAAGTGAGATCTGCAAACATCAAAGGGTATTACGGTCCATTTCAAATTGCAGTTACACTGCGCATATTTACTGGAAAAAAAGAGGAGAAATTCATGGCGAACCGTCTCTGCTAAGAAGTTTAATCGCATACATCAACACGAGAGACTCATACTGCCTGCTATCTGAGGCTTTATGCAGTAGAGAGCTACGTAGGAGATGCAACGACAGGCTAATTCCAGCCTTTGTAGAGTGTGATGAAGGAGGCGGTGAAGGAGGAGCTGAGCTGAGCCGAGCCGCCTGCCAGCTGAGCCCACGAACACCAGCAGCCAGCGGTTGCCAAGGCGACGGGCCATTGTGCCGGACAGCGAGCGCGGTGGCCCTTCACTGTGAGATGTGGAGGCTGAGTGTAACAGTGACGAGAGGATAAGACTATGGGGATGGAATGGGTGCCATTGGAGGTGAATAGCACTTCATTTGGGGGTGGAGGGGGTTGGTAGGGAGGGGCCTGTATAAATACTCGGTGCTGGCTGTGAGACTGAGAACACTGTGCCTGTGCTGAAAGAACACCTACCTCTGCTCTGACCATCTGGTCCCCGGAGAATTCGGCACTCTTCGATCTGCCCGAAAGACGAGAACATCATTCTGATTTCGTTCTCGCCGTATTTCTTTGAAACCATTCCGATGAAGAGCTTTCTGTCTTCTACCGCTGCAGGAGGATGAAAAGAGAACACCTATTCAGTTAAACCCAAACAATTACGGAGCTATGAAAGCGGCTGTTACATCAGGCGTTAAATCATGCACCTTGCTTTTTCTTGTTCGAGCTCTCTCCTTGTCATGCTGCCACATATTCTGGCTCTCATTCAAGGTGCCAGCCTCTTGGTACAAATCTCTGCAACTTGCAGCTTTGTTTCCCTCAGTGTCTACTTCTCTAGAGAGATGATCATCCATTTGTGGTCTCCTCCACACACCCTGAACCTGCTCTTCTCCTCTTGGTGCCTTTTAAAGCCCATAATCATCTTAACCCCTGACACTATATAGAAATTGTGTACTGCTGCACATTCCCTGAACTAAGTCCTTTCTCAGGCCTTCATATTTTAGCATTAAATAGAGATAAAATCCAGCCCCCACCCTCTTTTAAAATCTCACAACCCATTTGTCTTGGCTTAAAGATTTTTCTCTCCCATCCTTTGGCTGCCGTCACCCTGCATTTCATATGAATCCACTTACCACTTGTTTTCTCACTGTCAGCGGGTTTCATCTGGATAGGATGATGCATCTGAAATAAAAAGGGGAGAGAAATGGTTAACACTGCACCTGTCACAGTTATAAACTATGCAGGTGCACGGCCTCATAATCTCTCATTATAGGGGTCTCATATCTTCACACTCACAGCCCCCTCACTCCCCATCTTTGAGCATTTCTCTCTGCCTCTTGTTTTGTTCTCACTCTGAAACCATCATCCCTCACCACTGCCAGATTCAGGAGGAAGTGTCTATGAGTTGATGGTGGGGATCAAATTCTCCAGTATCCAATTTCACTTCTCCCTCTATCGTAGACTTGTGATTGAACTTATCGATTCTTCCTGTCAACACCCCTTATCTTCTTCAGAACAATTTTACAGAGATGGTTGACAAGCAAGCCAATTCTGTATGGCTTTAAAATGTACAGTGAGTTTCTTTTACCGCCTATACATTAACATTAAATCACACACATATGATCAGGGTGTGGCAAAACAGCGCTGTGAAAAATCTGATATGAGTCGGACCAACATCTGAGCATGACACTCTTTCTCAAGCTGTGTATGTGAGAAAGTGGATGCAGAACAACTACCTCAGAATCTGTCATTTCATGCCATCTAATGAGCACTTTCGTCCAAGGCGACTCACAGAACTTCAAGCGATATATTTTTAGCACATTCACCCGTCATGCGATGCGAAAAAAGGGAATAAATGTAGCCGTGAGATGCCTGAGCAGGTTGTACTTATGAAAAGCGGTGGGTTTGTTTTTGACAAGCACTAAAGAGAAACGGACAGATGGCCTGCTCAGTATGGGTACTGGCTAGCGTCACTGACCGAGGAGAGCGAGGCACAGAAGGGAGAGAAAGCATGAACAGGGGAACAAGCTTTTCCACTGACACGCAAACCAAACTCAGTGGCTTGCAGTCGATGCCAGTAACAGTATGACTGCGTATTGGGATTCGAGAGCTGAGCTGTTATACCACACTTTATTTGAAATGTCTGGCTGATTGATAGTCATCCGGTGAAGAGCTAGACCCGTATACTCTGCATGCTACACTCATTTATCAACCCGGTTCAATATTTACCTGTAACCTCACTGACAGAGGCTCCTTTTCCAATAGACTGGGCTATTGACTTAATCGACGGCTGGAGTTGTTTGGTATAGATTTAATTGATTGGAAGGAGAGTCATTTAGAACGGTGTATGGGCAGGACATATTTATAGAGGTTTAACAAGCAATAGCACTTATTCCAGTTGACTGGGCTTTAATCTCTCTAGATAAATCAGGTAAGGAATTAAGAGACCACACTCACTCCGAGGAGGCTGCATTGTTCACAATGTATTGTTCAAGACTTCAACTCGGCTCCTTTTATGACTGAAACTTTGGGAAATAAAAATGTAGATGTGCATCAATGATTCATGAAGACAAGCATTAATAATTTGTTCCACTTTGTGGCGATTGGGTCCTGTGCCTCAGTGAATAACCTGCTGCCTGGTCAAGCACACTTTACCTGATACCTGCATGTGTGTGTATATATGTGTGTCAGGTCAGCTGGGTTATCAATTCAGTGTGTCGAGGTTCAGGGCAGTCCTCGGTGTGGTGTAAGTGCATAAAGGGGGCTGAGATATTTCTCAGGCCAGACAGGCATTCAGTGAGCCGAGAGCTCATTATCGGCCAGCACACGGCTCGCAGCCTGCACCAAGGATGTAGAGGGGCTCAAGCAGCTAAAAGCAGCCCATACTGTGCTTACTCACCCCACTTAAGGTCTTTATGTTGTGCAGTGCATTCTGGGCCTCCAGTGCAGCTTTTCTTGTATAAAAAGTTACAAAACAGCATCCTGCAGAGAGAAAACAGGGACAAACAATGGGAGGGGGAAAGGAGACAAAAAAAGTATTAAAAACGCAGTGCATACTAACATTAATGCAAAACCATGAGCAGGAAAGAAACTAGATGGATCACAGTAGGTTCTCCACATATCACATGCTAGAAACATGTGACAGGATATTCTTAGCGCCGACTATTAGATGTTGCACACAGCTCATGTAGGAGATTGCAGCGAGGACACTGGAGTAATGAGATAGTTGAGGGCTGTTGGGTGACATGGCCACAGAGATGACCACAGGGTTGGATGGCTGTCAGGAGGCACTGATGCAACGTCCATGGGTCAACACAGTCCGGACAAGCCAGGGCAAAGTACCAACACATCAGAGAGAGTGATGCCGCATTACATAAGAATCCAATCACATAGAAACACACATACAGGAGGCATGAAAACAGCACAAAGAGACAAGAGGGAGCAGAAGTGTGAGTGAGAAAGAGGTGGTGGGGGAGGGGGATGAAGAAAAGAAGAGCGGGGGAGGAAAAAAAAAAAAAAACCTCTCATCCTTCCGTCCCAGCAGACCGCCAGTGGCGTTCCAGCCTGTCAGTTTCACTGGGCTGGGGAAGTGGAGCACTGCAGCGTCTCTGACCTACATAGTGTGTATTATGCTGTTACTGGAGCTCCCAGGCCGCGGGGAGGGCTGTTGAACTCTAATATGCATCGAGCTGCTCTCTTCTCTCTCACAACCAGCTGAGCTCTCCCTTTCTCTGCTGCTTAGCCCTGCCTCCGATTTACTGGAGCTAAATAAACCATCCAGAGAAGCGTGATAGTTATCAGATGATTTTTTCATGACGTGCAGTAGACACGACCTAAAAAACAACACAAATCTGATGGCTCCTCAATACATCTGTGGCAAAGTAAACAACCAAAATGGAAGTGGGATTACACCAATTTCGCCGAACAAATCAAATAAAAGCAAGATTGATGACACATGCAGAGGGTTATCTGCCATGCAAATAAACACAAGTAAGATAGCATCAGGCTTTGATAAAACTGCACCCACTTCAACCAGTAGAAAAATAGGACTACTGGGAAGGGAGGATGGCAGTAAAATTGATGGGCGTGTGGAGTGCTGCTGGGATATATTCACCTCACACAGGCAGGGTGAGCCAAAGACCGCTGTGATCAGGCCAGATTATCTATTAGAATACATTAACATTGCATTAACATGTCAATAGGCCATCACAGCTGACACTCCGCATAGACCAGGGGAGGGATCTGCTAAAAAAGGGGGCTTTGAACTCCTCAGCCTCCCAATGAGCAGCACAGTGTTGGCTGTATATTTATATACGCTCAGCATAATAAGCACCCTGGAGATCTTGTGGTATTTCTTTGAACACACTCAGGATTATTTGGTGACGATAGATGTGTGTACATCTTTGTAGAAAAGATCATGTGAATCAAGTGCTGTTCTGGTGGCGGGGTGTGTTGCCTTCAGGGTCCTGACACACTGAAGGCTCTATTTGACCAAACAGTCACAGTGAGGCGAGGAGTCTCTGGAACTAAACTCAAGATCAAAAACAGGAACTCAGGGTTCCTTTTTACACATTCCATGAATTACAGCTACCAAGTTAGGCAATCAATTTATTTTAGCCATTTTTTTTGCATTTGAAAAAACAGTCATCATTTTGTTCTTTGAAATTTAATTTGCACAACTGATGTTCGAATGGATGCTGGAGATTATAAACGTCAAAAAGGCAAGATGTTAGTCTCCAAGTAGCAGCATTGTCATCAGCACATATTTTACTTGTAAAAAGAAGAGAGGGTGGGGACAAAAGGTAAGCGCTAAATGAGTAGAAATCACAGACTCACTGGACTGAACAGCCAGTCAGGCAACACTCTCTCAGCCTGCCTCCCTCAATGATTTTATAGAGTCAATCAGCGAAACAGCAGCTTATAAGGGCTAAATAATTCCAGTGGTTCTGGACACACCTCAGAAACTACAGGTGACGGTTGGCTAGAGACCTTTAATAACAGGCAAATGGCTCTGGACAGCTTGGTCCAGCTTAGTGTGGCCGTGAAACCACTGGCAGCACAAAACAGGCTCCATTTAGAGTCCAGCATCAAACAGAGTCCCACCACAGTAAAACCCGAGAGTGGATTAGTGCCTTTAACCATAGTGAGTCATCCAACCATCAAGGGAATTGAAATTTGGATGGTGTGGTAAACCCAGGACAGTTACATCAGGGAAACTGTCGTTTACTTTATTCACCTGCAGTTAGATACGGGAGAGTGAGCACTTCCAGTGGCACTTTGCAGCTCTCTACAGACAGCAGACTTCCACTTCACCTTCTCCTCTAATTGCAACATAAACTGAATCGCTCAGCTCGAGCACCATTTCTAAGGTGAGCGCATCGATAGATGTCTTAATGGAAAATTGCAGCTGAGTAACACTTCCTTTATAAAATGCCTCTTTCAGACCAGCATGGCAAAGTAACAAAAAATCCCATAAAGCAGGGTTATGGAAAAGGTGTTATCTTTTTAACCTCAAAACAAAGACTATTGAATCATCTCATCTTTAGGCGCAAACACAGCTGCATTGCGTGTGCAGACAAGCAATGCTGTGCATTGCCTCAGGGGACTGTGCTGAAATGTGATGGTAGATGATGTGGCAATAACAAGGTTTTGTGTATTGTGACCACTAAAAGCAAGGGAAATAGAGGACAACAGTGGCCAAATAATGGTCCAAGTTTCTCTGTACTTCAATCCTAAGGAAGGTAACCAGCAAATACTTGGATGTGCAAAAAGTAATCATGGCTATAACTATTTGACCATTTAGTTAATAATGTACGTTTTGAATTAAACAGAAAAGGATCTACTATATCAGACTGTACATTTAAAAAAATCTGGTACACAGTATTCACCAACGTCTTTCAACAATCACCAAAATAATTTAATGTGTCAACTTTACCTTTGCTCTGAGGGGGATTCTGGGTGCGATCACGGAGGATGTTGATCTGGTGCACCGCTCCAAAGGGCTCAAAAAGCTCTTTCAGTTCTGTTTCTGACCAGGAGCGCGGGATCTGTCCCACAAACATCTTGATAGAGTCTGGGTCTGGCTGGTCCAAGTGCTCGAGCGACCCGTTCATCTTGCTGCCGTTGCCGTTGCTAAGAGAAACAAAATAATATGTTATTAGTACACTAGGGTCTAAACAACATTTTTGAAGTTAAAATTAGTGCTCATATTCACATAAAGTTCACTGTTGAAGAATCAAAATGCATAAATTATACAATAAAGATTGGAGGATGATGCAACATCTTCATATCAAAAACATGAAAATATCTTTGATCTGAAGCCAAACTGGAGGTCGGAAACTTTGGTATTTGAGAAAGAAATGTTATTAATGAAGATATAATTTTTACCTGCAAATGTAAAGCTTTATAATATGTGACATGAGTCTAAAAAGCAGCCAATAAAATCAGTGAAAGACAAAAAGTTTAAACTCCAGGGGATAATGGTCTGCTTTGACAGGACACTGTTCCACTTCATCCATTTTCAAGAGTAAAGGTCTTAACACTGCTACTACGATTTGTTCCAGCAGATCTGAAAAATGTAGAGCCAAGTGGCAAGTCTGTCAGAGGGTCAAAACACCAAAGTATGTTACAGGAGTTGCTAATTAAGGGGTCAGAAAACAAGCATAACCTGTCTTACTCCAGAGAGTATCAAGTAAAAACATCAGGCAGAACAGAAGCATTTCAGGGAAAGACATACACATATGTTGTTCAGTTATTGTCCCAGTAATTCTATTTTATCTGCTTTAGTTTAACAATTACCTTTTTTTTTTTTTTTTTTTTTAATTGTGCTTATTCATCACAACACGTAAAAATCAAACTACCCAGTGTTTTGTTGCTGAGGGCTGTTCACATAACCATTTGTTGACACATATGTTGTTAATCACCAATCCATTTTAACAAAGTACAATGTTTCTGCCACACCGTCAAATAAGTGTGGTTTCAAATTATTGTCGGAAAGATTTTACGATACATTTGTCCCCCATAACAGAGAAGTCAGCGCAACAAAACATATTTTCAGGAGGCTGTTTCATAGCCATGTTAAACCAATTGGGATTGTTTGGCCAGTGATACATTATAGTGATATTTTACTTATTGCAGAAAGACAGAAACAAATTCCGCAATAACCTTTTTTAAAACCCAAATACTTCCCAATAACCGGTGTAAATTTTCTCATCAATTATTTTGCAGTTCTTAGTATTATTATATAAGCTATGAAAAACCAGTGTGCTTTGAAAGACATCAAATAAGAAGCCAAGTTGTTGAAAGAGCATTAAATCATTTGAAGTTTGCCTATCAAACACGTGTACACAGAAGTAGATTTTCAAACAAAATATTGTTTACAATAATGGACTCAACAACATATCAAGTAACTGTCTGGATGGCTGGTGTAGTAGTGCAATAATGGAGATGGGGGAAATACTAAATCGTGCCATTTTGCTTTCAGGCAAGCCTTGAGGACAGAGAATCAATAACCCACCAGTGTACCTACTACTACAGCACCCTTGTCTCACTCAACGCACAAAATCAAGCACACAAACAGTTCCTGACAGGCGTACAGGCAGTGGAAACCAGGAATGAGGCCGAAGCTATGACCATCCGCGGGTGTCAAGGCAGAGAAATCATGTTGAGCATAAAACATCACTCCTGATACCCAATGTTGTACCACAGGGGATCAAACAGGGCCAAGGATCACACGTACAACACAGTATATAAGTCTGGTGCACTCACACACAAAATTCTTACAACATTGTAAAAGCATGACTGACAAAGAGTACACTAATGTAAAAAACAATTTAACACACACACACACACACACACACACACACACACACACACACAGACCTTTGGACGCGAGCCATCCATCTTTTACAAATTGAGCCCAGTCGTTCTGCAGAAACACCAAACTCCTTGAGAGACCTGAATGACATGCTAAAAAAAAATATCACACTTCTGTTCTTTTTCTTCTGAAATACAACTCCACACCTCAGTATGAATGTTTTTTTCCAATATATTCGAATGATGATGACATAAAGGCAGGGAAAAAAAGCTCCAGTGAAACAAAAGCCTCGCTCCACCAAAAAAGGGTTGAGTGCCCCCCTCCCACCAGCGCCGACAGCTCAACAAAAACAGCACTGCAGAGCTCCAAACCTCCAAGAACCGCCAGTTAGCAGACAGAGATTTTGCGGTACATCTCCTCCTGAGGCGCTTTGGCGATGGTACAGAGAGTAACCTACAGCTTCTTCACCACAGCAGGGGGAACAATCACATATTGTTCCCCCATGCTGGAGAACACTATTCACCGTTCCTCTACAGCACAATGGGCCGAGTCAGAAAGATGCTTTGGAACACATCGAAGGCTACGTCTGCTAGGGCCACAGCACTGGTGGGTGACACCATTTATCCAGTTTTGCCAGTGGCACTCAGGCGCCATTTTGCTAAGGGCCCTCTGATGAAAACTAACTGTAGAAGCAGCAAACCTCACTTGAAAAACTGGATTTGTGTCACAGCATTCATTAACATGAGACTGAAAATCAACTCCCTTTGAACCCAGCCTCTTTAACAATCATTAAATTCTCAAAAAAACCCTGCAGCTGTGCATTGTCTCTTCAGCCCAAGAGACTGTTGAAGAGAAATGTGACTGCAATAACTGAGTCTTTGGTCCACCCACACAAAAATGATTTAATTACTGAATAAAAGTCAATGTCATACATTTATATTACTCAAGGCAGATAATTAAATTGCTGATTCAAAAACAGAACAAAATCGCTGTCTGAGTCAGTGTTGTTACATCATGGTACTACATTGTACAATGGACAGGTGCACAGACAGCAAGCGCCGTCACACAGAGCTATATCGACCGCGAGTTGAAACTGGATGAAAGAGAAAAGAGCTTGTACAGACAGGAAGGTAAAAAAAAAAAAATGCCAGAAACTACATTAGTGTTGGGAAAATATAAAGCCAATGACCTCCCTAATATCAAACTGCCATGACCAGCCATTTAGCCAGTAGTCTGGCTTCTCATTAAACTCTTGTTAGGGCCAAGAGTGCACTACAGGAGTTTCAGGCAGATTTCCCCCCGATTCGCCCCTCCTGACAATCTGATGAGAAATCTAGTCATGGACCTTGGTCCATAATGTAGTTCAGCCTAGATTATCTGGAAATGTGAGGGGTGCAGAGATCCAGTCTTAAACCTTCAAACTGCTTGCAGGCTCAACTGAGCTGCCATGATAAATACAAACCATGTTTCATATTTAGGATTTAAAATTTGGAAGATTACAGCAGCTCTTTCAAAACAGGACCACAACAGCACATTTTAGATCTCCTGTAGAGTGACCCCGCCCTAATGAACCAAATATGTGTGAATCCAAAAATGTCAAGTCATTCCCTTAAGTTATGGTTAGCTCTGCTAACTTAGCAAGCATAAGGTGACAGCTGCCTACAAGGATCAGTATCTCTGTCAGTTTAAAGTAGCACCTGCTGACCTAAAGTAATATCTATGAGTGAAGATATAGTGTCTTGCCCTTTAAGTTGCATAATGTTATATCAATACAGCAGCAGCATTAGGCCAATATGAAGCTGCATACGCCTTAAAACACTGTCAACAGTTTACAGGGGTCATGTCTTCGGTCGGTGGAGAGATATATATATATATATCTATATCTATCTATCTATATTTCCCCCCCACAGGCCACCATCTGCTTCACCATTGTATCCACTTAAGCAACCTCTTCCCCTTTGCAAATACATTATTGGCACATTATTGATACGAGCATTGTCTCTAAAATACTACATTTGATGCTGTCAATACTGCTGCTCCCTACAGCACCCAGCAGAGAGCTCCCAGACAGTAGTGATGAAGACTTTTGCTGAGCTTCCACAAACAGCCATGCAATGTGGCAGCTCATCAGGCTCTAAGACGCCCTGCAGCAGCTGACAAGTCATTCAGAGCCACAGCCTCGACAGTTGCATGCTTACTGCTGCACCACTCATAAAACCAGGTGATTTATCTCGACCATGTGTCTGTCCTGTTGGTGAGCTCTGACCGCGCAAGTATGCCAGTGACACCTTTGCTGTGCCCGTAATAGAAAGCATGCCAATTTGCCTTGTAATGCACATGATTTTGAAAGCTCAGCATTGTGTTCTTGGACATTAATCACCAAACCATCAGGGGTCACAGCGCCAACACATGTCACATGATTTTGTTTTGTTGCTTCTTTTGGTGGAAAGCAAAACTTGCTGGTCCCCATTACTTGTGGTTACTTAAATAAAACTCCTGATAGACTGTACTTCCACCATTACTTCTTTTTGTTGTTATTTTGCATTTGCAGTATCAATTAAAACCACCACAATGTTTGAATTAACATACTGATCAAACAAGTCTTTTAGAAATGTTACACAGAGCTGAGTGTCTTCCTGTTTTGAGAAATAGACTAAAAGTCCTTTGCCTTGGGCTGTTTTGGCAACTAGCAGCACGCTGCTGTCATGCTTTATTGGGGATAAAAGAAGTCAAGGTTCACGTGGACACTCGTAATGCCTCTGAGAAAAGAGGAAAATCAGTCCACTGAAACAGCTGTTTGCGAGTAATACCCTCCAAAAATTCATGAGTTGCTTTTTCTTTCAGGAAACGAATGGCCCTATAAGCTGATTCAACGTGACACAGAATGCCTCTAATGCCTTGGTAATATCTTTGACAGCTGTCAAGTAGAACATAAAGGCTCTCACTTCTAGCTCAATCTATTTTCTCCGCCAATACAAAAAGAGGCAGAATATTCTTTGACAGGTTGAATAATGTTTCATGCACTAGGTATAAAAATATCCTCCTGACAGGCTTGAAGTTGTAACTTAAAAACTGGTCACAGAAAACAGCAGCTGGATTTAAAGGAGAACTGTATCCGGAATCCGGAGCTCGAATCACTCAGACTGGTGGTACAGCTTTGAAATATACGAATGACAACCAAGAGAAAGCAGGAGGACTGTGTGTTATTTGATTTCCATACTGAGTGGTCGACTCTAATCAGCACATTGTGGTTCTGATGAGAAGTTATTAAAATATTTTCCTCCTGGCATTAACTCCAATTCAGCTCAATATGGCCTGATTTCATTGTTGCATTTCCCCTGATGAAGACAGACATGTTCAATCAGCCTCTGAATGGGCTGCATGTTAACAGACGGCCAGCATCTGATGACAAGGCCCGCCCCATTAGCTCCATAATCACACCAAGTGTCCCTGGTGGTTATGGATGACGTTGCTGAAATAAAGCTTGTGTGATCAAACAAACAGTCAAACATATGTCTAAATAAACTCTTCTCATGCCTCTGTCAGTGTCAGGTGGAGCATGAATTTAAATCTTCAGGTGGAGCATACCGGAACAGCTAGCAGCCTAAATGAAGAGACAAACAGCCCACTGAAGCAGCAATTACAGTTGATTACTTTGACAGGGTGTGCTTGCTGCCCTGCTTTACTCATTCATCCATTATCCTAACCCGTGATGGGCAACAGAACATCTTTAATCAATACAAAACTCCTACTACTATACATGTAACGTTTATTCCAGTTAATTCCAACAAATACAGCACATTTTTCTGCAACGGTCAGGAATCATTCCCTCATTCACCACTCACTACATCCTATATTATAGACACTCAGTTTACACTAGAGTAGACCTTGGAAATAATTCAATTACCAGCGTAATCAGGAATATCTTCAGATTGTTGACTTGAAAAAACTGTCCAGCTCACTGACATGCAGTCCTAAGTTTGTCCCCTCACATATTCTGAATTGCCTAAACCTGTCACCATGGCTGCAAAATAAGTTCAATGACGTGTGTGAATACTACAGATTCCAAACTTGATTTTGAGAGATATATATATATATATATATATATATATATATATATATATATATATATATATATATATATATATATATATATATATATATATATATATATATATATATATATATATATATATATATATATATATATATATATAGAGATAGAGATAGAGAGAGAGATAGAGAGAGAGAGAGAGAGAGAGAGAGAGAGAGAGAGAGAGAGAGAGAGAGAGAGAACCACCATTTTTTATATTTTATTTGTGCAGCATACCATGACCTGATTTAGGATTACTTAAATTCTTCGATGAGATAGTTGGTCTAAAATATTGTGATATTTTGTTGCCCAGTCCAAATACTTTTATCGTGATATTATCTTAAGGCCAGATCACCCAGCCCTGCACTAGAGTCCGCAGTAAAATGAGATTTATGAACATTTCTAAATATAATTTATGTGCCACAAAAATAAATGACACCGTGCATTGCTGTATTGTACTGAGAAAATACTTTGTATGCATGTATGGACACTGCTTTTTCTACTTGCATTGCCAGAATCGGGGCAATACATTATTTTTGGGGCTCTCAAACTGAAATATAGCACACTTTAAAGTAAATTATTTGTGTTTCTGACTCTGCCTTTATCTGCACACATTCAATCTAAGAGAGAGGATCTCTTGTTGCCAGATTTCCCTCAATCCAATCCATTAACGCTACTCTGGATGTGTCCACTCAAGAAGCGCTTCCTCAACGTAACAGCTGATTCCACTTCGTTTGGACTACAGACACTGACTTCTAGGTCACACGCATGATGACCTGAACAGTGCATAATCTTGAAACCAAATTGATCTCCAATTTTAGAATTGTAAGCTCAGACCCAGCTTATAGCTGGTTTTGCTGATTTAAAATACCTCTGGTGTAGAATCTGTAATAATCAGCCACACAGCCCTGACAATTTCATGGTCATGGTGGGTGCATCTGGTCTCATGTAACCCTGTCCTACAATATCTTTTGTTTGCAAAGCTTGCAGAGGAATTTGCTCAACCTTCGATCATACCACAAACACAGTGGACATGATTATGAGCTTTCCAAGGCTGTACATGTAGCTCAAGGATAGTCAGTCTTATAATTATTGCCACGCCAAACTAGCAGCAAGAGGAAAGGAACAGGTGACAGACAAGATCAGAGCCTCCCTACGCTTGGTCTACAACATCTGGCTGCATGGCACTCTCTCGCCACCAGCGCCACCCTCACAGTGAGGGGAGAGAACAGAACAGCTGGCCTGAACAGCCCACGGACCCTATGCCAAGATCCTACACTTTGCACAGATCAACAGCTCCCTGGCCACAACAAAAGGGATCACTGTGACGCTTAGCTTTCTGACATAGCACTACGGCTGCATTGGCTGCCAAAGGATCACGCTTAAGCCCTGATAGTTACTCTCACCCTCATCATTTAGAAGGATAAATCAATCAAATACAGCTGGGGTGAGACTTAATCACCACCTCGCTGTCATCAGCTCCCTCAGATTAGATTCCAAAAATAGCTTTCAGAGGTGTAAAACAAGAAATATCATTAATTGGTTCATTTCATTATCAAAAAGGTAGGGCTGCAATAAATTATTTGTATGCACAATTATTCTGCCAGTTATTTTCTCAATTAATCTTCCATTTGTTCTAGAAAGTGCTAAAAAAGAAAGAGCATCTGTTGCAATTTCCTGAAGCCCATGTTCTCAAAATTATTTATTCTGTCAAATCAACATTCATGAACTTAAAGATACTAGTGTTTTTTATGACCACTACCAATTAACTGAAAATGTTCTACTTCTCCTACTCGATAAAGATGACATGACTGATAATTTTGTATTTTCAAGAGAAGTTTCTAACCTGCAGTTTATGCACACCTAAGGGAAAGAAAGTCTCAGATATAGATCTAATGAGGTTACAGCTTTCACTTTGAGATGAGTTTTTTTAAGGGGTGGACGTGTTAAGTCAATGAAAACAATTTGGCCTCATATGATCCAAGATATCTATGATAATGTAAATTTCTCATAATTTATTGGTCTGATATCAGATTGTAAAGCCCATTAAGAAATGTGATTTATGGCTACATAAAATAAAGTGTGTATATATAGATAGTAAAGTTTTTATCTTTCTGCACTATCACACTAGACAAAGACAAGCAGCTAATCCGCCCCAAGCAATAAGTTGTACATGTGAATTTGATTGAAATATTGTCATTTATCCATTCTCAAAAACTAAAGTTACCAATTATTTCTCTGTTAATGAACTGTTTCAAAGTCAGTAAATCTAAATCAAGGCTAAACGACTGACTTGCAGCCAGTCTTAAAAGCCACACTGACATTATTCAATGACGAAACTGCAAAAAAAAAAAAGGGCTTCAGTTTTGATCGTGACATTTCCTTAAGTGCTTCAAGTGCATGAAATCAAAAGACCATGCTCATTACAGCGAATTAAAGACAGCTCTTCTGAAAGAGCAAACATTTAAATTTTAAACAGTCTTGTAAAAGCAGACTGTGGTTTGTGAAATGTTTTTGTCAGGCGGGATTAGCTGCTATGTCGAGAGGACAGAGTTAGTATAACGTTCACTTTGTGCTTCGTGAATGTCTTCACTCCCTGTTTACATGCCCTGTCACAAGATGTCCATTAATGGCTCAATAATGTAGCAAACCACGTGTTTTCAGCCGTTAAGTAAGCCACTCTACATTCAACATGGACGGGGGCACCAAAGCCCTGTGAGATGAAGCTAATGATGTTAGCTAGCCAGTCTGCTAACAGAGACAGGGAGTGCGCCAGGCAAACCGAACTGATAGCCCGTGGTCTGCCTACAAACAAGGCTCACTGGTAACGTTCAGATGTATCTACCAAGACTGAAAAATGGACGCCGGTGTCAGTTAGAAAAAGGACTACATTGTTAGCCAACTTTACGTCAACTTATTACAACAACTCTCCTCAACGCACTTCCCTTTAACCCGATGATAATTGAGCGTTTCAACACCTACCGTTTCGATCGAGCACACGTCAACGTAAACTTGTCCAGTTGCAACTAACTAAACAAGGAGGTGGCGGCGTGTTTGTACAAGTAAAGTCACACAAACACTCACCTTGGCTCCTGGTTTTTAAAGACTAATCGATGTTTTTGTGGACTGATACCGAAACGTGCGATCTCCGGAAGCACATGTCACTTGACTATTGTAGCGCGCCTGGGATCCGATACCGTCGCTAGCAAACTGCGTTGTCTCCCAGTCACTTCTTCAAGTAATGTCTGTTAGCCCGCAGGGTGTGTGCTCGGTGGTATCCAGTGGAGATGTTACACGTACTTAACAGACTTATCATGTCGTTATATGAATTATAAAGCTAGTTAATCGAACTGCTTCAACTCCAGGTGAGCGTACCGTCACCGTTCGTGTGATTAGCACCGTTAGCATCCCAGTTGGCAGTTAAGCTAGCGTTAGCTCCCTCCCAACTCGCCCCGAACTGCTTCATCTCAACAAACAGTCGCAAATGTTACGGAGGGAGACGAGAGCGAAACGTTTATCGATAGTTGGATTACTTACATCGTGTCGCCCGAAGTCATTAACCGACTTTCGGCCAGAGGGTGGAAATCCAGGTTGTACGTCGAAGTCATGCTCAAAACAACGTCTATCTAACAATGAGGAGAGCGACGTCCGCTCACTCGCAAGAGGCTCAACTCCGGCGAGACGGCGACAAGACGAAGCAGAACAGGTGCAGGGAGGGGGCGTCTTCTTCAAAACTGCATGAGACAGAGGGAGAGAGAGGCCACCGATATCCGCCTGATTCCTTCCTCCTAATTTCTCTCTCTCGTCCCCGACTGAAATAAATTGAGGCAAGCCGCTGTCACACACTGCACACCGAGCTGCAGCAAACCAGAGGCGTGGCCTCTTCAACAAAAGTCTGAGACCATGCTGCCTGCTGCTGCTGCTCAGCAAGCCTCACACCGCCTCTAACATATGTGTAAAACACTGTAATGTCCCTTTAGAGGCCGGCACATGTTCTATGGGGAGTTTAGTGACCTGATTGTAGTTTATCGGGTCTCATCTGCTGTGGCATCACCATTATACACATCATAAAACGCCCAGCTCCAGTGTATAAGGAGGTAAGTCTGTGACTGAGTCACAGATTTAATTATCCTGATTAGAGACTCATTTTAAATGTTTAAATATAGAACCCAGGTCATTACCATCGTGATTAATAATGCTGCTCCTGTTTCCATATTTTAACAGGAGTCTAAATCAGGAACCTGGCTTTGTTTTTGGTTTTTATATTGGATTAGGCAAATAAACAAGGCTATTTCCCAGCTTGTTCATTGCCTTACATTGCTGGACAGGTCCATAAATCTCTTCCAGTCAAAAGCGGGATGGTTAAAATGCAGTTTTTCTTGCTGTCTTGCTTTTCCCCAGGGTCACAGGTCACGTTCCCCTTTGTGTTGGGCTGTTGTCTCTCTGGGGGAGGGGGAGCCTATCTTCTTTTGTTGTGCTGGACTTGCAGGGCGAGGCCTCTACACTTGGGGAGGAGAGGCAGGGGGGCTGTCGTCAAGTACTGTTTGCCATCGCAGAGGGGCAAGGGGGGCAAAGCCTAATTATCAAACCACTCATTATTGCCCCAGCAGCTGCACAATCCAAAAATATTATTCATAGCGAGTGTTAAGAAACATCCCATTCACCAAATCCGACTTAATCCTTGTATCCATAGCAATTTCAAGGCAACTTGGCACCGGTGCAGAGTATGCACTATTAAAGAGAGCCTAAAAGAGGTTTGTATGCATAATGTGATATGCGACCTATTTTGCCATGTATGTAGACAAGCCCACGTTGCAACATGCATTAACATTAAGCTTGAGGGGCTGCTATAAAAAGCTCGTCTAAACCTCTCTGGAGAATCAGGTTTCATTAAGATGGAGGAAAAAATACAATAATGCCATCCCATCTGCAGCATCCACACATTTCCTTTGGTTCAATTAGATCTCAGGGGATCTTATTGAATAGATTTGTTATAAAAAAAGAAAGAAAAAAAAAGGGAGCAGGAATCATGTAGAGCAGCTCCAGTTTCCCTGCTGGGTATTTAAAAAACCATGCAGTACATTGTTCTCTACGGTGCATCATGCCATCACATGAGTTCATTTCTACCTCTTCTCTGTGGCATGTGTCTCCTTGGCATTTCTAAGAGATGTTTATTGGAGTGGATTCCAGGGGCTGATTCCTAGTTGCTGGCACCTTCTAATACTAGTCTCCTATTCTTAATCTCAGATTATTACTTCTGTAATCCTATCATAATCCTCCACACGTACCATGCTTTTGTTGTTTACATCAAATGTTTTCCCCTTGCTGCGGAAATGAAGTCCCACTTACCCACCACCATCATCGTCATCATCATCATCATCATCGTCCAGCATTTAAATTTGCATCGCTTTTCGTGACAAACTGCACAGAAAATAGGACAGCTTCGAACCCAAATGGGCCACATACACAGCTTTTTGAACACGTCGCCTTGAACTTGGAGGCATACTTTTCTCTACGCTCTGCTTTTTCGTGAAAGCATTTGCAGAATGGCGACCAACTAAAGAGCTCTCAAAATGGAGAGAGAGAACTTCATCTTATCATGCTTTCACAGAGGAAATCCACTGTGTCAAGATGTGCTAAGCACACATCTGAACACCATCTTATCAGGGTCCAGTTCCACTAAATGAATGCAAATTTCAAGATGGTTGTAAATGTGCATTTTTAAAGAGATAACTGATATCTGCTGTTGTTTTTGACTGGGGGAGTACAGTAAGGCCTTGGTTGGTTTCAGGAGATATATAATCAATGAGGTTTGTGTTTTTCAGCGGCCTGTGTGATTCAGAGACAAACACCTGCATCACTGACACATTTGTCTCTCGTTCTTTATTTACTGTTCATGCAGGTGTCTGAGTGAGCCTTTGTGGAACTTTTAAAGGAGGTGGAAGGTAAATTACATGGCGTGAGAATGCTGCAATGTACGGATTTGTTCTATTCCTGTACAATCCTAAAATTAAACCCCTGCCTCCTGACTGAAACATTGTTGTCTGGGGCAGATGGCATTGATGTGGATGGCCACAATTATTATAATCAAATACATGATTTCAGGGTTCCTATATGAAAACATATACACCAGAGGAACACCACCCTTCCCACAGTCATAGCATGGGAGAACGCCTCAACTGGAAACAATACATCCTATGACAATATTCAGCCCAGACAAAGAAGCAGTCCAAATACGGGGCTGCTCCACAAAAGCAGCCCAGATTTGAATGAGGGGCCAACCCCAACGTACCTCATAGGCAGGTCCTCATTCCTGACAGAGATCCCGGCCGCAGAGGGGGGACAGCGCATGCTGTTGGCATACAAACTCTGCACCAGGGCCAGCTCAGAAGAGTGTTCCAACATCGGTGCTCTGGAAAAATCCACCCGGTGTAATGGACACTTTCTTCTCTTTCCCTCTTTCCTCTATGTGTTTCTCTCCCTGTCTCTGTCTACCGCCTACTCTTTCTCCTTGGTTTAGTGCAGCAGAGCGGCGCCCACCCCCTTCGCTGACTGGCGTGGCTGAAATAATCCTCTCTGACAGCTCATCGTGCGCTAATGCATTGTGCTGCCTGCGGCAGCCCAGTTTGCAGGCTGTAAAGCTGTGGCCACAGTAGCACTCATGCACTAATTGACACCCATATTAGGGAAACTTAAGGATATTGGAAATGGATGATTTATTCCCACTGTCAGATTGGGGGAAATTAGAGGAAACATCGACACAGTTGCCAAAAGATCTCATCCATAAGTCCTGGTTTAGTGATGTGCTTCCGTGCATGTATTTAAATTAGTGAAATGCTCCAAATGAAAGCCAAGGCCAGGCGTACACCGGCAGCTATTTCGAATATTAAACAGTAGGCTCATTGTTGAGCACCTGCACACATTGTAGGTAACCATCCTCTGCTCCTGTGTGGATGTACATGTCACTGTCCCCCCCATGAGCTGTCTAATAAAAAACCTGTGGGTGACAGGTAGAGAGCTTTCCATGACAACCCCGTGTGGTTATTATTCTGGAGTAGGTAGAGGCAAAAATAGCCTCCTAGAATATGAGCAAACATTGTACAGTCAGCATTAGTACTTGTTAAAAAAAAGGACAGACTACAGTACTGCACACATTGTTCACAATTTCAGACTGCAGTCAATCTACGCTGAAACACCTGCAGTGTTTGAAAGTGAATTCAACTGCGTGCTACTGAATTCCAGAGCACAATGTACTCAAATGAAATTTAGCAGTATGTCATCTACAGAAAGATCCAGGATAGGAAACTCCACATTACAATTAAATTACTGGAAGCCATAATCATCAACCGACGACAGGATTTAGAGCTAGAGAACAGAGTTTTATCAAAGAAAGCCTTGTACATGAATTTGCATCGGGCCAAGCTCATTTGCCTGCGTTCTGAGCCAGGGATCTGTGAGTGTGATGGAGGCAAACCGGTTTTTGAAGCCACGGAACACATATCCTCTCGTAAGGCATGTTTTTTTCCCTGTCATTATGCCATCCGATTTTTTAAATGTGATAGTCATTTGTAACAATATCCTTTGCACAAAACCCAGGAGAATTTGAATCTAGGTCTTATTCTCCCATAGGTGCTGTGTCCTGTTAGAGTAACATGACATCTAGTAGGAAAGTCATCTAAAAACAGGGTCATGTTGGTGTGTGCTGGTATCATAGCTGAGAAGACCAGCATGAAGGGGCTCCACTTCCTCTGATCGCAGCACAAAATGCTCTTCATTTCAGCTCCGCTCGTGCTGCTCACATGAATATTTTAAACACTGGCGTCGAAATCCAGTTCTTTATGATGCGTTGCTGCTTAGTATGACTGTCAGCGCCACAGGCACCATGTAGAGCACAAAATAACTGAAGGTCTCTCTTCCTGCTCTGATCTACCAACATGTAAGAGCACAAAAAATGCTCAGTATGATAATGTCACGTGTGCACTGATGCTTTCCCTTCAAAACAGGTTCCAGACGTCAAGTAATACGACACAAAATGGTATATGAGTGCTGCATGAAGTGCATATGTGTTACAACGTTAAAGCTGCAAAGATGCACCGCCGTAAAAAAACAAACAGCCACATCCTGTTCACATCTGCGAAGGGAAACGTGGTGTTTTTTCATGCATGTCATGAAATAAGTGAAATAACAACACATTTACAGCTCTGCAGGTGGCCTCGTGATGAGTGAAAGCGCTTATCAGCTTTCCCTTTTCACCACTCATGGGCTCCCTCGGGAATGATCGCACAAACAAATGCTGTCTGTGTTTTCGTGGGTTAAAACCGAAACTGTCACAGCTCGGTGGACGTCGTGCTCCATCGCGCGCACTCATGCAGAGCACAGTGAAGACATAAAATCTATTAGAAACCTGTTTATATATCCTTGAGCAGCATTGAATCTGTTTTACTGAGGCGGTGTAGATGCCTCTGGACAAGGTGACAACATTTTTTTTTACCTAATAAGAAATAAAGAGCTAATCCTTTTTTTTATGTCAGACATGCCAGCGCTCTTTACCGGCACTTGGAAGTAAAATTTATGATCCAACAGATGCTAGCATAAAGCTCTGACTGCATGAGACCTGACACCAGCACGTGTGACTGAAGAGACAGCGAGAGGCCCACAGCCTGAGTGGAGTTAGCATTTGGGCATCTGACTCTGCTCAGTACAGGACACTCATTTACGTTTTTAGAAAGTCAAAGAAATGCAATTTATTAAACATTTGACATGCGTGAATCGTGAAGGCTTGCATGAGTGATTGCATTTCACATGACAAGACAGCTCGACCACATTGAAATGTCAGCTTGTTTTGCATGGGCAGAAGTCTTTTTAGTTCCCCTTTACTTTGGACACACATCACTTTTTCCACTTCCTCTTTGATTCTTAGTTATCGGAAGACAACTGAGTAGATTTCCATCAGCGTCGTCTCTGAGTAACACACTCAAAGAGCAAGAGAGAGAGATGAATAAGTAAAAGGCATGGCTTAAAAAGTGAAGGAGTCTTTTTAGTCTATGAAGGAAGAGCCTGAGGTTGAATCCTGTATCACTAAACTAAGACTGATCTGTATCTGTGACTGTGTTCACCATGGGCATTGAACGAGCCAGTGATCGGGTGTGCCACATTTTCCTTCAGTTAAATTAGGGTAAAACTGAAATAATTAGATTTTCCGCCAAAGTAGAGGGACTGGCTGGTATTCTGGTGCAGACATGGATTCAGACCTAAAACTTAACAGCAATTGAGACAGAAATGAGAGAATTTGAGAAAAAAAAAATCTAAAAACAAGTTTGAATACACAAATCCATGCTTTTACCAGAGTAGCTTGTGGGGCTTTACTCAATCTGATCGAAGTTGAGTGACGTTTCTGGAGCTTCACAGCAGAACAGTGTTGCAGCATTCTCCTAAACAACTGTAAAAAAATAAAAAATAAAATAACAATTAAACATAATATGGCTCCATACACTGACATCCCAAATTGATTTGAAAAGAAGCTATTTACAACCTTTTCAAAGCATAAATCTTTACAGTAGCAGCTAAGCTCACAGAGGGTCCGAATAACGTCTTTTCAAATCATTTTGGGCTTCTGGAGACTTGGATTACGCCGGACGAGCCGCATGGAGCCATTTTTATGTTTTTTTTAAAAAAACAAGTCCCCGTCTCCTTCAGTTGTTTAGGAGAATGCTCCAACGCTGTTTTGCTGTGAAGCTCCAGACTTGTTTTGTGGACTATGAAACTGACATCTGACTTTCCATCGGCATGAGAGTGAATAGATAATGATTGAGCACCAACACTAAGAAGATGGAGCACATTAAGTCGGCCCTTAAATCACTGCGCTGGTTTCCTCTGCGTCAAAGGAAAGATTTTGCTACTTGTCTATAATGCACTTAATGGTCTAGGGCCTAAATACATCTCTGATTTACTTGTACGTTAAGTAGCATCCAGACCCCTTTAGGTCATCTGGGACATGTTGACTTAGTCTGCCCAGGATCAAAACCAATCGTGGTGAAGCAGCTTTTGGTTTTTATGCTCCCCCATCTGTATGGATCAAGCTTCTAGACTAACTTGAGGTAAAACGCTAAAACTGTCAGCTCATTTAAATCAGGTCTTAAAAGATTACTGTTTACTGTGGATTTCCAAAAAGATGGCTACATATTTAAATATAACTTTTTTTATTTGCTTGCTTTCGTTTTTTATTGTCTTTTTATTTCATTTTCTGTCTGTAACCATTTATTTTGTTTTTATTGTCTATGCAAATGTAATTGTAAATGCAAATTTAAAATGTTGTTAATGTCCTATTTTTAATGCGTTTCTTTCCTCTGTAAAGCACCATGAATTGCCTTGTGTTTGAATGCTGCTATTTGAACTTGCCTTGCCTCGAATTTTCATTTTTGGGCAAACCTTTCCTTTAATGAGCTTTTCTCTGACAGCTGCAGCTCCTTCAGAAACAGAAGCAGCTCTCTGATAAAGTACTGATTTTAAAGTGCTGCCACTGTTCATAAATCATTCAATAGTTTTGCACCAGAATACATTTTCATTATGCTATATACCATCAACCACCTAGACGTGTGAAGTCAGCCAACACTGGTCTGCTGATTGTTCCCAGAAATAAAAAAGAAGCACAAAGAATCTGATAAACATCTCGTCCTTTCAGGGTTCAGTGTGTAAAGTCAAGCTTGACTGCTATTAAAATCTCCAGCTATAGATATACCAGCCTCCTACAAACCGTTCACATGTGCACCTGACTTCAAAGAATGGAAAAAGTCACACCACACATGTAAAATCCTGCATCATAAAAATGAAAGTCCACCGATAACTGTGGAGACACACTTTACTATCTCGATTCTATACGTCTTAACAGCTTGTGAGGGGCTATTAATCATGTTTACAGTCATCTATAGGTCCTCCTATGAAGGGTGGCACTTCTGGAGCTGGCTTTAGGTAAATGCATGCTTCGCGAGATGAGGATTCCATACGCATCAACCGAGAGACACCTGTTACATTTCTGACATTCACAGTGTGGTGGAATACATTTTCTGTGAGCCTTCCGCGGCGTCTATACGTGTCATGAGCTGTACCCGTCTGTGTATGAAGAATGACACCATGTGGTCAGTGAGGGGAAAGCAAAAACAACTCTGTCGCAAATGGCAGAGGAGGAGGAGGAGGAGGAGGAGGAGAAATTCATTCCTCACAATCCACAATTAACCTTTCAGATGAGCCGTCATGTGCAACGTGACTATCAAGACAGTCATCCAGTGTGAGTGAAGTGCTAATGCATTACCATGACTGCTGCAAGGGAGGATCCAGAACTTGATCTGTAACCAGCTGCTCTGACAAATGTTTTGCCATCAAGTCTGAAATGAGCAGGAACAAAATCAGTTTGTTAAAAATATTTCCAGTCTATTCTACATGTCAAGCAAAAGCAAACAGCTGCAGGAGCAGAGAAACATGGGTATTCGTAGAGTTGTCCGTCCGGTTTGGAATTTAAATAAGAATGCACAGCAGTGGCTGTTGACAGTAAATGCAAGTACAGTTTTGATGGTAATGAGCTTTGCGTCTTTGAAGCCTGTGAGTACACAGACTGTTCATCTTTAATATTGAAATATCAGCGAAATGAATTACATTACAAGCACAGCTACAGTATAACTCCAGGACAAATCCATATGAAGAAAAAAAAAAAATAAAAATACAAACTTTAAATTTAAAAAATGTACAGAAATTACAGAAAATCATTTGAGTTAAAAACCAATATCTGAAAGTGGATTTAACAAGTCAGGATCCTAAGAACGAAATGCACTTGGCTTGGAAGTCGGTATTGACACATTTATACACACCTGATGCCATCATCATTATATACACGACATTTCAATGACGCTGCAGAAAAAAAACTGCTGAAAGGTTCGAAACAGAAATAAAGACGATGGATGTTAGTTGTTCTCTGGTTCTGCTTTGTTGAGCTCTCTTCTGAGAAGAATTGTCATGATGTCCTTTTACAAACATAATTGTCATGATCTCCTGCGGCTGGAAATCCCAAAAAAAACAACAACAAGCAAACGATTTACAGGTGAAAAGGGGGGGGGGACCACTGAGCCCATATGAGAACTAAGGCTGGATATGTGCTGGTTAAAGCCTTTTTTTTTTCTTAACATCTCACAAAGCATCATGGCTGACATCATTAAAAAAAAATCATCAGTTATTAGCATCAGCCACAATTTAAACTTTTTTTTTTATTTTACAGCAGAGCCATGAGTGTTCTGTGATGGCTTTCAGTCCAAAAAAAGTCCAAAATATGTGCTTTTTGCATAGTCTCAGTGTGGTTTGTGTTTCCTTTTCTTGTGTTTTTTGTCCTTCTTCTTGCTGGAACACTTGACACAGAACCACTGCTGGTCCTCTGGAGGGGCTGTGAGGATCCCAACACAAGGCCTGAGCAGAGAAGAGAAGAAGAGATTTGGGGGTTAATGGAAAAACTCTGGTGATGCAGCTGTTTCTCACATTTCTACCCACACCATCAAAGGATGTTCAGTCTGGTATGCACAAAATAATAACTCATCAAATACGCTTGAACGGGAACTTTGCTGATTTTTAACCAGTATGTGGAAATGCACAGTGGTAAAACTCTCTCCATGTTCCCTGCACCCAGGGGCTTGCACTTTTTTTGCCAGCAGAAATTCCCTAAATGACGCAGAACATGCCATCTGCTGGATTTTAGGGCTGTTCTGTGAACTACAGATTGTACTTCTGCTTTTTTTTTGTATGCCTGCATAAACGGACACAAAGGGCATTGTTGGCTCAAGAGAGAGCGGCGTGTGGGGCGTGTCACTCAACTCCAAATGAAACTCGGCAGTGCTGATCAACTGTAAACCAAATATCTGTTACTACTCTTCTACGCCTCTTTCTTGCCTGTTTTCATACTTTTTTGTTAGCGTACTGTAATAGAGTGAGAGTGTTAGAGAGAGAAAGAGTAGGTTTTACCTTGTTTTCTTCTGTTTGCTCTGGTCATGAAGCACTAATTGAAAAAAAACAATGTGTCTTTCTATTGCATAGACAGCCCAGTTTAATGCAAGGGCCATCTTTCCAGCTGTAAAGGACTTCTCTAATGGAACAAACTGTTAATCAAACCCTGGGGAGACCGTCATGTTGCCTGGCCACAGAAAATCTGACATATGCTGCTAAAAGCCACCTACAGATATTCCAAAAAATGTGAGGATGCTTTACCAGTTGTTTATCAGTCGCAGCATGCTACTCAGCCAAGCCTGGTCAGCCAGGTGAGTCATACACACCAACCCTCCCAATGTTCTCCTGTGCTTTATTGCCAGTCTTCTACCGATTTATGACACATTTTTTCACACATTTCCCCCCCTTTTTTTTTTAGCTCAAAGCACCTTTTTTGGCACAGTGCAGTGTCTACTGCTGGCGCTCATCCTCCTCAGTGAATGAGTGGACAGCGAAAATGGAGAATAAAAAGAAAAACTCAAGCATATTTTCGACATATTGGAAAGAAAACTCCCCGTTTCTCACAGAAAGTTTCAAAGAAACTTGCATTTTGTAAATCTGTCAATCAGTTTTTCTGTCAATCACCAAGGTGAATCACCATCCAGAGGCCGACAAACTCAGGGCAGTGGTGAGTACAGACTCTCCAAGGGGCAGGGGCAAAGATAAATGAATGTATGAAAACTGATGCCTCTCTTTCCTGAGTATCGAAAGAAAGTATTTAAGTATTTGAGGTAAAAATGCTGTTGCAGTGAGCTCATTATTTTTGATATTTTCATTCTTTAAAAGTCAGCAAAATGGCAGGAACAAAGACCAGAAAACTCAGATTGTTCTGCTTTTGCTTCAGAATCCTCACTATTTTTGAGGTCTCTTAGCTGACAAGTACGCTTGTAGTGTCGCTGCTATCCAACTGGCAAACTCAAATAAGACATCAGAACTGGAGGATCTTCCCATGATATTTCGATCAACTGTATGGCAGCAGGACAGTTTATCGGTTAGTTAGTTATCAGAAAAAGAAAAAAAACACCTCCATGCTGACATTGTTAAACTGAAGTTAGATACGTCTTTGGAAAGCAAAGCGAAAATTCACAACAGCGTCTCTTGCTGCAGATTCAGACTATAGCAAAAACACTACAACCCTACAGGAGAGTTTATCTCTGCGGATATGCTACCATACTCTGTCGTAGAGAATACAGGATTTGAGCAGAGGGTCAAATGAGCTTGAGTTACGCTATGATGTGCCTTCACATGTACATATTCTGTGTGTACTGTGGTAGAAGCTGCAGTTCAGGAATTACCAACATTGGAGATTCTAATGATGTTACATTATAGATATATATTATTTAGATGTCATTTTTTGCTATTTAATGACAATATGCCAGTTTTAAAGGACTTGAAAGTCACAGTAAGAATTATGGCCCATGAGCCACCATTCAACGTTTATATTGTTCACAATTAAATGACAAAAACATTTCCCTACTATAGCAAAAATGAAACACAGAAACATAAGCAGCCTTCAAACTGTCAAATTAAGTTGACTTTATGAAGTTGTTTCAGTGTTTAACATTTTTAAAGAGAGAGTTCCACCTGGACAGGTTTGGCAGTGGAACAACTGATGAAAATTGACAGCTGACAAACAGAGATGAAGGTGTCATTGAGATCTGTTTGGAGGCATTAAAGTTTTCCTGTAAGATACAATAACACTGAACAAAGATTTAAAAAAAAAAAAAAACTGCAGCAAACTATTCGTACATTAAACAACCAAATAAGTCAAACTACAGGCACCACTGTCACATGACAGTACCTATTACAGACTAGAGCTTCACTGTAATGATCCTTTACATGTGCATTAGAGTGGCGGACAAGCTGCAGTCATCCAGGACTGGCCACTACTCATGGATAGACAGCAGGACAACATTTCAGTAGTCAGTGAGCCTTATTTCTATTTTTTTTTTTTTTTCAAAATAAATCAAATATTCTCCATGTGCGTTACTTATATTTTCATTGCTGTACCAGAAATGTACAAAACTGTGGACCCCAAAACCGAGGTATTAATTGTCAATTTTGTGTATCATAACAACACAAAACAGGTAAAAACACAGTGAATTAAAAAAAAAAAAAGGATAATAAAGTATAAAAAAGTATTTCTTCTTCTTAAGGCTGATGGTAACACTTAAACTTAACAGTCAACTATGCAAAAGTAAAAACCATAAAAACACAACGTGGTACAAATAAGGTCATAAAATAAAGAATACAAGAAAACAAGTCTCTTACCAATGATACCAATCATCACAGTCATCACATCCTATCATGGGACTACCATCATCAGGTTTGTTGCATCCGGGACAAATCCAGATCTGGTTTCCCCACTCATCTCGGATCTTAGGAGAATACAGATCACAGAGGAGTTAATGACACACTATGGTGAATCATAGTGCACCGCCACGCACAAGTATGAGCACTCACCACGTATGTACTGACGGTCTCGGTCACAACGCTGCGGACTGGTGTTTTGAGGGATGCGGCAGGAGAGAGCATGGGGGCAGGGGAAAGCAACGATGAAGGAACAGGAGCTGGCGGAAGTGGAGAGGCGGGTGGGGGCAGGATGGGCACTATTGGCGTGAGTACTGGGGGGGGTGGGGGCGTACGCGGGCGATTCCCAGGTCCAGACTTGGCAGCGGGGGTCTTGGGTGTTGGCGTCTTGGGCTCTGAATTCGGGACCACTTTGCTGATAACGCTGGTGATGGACAGAGATAACTAGGTTAGCATATATACAAGACGGATGCTGTCTCTATGTAAGATCTGTAATGTAAAGAATAACAATGGTCTCCCTTGAAAGTGGGATATCAATCTCAGTGTGACTTACCTGATTAAACACAACTTTTACATTTGCAGTTGTTCTATATTAGCAGCAATACGAAAATGCTTTTTCCCAATGATCAAATGTAACTAAGTACTATATTTATTTTTACTGTACAATTTTGAGATACCACTTATTAGATGACTTACTCACTCCTTACTTTGCAGTATACACGCTGCAGCAGAGCCAAAGTAGCACATTTGTAAACTGATTTAATTTTTAGCAATGAGAATAAAGATTATTCCCGATAATCAGAAAAATAGTTAATATTGGATCATCATGGCTGAAAATCAACTTCACCAAAGTGATATTGTGACACGATGTCTTAACTTTCACTCAAGTATGACTTTAAGGTACTTTCTACAACACTGCTTTTATGTAACAAAAAGCCTAGTTTAATTTAAGTAGTTTCACAGTATACAACTCGTAACATGTTGAGTTCAATTAGGAAATACCTTATCGAAAAATAAGTTAACTTATTTTATGAGAGTATGATTCTGAGCACAGTTCAGGCATCTTAAGGTACTTTATAGTTTTTACAGCTATTATGTCATTTCCAACAAAAAAAGGGAGTATGGAGTTTCGATTCCCAGCCCAGTCTCATCATAATACAGCTGCAGAAACCAACAGCCATAAATGTTTTTCTTTTTCTAAAACTAGTGACAAAACAACATATAACATGAAATGATATGATTGAAGAAATACGACCAAAAGTGTCACCTGAAAAATTAATTGAGTGCTTACATTTTGTCCTGGCCTGCTCCCACTCTGAGCGTCAGTCTGGGGATGACTGGAGACGGTAAGGCTGCCGGAGTCTCTACTTTCACCTGAAGACAGGAAGGAGCAGGTAAATTTGAGGACGACTCCAACACAGACACAGTATGACATACCGAAACAAAAAACCATTACCTTCTCCAACCGAATTCTCTCTTTTTCTTTCTCTTTCTCCTTTTCTCGTTTTTCCTTTTCCCGCTCCTTCTCTTTCCTCTTCTCTTCTTTCTCCCTCTCCTTTTCTTTGGCCTTCTCCCGCTCCTTGTCCTTCTCCTTATCTTTCTTTTTCTTCTTCTCCTTTTTATCTTTCTTCTTGTCCTTCTCTTTGCTCTTTACTTCCTTATCCTGGAGGATCGGGGCCAAAGGAGGAAGCATGGAGGGTATGCGCAGGCAGGCAGAGGGGCTGAATAGGGGTGGAAGTTCACCAATAGCAAAGGGCGCCAACGCAGATTGTTTCTGCCTGTCGTCTTTGCTCCGATCTTTACCCTTGTCCCTCTTATCTTTGTCCTTTTTACTTTTTTCTTTATCCTTCTTTTTGTCTTTGTGTTTCTCCTTCTCCTTCTTAGGAGCATCTCCATCTCGGTTTTTAATCTTGATGGAGCCCTCAGGCAGAGTAAAGTCTCGCTGAACGAAGAGCTCGTCATCCTTCAGTCCAAACTCCTTCCAGGGCATCTTGACATCCTTGGAAAACTCCTTGTTTTTATCTCTGTTCTTATCCTTGTTCTTCTCTTTCAGCTTGCCCTTATCCTTTTCCCGGTCTTTGTCTTTCGGCTTGTCTTTCTCCTTCTTCTTCATTTTAGTTTTGAGCTCTTTCTTCAGCTTCTTCTTCACCTCTACTGATGACACAATCTTGTTCTTCTCCTCAAACACCTTGAGCAGAGGTTCAGGAGTAGGTGGTGAAGCTGATCCAGAGGAAACATATTCTCCTTGGTTTGGCGGGGGTGCTGACGGACCCCCCTGGTTAACCTTTCGGATCACCTCATTGATTGAATCATCCATAGTCCAGTTTCCCAGGCCTGCATGTGCCTGTAGGTGAAGTGGTGTTGACGTGTCTTTTATAGAGTTGCCTGCCCCAATCAGGAGTTTAGGAGTAGAGGGCTCCATGATGGTCAACCTCCTGGGGCTGGAGAATCCATTGCTGTCCGAATCAGAGCCGGAGGAGAAAGCGAAAGGATCAGGCTCCCGCTCAGCACACGCTCTGGCAATCACAGCATCAATGGAGTCATCAATAGCTGTATTATCGGGCTCTAGTTTCTTAAAGGGGCCCTCAGCTAACTCCCTGTCCTCCATGTTTAAACGCATATGTATGTTCTCTTTGCCCATCCGCTCACTCAGAGCAGACAGTGGTAGTTTATGCACAGCATCTGTCTTGCTCTGGGTTTGGGATGCTTTGGCTGAACCCATCTTTGGGCTCTTGGGGCTTTTAGGACTCTTCGTCCTTCCTGGGGATTTCTTCCTTTCCTTAGACGGTTTTGGAGAATGGATGGGACTACCACCCACCGGAACAGGAAGGACCCCTTTAGGGGACTTAGTCCGTTGTCTGCCGGGAGATGAGACCTTGGGCTTTCTTCCTGGAGTGGTGAGGCCCTTTGGATCCGAGTGTTTTGGTACTACCGGCAGAGGTCTGAAGGAAGGCAGCGCTCCAGAAGGTGTTTCAGGTGACAAGGTGTCAAGGCTATCATGAGAAGGCAGCATGCCTGGGGGAACACGTTGAGGGTTGAGAGAGGTAAGGGGCTCCCTGGGCTCAACCCCCCATTCTGGGCTGAGGCCAGGGTACATGCGTGGTCTCTTGGAGGTAGGCATCATGCCCAAAGCTGCATCAGGACTGTCCAAGTGCCTCTTCAGTGGGTGGTTCTCATCGTTGACAGTCTCATCTTCGTCCATGTCTTCCTCGTCTTCTTCCAGTGCCACCTGCATAGCTTCAGCTGAGGTGCCCATGTCAGCGAGGACCTCCTCCTCCTCCTCTTCTAGAAAGGAAAAAGAGGAAAATATGAGTTTGGAACTGTTTTGAAGAAACCTGCAAGGATTTTAACAGCCAAAACACATGTTTCTAATCTTACTAGACATGGATTTGTATACGCAGTAGCCAGATTATTACGTAAGTCTAGCTAAAATGGAAACTATAGTCTAAATCAATCCTTCCTACATTACAGTTATAATGTTGAGTCTTTGTTTAAACTTTTTGCGAGCTTTTGATTAAATTTTGAAAAAACAAAACAACTAATAATCATCATTATAAGCCACATGGCAACATAGGACATTTTTTAGATTCAGATAAGTCAGGCTTCATTTATATTATGTTTATTCCATCAACTTAGTTGCAATCATAATGTTTATCAAAAATACACTCATCAACCTGTGGTAAACACTGACAGCACACACACACTCAGAGATGAACATAAATCAGTTATATGTACTGACCTTCTTGTAAAGAGACCAGGGGTGGCATGTAATCTGGAATGTAATCCTTCCTTTCCTCTGCATCTCGGGCTCCGGGTTGGGGAAACTGCAGGACATTGTTTTTGCTAACAGGGAAGAGCGGTGTTTGATGGTTGAAGGCCACAGGTTCCAGGTTGTGGACGTAGTCCTCCAGTTCGCTCAGACTCACCCCCAGCAGTCTGAAGGCCTGGCTGACATCATCCAGGACCGGATCTGTTCTTCCATCTGAAATGCAGGATCACAAAACAAGCCATTAAAACTCAGCATAACCTCATGTTCACTAAACTACAACTCTACGGTTGATAATGACGTTGAGAGAGATTGTAGTGCATATAAAAGGAGGTGTCCAGACTGATGTTGACATTCATCCTGAAGTAAGAAGTAGTGCTCAACAGGTCCCAGGTTGATTTAATCGTTGTACGAATAATACCCGGAGTGCTGAAATCACGTGACATTTTCTACTCACGATGTTGTGACCACAGAATAGCACCATGGCCACTATGATAACCATACATAGAAGCTGATTAGCTACATTGCTACTGTACTTTTTGACACATCAACCTTTGCTAGGGGGCGCCAGCTACACAACCAGTCAACAACAACGTGATCGACTACTTCAAGTTTATAGCTTAAAAAAGTAATCGGGGTACCAAAAAAAGCACTTACAGAGCTCAGAGTAGCGGTGGCAGGCCCTGGCTAACTGCTGGATATATCGATGCAGCACATCGGACAGCAGATCGCACGCAGTGAGCTGAACCGCATCCCAGCCCAGAGCCTGGCAGATCTGCGCCACCGAAACACGCAGCAGCGAGCGGGCATAGCTCTCGCACATCTCGCTGACTTAGTTACGGTATTAATCCCGGTCAGTTCCTCTTCCAAAACATCCTCCTGGTCTTCATGTTTCACGGAACCCCCGAGGGGCTTGAGAAAACCCGCTAACGCGGTTAATTTTTGACATCTACTTCAGTAAATATATTGGCGCTTTCGCCAGAGTCGCCATCTTGATTCCATCGATAGACCCATCCCCGAAATCTAGATCGCACATGCGCAGAAGACGCGGCCTGCCGACACAGCTATACTGTGTTCGAGCAGCTCAGTCACCGTCCGACGATGCGCAGGAAGGAGGAAGTAGCTCTGGTATTTACCAGTTTTGGTTTTCGGTTCACATCCACTGTGTCACGTTGAAGTGGAAGAAAACGGTCATCGCTTCCTGTCCCTGCATAACTTTCAGCTTAGTTCAGTTTTTATTTAAAGATAAATGTTGTGCAGGGCGTTAAGGGTATAGAGCCTTAAGGCTCTCTAGTTAAGTGTATCTAATTTAAAGAAAACGTATTAACTTGAGAAGTGAAACGGCAAAACTGTGGTTTCATTTTCATTTCCTGTTGTGTTCTTAAAAATAATACAGGCAGGGATTTGAATATGTTCTTGACATATTCAGTGTTTTCATTCAGTCTTGTCACCCAGAATGGTACATCAGCCTAGCACCCCATCTGATTCCCATTCACTCCTAGTACACGTCTCAAAAGTAGTTACAGTAGGATATTTTGCTGTTTAACTTGATTGTTTTTTCTATGACATATCTGATTTTTCCCCCATGTTTTGTGATTTTTTTAGGTTCTCAAAAATAATGTGACACATTTAATTAAACTTTTATTGCATATCCATACACATGCATATATGCACCCATACAAATATCCCTAACTCACTTTGAGTAGTGTGTTTTGCCTGTTTTTAAGCATGCCCTTTTATTTACAAGACACAACCAAGAGGGGGATCCACCAGATCATGAACAAATCTACATATATACTTATGACCTGGACCAAACTAAGGAGTTCTTGCTCAATAGCTTTAAACAACATCCCATATCTTATAAATATTGAGAAGAGACTATTTTACTTAGTTGCTATGGATAAGGATGAATAATGGTCACCACTGTTATTTTTTTGTTTATCCTTCCACTCTATGTATTTGTTATACAGGATTTGAAGCATCTGCATGCTGTTTTTATTTATGCACTGCTGTTGTTTTAGTTATTAGAAATATTAACATCTGATAACATCCGCTCTTCAAAATGTATCTACGTAGTTAATTATAAGTCTGACCTTCAATGTTTAGTAACCTCTGTGTTCAGTGAGCTGCTGTGTCTAGGACACTCCCTTTAGAGGGTTTTCATTCTCAGTGAGGCCCTCTCCTGGTTACATGATGTTCTTAATTTATAATTTCTCATTGCATCATCTATGCATCAATTCACCTACACATACATGTATTGATATTTCAGTGGATGGACGTGAAGCCATGTCTCCTGCCAAATCTCACACTGTTTTAACTCATTTCCTGTGAATTTGAATTTCTTGATGCCAAGGCTGAATGATAAAGACTAGAATGAATAACAGTAGCAAGTCCATAAGAAATATATCACTATTTAGAGAGGAAATAACAAAGTTAAATTTGATTTTTCATGTCCTAAACTTCCTTTCTTTTATAGCAAGATGGAGTTCAAGTCATCCTCTCGTTGTAAACAATGCCAAGGGTGTATGCCATCTTGTATGGATTATCTGTGTCTATGAACACAATGTAGTGCAAGTAGTCAAGAATCAAAGTGTAGATTCTACAAACATCATGGATGATTTTTTTTAAAGCAAAACAATGAAATATATCTCTTTATTCTCAGTCATGTTGTTTTATGAAAATACACATGTTTAGCACTTAGTTAAACTGTTCTGCTTAAACAATTCAACATTTAAGAGTTAAGACTCACCGTAAGCTAACATAACAGTGTACATTAGTCTACTTAAATACGTAAAATAAGCACTGCTTGAAAACAGCCTATTTTAGCTTTGTTGCAAGGCTAGTATAAAGTACTAAAATCAATTTGTACCTACAAAAAAAAATCTTTGAACTGCCTTTTAAAACACAAGTAATCATTAAATCAAATACTAATGATTGTTCTGCAAATATATGTCAGGACTGTAATACAGAATATACAGAATGTAAGAATCAGTTTTTAACAAGTTTACAATACAATTTACAATAAAAATAAAATACATTACAAAATGCATACAATATTTACATTAAACATGCCTGCATATTGGCATTATTGTGTCTCTATCCATTAACTGAATGATAACGTAGTCTCCAACTGAACAACATAAACAAAAAACAAAAGGATACAAAAGAGCTGAAGTAATGTAATGAAGTAAAATAAAATATATGTTTGAAATCACCATTAATGGTTTATTTCTGGTGTCACCTCACATCCAGTGAGTTTTTGATGGTTGTGTACTTAGAGCAAAACTTAAGTTTGTCCAAGTTACGTTTTCAGATCAGACTGAAAATGTTTTGCTTGTCAGGAAGGAGCTGAAAGTCAGTGTTAAAATTCCATTTGTTCCAAATCCGCTGTCTGTTGTTGTATCTGTAAGAATATAGAAATGTTACAATAAAAAAACAAGTAATTCCTTTTACATAATTCAGTAACTAAAACCTTTAAAAGGTTAACCTAGTCACAATGCAGAAAATCAAGAAGTACTATGTGACTTCAGGAATCTTTCCTGATTAATGTGAATGACACTGAAAGCAATCACTCTTATTTAAATATATATTAGATACGTTTATAAAATCTTGCTAACATAAAAACACAATATCATTAATTAAACATAAAGGTACAATTAATGTATCTGTGCAGTAGAGTCTCACCAGTTATAAAAACAGGATAGCGGGCTGATATATTCTGGACCTGCAGACGGACCAAACATGTGAGATAGTCAGGCTGATCTCTTGACATGAGGTCACACTCATGGTAAGGCAAGACCTCCAATATTCCCACTTCTTGGCACCAGTTTAGGAACCTCGTCTTCTCTTTTGCCTCTGTACTCAACCTGGATGTAGGAGGAGACACACAATATTCAGATTATTAAAAACATTGTGCTTTTCAGAGATTAGAGATTACAACACAGAAAAAGATGCTTGGGTAATTTAGCACTAATACAATCTTTGACAATTAAGTTTATTAAGTATTATGAATTTTAAATTGATACTTGGGCCTTGCCTTCTTTCTCTCAGTTTACTGGTTTGTCTTATTATATTTGTATTAGCTCCCTATATGTGCTCAGATTTGTTTTGCTGTGTTAGCTCTGTTACCTGTTTATTTTGTTTGTTGTGCTACATACTGCGTTCATGCTATAGAAAAGCTGTTAAACTACTTGTACCATAGATAATGAAAGGCTTTTATAACACCTGTAACCTGCTTTATAGGGAAGTGAGAACAAGAGGGTTTTCTTTTTCCAATTTTGAACCCTACCTCGCATTTTCTTTCATCCGACGGCTGTCTCTGTAGTGCAACATCCATTTCCACTTCCCCATTCTACTCAGCTCTTGCAAGATTTCTGATATTTGTTTCATGTTGCCTTAAAATTCATACAGAATGGAAACCATGAGTTAAACTGGAATGAATTATAAGCCGTTTACTTTGCCAGATCTCAATCAACAAAAAGCAAGTATTCAGTTAGATGTGCACATACAAAGGCTGAGGGACTCCAGTGCTGCTCTGTCAAACATTACAAAACCACCCCTCATGAAGAGCTCCTGATGGGTGAGGTTCACAACATCATCTGGTTCATCAATTCCTGCAAACTGCACACCTGGTGACTTCTTCAGCTCGAGCAAGTGTGGTACCTGAGATAGCAGAGAGCAAAGTCTTTAGTTCATGATTTACTGTTGCAAAAGTCATGTCATCGTTCTTAACCGGCTGATCAATTACCTCACAAATGTGCTCTGCAATGTCTTCATTCCTGATGACGATGAGGAGAGATGGTGTACTACCTTCATCAAGGAAGAACTCTGATGGCTGTACAGCAGTATGTCCCTCTGCCTCCAAATGTACCTTTAAAAGAAAAATTACCCAAACTTTAAGAGCAATTTTCCCTGAGCAAGTCTTAACACTGCTTCGACATTTAAACATTAGTCCCTTGTCATGATTTTCTATCATATATTTGGGTCATTAAAGCACTGTTTGATGTCCTTGTGTTCAGCATTGCTTTGATATAATCTTTAAGCCTACTCTGTGGCTTCTCTTAAGATAAACAAACACCCTAATAACAACAAGTACAGTAAATGTATTGAGACATTACATTAAATAAGACAATTATATAATATTATATATTAAGTTGAAAGTTGATGTATGGAATTGCCTAAATCTTGGCTTATGCAGTGTCTGTCTCCTTTAAAACCCTCTTGGGAATGTTTTCGTACCCCTGTAGGAGATAAAATAATAGTGGTAGCAGTGAAATGTTTGTAGTATGCGGCTTAATGATAGACAAAGGCTGTGATTGGTTTGGATTGTAAATTGATTTTAACTTTTTTTTTTCCCAGCACTGACAGCTACACAATTGCTTAACGTTCCATTCCCTGACAACCATAATATATTTTTCTTTTGTTTTTTATAAAAGATGGGGGGTATTTCACAAAAACAGCTTTACCTTATCCTATTTCCTTTTTGGAAGTTACGTTTAGGCAAGTTAAAATAACATTCACCAAAATAAAACTAAAAATTCCAGAGTTCCTTCAGGATTCAACAATAAACAACACAACATAGAAAGATAGTTTGTTACAAAGTTCAGTTTCTCAAATTTGATGCAAATAAACCCTCTTAAAAAAGTAAATAAATCAAACATCTCTGATGAATGTCCTCCAATACCAGTTAGTTGACTGTCTTCATGCACACAGGATTAATGTCTGGAAGTGCATCTACAGGGTATAAGTTAGCTGTGTCATCTTTGAAGGCTTCTTCCCTTCTGATTACAACAAGTAGGCAAGGTTGGAGATTAAGAAAAAAAAACAACAATGGGAGAATGGCCAATCCTATTGATTTCAATGTCTGCTATTGTTTGACATAAATTAATTGACTTAATTTAATTTTAGAATTGGAATCAAAATTACAACACCCCAAATATATATTTTTTCTAAATAAAATATTAAGTTGGAATATACTAATCCTACAGATGAACAGAGGTGAACATTAAAACAATTGCATGGATATTTTGATTATTTTATCTGCTGTGAAAACTTTCCATATATCCAACCTGACCACAGCCTCTTATCTTTATAGACATTCAATATAGATAATACACACCACTGACAGTGGAAGTAAATAACACTTAATTTTGGTAGGATGCAATGTCCAGCTGGGAGAACTTGGGTCCTGGCATCCCTGTGGATGCCATTCGACACAAATCCCCCATCACTTTCCCAGATCAAGTATAGCCTCTCATGGCAACATGCTCCAAAATTGCAGTGCCTGTATCGAGATAATCAATGTCATTCACTTCACCTGTCAGTGGTTTAATGATATTGCTCATCAGTGTATAGCAAATAGAATACAACTTTGGACATTTATTAAAAACTTGTCTTACCTTGGTTTCATCAAAGAAGGTATCATCTGACGTCATTAATATGTAGAATCTGTACTTTGTTTTACAGGATTTCTTCACAACAGAATTCAGACTGCTGCGAAAACTCTCATCCATGTCTCTCTTCATTTGATCACAGAAGTCAAAATGGTTACTTGGTTCAGTCTTTGGGTAACCTCTGTCCAATGTGAAGTGCTTCGGTCTAGTAGTTTTGACAGCACAAACATCATTCATAATTTCCTTGTACAGCCTGGCACATTCTGCAGTCACATTTGAAACTCCAGCATGCTCCATTGGGTTGCCTGTTCTGTGAGATGATCTTTGAGTATGCAAAGTATTTTCCTCCTCTGGCAGGTCTGTCTTGTCAGACATGTCTACCTCAATTTTCTGTCCCACAAGTGAAGGTGCGTCCAAGTAATCCAATGAATCCTCCTCTTCCTCTAGACCGGAAAAGTGCACAGTCACAGGACTGGAGCAAGGCACATTCAGTCTGTCATGTGCATCCAGCTGTTGGATAGGTCCCCTGTTACTCCTTTTCAAAAGTTGTTTCATTTGTTCTGAGAAGATAAGGCACTCTTGTTCCATTGATGCCAGAGTAAGGTCTTCTTGTAGACACCTCTGAGAAAGCTGCTCCAGAAAAGAAACTGGTCTCTTCCTGCTGGTGTTAAAAACTGTGCATGTTATTGAACTTTGAGGTCCCAGGAAGAGACTGTTATTCATTATGCCATCATCCTTGTAATCTGTAACTGAAGTTGATGCTTCTGAGCAGTCTTTCTGCTCCATCTCAGTGCTCTTGTTAGTTGTTTGCACAGCTTTTTCAGCTAAAATGTTTGTCAAGAAACATTGGTTTCCATCAACAAGTTCAGAGGAGGTTTTTGCAGATTCAAAAGACTGAAAGGGAAGAGATGATGAAGGAGTCTGCTTGGGTATTGAAGGATCCCTTCCTTGGTATTGATTGAATTGAGCTTTATTTGAGTTAGACTTACTGTCCCAAACATTTGCTAAACAACTGATCTTGGAAGAATGCTCACTTGCCTTCTGCATACCATCATCAAGTTCTACAGAGTTTCTTTCTGTCTTTATCTCAAACAACATGGAAGTTGGAGGGATGTATGTGACTACAGGGGTGTGTATTTCATCACTCTTAGATGGTTTCACAGCCATGACAGGGCGCTGACTGTTTGAACGTGACTCATGACCTACATTGGTTTGTGATGTTGTTTTAGATCCATCTTGGTCAATATTTGGTGTAAAGGCTTGCATTAACTCAGTAGAAGAAAAAGATGTGTTGGGATGACAATAATTATGTCCAGTGGACGTGTCCTGATGTTTATCTTTCTGATCAAGAGAGCGTTCTGTATCAGCTGTTTTAATCTGGCTGGATTTGTCAGGGTGGCCTGATTGGGAGAGGAACTTGCCTATACTTTGTAGAACTCTTAGAGTTCTTAGTTCAAGATCAGGACGAAGACCATGTTGAGGACTGGGATCACTGCCAACTGTAGACTTGAGTTTTTGCTCAAGAGGCATCTCATCCTTTATACATTTTGAGCTTCTGCCAAGATGTTGTTGAGTCATGTTTTTGCAGGTTTCACTACCACTAAAGGAAGAACTACTACTACTACTACTGGGGTCATAACATGCAAGGTACTGATATGGTTCCTCATCCATAGTTGGGGTAGGGCACCTTTCATCAGGTTCACTTTCTGAGATCTCTAGCTGGTTGGATTTCCTTCCATCATAAAGCGATTTTTTGCCAGCAGAGAGTTCTTCCTTTTTACCGCAAATCTGAGATGTACTGCATACCTCTTTGGGTGGGACAGTTTCAGGGTGGGTATTTTCATGGATAAAGGATATTTTGGTCTCGCCTTGTACTTCCTCAGCGTTGCCCTCTGAGTGTGAGTCGTCTGACTGCATTACATCTTCTCCAGAGATATCTATTCCAATAAATGGAATTACAATCCGACCATCTATCTTTTCCAATCCTTTGTTTGTTTCATCAATTTTGAGATTTGTTTTTTTATTCAATGCCTCCTCAGTTTCACACCCTGTTACAGTGTCACACTGAGGTGAATGAGACAGATGATGAAACAGATCTTTTTGGGTTTTGTTATCAGCATTTAGCTCTTCCTCATTTGATTTGGTATCCTGATCTTCATGATCATGAAGACTTACACTGAAGGTTGTCATTGCTTTGTTTTGGCTTTCTGTTGCAACAGTGTCATTTTTCTGGGAAGCTGACCCATCTGCAGAAGACTCAACCACTGAGCAGGTGCTCTCATCAGATATGGGTAATTCTGATTTCTGAAAATGTGCTTCATCTGCTAAACAAGTATTATTTTCAGAATTTGACTCAGCTACAGGTTCATTTTTAATAGGCTCCATTTCTGATGAAGGATGAGGAGCTTTTTCTGAAATGGCATGTTCATCTATTATTGCACTGTCATTTGCGCACACATTTCTCAACTGTAAATCATGGCAGGTATCTCCTTTGTTCTCTGCTTTACATGGTTGCACATCCAAAGGTGCCTGCTGATTACACTCTGTGATGCAATCCTTATTTACTGAGTCTGTGCCATCACATATCATAGGTATTGGCTGATCACTCAAAACTCCCAAAGAAATACAATTTTCAGAATTCTCCTCAACTGCAGTTTCATTATCAATAGGCTCCATGTCTGATTGAGTATGAGGAGCTTTTTCTGAAATGGCCAGTTCATCTGTCAACGCACTGTCATTTGCACACACCTTTCTTAACTGTAAACTGGGGCAGGTATCTTCTTTGTTGTCTGCCTGAAGTGGTTGCTCATTCAATGGTGCTTGGCCATTACACTCTGGGGCGAAATCCTTTACTGAGTCTGAACCATCATGTGTCATAGAGATTGGCTTATAATTCAAATCTGCCAAACAATTATCACTTTCTGAATTCTCCTCAACTGCAGATTCATTATCAACAGGCTCCATTTCTGATGGAGCAAGAGGAGCTTTTTCTAAAATGACATGTTCATCTGTCAATAAACTGCCATTTGCACACAGCTTTCCTAACTCTGAGTCATTGCAGGCATCGTCTTCGCTTTTTGCTTGAGATGATTCCTCATTCAATGGTGTTTGTCCATTAAACGCTGTGATACAGTCTTTGACTGAGTCTGGGCCATCAGACATCATTGGTAATGTATCATCTCTCAAATCTACCACACAGACACCTTTTTCTAAATTTTCCTCAACTGCAGGCTCATCGTCAATCAGCTCCATTTCCGATGGTGCGAGAGGAGCTTTTTCTGAAATGGCATGCTCATCTGCCAATGCACTGCCATTTGGACACAGCTTCCTTAACTCCAAATCATGGCAGGCTTCTCCTTGGCTGTCTGCTTGAGGTGGTTGCTCATCAAATGATGTTTGGCCATTACACTCTGAGATGCAATTCTCCTTTGCGGAGTCTGGGCCATCACACATCATAGGAGATGGTTGATCATTCCCACCACTGTCAGCTTCTACATCTGAAATGTGATTGTCTTTCTCATCAAGTCCATCTTCTTTCCCAAAGTGATCGTCTTCAATCACTTTAACTTCACGCACTGCATGACAATCCTCATCTTCATCAACATTTTCAGCCTTGCCTGTTGAGACTACTTCAGGTTCCACCCTTGAAGACTGCTTCTCATTTTCCACAAGACTTGCATTGCAGGCAGTACCCGATTCTTCTGTTGAATCATCAACTGTATGAATCATTTTTGCAAAACTTTCTTTACTGCTCTCTTGGTATGGCTTTTCTTTCACATGCAAGTTTTCCCCATCTTTGGATTCCATGTCATCATGCTCAATTGTAGCAACTGCATCTCCAGCTTTTTTGTTCGAATCCATCTCTTTGTCTATCACAGATCTTGATGAATCCCTTCCCTGTTTTTGCACAAAACTCATCTCTGTAGCACAAGACTTGTCAATGTCATCTTTCCTATCTGTCCTCTCATTGTTGAATCGATGTAACAAAAGACCAAGTCTTGAATCAGTCTTATGATCTTCGAGCTGAGTGGATACACTTGCTGTCTTGTCCTTCATAGAAATCACTGTTCCACCACCTTTAAAAGATGGTACATCCGAGTGCTCCAGGCAGACAGCACTTTGCAAAGTGGTACAAGTCCTTTTGCTTCTGACATCATTCAACTCACTGATAATATCTGCGGAGTGTACACTCTTTCTGCAAGACTGGAAAAGAGGAGAAAACAGAAAATAAGAAATACATATTTTAAATACTGTCTTCATTCAGTGAAAACCTTGACCGCTTCTTCTCTCTGGTATTTAACATTAACAGATATACTTATCCACTTTGTGCCCACTGATCAGAGTATACAACAATGAATGACACATCATTACCGCATTTTCAGGAAGCTAGAGGACTTCAGTAACACTTCCTATTACAAAACGTACAAGAACTGATGTGATTGGCAATCACTGAAGCTTAGTCCTACCTCACCTGCAGATAATGGAAAAATGGCAATAGTGGCCACAAAGGTACCTTTAATGAGTAAACCAGTTAACCCTAAACAATGCAAACCATAGCCATTTTTAGAGTTTGTTATAGTGCTTTCTGTTCTACCAAGGAGCCTTGTGTATCACCTACATGTACCACTATATATTTTAAATCCCTTACTGCCCCCTATCTGCATTTTGCACCATAGCAATGGAAGACGTGATATAATATCCAAACAACTTATTGGTCTATGCCTAGAGGCCAGACTTGAGGCCAAGCCTTTGAATGAAGACCACACAGGACTGCCTAGTAGCTGAGCCTCAACGTATGTGGCTCTGCCAGTCTGGATCAAACAAAGGAAGTGTGGCCTCTTCTGCTTTGGGGTCATCATGAACATTAAAATTGATAAAGGGGCTTGTACTTGGTCGGTTGGGTAGGAGGCAAAGGTTCTTGACTAGCAACTAGCCACTGACAATAGCCATCATTATGTGGAATGTCACTGGTGGAGAAGGAGCTGAGGAACCACATCCCTGTGTACCTGGCTCGAAGCTAGACTTTACTTGTCTAGGTTCATCCAGGATGCTAAAGCTGAGGTGATCTGGAGAATGGGAAGCGGCTGGCATGAGAGTTTGCGTCTACTGATCAGATTCCATAGCACTCAGCCAGAAAAACAGTTGACTGTCTATCCAACTTACCCAAATACTTTCAGTAGTTCTTTGCAAGTGGTATCTTAATTATGCCAATGATCATATTACCACATTACCGTACCACAAACCTTAACATGTTCTATATTCTATAGACAATCTGAAACTCATAAGAAAACATAAAATGCCTCATAGTTTTGCCTTCATCATAATAATAACATTAATCCCAAACCTGAAATGTGCTTACACTCTGTAGTCCCAAGGATGACTCGGGTGTGTTCAATGTTGCACCAGCTTCTTTCTCTTCAGCGGACAAAGAGGTCTTCTTTTTGTTGGCTTGCAGATCTGAAGTGACAGTCTCTACACTGGAGTTTCTTAATGACAAGTCCAAAATTACAGATCCTTGATCCAAGAGAGAGTTATCTTTTTTGCTGAGGTCCAAGGCTTTCGAAATCGAAGTCTCTGAACTATCTGTTGCAACTGGGCAAGGATCCAATGACTTGGCCTTGACCTCACACTGAGCTGGGGCTGACACCATTCCACTGGACACTTCCAAAGAATCATATTCTTCTTGACATGGGGTTGAACAGTTTGAGTCAAAATGAAAGAACCTGGCTGTTGACCTGCTGTAGAACAGACCTATCCACATGTGGACGATAAGCCGAACCTCGTCATTGGTGTCTTGAATGGACAAATCCCATGGGCTATTGAAGGTGTGAAATGTACAAAATTAGCTTCTTCAGTTGAATATGATGAATATCATCTGAACTAAACTTCAACTTTATCACATATTGTCAACAAGCTACAAACAAGTACATCACTAAAATTATGTGAAAATATATATTTCTAACTGCAATGTTGAGATTCCTCGAATAAACAACAAAATGTACATACCCATGTATTGCACGAACGATAGCTCTTTCCTTTGTGTCATTTGTAAACTTGCTGTCTAGATTAAAATCATAGTTTTCTTTCCATTGCTTTGTGATTTGTAGAGAATCATCTTTGACGACAAAGGTACGCGACTGCCTGAACTTTCTTCTACGTGCCATCTGTTTTGTCAGGTATTCTGGAGTCCTGTGGTTGTTTTCACTTCTGTCTTCCTTATCAACAGAGTAGTGTAGTGTTTTAATTCCATCGCCATACATTGTCTGGTGATGGTGCAGCAGTCTTGTAGAACCACTTAAAGGAGATACCTGGAAAGGTGAACCTGACAAATCCAACAGTAGAGAGGAAGACGGGGGCAATGAGTAATCATGTTCTTTAGAAATCAAACCAACCAATTCACTGCCTCCCACAAAATGGCTTGGTGAAGGAGACTCAAGAGGCTGCATGGGTCTAGCTGCAGGCTGTCTAAGCAGAGCATGAAGAACTGACTCTTGTTCACCACTGGTAACATCTTTTGTAAGGTCACACTTCTTCAAACTTGTCTCAGGTTTTCTCTCAAGTGCTGGGTCTGGTTGTGATGGAACCTGGTCATTATTGGCACTGAGTGCCAAGTCAGCAAGTAAGGTCAAAGCATCTGTAGACGAGCAAGTACTGTTACTTTTGTCCTTAACAGTCTTACTGACAGAATTATCCCTAGTACACTCTTTGTTTGTTTGTTTTTCACTGGCAAAACAAGCTGGGGTTTGAAAATGCAACCACCCTGTGAAGACAAAACAGAGGAGAGAAAAAAGAAACTGCATGAAAATAAAAAGTTGCACATTGAAAGCATTTGAAACATACCAATGTATTGCTATTATGGAATTATTCACCAACATAGAAATTATCTAATTGTTTCAAACAAAGTGATTGCTTATATAAGCCATGAGTGCATATGCAAAGGACTGGCAAATGCAGCACAAGCAAGAGAAAAGCCAACTTCCAACTAGCAAATATTTCGTGAAGCGCAGTGATAGCAAGTTGAGGACAGTAGCAGAAGTGACAGAGCCAAGAAAAGGGTCAGTCAGTTTCAATGTCATGCACAATTCTGAAGAGATTTTAAACAGCATACACACAAAAAAAGAGCATTCCGTATTTCAGAATTGTGTAGTATGACTTACATTTCTTTTTGACATGTTCTTCAGAGATGCCTTGATGCTTTTTGAGTGTTTTAATCCGACCCCTTCTTGGAAAAATGGATAAAGGCCTTTGTATGATTTGAGGTTGTTTGTCCAAAATGGTATCTTCTTGTGTCTCCAATGAGTCTTTCCTTTCATGAGTATCCTGACCCTCAGCTTTTATCTGTTTATCTTCTTTATTTGTCTTATTTTTGGGGGTCAAGCCTAGGGCATATGCAAAAAGAGGGTCAACTGAAAGCATCTTTGAAACTTCCTTGACACCCAAATTGGTGTCCTCAGCGATGGTAATTGCATCATTATTCTTCAGCATCCCAGATTCCGAGTCAACTTTGCCCTTCTTGAGACAAGGTTGAGTGTCCTGGGTGGTATCTGCAGTTGTTTCCTGTGACACAATGATTCCAATTTTTCGCTTTCCCCTTAGAAGAACTGATTTCAGTTTTTTCAACAGAAATTCACCCTTGGTTGCACACTTTCCTGCAGAGGGGGAATTGTTGTGTTTTTCTTGAACTGTTTTTAAGGGTGGAGTGTCTGTGCAATCATTCTTTGAAGAATGTTCACTACTCTCTGAATTCAACGTTAATGAACCATTGCCACTGTCAACGTTTTGAGGATGGTTTCCTCCATCCTTAGATGTTGTGTCCCCTGTTTTGTCCATTGCTATCTCTTTAGCAGTGCTTGACACTTGTTCCATCTCAACTGTGTCATGAGCCTTTGCAGAGAAATCAACCATCATTTTTTCTTGGCATGGTTCATCTTTTGTAGATTGAAGCTTACCATTCAAAGTCCTAATCTGATCAACAAAATCTACAGCGCCATGAGGTACCAAGATTCTTCCACATTCGCTGATAACTGGTTTTAAGTCCCAGCGCTCAGTTTTCTTTCTCTGAGGTAAAGCTTCAAGTTCCACTAAAATGGTACTTTCAAAGTTCTGCTGTCCAGATTCAGATTGTTTCTCCTCTTCCACTGCTAGAGCAAGAGCTGCAGATCTCAGCTTTCTATGTTTTGATGATAGTGTTCCAAATATGCGCTTTCGCTTTCGCCCTTTTCTCCAATCAATATTTGAAGTTTTAGTCAACTCTGGGCGGGTTGATGATTCTTCTTTCTGACTCTTAAAGTTGTCCCTGCGGTATTTCCTATGTTTTGTTTGGTGATTGGTGGGGTCAGGGCATTCAGTAACCTTCTTAGTTTTGACATTCTCATCGTTCAGGGAGTTCCCTTCTTCCGTTTGTACTTTGGCTTTTGAAAAACCAGAATGCTGGAAGTCATTATGTTTTGTCGCAGATTCAGCAGTGGTCACACTTAAACTCGCATCAGTGACAGTTTGCTCTGCTGAAGTGATGCTGACAATCAGCTCTGCAGGAAGTTCACCTGATGTAGAGCGAGCTACCACACTTTTTGTCCCCTTATCATCAGTTCTGATTAGCAATGTCAGATCTGATCTTTCAGTGTCTTTGGTAGCATCTCCAACACTCCAACACTCAGTTTGAGGCATAGTTGTTAAGTCAACTTGGTCTTGAGCACTTGTTATAAAACTGTCCACAGATTTCTCAACATTTACAACAGATTTGTGGCCTGTCTGTTGGTCTTCTGATCCCATGCTGGCCTGACTGGCTGATGTCTCCTCGGGAGATGACAGACAAAAGTAGATATCATCATCAAGGTCTTCCATTCGCTCTTCTTGTCCAGCTGCCAGGATTTCTGAAGCCTTGGATACTGGCAGTTGAAAAGAGACGGGTTTGCTCAAGTATGACTTGAAGTTCTGCCATGCCCTGTTAGTCCACTCCGGGGATTTGTAAAGGTGCTTATGGGCATCTGGCACATCATACTGGTCTGGAAAGATGCTGATATCCCTTGAAGGACTCAATGTCAACCCAGGGTTTATCAATGCTGCGTAGCTCTGCATATGCTGGGCAAATACTTCACACAGTTCTTCACTGGGGTCAGTGGGTGTTTTCTCAACTTCGCCCTCAGCATAACTTAGTACAGGCAAAACACGCAGGATTTCCGATGACACGGCAGGCTTTCGCTGTCCAAATTTTGTGTCTGTGAAAAATCAGGAAAGAGTACTTGGATTTGTATTCATAAATGATGTTGTACAAGCATAAAACTAGAAGGAAACAGAGGAAATTCCTTTCATTTAAGTGATGCTGGAAACATCAAATGAAACATGTTATCACCTTTTTGTATAACTCGTGAGTCTGGAAACACAAATATGCCTTGCAGGACCTCGGTTGCACTGGACCCAGTATCTAGAACAAACACAAAAAGGTATGTGACTGATATGAAAATTAATTATGGCTGTTAATAAAGATTTAATTCAGCAAGTTTTGTTGAGTGACTGACAACATAGTACATAATTTGTTTTCATCTTACCATCATATGTGAGGAAGTGGGAGGAGTGCAGCAGAAAAAGAAAACCACCATCACTCAGCGGAACAGTGAGAGCCTGTATAAAAACAGCACGTTTTTGAGGTACTGTTTTTGGATCTTAGATAGCAACTTAAATTCAACAACATGCAGTGTAAACTGACATAAAAAAGGACCCAAGCTGGTCTAATGCAAGGGATAGTCCTGTGGATGAAACTATTAGCTGATCAGTTGATGTTTCGGACTGTTAGCTACACTGAAATAGGCACCACTTTGGCCCACAGTCACTGAAAGGTTCATAATAAACAGAAACTCACAACATCTTTCTCCTTGATCTCACTCAGAAGCAGAGAGACTGAGCTGGTTTCCTCCGTCTCAGTAGACACCAACTCACACAGACTGCAATATAAGCCATCCAGAAAGACTGAAAGACATTAAAAGAAAGCCAAATTCATTAATGATACATTCAATAAAACCAGGAAGGATGTTGAAACCTACTTTAAAAATGTAACTCCTGTGTAATTAGGCACTTTTATAGTATATATAGTGTTCATATAGTACTTTTATAACAGCACACCTTCACCAGAGAAGCAGGTTTCAAAGACAGCCCTTGGCAAAAGCTGTCTCAGATGCAACATGGAAATGGCTCTGTCAATTTTCACCACTGGTGGCCTAAATGGTAAAAAAAAAAAATACATAGCACAGAAGGTTATAAGGTTATATATTCTAAAATATCTGTCATTTAACAATACTGTGTGTATTTCATAGGTGAACATTTAACTCACAGTTCGGCAGGGATCAAGGCCCTTGCTGTAGACCTCAGGCCAACATCATAGAAATTGGTACCTATTTGAAGCTGACCCCTCCACGGATAGAAATGAAAAACTGGGGAATAAAATCAAATAAAACAATTATAAAAATAAAATAAAATAAAAAATTCACATTCATACAGTCCATTTTTAGCAAGACAAATATGGTCATACAAATTCATGACAAATGCTGACATTATTTAAATGGCTGTAGGTATTACACACTTATTAGTATATTTCTGTTTATTAGTGTCAATGACCTACAAAGTATATGTGTCATTTGTAAAACATGGAGCACACCCAATTTTTTAAACTTCTAAAATTCTGGCCATATCTTAAGTACTGCCCCTTTAAACAGTGGTCCAAATAAGCTAATAGTTGGGTTGAAACCACCTTGTGGTAGTTTAATTGCATTTCGTTTTGACAGCAGTATATATGAAGAAGCTATACCATGTTTGCTTATAATTACATTTTACTCACCTTGTTTTTTCTCCTCACTGAAAAGAGAATTAAGGAAAAATTCATCAATATGACTTTAATATTTTCATTTTGTATGAAATCCTATTTGTTCAAGTACAAACGAAAACAGTCAGGGCAAATTAAAGTGATACAATACCTTTTCTCCTCTTGTGTTACAAGTGTTGCTTTTGTATCCGTGTATGAAAATGATACAATGGCAAAAGGGCAGGCAGCACTGGGAGATTTAGCTGTCTCGTTGCTTCCGTCATTCAGCAGCTCATAAATGTAATACTGCAAAGTCGAAGCAAGACATATCAGACAGGCACAGACGTCACATCAGAGCATTTCAACAAATGACCTGTGTAACCTTCAGTGTACACCTACATTCACTGCACATTTGCAGCTCTATATAAAAGTTGGGTTGGAGAGTGGGAAAAAGCTGCGCTGTATGATTTTGTCCCTTCTTACCTGGGTCCTCTCGAAGGCAAGAAAGGAGCTGGTGTTGGCCGATACAGAGGGCAGCTGTTCTGACACATGGCAGTCAAACGTCTTAGTAGGCGCAGTGAAATTCTGGGTGTAGTTTTCTAAAACCTTTTTGACTCTACCCTGTTGGTAACAATAAAGGACAGTCATTTTCAATGAAATTTTTTTTTTTTCTTTGAATGAAAACACATTAAAAAAACTAATAAATATGTCACAAATTCGTCTTCTTTTCAATACCTTTGTCAGCCTGATGATGGCAATGTATCCAGATTTGCCATGATACCAGCGATTTAGATCCAGACAGTCAGAGTACACAGATATGTAAACACCTGAATAAACACAGAAAATGTTCATTGAATGTGTGGTCAGTTAAAAATAAACAGAAGGAGGGTTGTTTATAAAGATTTGATAAAAAAACAAAACATATGTTTAACTCATAACTTTTAAGTGTTGTCAAAACAACTGACACTCTTACAAGGCCACGCCTTGAAAGGTGGATGTGTCAAGGACACATGAGACACTATCTCAATGACCTCATCCACAGCAGCTAAACACGATCTTACACAACATACCATTGTGCTCCATATGTATTTTCACAAGCCTTTATCCCAGAACATTCCCTACACTAAGTCTACCACTAACAGGGTTGGACACAACTGATACCTAAAGGGTAAATTTACCAATTGTACACATCAAAGTGTGTTTATAGGTCTTGGGGTGTACTATTGCATATGTCATAAAGAAAAAGGTAGTATAAATCCCTTTGTGGCTCCAGAGAAATATGCATGTATTTCAATAAATTACCTCCAGAGACATCACTCAGTGGCTAAGCTGCATTGTGGGTAATATAGGCACAGAAGAATGTCTGGTATAAGAAAGCCGATATCTCTGGTTCTGTACCAAGGCTAACCCAGTACAAGGTTTTATTTGGCCTGCCAGATGTTTCTAAAGACGTTTAAATAAATACATACATAATATAAATTGCAGTTTAACTTATTGTATTTTTCATGATGGACATGGTTGCACATAGAGCAGGAAGTAATTTAATTAAGGGAACTAAGGATCCTACTATCACTTTCAAGTTTCATTTTGGCCCTTCAAAAAAAACATTTCCACACCCCTGGTTCAAGTGAGCTGACATTTGGTATCCTGTTTGCCTGGTTGACAGGAAGCTGTTATCAGTTGGCTGAAGGACAGGGTGTGGGTCTTGCTGCCTCCTCATGTGAGGCCACATTTATGGGCCTGTAAATTTCTCACTACTGTGCATTTTCCAATCACATTATTATCAATAGGGCGTCATGCTATTAACGTATAAAAAAGTACAATACAAATGTATTCAAATATAAATGAAAATAGTCGAGACACTTGACACTGAACTACATTCAGGTATGTTCTCTCAGTCACGGAAAAACAACCAGCTGGAAATCTGAACGTAGGAGGCAAACAAAGCACAAGCAACTGGTTTAGCAGGTTCTTTTTGTCTCATACTCCTCCACCTGCAGTGTGCTATCCTAAGGTAACTAAAGTTACAACATATCAGAAATATGCACTACAGTACAACCCTAAGTGTCTGATTAAGTTATTAAGAACTGCAATACTAATGTTTAGAATAAATGTTTGTTATGAGAAGGTATCCCAGGATATCTGTTATAATACCATTGCAATCTACAAAAGACCTGAAACAGATAAAAAGAAGCACCAATGTGAAGCAAAACACAGTATAAATCTGTACAACAGTGCTATATTCAATTACATGTGACACAGTGGAGCTCTTGTTTTCATGTACTCCCTGGTGCTGTTTCATACTACCATTCAGAGAAAAACAGCCCCATAAAAACTAAGACTTTGACCAATGTTGCAAACTCGATAACTTCCACACTTATCACAGACTGGAGTGGATGGAGAGATAAAAGACAAACAACAAACACATTTAAGTAAAAAGAAAAGAAAAACAAAAAACCCCTGAAAATTAAAGGGATACATGTTACACACAAGTGAGATCTGTGTCGCAATACACAGGGAATCACACAATAAAGGCTGAATTGTTTGCTTTTTCTGCCTCCAACACATTGTGTACCCTGAACTAAAGAGAAGCTTACAGTTTCTGTTTCACTTAGGGAATTCTTCCACTTTCATTTATATAGATATAAGCATTCAACTTGCTTTCACTTTCAAAAGGGCAGGGAGAACCAGATACTCCACATGGACTATTCCTTTGCTTGAGCTGCATGTCATATGTTTTGGACAGACTGACTCCATCAAGGTAATAACTTGGGGTAAAATCCTTTAAATAATGAGAGAGTAAATTTAGTTTCTTTGCATTTTTAAAGCGAAAACAGTAACTTAATCTAAATGATATCTTACAGCAATGTCTGTGCACAAATCTTAACTGGTTGTTTTCTGCATAGAAATTTGACTTCATGTTAACTCATGGCTGAGCTGGAACTACTATAATGTCACTTTGATGTCACTACCGTTTGGCGTAGTAGCATGAGGGGGGAGGGGGGCAAACAAAATAAATCATAGACCATCATAATTTACCCTTTGAGGGATCTCCCAGAGTTGTGCATGTGCTGTTCCCAGTGAGCACACCAGTTTCTCCAAGTGCATGAGCCTTTAAAGACAACAACAACAAAAACATATCAGCACACAAACTTGAGTTTTGTACAGTATAATACATTCTAGGGTGTGCCTGTGGTTCATATGTTCACCTTGTTGACATCGTCAAACAGCAAAAACCCATAGGATTCCTTTAGATCCTCTTCTGAATATCCTTCTTCCTTTCTTTTCTCACGGAAAGCGTTATACTGACGTTGACAGACACATGAAAAGGGAAGGTATCAGTTTGAAAGCTGTGAAATATAGTATGAAGTAGGTGCGGTTTTGATTTAGCATTAAAAGGCAGTTCCTGTTTTCATGCATTCATTGGCTTTAGGGTTTTTGAGAGAAATTATAAAATATATACATTACATCTCCTCAACCAAGTTTAAAATATGAAAAAAACAAAAACATTTTACATTTGTTTTTATGTTTAAGACATTAACCCAGGTTAAGCTACTGATTAAATGTGAACTGATCAGAATTGAACCATTCGTCATGGCTTTTAATGTTTAATGACATTTATATGCTGGGACATGGGGAATAAGATCTGGACTGACCTTTTCTTCCAGTTCCGGATTCTTAATTAAGAAAGCGGACTTGTATCTGAAGGACTGTTTGGACTCTTCATACAAGTACGCACTTTTCAGTGGAGCCAAAATGTTGTTTTGAAAGGCGTCAGAACCTGCTGACACGGGTACCAACACACCTAGAAGTGGAGAGAGAAAAATACGAACATGAACACAAAAATAGAGGCAATATGGCGAAACTACAGCTCCCTTCAACTCGGCTGAAAAGTTTTTTCCCCAAGCTGGGACTGTTTGTACTGTGAAAGACGACACCTACTCCACGCGTCATTTTTCGTCTAGTCATACACCACCAGTAAGGTCAATACATCAAGAATAGTGGTGGAGGACAAAAATCCATATGCAGTCGTTTATCGTAAAGTGAAAGTTACACGAGGAGGAAAAAAGCTCGTCACCTTTACTCGATGCACCACCATTTCCACTTTCCATTGCTGAACTCTTACGAAATCTGCCGTTCTCCCATCGCCCTTCGTTGAAAACAGTCGCCTCTCGTTTTAAACATCACGACGGATTTATAAAGTGTATAATGTGTCCTGTATCCAGCGAAACCCTTCAGCGTAACTCGATCTTTCGTCGCAGTTTCGACAAACATAGTCATGCGACAACCAGGAAGTTAACAAATATCCGACCGTCCAACAGCGTAGAGGCGAAAATATCCACTTGAATCCGTTTTTTTTATCGCCTCGTGGTTATAAAACCCGGTTATTTAAGACAGGCTGTCAATTCTCAGCAGGCACCCTAGCCACATGTGTAGTCCGCGGCGAAATAGAAACAGAAACCTATCGAGGCGAGAGCATCCATCTTGGAAGTCTACACCAAGCTGTGGTTGTGAGGCAGCTAGAAGCCTCGACGGGGCTTGTTGCGCCTGCGGTGCACTTCTCCTGCGTGTGTCCTCTCTGTTATCCTGCTGCCTGTGAAAAATTAATGATTGCTAGACATAGGCTAACCGCCACAGAAAAAAAATCTGTGTATCACAGCCCGATTCTACAATGCACAGGAGTGCAGTGTAGTTTAGTGTAAAGGAAGTTAGGATCTAGTTAACTGCTCATGACAATTTTAGCACATTTAGTATAGTTTTGCTACATCTCTCCACATTGCAGCAGCACCAATCACTGGGCCCAAATCCTGTTTTTGGCTGTTATTGTTTTCTGAGGTAAAGAATAAACAAGTATTTCTGATTGATTGTGGATTGACGACCAATCTCCCTTTGAGTTATTGTCAAGAAAAGAGCCTGATTGATATTGGCTGATATAGAGTGCTGTAGTAATGAGTCCTAAATAGGTAATTAGGTAGCATTTTTGCACATCCTCCCTTTTCTGTAAATCGAAGTATTATTTTTTTAATATGGGTTTAGGTTTGTGGTTACCAAAAATACATATTTCACATATTTCAAATACATCATTAAATGTCCTATTAATTAATTATAATGCGCTTACGTGTCTTAAAAAAACAGTGGTTGCGCCCCAGTAGCTCCACTGGTTGATGTATAGAGGCGATGTCCTCCCAGCAGTGGCCCCGGAGATCGAGTTCGACCTGTGGCCCTTTGCTGCCTGTCGTCCCCCCTCTCATTCCTGCGATTTTTTAAGCTGTCTTGTCAATAAAGCTGTAAAAAAAAATATGTCCTCCTTACACTCGATGTGTATTAAGAAATGGTTACTGATGCGTAAGTGATCTTGTCTCATTTAACGAGACCAAAACCAATAAATGAAACCATGTGGAGCCGGTCCCATATGCTAGCTAGCTCACAATACTGACTGATGCTACATACACATAACTACAGCAGTCAATATGGCAAGACTTTCACCTTTTTTAAATACCTTTTCTGTGCCAAGGTGATGGCCATGTCGCTGTCGATGTAGTTCACTGAACGGTTCTACACAAAAAACGAATGATATTTTACCATCTTCAGGACAAACTGCGGTTTCATTGACATGCAAATCAATCTTTTCATTTCATATGTTGATAGAACCTAAAGGATCTCACAAACAGCCAGTGTTTTAGTATTTTCAAACACTACCTGGTCCAAAAAGGGGGTCCATAATTACATAAAAACACACAGATTTTTGTTTGATGCTGAACTGACTATTTGAAATGTACTTGCATGTGAGTTATGATGGACTCTAAACTACTGTCAACACAATGGTTGACCAGAATGCACCCAACCTTTGAACTCTGCTTTATTGGTTGTCAGATATGTGACACAATCAGATGAAGGCAGCATTGTCATGTGGCTTGGTATATAGAATTACCAGATATAACAACAGGAAATATTAATTGCCGCAGATACACAATACTATAATTACAATAAACACCGGCTTCCTCAAAACTGATGCTTTTTTTTTTTTTTTTACAGAGACTACATCAATAAGGGCCAGGTGAACTTTCACAGACTAGTTTCCTCTGTACAATGGCTGTAAAATTCCGATCACCTAACAAAGACTTTTAAGACCACAAGACTGCATGAACATGTCAAAGATTATGTTTTACGTTCTGAACTCCAGGTGATTCTGGACACCAAAACATATTTAGCTGCAGCTTGCAGTTAGCCGTACAAGTTGGCCACACTCAGGAATTACTGTAAAGACCCGACTGTTACTAATGATATGCAAGGCAATATACAACCTTATGTCTTTTCTAATTCCAAAAATGTGACTATAGTTAGCCTTTATCATTTTTATTTAACTATATGACCTACAGATTATGACTTACAAGTATACATAACTGATCAAAAAAGAAAAAGAAATCCCTTCTGTGATCTACTGTATAGGATGTTTTTCAATATGTGATTCATCTGAAAAAAAACCTTTACCTCTACACAGAGAGGTGAAAGATCATAGATGGAACTAGCTCAAAGTTAACAGGAAATGTTAGCTGATTGCATCAGTTGCTAAATGCTACAGTGCCCCCAGGGGGTCACAGTGGGAATATCTTTCTCTGAACCAATTTTGCATTCCCTTGCTAAACTGAGGCCTTACAAACTTTGTGTTGCATCATTTGCATCACGCACGCTGCTTGGCATCTTTGCATTAACTTTGTATGTTATTGCACCACATGAAACACTGGCATCGTTTTCTGTACGAACACGCCATAGATATTATATTATGTGGTAGTGAATGGAGAGAGACAAGTGATGTTTTGATCCTGCTTGAATTGTGCCATGAGCTGCATATATGATGTTTGTCAATTTAAAAGATTATTTTTCACTTCGAGAAAGTTGTAGTTTGTCATCAAACTACAAAAACTACTACGACAACTACAGTTGCGTTAGTGACATTCTCTCATTAAAATCACCAAAAACCTTAACTTAAACATTGTACATCTGGTCCCGTATATAAACTTGCTCACAAAACTGACAACACTAATTGCAGTTGTCGATATGGACAGGTTTATTATGATTGACATCTTTTCAGTACCTTTTCCTGTGCCGAGTTGGCCATGTTGGTGTTGATGACACATGTTGAGCGAGACGATGGAGTTCACTGAGTAACTTAACACAAAACTGGATGATATTTTATTTATTTTACGACAAACTGCGACTTTCTTGACTTGGGAAATTACCTTTAAATTGATAAACATCATATGTGTAATTCATGGCTCAAAACAAAAGGTTTGTCTCTCTCCATTGACCACGACTTTTGTTCAGTATTTTTCCGAAATTATAAAAATGTGCCTGACATGACTAGATTACAATGAATGCACAATATGCTGCTGTTTAAATGTAAATGGTTGAAACACAGCAAATTCACATCCATACAAGACATCATGGATTAACGTTAGCTAGTGTTATGCTAGCTAAATTAGCCAATTAGAAATGGGAATGTAATTAAGCAATCAGTTTGAAATAAATAAATGTATTTTCTTTCTTCTACATTGTTAATTATCAATATCAACACAATTTTATTGTTCAGTATTTGTTATTGTCAATAAATAAATAAAGGAAAACCTTTTGGTCTCTGGTATTCTGTGGGTCAGTCGCCTACATTTCCCAGAATTCCAAGCCATTGTTTATTTGGCTTGCACCTCCGCTGCAAACACTGAGCTGTCAGCACCGGCTGCCCACCGTTGTTTGTTGTACTATGCAGTCTTTTCAGGCTTTACTCCTTTGCTTCAAAATGAAAAAATGAATTAGACGTCCAGCTGAACCTACGTGTTTAACGCAGAAGAAAACGGTAACATGAAATGGAGATCACTCGGACCAGACCGTCCTTGTATGGAGAAATCGGTAAGTAGCTTAGAGAATGGTGACCAAGAGTAATCCCAGACAACAGTTTAAAACTAAGATAGATGAGCGAGTCGCAGGATGGGGTTGACAGCGTCCACGACTAGCTTATACTGCTTTTATTTCAGAGTGACAAGCTTTCTGTCTCTCGGACGTATAGCTAGCTAGGCCAATGTTAGCTTAGCATGCTATCTTAAAGTGGCTAACGTTAGTTTTTCAGAGCATGACAGCCGCTGTAAGCTCGTTAGTGAGGCCAGCAGGTACTGAACTACATGTTGTGCAACTGCAGCAGTCCTTGAAATCAGTCAGTGTGCACCAGATTTAGGCATTTGGCACATTCACTGATAGGCCTATGTATTGTAAAAACACAAACTGCAGGTGTATTAGCCTGCAGTCCATTACAATAAGCCATTGTGATGGACTGGGTGATTGATTTCATTCTGCCCCTTTCTGTGTCAGTCAGTGTAGATGGTCATGATCACCATTGTCTGTAAAATATGTAAAGCTTCCCAACTTAAAGGTGATTTACATTTTTCTCTAGGATCATGGCCTAAATATATGCTTTTTGTCTCTTGCATAATGAGGAACTGTAAGAAAAGCTAATTTTGACTGTCTCTGAAGATAAATTCTTACTTAAATCAATGTTGTTATTAAGTGCTTATAGTTGAACATGTCATTATAGGGACCTTTCATTCCACTAGTGTTTTAGTGAAAAATGGTGACACACACAGCTAACAACTGAATATATTATGATACAGAAATGGCTGCATCTCAGCTTATATCAAATGCTTGATACCATTGGTTGCAGATAGACTTCAATTTCAACTAGAATGACACTCAGTAGAGCTTTAATTCAATCATTCCTATTTCAATACAAGAAAATAAAACGCATTTAAGTCTGCTAGAACCATTATTCAATTGTACTCACTCATAGATACCAGCAACCTAATTACGCCTGATTTTTTTCATCATGATTAATGCATTGTTCCTTGAGAGATTAATGAAAATGCGCCCTGACCCGCAATGCAAGTCAAATATCTTATAATATCTCAAATATCTTGGATACATCCCTTTATCTGGTTCCACCTAAAAGTTAATGTGGTATATTCTGGGCCAAGGCCCATACTCCAAGATCCAAGTCATGTGGAAATCTGTTTAGTAGTTTTTTGTAATCCTGCTTACAAACCAACCAACCAACAGACAGTGGGGCATGTGCGACTGTTTTGTCAGAGATTATAATATGTGTTTCAATCCATTAATTTAAAGAATTTCAAGTTTGTCTGCACATTAAGGCTTGTTAGCTATGTGCAATCAAAAATTTAAACCACATGTCTGGACCCTTTCTCCAGCAGATTTTGTGTTTTCCTCTAAAAGAGGTTGGTTTTCCCTGACATACTAAATATAGTTGTTAGTCATCAACAGATAAGTCAATACCCAGACACCTGGAAAACTTTTTGCTGTTATGAATAGAAGGGCTCAGTCGTGTTTGGCTTCTCATATTTGCAGCTCATGGTCTTGGATTCTGGACAGACCGGTCAGCAGTGCATGAGGCAGCTGCCCAGGGCAGGGCCCTGCAGCTGCAGCAGCTGATAGAGGGAGGCGCAGCAGTTAACATCGTAGCGGTCGACTCCATCACTCCCCTGCATGAGGCGTGTATACAGGGACAGACCCAGTGTGTCAGGCTGCTGCTGGACGCTGGTGCACAGGTTAGATGGTACCCTTGATTTGCAACAAGAAAAATTGATTCCTTTCTTCATGATTGACTGATTGGTATATTTTTTTTAACTTGAAGGTGGATGCGCGTAACATCGATGGCAGCACTCCGCTGTGTGATGCCTGTGCTGCTGGTAGCCTGGAGTGTGTGAAGCTGCTACTGGAGTATGGAGCAACAGTGAATCCACCACTTTTTACCTTCTCGCCTCTTCATGAGGCTTGCATGGGAGGTGCGTCCTGTGATATACATCATGCTGAAATTTATTTTGAGCCATTTATTTGTCTATCAAGATGTATTCGCTTCACTTGTCTTGCCTTGCCAGACAAGTGATTCATCAAATAAGGCCTTAAGTTCCTCAATGATCTTCCTAAAGAACATTTTGCACTAGTATGACTAATTTTGTGACCATTTCAGAAATCATAAGCCAATATTACTGTCTTCTGTAATAGCAAATTGACGTAAATTGACGTCTATAAAGACAAGAAGAAGGGTGGAGCAGAACCGGGAAAGCGCAATGAAAGAGCTCTGACTGTTAAGCTATTGATTATTACTTAAATGTCTGTCAAGATGAAGCAATAAAGCAAAAAACTTATTACACAATTGCCAGTCAGGCTGTGGGACACAAGTGTACTGGCTATGCTTCTGCGGCACTGGAACACACTCGGATGATTGCAGTAATTATTTGAAGACCGAAATGACTAGAAAGGAGAAAGCTTTAAAGTGAAACTCCAGCCAAAATCTATTCAAGTTGAACAACAGCTTCTGTACCCTCTGAAGGATGAAACTACAAACAATTTACAGCCTCCATTAAAGGCCACAGGAGATAAGTGTTGGAGGCTCAAAACACAGAATCGATGGAGAAGATGTCTATTTCTGGCATTTCTTAAATGTAATTAATGTGACTCTCTGCCTTCTGGGATTTATTTCCTAGCCGTGCCTGGAAAACTACTGTGCTGTAGAGCATTCAGTTTTATTTTAAACAGACATGCCAAAACGGAAAGACTTCAGTCAGGTTCACGGCGTATCATAGCAGAGTCTGCCATGTTGAAATTGTATAATGACCTGCTACTCTCTTTCAACTCTAGCAACTGTGGGGATACTGTTCAATACCATGGATCATGATATATTAGTAGATCGCCAGTATTGAGTAGGTGTTGCATTACACATGCTTCCTCTCAGCCAATTTTATAATACAGGATCTTCTACCTCTTCTATGCTGATGATACACAACTGTATCTCCCTCTGTAACCTGAGGACCAATCCAATTTTGTCAATCTCATGAAATGCCCTGAGGACAATAAGAGTGAGATGGCAGAAAACTTGCTACAGCTGAATGAAAACAAGCCTTACGTTGTCCTGTTTGCTAGTAACCCAAGCTTAGCTACCAGTCCACCTTTGTCAAACCCCATGTCAAAAGCTTCGGTGGGATATTTGCTTTCGCCTTTAATTTTGACATGTAAATAAATGTGGAAGTAAAAGTTAGTTTTCTCAGCTTTGTGCTATTGCTCAAATCAAGTAATTCTCTCTTTCAAAGATATCGAGAAACTCATACATACTTTTCTGTCGCTTGGACTACTGCAACTCCCGGTACACTGGGATTAGATAGTTGTCCCTTCCACGCCTCCACATAATTCAGAACGCCGCAGCCAGACTCCTGACAGGTACCCAGATGAGAGACCATATCAACCCCTATTCTGGCCTCTCTCCACTGGCTGCAAGTACAGTTCTGAATCGATAAAAAGGTTCTCCTGTTTCTTAATAGGCCGACCCCCTGCTACATCACAGACCTCCTGACCCCTTGTTCTACCTCCAAGTCCCTCAAGTCTAAGCTTTTATCATACTTTTCTTCCATTGTGTTGAATTCATCTGACTGGGCTGATATGTGCCTATGATGACATGTCCCTAATGTTTTCATCTGTATTTCTTGTATTTTTAGCCACCTGCCCTAGTCTGTACAGCACTGTTGTCAGCGTGAGTTGTTTTTAAATGCGCTTTTATAAATACGTTTTACCTGACCTAATTAATTTGCCTGTCTCTCCCAATAGGTAATTCAGATTGTGTTCAGCTCATGATTAATCGGGGAGCTTTTATGGAGGCTCATGACTGCCACTACGGGACGCCGCTTCATGTAGCCTGTGCAAGGCAACATTATGACTGCGCCAAAGTTCTCCTCAATGCTGGTGAGTTCATGGTTGTAGTTGGGTACAATATTTTTGGGTCAAAAGTGGATATGGATAATTTAATATTTTATTTTGGTTGTACTTTTATGTATTACTTATTTCAAGGCAGCAATAACTTAGAAGATCAGATCAGGCTTGGTACTTTAGATTACTTTGGGACTGATTTAATCAATCAACAAAAATGGTTGATCAATCATGAAATGATTTGAAGATGTTATTATGTTATTTCTGAGAAAATAACACATTTAAGATGTATCACCACATTATATCCACAGATTTAGATTTGTTGTGCCTAATTCTTAGTAATTGCTTAGTTTGGTGGTGTGATACTTTGTAAGAAAGTCATAAAGCATGTTTGTTGTTGATGTCCTTTAAATTGGATCAGATTACACAGTGGAACACAGTAGTCCCAGTGTTTTTCTACTTAAGCCACACTAAGATTAACTGGTATACCATTACACTAATTTATGTCCTAGCTTTCAGCAAATGATGAAAATGTTTTATGCTTACTGTATCTGTTAGTTGATCTGAAAAGCAGAACATTTTGTTGTTCCTGTGCAGAGATAAAAGTGCTGCATCACTTCAAGTTTAGGTCGACGCTAAAATCTATTCCTTTATAAAGGGAAATATGATAAATGTATAAACACAAATGCTACAGAAAAGGAACGGTACTTTCATTTCACTTACAGTTCTGTCTTATTCACCAAGGGGCAAATGTGAATGCTGCCAAGCTACATGAGACGGCCCTTCATCATGCAGCTAAAACGAAGAACATTGACTTGATTGAGCTACTTGTGGAGTTTGGGGGGAACGTGTACGCCAGAGATAACCTGAACAAAAAACCCATCAACTACACCAGTCTGGGATCTCCTTCTTATCTCTGCCTTGAGTTCTATGAGAGTAAGTTTACTTATTTAAAATATGCGTCCTGTCACTGTGAGTATACACATAATCTAAGACCACAGATAAAACATCATCTCTGTTGCTTTCTCTTCTTTAGATACCCCCCTCAGTCTACAGCAGATCAGCAGAGTGGCTCTGAGAGGGACTCTCGGCAAAAGAGCGTGTGAAGTTGTTTCCAAGCTGGGTTTGCCCAATCGCATTATAAATTTTCTTTCTTACATACCACCTCCAGTAATTGAAGTTTGATCATCTAAGATGCAGCTCTTGATGCGCTGCGCTGGAAAGTCACATGACAGGATGTTGACTTTGGCAGAAGTGCAACACAGATAAAATGTCTTAACAATGGCAGATTACAAGGGCGCAGATATTTCATAATTTAAATAAGCAGAGCGTCTCCCAAAGCAAATTAAAAATGGCTTAATTTGCTGCATTAACTAATTTGGACCATGAGGGAACAGAACGACTGCCTTAACATGTGTTATCAAGCTGTTATGACTAACCTGTTGGCCCACAAATATGTACAATTCCCACAGACAGAGGAGTTTGGCTCTTTCATCACTAATTCCAGAGAAGAATGTTCTTGGCAGCCACTCTTTTTTTGTGTCATGCTCGACAGGAAGTGTGCAGCTGTTTTGTCATAATTGACTTCAGCTCGTTTGAAAAAAGGCTGCTCGTAGTGGTTAAGAGAAGTGAGACTTTACCAAACAGTCAGTTTGAAGGCCAAAAGAATATAACTACAAGTTATTGAAAGGAAAAGGAAAACCAGTACAGATATATATCTTGTCCGATCAGATCTTCTTTCAGGACTGTATGGGCATGTATAGACTGTCCATCACGCATCCTGTAAGCTTGATGTGCATGCTATGTTATGAAGAAAACTCACCTTTTGATTTTTTTTATGTACTACTATATCGAGTTTGACCTCACAGAACTTTGCATATGTTACCCCCGCCTGCAACCTGAGCAGGGGTAAACACAGCCACAATATCTGCACTACAGAGGCTCTTGCAACACTGCCAACCATTTCGCGTTACTTGGAGGCATTTGGATTAGTATTAATAAGTACAGTATTATTTAAAGGAGCTTGAAATATATCAATAAGAACCTTGGCTCGTCATGACACAGGAAGCGTGATTTTATCATAGATGCTGTAAAACCTTACTGAACCTTGAGGAAACATGATGTAGTTTGTTTATAGGATTATGTCACTGTATGTAACTGTATATATTCTGTAACTATTTATTTTTAATGTAAATTTGTAAATAATACAGATGCTTCTACCTCTATTAAATTTGTGTAAATAAATAGACCCCTATGGGACTATTTTAAAAACAAATCTTCAATGTTGTGTCTTTAGTCATAACTGAAATGTAATCGTCGTTGGGTTAAATGTTGGTTTTGAAGAAGGTTTCTTTCAGGAGATGAACCCTTCAAAGGGCCACAGTGGTCAAAACAAAAGTATTTAATTTCAGACATTTCAAACCAATCTGCTTAAAAAAACATCTCCTACTGTGATGGATTACAAAACTCCAAGATTAAAGACAATGCTTAATTAATTTTCACAACGCATGGAAATGAATAGAAACTGCTCTGTAACGTTAGGAAAGATAAAAAGTATACATGACTTGATTACTTTGTTAACAAAGTTTAACCAGTTTGCAGAGCTCAATAGGCCTCAAACAAATCACAATCAAATGAATAGAGAAATTAAGGTCAAACAGTTATTAGATCATTAATTTAAATGTGGATTACAATGCCAAACCCCGAGAGATTTATCATAATGGGGAGGTGGTTTGTAAATCTTTGTGACAGTTCAGAGAGTTTGACATGTAAACATACATGTAGGTGAAAGTTTTCTGGGTGAAAGGAGACCTGGTGAATATACAGTAGGAAATCTGTAAATGTCTTGACAGCAATCCTTTGAAAAGATCTCACTGACAGATCACCTTTGCAAGCCAATCAGGCATACACTGCAAACTGGGAGTGGGCGGGGAAGATGAGTTGGAGCAGAATACAGTGTAACCTGTCATTGTCAAGTACATTGCAGGACTAACAATAGATATATAAAGGGTTGTTGGTTAGAGAGGAAATGACTGAAGATCAGATGAGAACAATCTGCAGCCACAACCTGCAGTGAAAACGAGACACACCCATGAGTGGGTAATAAATGCATCCATTCAGTCTGCCTTACTTAAGACACAAGTCTGAACATGAACTGCAGTTACAGAGCCTGAAAGGTATCAGGTGAAAAATGTCTGACAGTGATAATTAAGAAACAGAAACAGTGTGTTACCGGATGTGTGATCTCAAAAGAGGAACAAAATCCCCAAGTTTGTTGATCGAAGTCATATCCTCTATTTTCATCAGGGGATTTTTAAGGTTTTGCCAGCCCAGCCAAATGCAGTATGTTTAGACTCAATACACATGATAATAGATAAATAATGAAGGTTTGTCCCTTCATGAAACCTTGTTTTGGGGATAAGAAACCCTGTTATTGTTCATTTGAGAAAGTTTTACACAGTCAAATTGAATATTTCTACACCAGAGTAAGTCCTGGCAGCTAAGAGAGGGTTTGAAACTACATTTAAAATCAGTTAGCTTGGCCAAGTATGTTAAGGCAGAGGTACTGTCTCTGGCCTCTGTAACCCTTAGTGCCAAGAATAAATGTAAAGGAAGATGCATCTAATAACACTGAAGAAAAAGCCTAAAAGCATGTAAACTTTCATCTCGAGATATAACACGTCTACAGAAACAAAGCTTGTCATAAGTCGACAATGTGTAGTGATAAAATGTGAAAAAGTAACTGGGAGGTCACATCTGGAGACGACTATTATTTAGAAAATCCTGACTTCCGGTCTGAGCGAAAGCTAATTACCTAGGAGCTAAAGCTAGCTAAAGAGGAAAACAAATACCGAAATAACGTTTAGTGTGGCGTTAAAACTACACGACAAAAAAGTGCAGTTGGGGCAAAGGCAAATGAATGTTATGACTTTACGCTCGTATTTTTTAGGGATGTGCGCGTATCTTCAGTATGAGCTGCTACAGCCGCTAGCCTGCCGTTATAAGACTGGGTGGTACTTCCTGTTTAACCGGACTAACCAGTGTTTGCCAAATCTACTAGAGAAACAAGCAAGTGGGCCTATGAAAACAAGCCCAAAACAAGCGACTTCTCTGGTCGTAGTAAAAACAACAACAACAACAACAAAACACATAAATGCACACACACATGTCACCCTGAATCCATAAATGTATTGCATTGCATCATTGTATTTATGATTGTTTTGATATTTTATGATCCTTTTTTGTTTTAGTTCAAGGACTTCAAAACAATATGACGTGCAATACAACAGGAAGAGGATCGAGGAAGAACAAGCCCAAATACCCCGCGGCTACCAATATTTATAAGTGAAAAACAAGCCCAAAGTCGCTTTTAATAAGCGGACTTGGCAACTGTGGGACTAACCACGACAATCTCACTGTTTTGCCTTTGGGGGCGGAGTGAAGTGTAATGAGTTGGGTTCCTCTGTACTTATGGAGCGCACGTGTTAAACTAATGACATTGTTGACTGAAAGAACAGGACGTGTGTCACGTGTTTGCTACAGCAGAAGCTATGGCAGAATTGTGCAAACTCACTCAAGCTAAATTTAAACAAATAGTAGCAAACCAGTCACTGAACAAATCTATAGACAGTGTTGTATAAAGTCAGACTCGAGTAAAAGTGAACATATCATGTTAAATCATGTTATATTATTACTTTGTTACAAGTGAAAGTCACCCATATCGCTAGTACTTTAGTTTATAATTTATAAGTTATAGCAAATAAAACATATTTTCATGTATGTAGATGCTATATGTTATGGGTGGACCTGCCTGGATGACATTCCTAATTGTTATTTAAAAAAATATATTTCTTACTGTCTTTCAGTCTGATTGCCGATAGAATTACATTAATTTAAATGTGGCATGTACAAAAATTTAAGGTAGCTAAAGTAATCAAATAAATGTAGCGGAGTAAAAAGTACAGTATTTGACTACAGATTGTAGTTGAGTGTAAGTATAAAGTTGCAGAAAATAGTTATACTCAAGGAGTGCATAAGTACCTCAACATTTTTACTAGAGTACCTGAGTGAATTTACTTAGTTATATTCCATCACTGTCTAGAGATGCAAATCCCCAAGCCATTTGATCCTACCAGATCAGCAGTGGTCCTATCAGCTTTCCCTGCTGATCACCGCTGGGGAAAGAAACTGTTACATTTGAAGGGCATCAGGATAGCATGCAAGTTTTTCCTTGGAGAACCGCTGAGCTACTGTTAAACAAAAGAAATATTATCAGAAGGATTTGTGAATTGTAAACCAGTGTAACCCTATAAGGACACCACACATTGGCAGTTGTTAACATCAGCAGAAAAATGCATCTGACAATTGCTGTTTTCGTCAAGGTTGTTGAGAAGCTGCTAGCGTTGGTTTGCCCTCAATGAGCTATAAATACTTCAGATTCAACGGCTGATATTTTGTGAGGCCCCAGTAGTCAAGTGGGTTAGGTGTATTGCCATGCAGCTGCCGTTGTGGTGGGACTCTGTAAGGCACAGGTTGCTGTGGACATGTTAGTTGGAACTTAATGACTTTGATCTTGTCCCAGATACCTGCATCCAAAATACAGGTTACATTCTGGTGAACCAGATGAGTTAAACTATACAGGAAGCCTAAAGAGTTGCTCATGCAGGAGGAAGTCCTTGTCATCATGACTGAAGTCTGTCTTTCTCCAGGACAAAAATAATAAAAGGTACTTCCTCTTGGTGCAGTTTCGGTTTGGATACTCAAGTCCTCTTTTATTTCCAAATGAAACTCTGCAGTCATTTTGTTGTCTGTATTGATTATTTTACACATTAATGCTGACATTTTTGTTCTTTTATCAGGCCTCACCAAACATTGATGATCAACTGCTTTACATTGAGTACAACACCAGGCAACACAAAGCATAACAGCAAATATGATAGTTATTCTTTACCTACATGTAAATTTACCTTTGCAGTTATGGAAAACCAGAGATGCTAATGCAAATACCATCACAGCCCCTTCTTTAGTATTCAGGCCAAAATCAAGCTTGGTTGGAAGTCTTACTAAGCTACGGTGAGAAGGTAGAAAACCAAATTTTCTTCAGCACTGTATATAAGTATAAAGTGATTTTTCAGTGACATTTTTAATGTTTCAAGACAGTATATCATAAGGAAACCTCAATAAAGAGATAACTACCTTCACTAAAGTATCATTCTGAACCGAAAAAAATAAAAAAACTACATTAAGGATTTCCACAATTTCATCACAGTAAGTGTAAAGTAGCAAACATCTGAGTTTTTCCTCAGCTTCTGTTGCCTGGCATGTTGCGACACACTGCTGAACAACTCTGTCAGCAGTAAAAGGAAGTGTCTGCAGGGGTCAAAGTACAGGACGTGTTGTAACACATTCACAGTCAGTCACACTCAGAGTCTTTTGAGAGCACAAACTAAATGTTTTATTTTTTTCTCCCATAAACAACGTTTCACTGAAAACATCATGATTCTTTTTTTTCCTTTCTTCTGAGAAATGTTTTTCCCTTATCTGACCTGTGGTCACTGCGCTTGGTCATTATCTTACATCTAATCTCAAACATTTTTAGACTTGTCTCACTTAGCTTTGTTTCTTGATCCCTTATCTTGACACAGATAACACAACTGTCAACCTCTCACAGGATGCCTATTATATACACGCACTGACATTTTGAATACAGCAAAAAACAGAGAAAGATTAAATGTGTCGACTATCAAGCTACAAGTGGCATAAACTTTAGGCAGACAAATAAAACCCTAATTCCACGCACATTTAGCTGGTGTAAACATACATTTCAGTCACACTGTCACATGTCACTTTTTTGTTTGTAAACTAATGACATTAAAAAATTGATATAAAATTTGGACGGAAATGATTGGAAAGGACATTTCAGTGCAGCTATACAGACAAAAGCACAAACATAGTGGTTGCACGAAAATTCACAGAAGACACATGTGACCATAGAGGACATAGTCGCGCACATGTGCCTGTCTTAAGAGGAACCCTTTGGACGGGTAAAATGTCTACACTTTGGTCTCCTTCCTCTTTAGTGAGCCTTGCAACTTCTGGTCCAGTCTGGTTTTGGAGAGTGTCTGAGGCCGGAGTTTAGGGCCAGATGTGGGCGGGCAGTTCTCGTCTGTCTCCTCGTCATAGTCGGTGGAGGTGGTAGAGGTGGTGGAGATGGTGGAGGAGCGACGCTTGGCTCTGACAGCTCCTCCCTGCTGAGCTCTTGGTGGAGCCCCCTGTTGTTGGGCCATTGCGGTGCGCAGACAGTTGAGCCACTGCTGCTTGTGGTAGACATCATTAACATGCAGAGTGTGGGACTGGCCATGGGATGGATCCAGAGAGCTCACACGAAAGACATTCTTAGCTAGAGAGACACAGAGGGAACAGAAATACAGTCAGCAGGCTTTTTTAAGGAGGTGTAGCATACAAAAATCAAGTGTAATGCCCCCCCATGTCATCAGCACTACAAACACCCCAAATGCTTTACAATATTGCTGTTTTTTTTTCTTATTTTACCAGGAAGTCCCACTAAGATCAAATTTATTTTCCAAGAGAAACCTGGAGGTACCTGAGGTAGCAGCCATACAAAATCACAACATATAACAATGCAACAAATACAGCATGACATACAAAAATCCAAAATAAATCAGAGGAACAGATGTTAACAAATTAAAAAAATTACCCCCTTCACCACACTCCTCATGATGCCCTTGAATTCATCAATGGGTGTAAGTGTGTCTATTTTTAGCCCTTTGCAGGTTCTCTCCACAGAGTGAAGACAGGGAACAGTACAGTGGTAAGTTGGAGGTTTTGCAGTCTTGCTTTATAGTTAAAAAATATAGAAGTGCTGTCGTCTGTTTGTCGTCAACAATTTCCAACCAAATAATGCATTGCTGAGTAAGAGACTTTGCATTTGTAACGAATGTAAAGATACGTGGTACACTGAGTAAAGGTGTGACATTATGGGGGAGGCTGCATGCACACACAATACAGTATTTATGTCACTGCAGGCAATCAGATATAGTTTTTTTTGTAATTCCTCCATCCCATCTAATAAATATTTATCATATTAATGGATCACATTAGTATGCACAGTGTGAAAGGGGTCTCTTATTGTGATTAGCCAACATAGACTGATCATCCAAGTATGTTCCCCTCAGCCCTGTAAAGCATTTTTTCAGCTGTGCTTCACTTTCATGACTGTTAATCAGCCACAAATTATGTCAAAAACACTGAGATAAACCCTTCTATCCAGCATCTATTAGATACAACTATTGAAGAGACCAATATTTCATTCAGGGAATAGAGATAAAAGAGAGTGAATACATGCCCTTACATTTA